>NC_139248.1:5539456-6739456 GCF_977018435.1 Lepisma saccharinum | reverse complement strand
AGTGACGTTTTTGATTTGGGCGGGGATTGGGCCGCAGCACCTGAGGTGGAAAAATGTTAGCTGGGGAGATGTTTTGCCGAGCCTTGGGGTTGACTTCGAGGATGCTCCTATGGTTTAACATGGTGACAATGAGACAATGGGGGAAACTATCTACTCCACTCACTTGGAGCACTGTTGGGGGAAGGGGGGTACAAAGTTCAATCCCCATACACACACAAATATACGATGTGTGTGTGAATTTTTGAGTGTGACCCTATATCAGAATTACTCAAAAATGTTTGGAAGTAACATTTACTTTGTTGAGGAGTGGTAAATATCAAGCCCGCATCACACGAAACTGGATTTCCAGTAGGTATGCCCTAGTTGGCGCTGGACTTGCTATCAACTTGCTAGTTTTCGCCTCACACGATACTTATCAGCGTACTTGTCGATAGACTTTTGTTCCCATACGAGGGAAGTTGTAATGGCGGCCGCGTGAGAAGTAAACGATGCATCACTTCACATTTTTAAAAGCCGATAACTATTCGACCGAGAGGAATAACGTTTCGTATAAAACGTTATTAGGTACAAAACAATGGCGCTGCTTAAATACATACTTTACAAAGTTTACTGTACACGTATGGAAGAATATTTTAGTTGTTTCAAATGTAAACACCGTGCACTCGGCATAGATGGTGTAACTCAACGCGCCTTTCATGCTGTATACGTTATACATTGCTGGAGTAACACTCGGAAACCACAGACAAAAACGCTCCTTTGCACACTCACAGATTATCTTCACATGGCGAAACTTTGCTCTGATTGGCTGTTCCACAGAACCCAGTCGAGGAAAGCAAGTATTAGAACATGTCCTATTCCTCCAAACCAGTCAAGCAGTCAGCCAGGCGGCCATGATTGCTACCTAGAAAGTTAGTTCAGCGCCAACTAGGGCATTCCAACTAGAAATCCAGTTCCGTGTGACAGGGGCTTAACTAGCTACTTTTGAAAGTAAGTACTCAGTGTCGGCGTTTAGGGGAGGCGAGGGGGGTAGTTACCCCCCTACTTTTTGCCACTTTTGCTCACGCACTATGCTAAACCTTTATGTATCAAGGGAAAGTAAACTGTTCTTGACCCCCCCCCCCAGTTCTGGAACCTAATCGCCGCCACTGTAACTGCAGTCAGATGCCCATTTGGTGTGAATAGTTCTGGGTTCGATTCCCAGTGGGAGCTCCAAAATTTCTGCATTGGCCCAGTGTCTTGAGGACAATTTGGGAGCTACTGAAAAGATTAAGTATCGAGCCCCCGTCTCGAAAGCCAGAGAACAGCGGCGATGGGACTCGATGCACTGACCATGAGTCGCCTAATGTAAAAACAGCTCTGGACTGTTGCACCAGGGACTTTAAGCTTTCCTAGTTGTAACTGTAACAGAGTTACTTCTTGCAACTGAAGTAATGTTATGTACTGTTATCAGGGCCGGATTAACCTAGGGGCAATTGCCCCGGGGCCCCCACCAAAATGAAGCTGTGAAGGGTCTCGCCCAAAAAAATATTTTAACCAGCTGGCTATGCTTGTGAAAAATTACATAAGAAGTTGTATTTTAAAAATAAAAAAAACTTCAATATTTTCAATAAATTCAACCTATCCTCACGAGGGTTAAGAATTATCTTCCCTTATTTTCAGAATTGATTTCAGCGCAATCTGTTCTCTGGATGTTAACATTTGTTGGGTTCATAGTGAACTACAATCTTAGAATTAATGTAAATATTGGTGTGATTGCCATGGTCAAGAGCCGCCATAATCCTATTAATTCTACAAATGAGTGGGCTGAAAGTGAATGCTACCAACCAGTCAGAGAAGAGTCTGCAACAAGTGTTGAAAATCACGGAAGTGGGGTGTTGCACGAGGTGGATGAGGTAAGTGGTTGCATAAAATTATTTATGTCTAGATCATACATAGTTGTAGTGACTTTTGTGCAAGGTCTGAAACATTAAATTGAAAAATACAAGGAAAAAATAACTGTTGCTTGTTTGCTATTTTGAGAGTATGGTATTGTATTTAAATTCAAATTTCAAACTTTCGAGCTATGCTATCTGTGAGGCCTGAACCTCACAGACTAAAGTATAGAACAAATATCTATTAGAAATTATGAATAAATTTGTCAATTTCGACAAGAACCATGGACGTTCTCAGGATTTTTTCCCAGGGAGAGGCAACCAAGTTAATTTTTTTCTCAGGGGCATATTTTTTCCCATAATAGTGATGCCCCTTCAAGAAACACTGCTTCAGTGTGAAATTATCACGCTCCTATAATACATATTTAACATAAATTACTGTGAGTGAAATGAAATTATGAGTGAAATATATATACTTTATAGGAAGATATTCATTTTCCTGGACGGGGGCGTGGCCCCCCTTGCCCCCCTTCCGGACATCCATGACAAGAACAGTGGTGATTCTGGAGTTTGCAACTTGATTTCTTATGAGCAGAGAACTGATTTATATGTAAAAAAAAAAGTGCTAAATATGTAAATACATATTTAGTTATTTTCACCAAAATATGGAGTTAATATGGTCTTAAAATTGTACAAAATTACCTTTTAATAATATAAGACACTACACGAGCTGCATAAAATACAGTCTGGGAGCTGATGCTTGACAACATTGTTGACAACAATTGTAAATAAACAGGAATTTCAAGTGTTTTATAGTTTGGAGGTGTAAAATCGAAAAAACAACAAAAAAACAACTGCTTATTAGTTTGCAAGCTCATTGTCATTGCCATGGCTTCCTTGAAGATGCCAAGGATGAGCAAAACGTGAGTGTCTAAAGCACTTATTTAGGCACCCAGATACACAGCATATGCATGGCATAGTCTTCTATCACAGTCCAACTCTTAGCCTCAGTGTACACCACTGGTTCTTACTGATATTTAACATTCTATGATGTATCTTGTATTTCCTTTCGTTTTGACCACTTTCCTGCTTCTTTAGACTAATCATGTTGATGAAATGAAATTAATGAAGAAACATCCATTTCTAGGCACAGAATAGAACAGAAAATAAAAACTTCAGATATTAGATTGAGTCAACCACTGAACATGTTCAGCAGTATTTTCTATTACCATTATTTTCCAAATCATTTTATGGAATGGCACCTAATTCCATAATTAATTGACTCTCTCATCAAAATTCACGTTGCTCTTGTGTTACATCTGAAATATGTAAAGCAAAGCTGACTTGACATAGAAATTTATACAAGCTGCTATTGAGTTTGACTATCATGGTAGTAACATTATTTATTTGACGTCTTTTATGAGAACTAGAGCTCGGAAGTTTGGCAAAATGCCTCTTTTTATCTACTGCATATATTGATAAAATTTTTCCGGATATACGTTTCTTATGTCGTTTCGAATGTTTTGGAAGCCTTTTCATTTTGCCTATTTGGGACCCCACTGCCTATTTTTAATTATAATGCCTTTTTTTTGCCTTTTTCAATGAAATTTGACATTTTTTTTTAAAAAAAATGTGTATATAAATTATTTTTCGCCCAAAAAACGTTGTTGGCATTTATTTTTCTTCCGTTTATTATGTGAATAATTTTCGCCTTATTTAAGTAATATTGAACTCACGCATGTTTCAACATTGCTGAAGGAGAAAAGTGTGAGGAAAAAGTATTTCATGCTGAGTCAGGATATTGCCTTTCGGTTAACATTTCTTGTGCATGATTGACTGCTGAAGTGGACAGGTTGATTTCGAACACAAAGAAAATATTTCTGAAATCTCCCTCTCGAACCCGAAAATTTCAGGAAGTTGCGATTGAGCTTAGTTTACCTCAGCAACCAGTCTTGACGAGATAGGGAACCTGGATATCAGCAGCTATATATTATGCTAACAACCTTCAAAAAATCAGTGAGGTGATCGATGCTCTTCCAGAAAATGAAGCGGCTTCAATTCGTCAAAGTGAAAAAACTCCTGTGCTATTCAAGTTTACTTTTGCACATTATGGTGCATTGTCAGAGACAATTACAATTATAGCATCCATGAAAATCTTCGAGGAATCTATCCAGCAGATGATGGAAGTGCCAGGAGAAAAGGGGTCAGCTGTTGCGGAAAAGTGCTAACGGGTAGTGAGGACTTGAAACAATTGAAAACAATTTGTGATATTCTAAAAGGTGAAAATGCTGTTACCAAAATGAGTCCAGCTACATTAGCTTGTTATATGTATGCTCCAATAACTTCTGTCGAAGTAGAAAGATCATTTTCTATTATGAAAAACATTCTCTCTGACAGACGACTATCAATGAATGTTGAGAACTTAAAAAGCACCTTGTAGTTATGTGCAATCAAGACGGAGAAAATTGAAATGCTCTTCCCAATGTAGATTTTAACATTTTGCCAGAAATTATATATAAAAGTAAGCGACTTCTAAATGTGCCTTTTTTCGGTTTATTTTGCCTTTTTTTTCATTTTAGTGCCTATTTACCACATTATAAATGCCTTTTTTGCCTGCCTATTTTAACGAAAATAAATGCCTGAACTTCCGGGCTCTAATGAGAACAAACAACATCCACAGCAGATTGAATTTACATTACAAGTAATAACATACATTTATTTGTAATTAAATAATTGAAGCTAAAATGTCTCTATGTCCTTTCCAGCTAGATTTAAAATAATTAGAATATTTCATGATTAGCAGAAATAATAATATTCTTTCACATATATTACTTGTATATCTTTGCTGGTGTAATGGCCAAGCTCATATGACCGATTGACTCATGGTCTGGCCAACAATGTCTGACCTCCGTGGCAGAGTGGTTAGCACAATGTACTATGGTATTAGGAGTGCTAGCCTGGCCATGGGTGTTCTTTGTGACTGTCCCTTCATCAATTTCATAATTCATCTTCATCTTCGCAATTAGTCATAAGTGGCAGGAAAGCGAAGTAAAATAAACCAAATCAATCAGTTTGAAACAATGTCCTTCATTAGGTGTGGTATTTCTTTCTAATTGTATCTTCATCAATTTCATCTAATCATCAATCATCAAAGATACAATTATACACACTACTAATAAAATGCATACAGATTAGTAGTAATTTCATTTTGAGCTTACTCAAAATGCAACATAATTATTTTAGTGAATATTTAGTGTATTTTCTTTAGAACAAGGTTAAATAATATTGATTATAATCAACTGATAAATGAATTGATGAATACGTCAAGTTACTTCCAACTTGTTTATTTGTAGGATAAGTTCGACTGGGATGAGCATGTGCAGGAGATGATATTAGGAGCCTTCTTTTGGTCTTACTGGGTCACTCAAATTCCAGGAGGAGTTCTTGCTCAACGCTTTGGTACAAAAATGGTCTATGGCCTAAGTAATTTGATACCATGCCTTCTGTCATTCCTAATACCGCCTGCGGCTCATTTTCACTACAGTGTTGTTGTTGTGATACGCATCTTACAGGGCCTTATCAATGTAAGTAAATTTATCACAATGCAGCATAATATGGTGCATATGTTACTTCATCATTTAAATATTTCTTGGAAATTTGTTTGTTGATATTTATTTAACCTTGGTGTTGTCGTACTCCAGACTTTCTTAGTTCTCACTTTGCTCATGCTTGGATTTGAATAAATGTGTTTCTAAATTCCTTACCCTACTCTTTCAGTTATACCACAGTGTTCCTTACATTGGTTGGAGGATTCCTTACATGCAATTATGCTTTCATGCTTCAGTAGTGATCATGGGGAAAACACATCATAGTGTCCTAATCTTAGGGAACTTATATAAACAAAAGTTAAGCATGCGATGGAAAATCAACAAAAATGGAAAATTAAAGCTTTGACACAAAATTGCACATGAAGGTAGCAAATGTGTTTATGCATTAAAGGAAACAAGAATTGTGTAGAAAGATGAAAAAAAGTACTTTTCGTAAGTTATATGATGACGTCACATTTCGGTCATTAACATAATGATGTTTAAAGGCAAACGAACCAAACAAAACTTACATTAATATGGTATGTGACAACCCCAGACCTTTACACAAACTTTACGATTCTCCATGCTTTAAATGAGGTGATCAACCATCGCAGATGCGAGCAATGGCCATTCCTCCATTAGGCCAGTTTCCAACTCTCTGAGACTGGCTAGAGGAGGTAAACATGCAAAGAGTGCATCCCAAAGGTTTTCAATGGGATTAAGGTTTGGGGAATATGCCGGCCACTCCATACGAGTGTATATAATATATAGGCTATCTCACGCATTTTAAGCCGATCTCTGTGGCAGAGTGGTTAACACAGCACGCTACAATGCCAGAGGTCCCAGATTTGGATCTGAGCATGGGCATGGGTGTTCTTTATGAATGTCCATTCATCAATTTCATCATAAAACCGCTAATCATTATCTTTGCAATTAGCCAAAAGTGGCAGAAAAGAAAAGTGAAATATACATCATATACACATTTTATAAGCCATGGAAATGCCAAAAATAATTTTGAACCGCTTTTTGTTTCTTTCCTTTTCATTTAAGGGTTTGGCATGGCCAGCAATGCACACAATGGTAGGTCAGTGGATTCCTCCAAATGACAGAAGCAAATTTGTAACATCTTATCTGGGTAAGTATAAACGTTAAACATATCAGATACATCTATATGGACTTTAGTTCTTCATAGTGGCATGTTCCAGACATAGACGTCCACAGATTTTTTTCCAAATAGGCGCAAGAAAAGTTTTCTTTCCTAGAGGGGGCAAACGAAGCATATTTCACCCCAATCGTAATTTATTAGACATAGAAACTTTACTTTGATGTGTTTCTAATAGTTATTATGAATAACATAATAATTTCTTTTTATCTCAATCATTTTCCATCATCTTATCTCAAGTGCTGGAAACTTTTCTCCAATAGCAAGGATGAAATTCGATAGAAATAGAGGATGGATGTTGTCAAGCATCTTACTTCTAATGTTAGTGCAAGATTTAAGCTAAGAAAATGTAATTCTTGACATAATTTTCCTAGGAAGTTCTGTTGGGGCAGCCATCACATTCCCTCTGTATGGATTCCTGATTGACTGGTTAGGATGGCCTTCAGTGTTTCATGCAACTGGGATTTTGGGGATTGCGTGGTTCGTCTGCTGGTGGTACCTTGTATTTGATACACCTGCACAGCATCCTCGGATATCTCCAGAAGAGAAAGATTACATTGAGAAAGCTTTGGGGTCGATTGTTTCTGAAAAAAAGGTATGGATAGATCACATCTCACAAGAAACTTATGCATTCAAGTAAGACTTTGGAATAAGTAGGGTGACCAGACGTCCTCTTTTATCCGGACATGTCCTCCTTTTTAGGTGTCTGTCCGGATTATTTTTTAGAATTCTGTAAATGTCTTCCTTTTCTGGAAAGAGCAAACCATCGACCATAGCAAATGTGAATGCTTCCACACATAACGAACATCATTTAAGGCACATCACTTGGGATGAGTTAAGTGTTCAAGCAATGCTGAAATAGCATCTGTGAGCTGAACACGATCACTTTCCTAACTGAGTCATTAGTAGGGTGCGGATTTACAGGCACTAAAAACCTCTGAAATAGGAACCAAAATGATGAAAATAGGCACTTAAAAAGACAGTATAAATTTAGAAAAGGTACGAAAATAGGCACCCTGAAATTTAAAAAAAAAAAAACATTAAAACAGACAATGAATGTGAACTTATTTCAATTTTCTATTTGCAATGCACAATTATACTGTATTAGCACTTCAGTTCATTATAAAAGTGTTCTAACGATTCACAAACTATGATCGAAATTCACATTTGCGGGGAATCGTCAATGAAAGTAATTCTCACAAAAAGAGCTTGTGCTAACGACTGTGCGAATTTAAACAATTGATGAAAAAACAATCTGCACCATTGTAAGAAAAAAATATTTTAAACAATGTTCCAATTGAGACCCTCAAATCTGTCTAATACCAGATTTCAGTCAGTACAACATAAACAAAGCCTTCCATCCTTCAATGTAGGGAAAGCCAAAGGAACATAAAAAAAGCTGAAGTATGCAAACACTGCAGAAGAGCCATTTTTTGGCACGATAGAGCAAAATAGGAATTTATAGGCACTATTAAAATGCGTTTTCGGACTAGAAACACCATGACACTTTAGACATTAAAACCTATGTTTTACTACAAAGGAATATAAAAGGCAAATAGGCAATATTCCGCTCCCTAGGTGTTAGTATTATTGTAACTCGTTGCTTCGCCCTCTGAAACGGCTGTAACGCACGTATTCTGTGCAGTTCCTTTTCGATTGATTGATTTGGTTTATTTTACTTCGTTTTTCTGAAACTTTTAGCTAATCGCGAAGACGAGGATGAACGATGATATGATGATTTTGATGAAGGGGCACTCGCAAAGAACACCCATGCCCAGGCCGGGATTCGAATCCGAGACCGTTGGCGTTGTGGCGCGGTGTGCTAACCACTCCGCCACGGAGGTCGGCCAGTTCCTTTTCGAGTTATGCATACGCGATACAGAAACGCGTAGGGAGAATTTTGGTTATTAAGTAATATTTTCTTTCATGAAATAACGAAGCGAAAGTGTAAATTCAACAATGATCGTGCCAGAAAATATCCAGCTTTTAAAGGATGGAAGGAACGAATATGAGGTAAAGTGTAAGGTGGCTGTCACTTTCCCCTGCTGTTGAAAGAGAGCTAGAAATGTTCGTGGCATTAAAATCATATTTCTCTACCCAATCTAAACTACCCAAAATTTTAATTCGGTTTTTGGAAATAAGTTAGAGCGAATCTTACTTGTTACATTTGCATTCACTTGTGGGTATATTACATTCTAATATCTAAGAATTAGAAAAGGAGTAAAATTCTGTGCTTCAAATTGTAGATATTCTTTGTCGTTTGTTAAATAACAGATTAGAAGATTTTTTCTTTGTTTAAAGGTAAGAGGAAGTTATTGAAAGAGATCACCTGAAAAGTATCTGTGAGCAAAATGTTAGTAAGATTTTTTTATATTGATTAAGTTATGAGTAATGGCAAATGTTTTGCCATTTTTTGCGGTGTTCTCTTTCTTATGGCTTTGTCCTCCTTTTTCGCCATGCTCTGTCCTCTTTTTTGAATGTGTGTGTCTGGTCACCCTGGGAATCAGTTATGTTCAATTAATTTAATCTATTATGTTTTAAGTTCTTGAAATCTTGTCATAAGAAGAACTTATACAATAATCAAATATTTTCTAAAGAATAATTTCATCATAAAATTTTGTTGACTAACAAATAAACAAAAGGTTATTAATTACGTTTTCAAAGGCAGATCTTGGCAGGTACGTATCCAGAACTATATATTGAGAGGGGTCGAAACCAATGCTTCACATGTAATGATAATAATAAAATAATAATGTTTGCAATTAGTAGGTTAATAGGATTAATATGTCCATTAATAATAATATTAAAATAGGTCAATTAATAATAATTATTATTGTTATTATCACATGAACACAATTTGTATAATAACTGTCCTATCAGAGAAATAAATGTCAACAAATTTTAAAATGGATTATTTAGAGAAAACCTATGTCTGGTTAATGAAAAGCAAAGTCCTGATCATTATTTTTATGAGTAGTGGTAACATATACATTTTTGCAGGCACTGTTAACAAAGCTGTATAATCACAATCTATTCATTTTCATTATATGCGAGTTCTGCAGAAAATGAATCAATCAACTTCATATTATACAAGTTTTTACCTTATTTAATTTTGGACTTGTTAAGTCTTTCAGAAGGGCCTGGATCCCTGGAGCCCCCTCTCAATGTGCCTTTCGTCTTAAAGTCTGAGCAGTCAAAGAACCAACTTGAACAAACCCAGAGTTTTAGTCTCCAGATGTTGGAGTTTCCAAGTGCAAAAATATGATAATGCCTCCCGCCTGATTTATGCTCAGTAGTAAATAACATCTTCTGGTGTCAACAAGCACCCTTTGCCCAGAGTTCAAGGAGAGAGAGAGAGAGAGAGAGAGAGAGAGAGAGAGAGAGAGAGAGAGAGAGAGAGAGAATTGGAGGCCTGTTCGTTTGCTATCCTGTGATGACCATTAGGTCAGGGATATGTTTGACAACACAGAATACCACACGAATTTCCCCTCACTATTGCAACTGGATCAAGCCGATTGGTTCAAGGGTTCATGTGACCCTCTCTGCCTTTTGACAGAAAAGACATGCACAATATTTCAAGTTGGTTTAGACTTTAAGCTGTTACACTACAGAACTTGTAAGTTTGTAACATATTTGGTAAGTACTAATTACTGAAATTGCAATTTAATTTCTTTGTAATGAACCTTCATGGTCTGCAAAAGTAGTGTCTGGTGCTGAAGCAAGTACTTTTCAGGCAGTGGTGTTTCTGTATTCCTTTCTATGATATTTGTAACAGTTATTTGTATCATTAATCTTCTCTGAATTGAATGCAACTCTCATCAATCTGTGCAATCACTCACAAAGCAATGAAAACAGCAATGCAGTACAAACTGCACTTAGCAAGTTGATGACGTCAAAGAAGAACAGCAGCCTTATGAAGGGTGGTTCAGCAAGCTGTGGCAATCCTGTAGGTTAATTTTTTGATTTGTTTGGTTTACATGAAAACACTTCTGGAAGACTTTTTTCTAAGTCCACTTTATACACAGATAGTCTAATCTGGACTGTACCTACAGTTTAAAGTGGGATCCAAACCACTACGTGTCTCCACCAGGTGCTGAACCTGGAACCCCTTGATTACAAGTCAACGACGTTACCACTATGCTGTCGGAGAGGAATTGATACTCAAAAAACCTTTGCAGTCATGGCATGAAGAACAGAGAATTAAGAATCTTTAATCTAGTGTTATTTATATTTTGACAGAAGACACAATGTCATTCAAGTATTAATATTAAGCACATTTTAAGCCAAAACATACCACTTATTCCTTTTGCCATAAATATATTCCAGCCGCCAACACCCTGGAAGAGTATCATGACATCAATCCCTGTCTGGATGGCAATCCTGGCTCACTGGGGAAGCATCTGGGGCTTCTTCACAATGCTGACCCAAGCGCCAACTTATTTCAAGACTATTCATGGCTTTGACATAAAAATGGTAAATATTTGATTAGGTGATGTATTGTTTCTGTAATGTTTTGAAACCAATTCGTTGCTTCCATTGTTTGTCCATCGTTTCCCACCTAGAAATATACATCCTTCATTTCGTTACAAAAAATTATTAAGGTTTTTATTTTTATTGTTAATAACTAGACTGGATTTTAAAGGGGAAAAAATCTGTAGAAAGGACAAAAAAGGGAAAATTTTTGCCAAAAAAGGAAACAAAAAGGACTATAGTTTATTTTTGCACTACACTAAAAAAAACATTTTAAATGAAAACACAATATATACCATTCATATGTAAAAAGGGATACATAAAATATTGTATTAATGCATCCTTTTTTTATACATGAATGGTATATGTTGTGATTTCATTTAAAATAGTATTTTTAGTGTAGTGCAAAAATATAGTCCTTTTTGTTTCCTTTTTTGGCAAAAAATTTTCCATTGCTGCCATAACTTGCTGCTACTTGTACCTGGATTCGCCATTTCACTGACACTCAATACTGTCGCCACTGTCACACAGTAAAGTTAAAACTATTCTAAAATACTTCACAATAAAAGTCTAAATCTAGCAGATAAGTACAATTTCAACCCAGCAGGCATGCCGCTTACAATGCGTTTGTGGCTGCTTAAGCCAAGAAGTCATTGTTGCAGAAATCGCTGCAACTCTCAAGGCTCACGGAGGGAAGGTAAGATAGAGGGAGCTTGTTCTTTCTTTCCTCTAAGCTGCAGCAAATAGACAATTGTTGAATGATTTGTTTAGGGAAAATATGGTCGTACAAAATATTTGACATCTTGTCAATAAAGGGTCCAAGGAAGATGTTTTTTTAAAAAAAAAAAAAAAGGGGGGGGAAGAAAATGATTTAAAAGGGAATATGGGCTGAGAAGGGGAAAAAGAGGAAGTCAAGACCATGTAATCTTGTTGGTGGAAGATAATTATCCACACTGTTGTTATTTATTCCATGATCCGTGTTGAAAAATTAAAAAAAAGGACTTCCCTTTAAAATCCGGTCTCTATTAATACCATAAATAAAGTTATTCAAACAGATTAATGAAGTAAAAATGTGTTAAATCTAAAAACAAATGAGTGTAAAATATGGGAACCAGTTCGTATTTTCGTATTCTATCATTTGCACCAAATAATAAATGGTTTCTCAGTTTTCAAAATTCCAAACACTAGAATTTAGCTCCTGTCTGCTATCTTGCTATTAGCAGACGACTATGTTGACTGCAGGTAGCACATGCAATCCTTGCAGCCTGAAGTAGCAAGTGCCTCCAGTGGCCTTGCTACCTGGGTTTGCTCCAACATTGAGTGTTCCTGGAGGCACCATTGGGTGGCACGTGGTCAGCACATTGAGATTTGTTTTAAGTCCACTTTATGCACAGGTAGGCTAACCAGGACTGGACTTACAGTTAAAAGTGGGATCAAAACCACTGTGTGCCTCCATCGGGTATTAAACCCACGACCCCTTGATTACAAGTCAGCACATTGAGTCCCATCACCGTTGTTTTTTTTTGCTTTTCAAGACAAATGCTCGCTATTCTTCTTTCTAGTAGTTCTCCAATTGTCCTCACAGACATTTTCTGAGCACCCACCTGAGATCGAACCCAGGACCTCTTCCATATGCGAGAGCATAACCATTTGGCTACGGGGGAGCCTCCCAATTGCTACGCCCCTTGTGGGTACGTACTTAAATGTTTTTTACCACGGCTATAGATATCTTAATCTCAGGGGGATAGGTTCTTTATTTGAGAATTCCAAATAAGAAAGCGTTTTATAGCCAAGAGGATATAGTTAAATGCGGATCTATATTCTGAGAACTAGACAAAATACAGAGAATATATATATATATATATATATATATATATATATATATATATATATATGTATAATCGAAAAGGTTTCTTCTTCTTTTATTATCAAAAAGGCTTCTTTTTCTTTTAAAGGGCTTCTTCTTCTTTTAAAAGGCTTCTTCTTCTTCTAAAAGGCTTCTTCTTTGATTATCGAAAAGGCATCTTCTTCTTTTATCATCAATATTCTTCTTCTTCTTTTAAAAGGCTTCTTCTTCTTTTAATATGGAAAAAGCTTCTTCTTCTTTTATTATCAAAAAGGCTTCTTCTTTGATAATCGAAAAGGCACCTTCTTCTTTTATCATCAAAAATTCTTCTTCTTCTTTTAATTTATTATCTTCCTTTTTTAAAGCGTAATCTTATTTATGTGCTTCTTTGGCAAACAATACAAGCTATACTTGTAGAAAGAGTAGGGTCGACTAAACTGACAATAGCGCCACCTCCTATTTAGCGACCAAAGGGGAATAACCAGGATCGCTAATAACAAGCGCTACCAATGGCCCAGTGCGACTAAAAAGGAGCGCAACCGTAAAGTGCTTCGGGGCGTCTAATTTGACAACAGCGCCACCGGGGACAAACAAACAAAACACTGACGATGTTCTCCTCGTCAGAAAAATGAAAAGAGATAGATTTCTGAATACGTTCGCTTACTTAATAACTTTCCTAAACGTTTCATATGCGGCCATATTCTTAATTCTTTTAATTTACTATATACAACATTCTATTTACCTCTTTTATAGTATTTGAACTCTTCTTTTTTATATTTCTCAATTTACTATAATATATATAATCCCTCTTCTCCGCTCTAAGTTTTTTATAATTTCCTTTGCTCCTCTTTATATAGCGTGCTGCCATCTCTCGTCGATTCCGAGAAACCATTCCTCCTTGCAACTTTCATTGTGTCATCGAAACTGGCACGTGACACAATAGTTCTATTGAATGTTACACAAAGCATTTACTTGTGTTTAATTTTGCAGACAGGAATCCTGTCAGGACTACCTCATGGACTAAGAACAGTGTTTGCCCTTGCTGTGTCATTTGTAGCAGATTACATACTGAAGCACAATATAATGACAAGGACTAGAGTGAGGAAAATTGCTACTTCAATATGTAAGTTACTTTCTATATATTTATAACAAAAATCTTAAAATATGTATTTTAGGTTGATATGAAATAACAGCTTCATAATAAAACACCATTATCAAACAAGGTGTATTTTTTGAATATGTGAGGGATGATCTAACAAATTCCATTAGGGCAGTTTATAAAGATAAAAGTTGTTATATGGACTTTTTGGGTCGCAGTTTCGTTTACGCCAGAACATATTTTTTGTTTCACATTTCTAGTTTACACTTTAAAACTGCTTAAGAAAACCCAAGGATTCTTTACTGTTTTTTTTTATTACAAACTTCTAAAATAAACTAGCGGTTAATAAATTTTGAATTTGCCCTGGAAAGCTAGAGGGCTTTGTTTTACATAGTTAAAACTAATACAAAAATTACCTCCAGTTGCCTTAGATTAATCTTAGGTTATAAACTAAAAGTAACATAGATTAATAAACAGAAAATAAACACTTTAACCTCAATTAAAAGAATATGGTCGACCTACTTACGAAATTTACTCAGCACTGCGCTTTCACTTTTACTGCAATCAACACTTCCGATATAAAAGTACACATCTCGAGAGCTCTCGACACTGGGGGGGGGGGGGCACTATTGGCAGAAGCTCCTTGATGTCTTCTTTCCGCCGCTTCTTCTTTCCCTCGAAGATCTTCGACGTCTATCCCTCGAAGTAATTCACCGTCGGATTCGTAGTTCAAAGGTCGAAATTGGTCTCAACGTCGTCACCTTGATTAGCAATTCTCAGTTCACAACTACACGCTTGCAGTGTTCTTGTCACTTCTCGCGCTATAAAAGTTGCCATGAGAAAACAGTCTGTATTTGAATAAAATTCCGCGCGCTCTTTTCCCAATCACGCGAACGTTCAAATGTCCGGAACACAGGTCACTGATAACTAGAGACCGGATGTTTAGGCACTAAAAACATATAAAATAGACAGGCAAATAAGCACTTATAATTTTCAAAATAGGCAGGAAAATAGGCATTAAAATACAAATAGGCAATAAAAAGGCAATGAAATTTAACTCAAAATAATGAAGATAGACATACAAAAAGAAATAGGTGTTTAAAAAATATAGAAACATACCTGTAGATTCTTTATAGTTGCTTAAAATAAACGAGGAGCTCAT
Organism: Lepisma saccharinum; assembly: GCF_977018435.1. Lineage (NCBI taxonomy): Eukaryota > Metazoa > Arthropoda > Insecta > Zygentoma > Lepismatidae > Lepisma > Lepisma saccharinum. The sequence goes on along the minus strand of NC_139248.1, from coordinate 6,724,259 downwards.
CATTAGAGACAGCAGTCCAATATTGTACTTAATAAATCACTGCAAACAGGAGTCACGTCAGCTCAAAATTTTCCATTGCATAATGCCTACACACGATAGTCTGACAAAATAAATTGTTGGCTACTTCCAACCAGTACGCAAATTATTTAAATATACACTTTATCACTGCACACAGGGTTATTTCAGTTAAAAAAATTACACTATATATTCCACACAGCAATTCGAACTAGGAAACTGTTTAAATGCATTTCAAGTTTGTACTGTACGGTTTGGCAGTCTCTGAATAAGAAGCACTAATTGCGGTTGCACATCACAACAAGGTATTTCTTCAGGTGATCAACCAACAAGTTATGTCTGCGATCGGACAACATATTTTTTAGAATTGAAAATGATCTTTCAACCTCCACAGATGTTACCGGAGCATACATAAAGCACGCGAGAACATGTGGATCTAACTCAGTTTGTATATTTTCACCTTTCAGAACTTGTTGAATTGTCCTTAATTTGTCCAAGTCCTTATTAGCTGCAATAACTCGCTAACTGTTATTTTTAAATTTCTTGGAAGCATCGGAAACTAATCCTGGGAACAGGAAATTGTATGCATAGAGTTGAGTCATGTCCCAATTTTAAAGAAAATGCCTAAAATAGGCAATATCTGGCATTTATGAAATAATATAGGCAATATCGTATGAAATAGGCAAAATAGGCAAAATTAAATTGCCTTTAAATGAAGCTAATCCCTCCCCCCAGGTCTTCGCAACATTCGTTTTCATCATATCTCTAACAGGAAAGAATAGGCATTTTGCCTAACATCCGGTCTCTACTGATAACTGTCCACTAGGCAAACGACATCTACAGAAACAGTCCACGAATAACTAACTGCAACTTGCTGCCGATAGCACAATCAAATTCGCGAATTCTCCATACTTGGAGATCTCGACGCCAACTCCTGCTTGTAAACTTCTGCAGCCAACGCGCGAAGTAACGCGGCTTTTCACTCGCAGGCTCTACAAACACTGCTCGAAAAACTTCACCGCGTTTTTCTTTGTCCCTTTACACAATGCACAGCAAGGACAGTTCATTTTACCCGAGGGGTGTTAATCTCTCTAACCACCTCTTTCTCGGAAGAAATAATTAGGGTGACCAGATATTTGTTGACCAAAAAGAGTATAGTCTATAGGTTGAAGGTGCGCATGCACAAAACATAAAAATAAAACGAAAATACGGGTGGTTATTTGTTATTGCTTCTATTATAGCCCCTATAAAATAGGCCTACACTCTACAGATTCAAATTACTTATGGGTCTAATGTAATTAGCTAATTACAAATACTTCCTCACCAATGGCACCATAATTCATACTTCTGGGATGATTTTGCTTTCTTGAGTATGTTTAATTCGTCCTTTATTGCCAGTCCAAACTCTTCACAGGTCATGTCCACATTGAATTTCACTTTCATTACTTGTTCAAGTGTTGACACCAAGAGTGTACTTTATCCTCTCGCCAATAAGTTTTAATAACACTGAAGAGTCTTTCACAATCAATATTTGTACCAGGCAGTGTAAACAAGAATTTTATAAGAGGCACAATCACTTTTAAATTTGACCCAGCCTGTATTGATCTCCACTTACCCATCATTGTTTCTTTTCTTTCTGTGGATTTTAACGTAATTTTACGCGTTAAATAATGAATGAAATTAAATAGCAAGGAAAATAGTATATTTGGGGATTTTTGAAAATTGAAAAGAGTATAGAGTATATGAACCTCTAAAAGAGTATAATACTCTTAAAAAGAGTATGTCTGGTCACCCTAAAATAATCAGTCCTCAAAATAATAGGTTATAAGTTCTTCATTTGGATTTGCAAAACCACAATCATCAAAGCACAGGGGAGCATTTTACTTTACTTTCTTGCTTTTACAATCATACAAGGATTTCCATGCAACAATTAAGTTTTTCTGTTTACACATATTGTCATCAAGGCAAATCGAGAAAGATATTTTCAAGAACTGGTACTCGAAGGACTGAAAGCAGTTGGCTTGATTCTTAGCTAAAAAACTTGCATTAAAGCTATTATTATTACAAGGGCTAGGATTTTTATGACTTAGCATATTTTTTTTTTTTTTTTTTGCTAAGGGTGATGTGTTCCCAAAACATATAGAAATTCATATTATGAAGAAACTAATAAAATTAAGGTGCTTTTTAAGGGCATATTTTGGCATATTTGGCCATTTCTGCATGATATAGCATATTTTGATGGCTTTTCTGTCATATTCATTGTGCATTGCAACTCAGGGCCCATAAAGGGAACTAAAAATAGTACATATGTGAAAATATCTCGGCATTTAGATATTGATGTTCGAAACAGTCCAGTTATAAGGGCATATTTTTCAAATTATAGTGCATATTTTGTAAACTTTTAGGCCATAAGAGCATATTTTATTTTGCATATTTAGGTGATTTCTAGGTCATAAAAATTCTAGCCCTACTTATTACAAAAGCAAAAGGTTGATTTATTGATTGATTGAATTACGGTAGTTTAGTTTGGTTCGCTTTTCTGCCAATTTTGGCTAATCGCAAAGATGAGGATGACTGGCGATAAGATGAAAGATGGGATGTGCATTTTGCAGACTAACGAGGCTCTGACGCCTGGACCAACGGCCAGTATAATCATTATAGGACTGTGTGTGTTGTCCTGTGTTTTGTCCTTATGTGTGCTGATTGACCCTTTGCAGCCTCAGCTTTTAATCGAAGTCAGAATATTTTAGTTAAACGACATTACAGTTATTTTTGTTCTGATAAGGGGCTGGATCCCGTATAACGTGACGGGTGAAAAATAGCCCAAGTGCTGATGCACACAAAATTTTAATTTCAAATTGAAATTCAAAATTCAAAGATGAAAGATGAAGGGACAATCACTTACACATGTTGACAGCACAGAATACAAGTACCAGACGCCAGAGCCTCGATAGTCAGCAAAATGCAGTCCAGGTTGAACTAAGTAGAAGAATCTCCCCTTACATCCAGAAGAGGAAAAGCAAACAGCTAATGTTCATTTTCAAAATTACGTATATATAGCAAAGTGAAAGAGTTCGAAAAAGTGTAAACAAAACTTTTCTTATATCTAAGTAGCATTAGCATAAAAATCAGTGTTGTTAATTGTTATTACAGAGCTCCTTACGCATGGACTATCATGTTCACTTAGATTAAATTATATAGTTTCAATGTTTTTGTCAATAGTATGCAGGCCCGTAGCCAGAATTGATCTCCAGGGGGGGGGGCTCACGGGTTAACGGGGGGGGGGGGTTGTAAATCAAGTCAACTTTTCAAAAGTTTAACAGTGTTAAATGAAGGTAAATTATGTGTGGGGGCAGGGGGGAGGTCATTAAGTTACATAAAGTTTAGAAATATCACACAGATACTACATTTCTTCTATATCTTTTAAAATATCGCTTGAAGTGTTAATTGGCTGATACTGAAATCACCTTTACTACACACTCCATACTACATTTGATGATACAGATATTTATATCACCCAAGAAAATATGGACAATATTCAATCATGGTGCATAGCGTACATTCCACTCCCCGGCCGAAACAATGAAACTCCCCTTCGTTCCCAAAACTTGGGAGCTGTTAACCTTTCACGCAGATGCGGAGGGAATTTGCATAATGACATAAAAGTCACAGATTTCTGTATAAATGGGAGGTCGCAACAGGGGCAACAAAGGTACAGATAAAGAAGCTCCCTTGTGAAGGAACTTTCTGAAGTCTAGAGAAGAGAATCTACTAAATACTTGCCACTATTTAGACTTCTTCTTATGAATAAGATGAACGAATGTAATAGCTGCTGTTTATGCTCCCTGAATTTATCCTTCACCAAAGTTGTGAGCATAATAATATCTACTGTCTACATTTTCAATCTTCACTGCAAAGAATTACACAAAATAGTTTTACCTAATGTCAAGGGGGCTGACCTCAGTGATAGGGGGGCTGACTTCAGTGCCAGGGGGGGCTGATGGTATCCGGGGGGGCTGAGCCCCACCCGGCCCCTGCCTGGCTACGGGCTTGATAGTATGTATCTAAAAATCATGTATAAGGTTTTTAGGGATATCATATATGCAATAGTTCATGTGGTTGCAGTTGGAATCAATACTATCAATACTAACTGTCAGTGAACACAGAAATACATACAGATAGATGATAATATCAAAATAAGCATCTTTGTCTGATATTAGCACATGTTATAATCGGATCGCTAACATCATCACTAGTTTTTTTTTAAAGATTGATTTGTGTTAGAAAAATAACTATAGAAATTTTTGTTAAGATCGAATGGATGAAGAAAATATCTCCTTATCTATTATTTGTTTGTTTAACAGGTACTCTAGGACAAGGATTTTGTTTTGCTCTACTCGCAGTGACAGGATGCAATAGTACTGCAGCTGTTGTGTTGCTGGCGTTGGGTATTATGGTCAGTGGTTCTGTGTCTTCAGGTATCTTGGCAACATATGTTGACGTTAGTCCTAATTTTGCTGGTAAGTACTATTAATAAATACTCTTTCTATATTTTTTTTCAATCAGAATATTACCAGCCAATCAAGAAGTTGTATTTTTTTAAATGTAAGGGACTTTTCACCACATCACCTTGACACGTCCTTTCCCATTGCACCTAATATTTATTGTTATTAATTATATTTTCTCTTGTACAAATGTTTATTGTTATTTAATCTTAATTCCTGTAATTTACCTATCACTGATAATGTCAGGATAGTGACTAACCTGTATATACTTATCTTGTAAGGGCTGTTACCATGGCAATTACGAGTGTGTTTTGTCTTGACTTTGAAGTTCGGGCTCGGTTTTTGAATAGAGTGATCAAGTTGAATTATAAGAAGTTTAATTTCTTTGAGTGACATGGATTATATGTTAGGCATATAAGTATTTAGTTTGCAAAGAAGTAAAATAAACTTAATTTTTCTTAGTGCAAACTTAACTTTGATTTTTATTTTACGAACTAACAGAGAGATACTATTACCCCATAGGTACCCTGAGAGGCATCACGCGAATGCTTTCGAGTCTTTCATGTGAACTTATTATTTGCTCTTTGAGTAAAATCATGTTCTTTTGACTAAAGAACGTGTCAACCTCATATCGGAGTTACTTTAATTATTTTAAGCTACATGATACACCTAATAATAATAATAATAAACAGTGGTGCAACAGCCATTGAGGGCCAGGGCAATCACTCCTACATGCCTCAGCAGAGGTGAGCGATTATCCAACCAGTTGCGGGGTGACGTGTGGTCAGCACGATGAACCTCCAAGTCTCTGTGCGACTGGGTTACGCTATTCATTCGTTGCTTCCCAATTTTCTCACGATAGTGCATGACCGCTGGTCTTATACACTGGCCAAAATCTCAGGAGAAAAGTTGTTGCGCTTCCCCTCAAAGACTCGAACCAGCACATATCCCGTCAGGGACGTCGCAACCGGGGGGCAGGGGGCGACTTGCCACCATGTCGCTTGCTAAAAATGAGACACTGTTTTTTCCAACTTGTTTCGTTTTGAAAAAATGGAAAAATATTTTTTCACATGTTAAATGAACGGGGACTGAAGTTTTAGCTACCAGCATGAAGTATGTGACAGAAAACTCTACGTGCAGATAACAATCACAGCCACGTCTCCGCAAATCAAGTGTAAGATGGAATTATCCACCTAGGAATTCGCAGCTTCGGTTTCCAGTTTTCCTTTGTATCTGCCAGGTTTTGTATGTACAGGTGCGGTCGGCGTGAAACAATAAACCCAGCTTACCCCGATGGTTAAAGAGGGGCAGAGAACAGCTTAATTTTAAATTTTCCATTTACAACTATATTCATTTCCCGGAATGTCTGGAGTAAGAGAACGCGAACTCGTCCTGGGCGCACGTTGCGGGTGTGTCTCGTCCAATGAACGGGCGGAGGGGAGTGGTCGCACGGGAGGGGGCGACTCGACTAGCCAATCGCACCCTTCTCCACCTAGTCTGGCCTCGACCACAAGCTTTCGCCTCTGCGCGTAGCTACTCCAGACATTCCGGAAAAGTTGTATACATTGCATGGATGTAAGGTCTCCGAACAAGGGGGGGGGGGGGGGGGGCAGATTAAGTTTGAGCCTTCTAGCTTAAAAATTCAAGGTGGAAAACAATTCAAGACAAATGCGAGAGGACACGGAGGTCTAGTTGGTAAGGCGTCTGACTGTTACGCGGAGAGCCGGGTTCAATTCCCTTAGTGGTTGATCTAAGGATTGATTTTTTCGGCCTTTTTCCAGCACAAAGAGGCTCCGGGGCCCATCCAGCCTCAAATGAATGGCTACCTGGGAGCAACCTTGAGGGGGGGGGGGGTAAAGGTGGCTGGAGCGTGGTGCTGATCAAATCACCTCCAAAATGTCCGAGATCGAGAATGTGTGTGGACCTTACCCCCACATTTCGTAAATGTGTCTTCATGGCACAGTGCTAGATGCACGAGTAAAGAAACTCACACGTGAACATACGAATAAATAGTGTTACCTCTTTTTGAGGTCTAAAATTAAGCCATCAGCCCTGAACATGAAACAAACAGTAAGTTGTTACGCCAAGAAACAAACGTTCCTTCTTTGGTTGTTCCACCTCTACCTACAAATGCTTTCGTTATAGCTTGATGTGAAGAAACCAATAATGAGGGACAAGATTGTATTCTTGCTCCCCTTACCACCACACCTCCACCCCCATTCACTCCCTAAAACTGAGACTTCGTCTATTTCAGCTTATCTTGGTTTTGAAGAATATTTGAAAAAAATATTTTTGCACAAGATTTGTGAACGTGCACTCAGGTTTCCATTATCAGTAAGAAGCACGATACATCGCAGTCAAGTCTCTGCAAATCAAGTATCCCCGTAGGAATTCGCTGCTTCTGTTTCCAGTTTTGCTTTGAATCTCGCATATAACAACGCATTGAGGTAGAGGGACAGAGGACAGCTTAATTTTAAATCTTCCGGTCCACTTGCTGTCAAAAAGGTAATCGACCATAGAAAAGGTGCACCTTGCAAGTTCTTGGAAATTCAAGTCTATAGGCTAATCTCCCCTTCCCTTTCGAAATTTAGACTTGGTCAGACTAAGTGCAGTGCAGTGATCTTCCGACGCGACCTTGCAGTCGTTGCACTTTCTGCAAATGATTTACACGTACATATGCACAGCTATATCGTTGGTGCGGAAAGAAATCCAAACTCATCACTACAATTTCCAGAGTAAATGCCTTTGACATTTTTATTAAAATATTACTGTTTGTCCTGATGTTCAGGACTGATGACTTGTTTTTAGATCTCAGAGAGAGGTAACATCATTTATTATTATGTTAGCAGGTGATTTATTTTTACGTTGGGAGTAGTAATTGTTTAGGTTTGAGTGGCAAGTTCGAGGCATGATCCGATATTTTAGACCTCTCGGGGGTGAGAGGGGGACGAGCTCCCCTGACGCCTTCAGTCTTATAAAGTTCAGACTTATTTAATTCAAATGCAATACCAGGTACCTAGCTGCTATAGATCAAAATATCTAATTTTAAAGCTGTTGGCATGGCGACTTGACCCATATTTGATACCTCGGCCCTCTCCAACCGTACACTACATTTGTAAGTCTTTGCTGGAACACTTTAGCCTAGCAACGCCTACAAAATAAAATATACCATATTGCCTCAATCTCATCGAGTGCCTTCGCGATTAGCCGAAAATGGCAGAAAAGTGAAGTAAAATAAACTAAATCTATTATTTATTTCTAACTCTTTTATTCATGTAATTCTTCTTTTGCATGTGACGTTTTTGTTAACATTATTTACAACTTTCTTTGCTACATATCGATCAGAAAGTTTCAGAAACATGGATTTTCTCAATACGTTTGCACGTGTACTTCATCCATTTTTAAAAGTAGCGCGTTTTCAGTTATTTTACTAATCATTAAAGGAATGCCTCAATACCATCATGCTTCACTGTATGCGAAGATCGAGTACCAGGCAGAGATGGAAATTTGCGGTAATTATCGTAAGACATAATATTTCAGTTTTCTTGCATTAAGCACCGTTTAATGGAATTATAAGTAATAAAATAATCCGAAATATTGGCATCTCGGCCTCCTCTTATCTCTTATGAGCCACTGTCGATATTCATATAATAAATAACTATTATATATATATGTATATATGGGAAAAGAGATTGTAAAATCTGTTTGACGGATTTGAAAACCTGCCCCCCCCCCCCCCACTCCGACGTCCCTGTATCCCGTAGCCCTAGCTCAACACCTTAGACCAACCACATGGCCACGGTGCAGGATAAATGATAGATTGCTGTTTTAAGTCCACTTTATGCACAGTAAGGCTAATCGGGACTGGACCTACAGTTTAAAGTGGGATCCGAACCACTTGTGCCTCCACCGGTTATCGAACCCGGGACCCCTTGATTACAAGGCAAAGACGCTACCACTGCGCCATGGAGGAGGCCCCGATAAATGATAGATGTATGTAATAATAGGAACAGAATGACTATCCTCGTTTTCAATAAATACTTATCCTCTAGGGGTAGAATATACCGGGTGTACGCAAATGAATATGGGAGTTTTAAGCTTGTATATTTTCTATGCTATACACATTACAAATATGAACCATATATGAAATGAAAGGGTAACTCACCAAGTTTCGATTCTACGCATGTGCAAAAATTTGTTTCCTAACTCTGCCGCTTGGCGGAGCCATTCGTAAAGATTGCTAATCCCGAGCGTAAGTCTATTTCTGTGTTGGAACTCGCGAGGTGTAATTCAGTTGTTACAGTTCAACGGGCATATCGGCGAAGATTTGGACGTGACCCCCCGTCTGTGTGTTATGCGTGTTCACTCTTCCTCTTAGATGAAATGTGGATTCATCGCTGAAAATCACACGACTAAGAAAATCGTCATCTTCTTGATTAAGAATTTGTGTGCAGAAGTTCCTACGAGCGAAATGATCTGCAGGCTTTAGGACCTGCAACAGCTGCAGACGGTACGGTCTCATTTGGGGTATTTTCCTTAACACTTTTCACACTGTCATTGTTGGCATTGCTATCTTGACTCATCCGCCGCACAGATTTTCTTGGACTGCGAGTGAAAGCCGTTCTGACGCTTTCCACCTTCCACACACTCGGCCATCCGGAACTTTTACCTTTACACAAGCATCCTGTCGTCTTAAACTGGTTATACCACCTACGAATGTTGTTGTCACTTCCAAATCTTCTCCGATATGACCGTTGAACTGTAACAACTGAATTGGACCTTGCGAGTTCCAACACACAAAGAGACTTAGGCTCGGAAGTCGCCATTTTTACGAATGGCTCCGCCAAGCGGCAGAGTTAGAAAACAAATTTTGCACATGCGTAGAATCGAAACTTGGTGAGTTACTCTTTCATTTCATATATGGTTCATATTTGTAATGTGTATGGCATAGAAAATATACAACTTTGAAACTCCGATATTCATTTGTGTACACCCTGTATATTAAAACAAACTAATTTTGATTATATCATGAAAAATAATTTCCATAAAGACCTAAAATTGAAAAACTACAATTTTATTGTAAATAGAACAAACTAACTTAAAACCGAGTGCAATAATTGCTTTCTTTCCTTTTATTCCAAATTTTCACATTTTGGTAATAGATTATCTGTATTAAATATGACACACATTGAAAGATTTTCATAAAATTTAATTTCTTTCTTTTTACAGGTGTCGTAATGGGATTTAGTGGCTTGATTGTTGTTATTCCTGGCTTTATATCACCAATAATTGTTGGATATCTTACCTTCCATGATGTAAGTAATAATATTAAAACTGAATGGTTCTACAGGGTGTCCCACGAACGGCGCAACTGGGAATTAAGAGTGGCGTTACTTTGTAACCGAAACCTGTATATACATAAGTCATACACCAAATGTTAGCCCTGTCCAAGTAGATATTTATAAACATAGAAACAACAAACGGGGTGCAGTGTTGTTCATGCAGTGTTGCCAAATGTAAGTGAAAGTGTAAATTTATTTTTCCACAAAGCATGGAAAATTGCATGTCAAACATTCGTACGGAAATTTGGACGTCAATTTCCACCGTGAGTAGGTGGACTATTTCGCCATCTATAGTTCAGAGAAGAAAACCGATCGTTTTCGCGTATAGCCAATCCTGAAATGCCTCGTAAAGGCGTACCGGTCCAAATCGGTGTTTTAAAAAAATTATGAGGTACAGTGGCAACACTGTTGATGTTTGAAGGCAACAAAAGGTGTGTTTAGTGATGGTCTATGACATGGAAATACTGGAAACAGAAAAAAAAGAAAATGAAAATTATGGTGAAAAAAGTGCCAGGAGTAGGTAAGTAACACTTTTTTCACCATAATTTCCATTTTCTTTTTTTTCTGTTTCCAGTATTTCCATGTCATAGACCATCACTAAACACACCTTTTGTTGCCTTCAAACATCAACAGTGTTGCCACTGTACCTCATAATTTTTTTAAAACACCGATTTGGACCGGTACGCCTTTACGAGGCATTTCAGGATTGGCTATACGCGAAAACGATCGGTTTTCTTCTCTGAACTATAGATGGCGAAATAGTCCACCTACTCACGGTGGAAATTGACGTCCAAATTTCCGTACGAATGTTTGACATGCAATTTTCCATGCTTTGTGGAAAAATAAATTCACACTTTCACTTACATTTGGCAACACTGCATGAACAACACTGCACCCCGTTTGTTGTTTCTATGTTTATAAATATCTACTTGGACAGGGCTAACATTTGGTGTATGACTTATGTATGTACAGGTTTCGGTTACAAAGTAACGCCACTCTTAATTCCCAGTTGCGCCGTTCGTGGGAAACCCTGTACTTTAAGTCAATAACTATAGTTTTTTTTTATCAGAAATCTAAGATGTAAAAAATTCATACATATTTACTCTTTCATTAATTCAATTGTATTTTTATAATTTGTGTTGATTTATAGTTACGTAAGTCTTGAATTTATTTCTATGAAATACAAATAAGGAAGATATTCTGTGTATACCTCTGTATGTAGGTAACAAATCGGAAAATAAAGTTGGAGAGGATGAAGTATGGATTAGTAAGAAAGCAGAGCTACATACTCACTGACAAATATGGAACATCAAATATTCAACATTTAATATTTATTGTTTTTTTTTCATATTTCTCTCGCACTTTATCATAATAAATAAATAAATGACAGGATAGAGATTATTCAGTCCTCCAGTGGCGTACGCAAAGGGGAGTTACAGGGTTTAAACCCCCCTTGAGCATTTCAAATATTATGAAGAATGCTGTGAAGAAAATTAAAAATGGCCAATTTTACACAGTCAAAGATCTGCGACAATACTACTACTACTACTACTACTACTACTACTAATAATAATAATAATAATTTGAATTGTTATTCCCATGCAGCATGGAGAAAAGCACAGCATTCCAAACACACGCGTTTTTCAGAGTGAATGCCTTGAAATTAAACACGAATTCTTGAAATTTTCTGTATCTCAGCTGCCTCAATGTTCAATGAACGTAATTTTTTGTGTGTGTGAAGAATGAACATTAACTAAAAAAAAGTTCTTGGTTCGTTGTAAGCGGGTAATGTATAGCTACGCGGACAAGAATACACAGCCACCAGTCCACCTTCCCATTGTTTACACTGGCACGTTTAAATTTCTGATTTCAAAGGACAATAACATTAACTATTGTAAAATGTTTTGTTGGTAAGAACAGCGAGACATTCCAGATGTGAATTATCGGGGACATTTATGCGGGGACAAGAGCTGAAAAATTCCAACCAATTCCGGGAATCGAACCCTGATCTCCAGCGAGATTATCAGACGCTCTACCGACCAGACCACCGCAGCTCCTTGGATGAGTTTCCATACCTTGATTATTTCAATTTATTTTAATATATTTTCTTGTTTTTATGGATTTTGTTCACACTTAAAATGTCTCACCTCGTTGATTTTGTAAAAAAAAAAATAATCGAATGACTAGAAAGTAATTTCGCCCTGTTCCTTTCATAAATACTATATTTATGTAGACCTTGATGAAATCCTGCGTATGCTACTGCAGCCCTCTACATGTACCCTAAAGTGAAGTAAGTAAAGTGCTCCCCTGTGCAAAGCACCACGCCTTCATATGGGATGTGGAGTTAGGGCCCCACACTTTCTTGATCATGGCCGAAGGTGGGGGTGATGTGATCAGCACCACACCCCTGGCGACCTTAACCCCAGAGTTTCATCCAGGTACCCACTTTATGCGATGCTGGGTGGGTACTGAAGCTGCTTGAACAGCCATGTGGTCCGGGCCATACCAATTTCCAGCAATCCAATATTTCTACTTGTAATTTAGTGCAAATTTTTGGTTAGGTTAGGTATTGTAAAGTAAGTGTCATGTGATTACATGCATTAATTAACGAGATGAATGTATTATTCAGGTTGATTTATGTGAGGTCACTAAAAGACTGGATGTTAGTATCAGTAAATTTTGTACCAGTACTTCATTAATACCAGTAAAAATTTTATTCCTAATCCATAATAATTATTAATGATGCCTCAATGTATTTACAGCAAACTGTTGGACAATGGAACATTGTATTCATCATATCTGCCATTATGCTGTTTGTGCCTGGAATTCTGTATGTGATATTTGGAACTTCAGAACTTCAACCATGGAACTCACCGTCCACGGAAAAAGCTAACGGAGAACTTCCTGTTGAAGAAGCAGAAAAGCTTTTGGGCGATAAACCTCAAAATAACATCCAAGTGATACCTACACCGAATAAGACAGAAGCAGACGGGATTGTGGATGAAGAAAAGAATACAGTGACAAACGCAAGTGATTCAGTGACGGTGGAAAGCGAAGCAATGCCCGACAAGAAACAAGAGGAAGGGGCAGAAAATATATCAGGGAGTGAATTTGATGTAAAAGATAAAGTGACAGAATCACTGAGTGAAAATGTGGAAAATGCTAGTGCAAATAATGACTATACTGAAACAAAAGTAATTGTGGATAATGAACATACCAGTGAACCATCTGAAGACAAAGAACCATCCAAGTGATAGTTTTTTTATGTGTGTATGTGTGTGCATATTATGTATTTATCATTTAGTAATTTATAGGGCTGAGCTGATAACGATGTACTGGTATCGGCCAATACCAGTGGTATTGGTATCGGGAAGTATCTCCTGGAATATATTTACTGATATTTTCCCGGCATATTGTTCTTTCATGGGGTTTGCAAAAATACCAATCGGCACTTTCCAGAAGTCAAATTATCCTGGAAATTATGCAAAATTCAAACTTTCTTTTCATTTTGCCCCAATTTTGCATGAAAAACTGGATTTGTGATTACAAAATATTTATTTTAATATTGTGATGTAATTCTTGAAGATTTTAAAGCAAATTTCTTTGTAAATTGTTGCAGATAATTGGAAAATAATACTTACACACTAATATTGATCAATATTTTGAACAACTTTTAATTTTTACAATTTTCAAGTATTGGTGGAAATCGATACGAGTATCGGCATTGATGTGGACATCAGTTCAAAATGGAATCGGCTGAGTCCTAGAAATTTATAATGTCCAGTGAGAGTCAAGAACTAACTTGAAATCACTTGTACCAGTATTCACAACGTGTGATAACACTGCAATAAATTTACACATTCTAGCTTACATTATAAATGCACAAGTCCAATATGAAATGTTCAATTCCCGGTGGAGTCGAAACTATAGGTCCAGTCCCGATTAGCCTTACTGTGCATAAAGTGGACTTAAAAACAGCAAATCAATCAATGAATCAATCCAATATGAAATGAGAAAATGTTAAATTCTCGTAAGTTTTTAGTCTTCTGCAACAAAGACTTCAAAGTGAAAGGAATATTTCATCTATTTCATGTAAGGTAAATGAACAAAAATGACACTCATACAATTATTTTTGTTGTAATCGTATTCTAACTTCATATTTTGGTTACTTTGAGTGATAAAATCATCAATAACATCATCATCACGCACACAAAATAAAGTTTTGTTCTCTACATTTTGATTATTTTTTAACCCTGTAGCTGGAATTATTAACCTAAATGTCCGTCCTCCCTTAGTACACCTTATCATCTTTCATTGAAAGTTATTCTCTTAAATCATTCAGATTGATTTATTTATTTTACTTCGCATTTCTCCCACTTTTGGCTAATCACGAAAATGAGGATGAGTGCTGATATGATGAAATTGATGAAGGTACAGTCACATTACAGAGGCGTGGCGTGTATGTAAACGGAGTTACCGCAGGTAACAGGTAAATGTGAAGAATTAAAAAGTTGTTTCAATAAAATAGCAACATTGTTAAATAGGTACGTTAACCAATAGCGTTGCCGTCGAGTAGATATTGCCTAGGACATTTTTTCTTCAGCCGACAGAAGCGAAGAAGGAGGCCGTTCCGCTACCCTGAAGATGCAACAAGGGGAGAGGGCGCCAATGCAAGGGAAGACCGGGGGATGACTTTGGGACAGTGTGCTGTACGGGGTTATTCATATGCCTGTTCAGGGGCCCAGTTCCAGGTCAGGCCTGCCGGCACAGGCAAGTGTCATATTGGTGTTAAGTGTGCATAATATCTGAATTGATATTCAATTGTTTGAAAAGTTGTTATTTTCATAATTGGAGTTCAGCCATCTTAGAAATGGTTATTGTAAGTTTAGTATTAAATCGTTATTTTGTATCCTCGTTTTTATATTTATACTGTGAAGTATCTACGTGTGCGAATCAATTAACCTCTGCGTGTGAATACACGACAGAGGTTTATACATGGCGACGAGAATTTAGTTGGAAATCGAGGATAAGTATATTTCACTTCTAAGCTTTGTGTTATAGTGTAAATGTATAATGGCTTTAGTAGCTGGTTTTGATTAATATGATCCCCAAGATGGATCGATAGTAGCGTATTTGGAGCGCTTTGATAATTATTGTCAAACACAAGCTATTCCAGAGGACAAGAAAGTTCCTAGGTTAATATCTGTCATTGGAAACAAGCCATATGAAGTTCTGCGTGAATTATTTGCACCTACACTGCCTCATAATAAATCCTATCAGGAAATTGCACAAAGATTAAAATCTTATTATAGTCCATCAAGCAACTATATTGTGCAAAGGTTAAAGCTTAGAAAATGTGTACAAGAAGAAGACGAACAAATAGAAGATTTTGTAAGGAGATTAAGAAAGATCGGAGAGCAGTGTGGTTATGGTGAGTTTCTTTCCATTGCTTTATTTGATTCACTAATTAGCGGAATCAGATCTAACACTATTCGTAAGAAACTCATTGCTGACAATGTAATGGAATTTCACAAAGCTTTTGAGGTAGTTAAGCAGATGGAAAAATTAGAAGAAGATATGAAGGAGTATTACGTCCAGTCCAATGTAAATTTTGTGAACACTAAACGCGCAAAGATAAATAAGTGCAAGGGCGATACGCGTTCGAACTCCGGTGCCAATTCTAATCCAAAACA
The DNA here is from genome assembly GCF_977018435.1 of Lepisma saccharinum. Lineage (NCBI taxonomy): Eukaryota > Metazoa > Arthropoda > Insecta > Zygentoma > Lepismatidae > Lepisma > Lepisma saccharinum. The sequence goes on along the minus strand of NC_139248.1, from coordinate 6,708,704 downwards.
GGATACTTGGAAATTCCAAAATACTGTGTCAAGTGGATCCAATCTTAGGATCAGACATGTCCATACTTCAAACGATCTACCTTGTACGTATTTTTTGGAATTTCCTCACTGCATATACGATACATAAAGCTTCCTTTTCATGCACAGGATACTTAACCTCATGCTTATTTAACGTACATGAAATGCATTCAATCGTACGCAATTCCCCTTGTAGTTTATGGCATAATTGCGAACCTAATCCATTAAGTCAAATAAGGAAGAGGGGGAATGTTAAGTGTGCATAATATCTGAATCGATATTCAATTGTTTGAAAAGTTGTTATTTTCATAATTAGAGTTCAGCCATCTTAGAAATGGTTATTGTAAGTTTAGTATTAAATCGTTATTTTGTATCCTCGTTTTTATATTTATACTGTGAAGTATCTACGTGTGCGAATCAATTAACCTCTACGTGTGAATACACGACAATTGGATTGGCAGAAAAGATCTAAATCCCGCCTAAAATGGGGATACTATTTCTCTGAAGCAACTAGAACTAGACTGAAAAGCCAAGGCTGAATTGAACTACAACTGAGACCGGCCGGATAATAGAAGAAAATATAGTTCCTTGGTGCAATTCTTGATTTGGATAAACCTTGCTCCAAAATACTAAGTTTGCAACAGTAGTACGTACAGCAGGAGCGTATATTTCAGGCTAGCCAGGCTATCTGCGAAGCTTGAAGTCTAGAGAATAAAATACAGGAGAAAAATCGATCAGCAATTGTAAATAATATTATTCATATCAGTGAGATGATGATGCTGATCCAGGAGTTGGAAACCTGATTTCCTATGAGTTGGCAACCTGATTTATTATGGGTTGGCAACATCCCATGAGTTGTAACCTGATTTATGAGTTGGCAACCTGATTTATTGTGAGTTGGCAACCTGATTTCTTATGAGTTGTCACCTGATTTCTTAGGAGTTGGTAAATGTATTTCTATTCATAGCCTAGGACCACGTGACATAGAGAGAGAGCCACGATCTTGGAGTCAGCATACGCCACTGACGTACAGCTGGAGTTCCCTTCCACAATTTGGCTGTCGCTGGAGAAGAAGAATTCTGTCGTCTGCTCACTGCACAAACGTCAAACTGACCAGAGAAATGTGCGCTTCTTCTTCTTTTCCTTGCACCTCATTTACAAATAAATATATTAAGAATTGACAAGACTCGTGCACTCTTCATTGGATTTTCGTGATACGAGCCCCGTTCCGATTTGTATCCAAAAACTTTCGGTGGTTGGGTACGTGAATCTGCAAAGGACACTCACCTTATGTAAACTACATGTTTAATGACAGACACATAAGTTTACATACATTACACATTCCCTGTCACACAGATGACAAGAGATAAAACTGTAGACACGAAACGACGTCCTACAGCCATACTTGCTGCGCACTCGAAGACAAGTGTTGCCGACACTTACTTGGCAAATATAAAGAAAAATGTCTTGGCCGCCATGTTGGATCCATGTACATTGTGGGCTCGTAACTGTCTAATGAGTGGGAGTTTTTGTAGTAGTCGTTTTTTTCACTGAGCGGATTAGAAAAAAGGAACAAAGTAAACAAAAATCTAGAATGAAGGCATGTTTTTGGGGGGGAGGTGTACAGATGATAACGACTACCTGAATAATTGTCGTACTGATGGCCGGTAACACTTTTGAAAAAGTCACGCCACGCCAGAGTCACAAAGAACACCCCTGCCCAAGCTGGGATTCGAATCAGGAACTCTTGACGTCGTAGGGCGCTGTGTTAACCACAGCGCATGTATTTTACACACACTCTATTTCGTTCAGTGCTGAAATTGTTAGCTAAAGTGGATGTTTATATGTTTTAACCCGAGATAATGGGGCAGCTGGGGGAACGCTTCGCGTAATTTTCCTAGCGGGTAGGGGGTATCATTCCCCCGTATCCTCCTCCTCCACTTCGAGCACGTAAATAAATTAACACGACTTATTTTTTGTTTGTTTTCTATATATTACGCATGTAGTTTATGATAATATTCGTTACACAATAAGCCTAGCTAGATTCCTGAACACAAATAATAAACTAAACAAAACAAAAGGTACTTACAAAGTCGGAGCACCAATTGACAAGTGATCGAAGCTCAAACAAAGTTCACGACGGAACCTTTTCTCGCACTAAGATCAAGCAGCTGATTCAAATTAAAACAATTTCTCGCTTCCGTACACGCACCACCGACTCATACACAAAAGGAGCCATTGAACTAAGCTGCTCGTCAAGTCAACCTTGCAGCAGGTTTTATGTATCAATCCGCGCGAGAACTGAGCTCAGAATCTTCCGTGCCAGTCTTTCCTCAACCGCCGAACTGCTTACATCGCGGACACTGAGAAAATCCACAGTATTGCCAACCGCACAACACATCAAAACCCGCATGCATGTCAAGTGGAATGTATTTTTGCTTCTCTTTGTCTCCTGAAACATAAAATTTTAAAAGTACTTTCTGCGCATAGGTTATTTAATAAATGTGTCATTACTTAATATAAATGCGAAATATCTTCGAAACATGAGAGCGTGCGTGTATATTTCGAGCACGCAAAAATAAAAATGAACAAAGATAAAAGTAAACAACGATAGGCCCTCTTGAATTTAATGACAATTTTTTTTTTTTTGGTTTAGAAAGAAATACATTTATGAAAAACGTGGTTGCTTCGTCCGCAATACATCCGTTCCTGTAAGACACACGCAATTCAAGTTATACCACCAAAAAAGCATGATTTGTTATTGGTGATATATACAATCAGGTGCATTGTCTGTCGCTATTACTCTGGTTCAGTGGCGGCTGGCCAAGTGCAACAAGTGCAGATGTTTTCACCTAATTTTCAAATTAATATTGACATTTTTCATTTGCTTGTTAAATTAAACTATTTCCCAGCAGAACGCACACGATAATACTCAAATAACACGCCGCTCGGCGCTACGCACGTATTGAGTTCGTCCCAACCCAAGAGCAAACACCGCTAGGTTGCGGAAAACTTAGCCGGTTGTCATGGCAACGGTGACGTCACCTAGCGTTGGCCTTGAACGGGTGTCGCCTTCTAGATGAAGCAGTTCTCTCGTCGGAGAAAACATCGCATCCAGTTCTTGTGGCAAAATCTTCGCGTTCTCGCGAGATCTTGTTCCGCGTGTGTTTCGCGTTTCCTATCGTGTGTTGTGTTCATGTGTTGAGCTGTGGTTTCTACAATGAACCCAGTAAATGACTTAGTGTGTAATTTGTTGCAGACACCATTTTCCAGATGGACGGATGAAGACAAAAAAGACGTTTTAAATTGGGGGGGGGGGGGCACTGGCACTTACTATTTGTTTTCATTGCCTATAAATATACTTCTTCACCTGTTATTTTAGGCACGAGCCGCTACTGCCTGGTTTCAATTTATGAATCACTTCACTAAACCAGGATTCAAATCTTGGTCTGTCCATTTCTTGCGGATAATCACCCTTCCCTTTCTTTGCGCGGAACAGTAAATATGCACCTTCAACAAAGCTTTCATTGCCGCCAGTGGGTGAAACAATAAGTCTCCCCCTTCCCCTCATCGTTGGTTTCTTCAGCCCTGGCATGGTTTTGCATGCTGGTATCCTTCCATGTTTTATTCCCCCTTCCCCCACCCACCGAGTTGAAGGACGTCTCGTCCAAATAATAAACATGTTTCTTCTCACTGCGATATCTTTTAATACCGCGGAGATTCTTTTGTCGTCAAAAAACAAACAATCGTTTCCTCTTGCTAAACTCAAACAGCAAATCATTCAACACCCGTGATACAATTCGTGCGCACATTGACGGCAAATCACCTCACGCCCTGTTTTACTTTGATCTTGTTGCCGCAAGGAGGATTATGCATTCAAAACAACTTGCTTGTCTTTGAAGAAAATTTCCCTTCGGACGAAGTCCAAAATAACATTCGGGTAAAACCGCGCGCTGAACAGTAGATTCAGCCATTCTCGCCGCTCTACAATAAACATAGGGTTAAAATAGTGGGATGTGCAACACTGGTATCGCCGATTCCACGCGTTCTGCAACTCATTCAGTCTCGCTCGACTCGCTCTAAAGTTTCAGTGTCTCTTCAACGCACTACACATTGCAGTTGGCGAATCTACGGTTCTAAGTTCGTCTGCACTGTGATTGCAACCAATTAAGTCCATACCTGCTAATGGATGTACTATTTTGTCTGTATATTACAAATTAAATAACTGTTTTCTTGCAGTTGTGTCGGAATAGAACCCGTCTCAGTGGAACTATGTTCTTGCGCGCACGTTTGGAACTACATATGCGAAAACCTGCTGCAAGGTTGACTTGACGAGCAGCTTAGTTACACTGAGAAAACTTGACCAACTTATATTGCCCGTTCAAATCAATAACCCCGTCTAGAGTCGTTTTCACGTTCAGAAGACACAATGGGCTCTTATGGGCAATGCTTTTCTTATGGGAAATACGAGCGCGCTGTTGTCAAATTTCTGGATTTACAAATTTAGCTTAAGTAAAATCGGTACCTGCAGTTTTGCAGGAAATTTTGTAGAGAATACGATGGTGAACACAAAAAACTGGTAACTTGCTTTCATAATTTTAGATAAATTAAAAACGCAAATTTTCTGTGAAAACACAATTTTTACATTGTTTTCATTCCTAACGTTGAAACATGCCGTTAAATTGAAGCTTTCATTATGAAAAAAATTGACACTGTTTTTTAATTGTCATAGGTGACGGTGGTACTCAGAATTTATCAATACTTTAAAGCATATTTGCATTAAAAAATATTCAAATAAAGTATGTGGAGATTTTTTATATTCGTGCAGTAGAAAATGTCGTCGCTGGCCATTTTTTGTTCTGTAATTCCAAGTAAAAACTTCCAGCGACAAAGTTGTGGAGAAAATAATTAAATTATTTTTTATAACCACTCAAAGGTTCCCAGAAATATAACTTCCATGGATTTGGAGTTTCTTTTTAACCCGAACCGCGCGCGAAGTAAGGAGACGTTGTCTGGCCATCTTGAGCTGACTCACCGCAGCATTCCGGCTAATCGCCACCAAGTTTTCGAGTTATTTTATTTCCATTCAGTAAAAATATGAACTTCATGCTGTTTGTTATAATAGAATTGAAATTACTTAAATTTAATAATTGACAATTATTTCCAATGCTGCTGTTGTGATCAACATTAGTGCTGTCGCAAATACACGTTGTTTTCGTTTACATTACTGTCGACATTAATACTGAAATGAAGATCACCTTTCAGTTTCCAACGTACACATAAATACATAGACACCATATTAACTCTTGAAAGGCTTTCCAACACGTGACAAAATATGGGGCTTCAAGATAGAAATATGACATGCCTTGCTTGAGTCATTCACTTCTTATCAGTTCACGTGGGCCATAACTCATTTGTTTGTTTGGGTTGCAACTTAATGTAACCCATGTGCCAGGTTCCCCTTACTTGAGTGAGAGATCTGCTTTGGTCTGTTTAGACTTTTTCCCTCTCCCGAAAAAGTGTTTTCACTTGTGTGAGCTCTCAGTGATTTTTACTTTTTTAAGTGATTTCTGAAGTGTCATATTCGTGCATTACACTCGCGTGTGTAGTGATCGCAATGGATCATAGTAAAAAGGGTAACTGTAACGTTCACAGTATAATATTAATATTAATAATTACATATAATTATCATTATATATACAAAATATGTAACATCTTCATTGTGAAGGAAGGTCATCATTTCCCGGCGACATGAGCTAGCGCTGTATTGGCAACACTGTGCGGTTTCTCCATAAGCGCCGTTGTGTCTTCTGAACGTGAAAACGACTCTAGTTGGCTGCACTTTTTAACACTCGGTGCAGTGCAGGTGTACCCAGTGTCAAGGGTGGTGCAAGGAAATTACGTTCAAGCAAGTAGACGGAAAGCGGTGTTCGAGTTTAGAAGATTCAACAAATGCCTGTCTGCTGCTTTAAACGGTCATTTGATTAGTTAGCACGCACCACGTGACCATACACACACCGGTCCGGAAGGTACGCAGACGGTGCAGACACCAATTACACTACTTGACTCCAAATAAACGAACTCTAAGTGTGTCTCAACCTTATAAGTCAGTATGGAAGTAAATGGAGTACTTCCCTCTCTCTCTAATACATGAGTTTTGCCAATAGCTCTGTCCTTCTCTACCACCGCTGCGTTGCCAGATGTTTCAAAATTTACAAATTGTAAAAGTCATAAATTTCAAACAGTGAAATCATTATCCTGTACAGTTTTTATGCACTATTTACTGACGACATTGTACAACCTGTCACAAATTCATGTGATCTGAAATTTCCATAATTATGCAATTTTGCAAAACGCTTAATTTTTATAGTAAATACTTCAAAAGCCATAAATATCAAACCGCTTGAACAACTTCCCCAGTTTTTTTCTACGGGATCTATGGTATTTGTAGACATGATATTCTTCGCCTGAGTGAATTAATTTGCTTATGACGAGAGTTATATATATTTACATTGGATATTTTGTATAAATCATCAGATCGTAACACGAAAAAGTTGGTTAGCGAGAAACTTTTCGGTTTGTCGCGATACACGTGCAATCCAAGCGAGAAAAGTGTTGACCATTGTTTGAAGTTATTTTTAGAATGCATTGTTACTCCACAGCACCGTTATTTATTGTAAAATCGTAGTTTGTTTATGCGGGCTGTCTTGCGTATCAAATTCATTGCGCGCCACTAAGGTTACAATTCATTTGCAGGCAGGTGCCTCGGTTCGTAGGAAGTGCAGTGTGCTTTATTTTCCGTAAAAAATGTATCTTAATGTTTGTTTTTGAATTTATTTAATTCTGTTTATGTAAAGGATACAACATTCAACGAAAGAAGTTACAATAGTTGCGTGTATTACACATATAATGCAAATGTAAAATGGTAAATAGTTACGTCGTAATATAAACATTTACATGCAAACCTTGAGGTAACTATCGTTTTTTTTTTTTCAAAAATGCATCAAATACATAGATTTTGATGATTTCGTATACGATATTAAGGAAGTAAATTTATCGCAATCATTAGCGATTAACAGCGACTCGATGCGACTCCGTTTGTTGATCTGGCAACGCCGCGCTTAATTTAACCCATACTGACTTTTATGGTTGAGACGACGACTCTGTGTTGGAAAAAAAAAAATAGACGCTTCGGTGCAAAGAGAGTCAAAGCGAGTCAAAAAGTGCAGCCAACTGGATGGGGCTAATGACGAGATGCAGTGAGAAATGTGATCTACCTCTAACGAAAAAAGCTGACGAAATCAACTCTACTTGCCATGGTGGCTGTTCTTCGTAGTTTAATAATGGACGGAGCAACGGCGTACTGTCAGATTATGGACACTCGAGTTTGTACTCCGATTAAAAATTAATCAGTAGACCTACATAAAAACGAGTTACATTAAAATTGAGCTTATTCAATTCTGCGCTAATCTTTGCTATGTTTTTTCGACTATGCCTTCTATTTTTTATCACCGTGAAAACGAAAAAATTCCCAGGTTTTTTATAGTCTTGCAGACGATCGCTCTTTTGAAGTTCTATAAATAAAAAAAATGGGTGGTTCGATCGTGATGACATTTTAGTAAGGTACTGGCAGAAAGGTATTAAACACAATTCTTAATTTTCAGATTTTTAAAATTTGTCAAAAAAGACGTTCTTATCAATTTTGCGAAACAACTTTTTCTTAGCATTGGGTAGGCCTACTACAATATTGGTCTTGTTTTGAATCTCTTTGCATCTGTTTTTGAAATCCATTATCATTGTCAATTCACATTGTGAAACCGATTTTATACAAATGTTCAATTCAACGTAGTAAAGATATACGGCGAACGTGGCAACAGCGCACTCACTTGACTCGCAGCGACAGTTTCCACGGTTCAACGGACATCGCTGTTTGCGTCACACAATGTTTCGAAGTGCTCCACCGAGTATCGAACCCGTGACCCGTTGGTTTCAAGGCGACGACGTCGTCACCGGGAAGACCCTTGAACACACTTCAAAATCTGTGCAGCAACAATAATGATTTTATTTTCAATGTTAACAGAAAATAAATATTTGGTCATAAACAATACACAACTTTTAAAACATGTTCGTTGGTTCCAATAACATTCCTAACAAACACTAGCCTACTAGCCTATTTTTTATATTTTTTTTTAGGAAGGTGCTGCGTTCTAGAGGAATCGGGATACACAGTAAGATCCATTATAATTACTAGAGATAGGATTTTCATGACTTAGCATATATTTTTGGTAAGGGTGCATATAGAAATTCATATTATGAAGAAACTAATTAAATTAAAGTGCTTTTTAAGGGTCCATTTTGGCATATTTGGCAATTTTTGCGTGATAGAGCATATTTTGATAGATTTTCAGTCATATTGAGCATATTTTCGTTTTTTCAAGGAATATACAGCCATTTTCGAAATGAATTTGTTCTTACTACCATGTTCACTCAAGTTGTTGAATTTTTAGAATTATACGACCCAGTTTATTTCCTGAAAAATGGTGAAAACCAGCCTCCTTCTCTAATGGAATGAAATCAGAAAATGGACTTTGGCCTCATAAATTATCTAAAAATAATATGTGAAAATATCTCTGCACACGTTAAATATTGATGTTTGAAACAGTTCAGTTGTGAGGGCATATTTTTCAAATTATAGTGCATATTTTTTAAATTTCAGTCATAAGAGCATTTTTTTGCATATTTTTGGTGATTTTTAGGTAAAATAAATTCCTAGCCCTAGTAATTGTCATTTTTAATCATCGTTTTGAAAGTTGTTCAAATTCAGAAATGGTATTAAGGGATCTTTACTGCTCTCATTTGAAAATTTTGATTATCTCACAATTTCAGAGAGAGCTGTAGCCCCACCAGCTCCCCCATGCTTATGCCAGTGCATTCAAACTTTAAAAAATCTGATTATTTTCTGTTGTTCAGATTGCCTGTTCATCCTTTTTCTCTTGTGGCAGCATCCTCTTGTTCTCCTTGTTGTCTTTGACGAAATTCCAAGGTTGTACCGCTGCAGTGGCGAAGATTAAGTACACTAAACTTGAAGATGCATACAGAACAGCTGTGGTGTAAAATAAGATCCTCCAACCGGACACGGATGGCTGCAATGATGAAATGAATACACACCTTCAAAAATGTTAGTATGTAGCAAGTACAAGTGTCGTTCAAGATTGACCAAGACTTTCGTGCGTAAAATATTAATGAATCAATGTAGCGCTGCATTACTTCGGCAGGACAGACCATGATTCCTTGCGAGTAACCATGATCCTTTGCGACGCATTTGGCATATGCGCAGTAGTGTAAACAAAGATGGCGGCAAGTAGTGTATCTGTTGCTGTGGAACAGCGGTGTATAATGAAATTTCTCGTGAAGAAGAAGGTGAAACATGCTGAAATTTGGCGTAGACTGCAAGCACAGTATGGTGAACAAACACTGTCATGGTGTCAACAGTTCAGTGAAGGGCGGGAGTTGGTAGCAAATGATCCGCACGGACACGTTCGCCAACTGCAGTCACTCCGGTGAATATTGCGCATGTTAAGCAAGTTATCCTTGAAGACCGGCGAGTAACAGTGCGTGACATAAAGCATACAGTCAGTATCAGTGTTGTACGTGGGGCCGTTCGGAACAAAAGACCTGGAATGTTGTCGAAACATGTAATTCATCTCCATGGCAATGCCAGGCCACACACGGCCCGTTTGACTCAAACAACACTGACCAACTTGCACTGGGAGGTTTTACCACAATGTCCTTACAATCCAGATTTAGCCCCCAGTGATTTCCACTTGTTTGGGGCTCTTAAAGAGCATTTGGGCGGGACGCACTTCCAGACAGATGAGGAACTCAAGAACGCTGTGCTGCAGTGGTTACGACACCAACCTACTTCTTTCTACGCCAAAGGCATCAAGGAACTTCCACAACGATGGCAACGGTGTCTGGATGTTCAGGGGGAATACTTTGAAAAACTGACATAGTTTGGTGCTTCTATGTATGTATATTTCCTGTCTAGAAATAAGGCTTGGTCAACCTTCAACGACCCTTGTATATAAAGTACAGGTGCAAACATGTATAATTATATAATACTTGTTTATTCACTCGCGTATCACTTAAACACTAAAATGTAACCCAGCGCCAACGGATTTGCAAAATATCTCAGCTATAGTATGTGTAAGTTTATCAGCCAATCACCAGTCAACCATTCGTCACGTAAAATATCAAGGTTATTGTTTAAGGTCCAGGAACATATAAATTCCAATGGGTTCTATTGGGTTCCGCAACAGGACCCGAAACTTTTCTCTCGCACAATTTAAATTCGGTCCAAGTTGCGTATTGTTTCATTTCAATATCGAACCTTTACCGTATTTACATTGATCCGGACGAAAAGTTCCGGACCCGAATCGAAACACTTTACATATAAAAGGTTCTTCACGGTGAAGAACCCATTTACGCTTGCTGATTTTCTCTCCCGGACCGGAATTGAATTAATTTACATACAATTCCTGAACCTTTAACAACCAATTTCTAAGCCTCCAATAATCATGGCAATATCATCACCAGCACTTCTCATGCGAGGTTAACCATTATGTAAAATAATGTGATATGTTTACATTTATGATTGATTGATTGAATTAGGTTTTTTTCCATCTTGGTCCATTGTACTTTCATTTTTTGTGGACATCATTTTCCTCAAAGTCTCATGAGGTTCATCGTGTCAGTGGTCCACAAAAGAATGGGCTTGTACAGGGACGTCGTTAGGGGGGGGCCTGGGGGGGCTTTGGCCCCGGCAGTTGTAACTCTGGCCCCCGCAAACAAAATTTTGATCGATTAAAAATTATCCTAAATTAATACTACATATTATTTTCTGGTAAATTTGTAGCAGAGTTGGAAACACTGTTCCGAAGAAAATCTTCGGAAGCAAATGTAGGACAGCAAAATTCCACCCTTTCCTTGCTTACCAGATTATAACCAAGGTCATAAAATCTGCCTGCTTAGAGGTTATTACCCTTGTCCTAAGTTCCTGGAAACCAGAGATCCGACCCTTTTGTTGCAAATGACCCTTCCAATACAGATGGAATCAAAGACTCCGCCGTGGCCGAGCGGTCAACAGTAGGTGGTCGAGCGACGTAGGCTATGGAGAGAGTTCTCCAGTACTTGCATTGTTCTGAGATTTAAAATTGCTGTATGCTTCAGCTTCAGAGCCACAGATTAGCTTTGTGTTCTTGCTTGCGAGGAAGGTCTGCTATCGGGTTCCTACGGTCACTGTGTATTTGTTCGTGTGTGGGAAGAGTTCTAGCGTTGTTGTGCATTTCCATCTTGAATGGATAAATTTATCAAAACCGGATATTTTAAAACTATCTCAAAACATGTGGAAGATGACGGCAATGAAGAGGGTGTTGGTCCAAGTTCTGACGTTCCAAAGTTAGACAAAACAAGTGAATGTACTAATGTGAAAACAATTACTGATCTTAGGGTAGATAATCCTAGGCAACCACTTTTGCAAAACTATCCAAATACTACGTTCGGAAAGCGAAAGCGGTCATTTCAAAATCACTGGTTTGCATCTGCGCTGTAGCTAGAATATAGTGTGGAACTTGACACATGCTTTTGTTTTCCATGCCGTAAATTTGGCACAGATTCAGGATATGCAGAATCAAGTTTCAGGAAAATAGGGATTCGCAACTGGAAGAAACCATGTGAAAAAATTAAGGAAAACGAGGAACGTCCTATCATCTAAAATGCATGGAACTGTGGACGAATTACAAAGTGAGTACCAATCAGTTTTGTAAAACAATTATATGTGTGTGTGTGCGTGTTCGTAGTTTAACTTAAATAATGAAATATGTATATGTCTGTATATCGAGTGTTCAAATTGAAAAAAAAATGCTGAGGAGAAAAGTCATATCAGCTTCCCTTTTCAAATTTTGAGATTTGTACCTAAAACATACGGACTGATGGTTCAAAGTAAATAACACAAATTTTCCAATTAATGTACAAGAGTTCAGTAATCACAGATCTCGTCTCAGTGGACTTTTATTTCATATCAGAATTATTTTTCTTAGAGGAAGACAAATTAATCAGGAAATATTTTCTCATGAAATACATATTGTAATTTGCAAACCAACAACAGTATTAATTTTAATGTAAAATTCAGTACAGAAACTGACAATTTATATGCTGATATTAATTACTTGAAGTTGAAAGAAATGATTACGTCAAATTCTTAGCAATAGCAAAATAGGATCGAGAATATTTAAGAGGAAAATTCTTTACCTGGTCAGGAGTTAAATTAAAAATTTCAATTTGAACACTGGATGTACTTTGATTTTCGTTTCCTGATTTTACATTACTTTACTGACACTTCTGGCTAATGTCAAAGATATGCAACGGTGATACAAGAAATTAATGCATGGACAGTAACAAAAAAAAGCGCCTGCCTCTCCAGGCGAGGACATCGCGTAGCGGTAATGTCGTCACCATATAATTAAGAGCAGTGGCGTACGCAAGGGGGGGGTTACGGGGTTTAAACCCCCCCCTTGAGCTTGTGAAATATTATGGAAAATGCTGTGGAAAAAATATAAATGGTAAATTTTCACAGTCAGATCTGGGACAATAATATTGCTATTACTACTTCTTCTACTACATCTACTACTACTAATAATAATAATAATAATTTGAATTATTATTTCCATGCAGCATGGAGAAAAGCACAGCATTCCAAACACACGCGTCTTTCAGAGTGATGCCTTGAAAATAAACACGAGTTTATGAGGTTAGGTTAGGATAACTATGATTTAAAACAGAAAACACTTGTTTTGTATCTCAGTTGCAACAATGTTCAATACACTGCCGTACGCAGGATTTTTTTTTTTCGGGAGGGGCTGGAATAGTAAATGTGGATAACACATGGCTTCATATTAGAGGGCAGGATGCATAATAAACTATTTCGTATTTTTGGAACTTTTCAGTCTATTAAAATTGTATTCAAAGACAAAAATGGTAATCGGGATTCACTTTAAAAGAGGTTTCGCATTTACATATTTTGATAAGAGTTCTTAACGGATTTTTATTTGAAAATTCTGATTTTCTCAAAATTTCGGTAGGGGCTGGAACACCATCGGCCATCCCTCTACGTACGCCAGTGTTCAACGAACGTATTTTTTTTATGTGAACAATGAGAATTAACTAAATAAAGTTATTGGTATGTTGTAAGAGTCTAATGTATAGACAAAGGCTAGGCGGACAAGAATACGTCGCCAGTCCGCCTTCCCATTGTTTACCGCAGCACGTTTGAATGTCTCTCTTTAAAATGTCTCACCTTGTTGACTAGACAATTATTCAAACGACAATAAGCTTAACTATTGTAAAATGTTTTGTTGGTAAGAACAGCAAGATAATCCAGATGTGAATTATCGGGGTCATTTATGTGGGGAAAAAGCCGGAAAAATTCCAACGAATTTCGGGAATCGAATCCGGATCTCCCGCGTGATTGTCACTTGTCAGACGCTCTACCGACCAGATCACCGCAGCTCCTTGGATGAGTTCCATACTTTGATTATTTCAATTTATTTTAATATATTTTCTTGTATTTATGGATCTTCTTCACCCTTGAAATGTCTCCCCTCGTTCACCAGACAATTATTTCTTAACAAAGAATAAAAAAAATGCTCCCAGGATTTGATAAAAATCGAATGACTAGAAAGTAATTTCGTTCTATTATTTTCATAAATACTATATTTATGTAGATCTCTACTACTTAATAGTAGTAGTAGTGGTATTATTAGTATTATCAGTATTAATTCAGCTAATTAATTAATTATAAGTATTATTAATTAATTGTGCTTATTATTTAATTAAAGTATAATAAAACAATGGTAATGTGAATTTGGAAAAAGTTTTAGAAATAACACCCCCCTTGATGAAATCCTGCGTACGCTACTGATTAAGAGGTCCTGACCTGGGTTCGATATCTAGTGGACGCACATAGTGGTTTGGATCCAACTTTAAACTGTACGTCCAGTCCCGATTGGCCTATCTGTGCATGAAGAGGACTTAATACAAAAACTCACGGACTCGAACTTAGATCAATTTGGGACAAAATCGTAATTCGATAGCTAACGTGCTCAGCCACTGAGGCGGCTAGAATTCAATAGGTTTTCATTTTGGCTATTTTACCTTTTTTCCTACCTCGTAGGTTAATTTTTACAAGTCGATGTGGATGGATGAATGATGGACGGATGGAAAGGTGATGAGTCACCAATGGCTAGTGGAGGTTTGAACATGGGATCTCTGATTCCGTAGCCCTTTACGCTTACCACTCCGCCACGAACACTGGAATAAATGAAATAAGTAATGCCATTGTTTAGAATGGATGTCGGGGAGAGTGGAAGCCTATCTAATAACAATGTACACTAATGCATTGTTGGCATTGCCAGCAGATGTTAACGGTCTACTGATACCTCACACAACGGAGAAATAATCTTTACCTATATTTGCATTGTTTTAAAAAATATATATAGCACTGACGAACGAAGGAACAAAGCTAATCTTTATGGTGTAGAGCAGGAATTTCCAAACTTTTTCGTTTCGCCGCGCCGTTAGTGTTTCAATATTTTTTCGCGGCGTCCAAATCAGAATGTAGGCATATCTAATACTTGCTTTGATTGATTGATTGATTGAATTGATGTTTTAAGTCCATTTCATGCACAATAAGGCTAATCGGAACTGGACCTACAGTTTAAAGTGGGATCCGAATCACTATGTGCCTGCACCGGGTAACTAACCCGTGACCCCTTTATTACAAGGTGGCGACTCGAACACTACGCCACCGGGGAGGCCCTATCTAACACTTGTAACGCTCTGTTAGTGTGCATAGGTTGCTTTCCTTAGGTTAAAAAATAAACATATATTTCAAATTCCGAAACATTTTTTATGTAAAATGTTCTAAATAAGAGCATGTAGCTATTTGGAACAATCATATCAATGACTGAATTTCAGTGAAAATATTGGAACATCTTGCGGCGGCCCCGTACGCCTACCAGGGCGCCCCAGGGCACACTTTGGGAACCACTGGTCTAGAGATTACAATTTCTGTAAAACTGAGTCCGAGGTTTGAATCCTGAGGGAGATATTATTTTCTTTCACTATTACAATAACTGATCCCATTGTCGTCGTAATCAAAAATAGTTTAAAGTCCATTTTATGCTCAAATAGATTAATTGGAACTGGATTTATAATTTAAATTTGACTCCGACCCATTGTGCAATGCGTCTCCATCGGGACTTGAACCTGGCACTCTTTGGTTACAAGGCAACGTGGTAAACCACACCGAGGAGGTCCGCCGTGGTAAACATGACGTTATAATAAATATGCAATATAAAGCCAAAACATGAATTTATTCTTAAGAATGTTAAAAAACAACAACAACAAGAAACAACATTTGAGTCGCCAATAATATTCTGCATATTACATGTCATAATTGTGATGGCGATTTGTGAGTTTTCCTTCATTAATTGCCATTCATGATCGTCAACATTGCGATTAACTAAAAGTAACAGAAAAGCGGCACAACATTTAAAAAAATATAATATACGTAGAATAAAAAAAATAGGTGTGAAACTGAAAAAGAAAGGTAATAACAAGTTGATATTTACTACCTATTTTTTGTGCTTTTTGAAGTTGTCAAATTTTGTCATTTTTGGCGCCAATTTACCTGTATATTTAGCATGCTTTGTGGCTATTATAAACCCGCTGCCTACTGATAACACGAACTCAAGACAGAAATAAACAAGTGTGAAAACACCTACTTCAGTATCTTTGTGCATGATACTTGCACAAACCATCAACGTTGTTTTGGGAGAATGCAGGGTGCAAGTTAAGAGGTGCGCAATTTTCGAAATTGCCGCAAAAAAAGTGGCACGCATCTATTTTTCCTACTACATCTCGAGGCACTGGTGTACACATGGGGGAGCTGATGCGGCTATAACTCTCCCGAAATTTCTGTCTTTGAACAACTTTCAAAAGGAAGCTTAAAAGTGGTTAATTATGAAATATGTTATACTGTCTCTCCCCCTCCCCTCTGAAAAAAAAACCTGCACACGTTAGTGTCTAGAGGAGAGTTACAAATCACTCGCATAATTTAAAGTGCTGTTTGCGCTGGAATACTACTAAATGTGCTAGAATTTAAATTTGACAATAATTTCAATGTTAAAAGCATCATTATTATTATTAATGTTTTTATAACGTCCTATTATTGTTATAATTACGTCCCTGCTAAATTCACAGCCAGAAATAAGATTGATTGATTGATTGAGTTGTTTTAAGTCCACTTTGTGCACAGTAAGGTTAATCGGGACTGGACCTACAGTTTCAAGTGGGATCCGAACCACTATGTGCCTCCACCTGGTATCGAACCCGGGACCCCTTAATTACAAGGGAACGACGGTAATTTCGGGAAGGCCCAGAAATTAGAATAAAACGCGATCTTCTTTCTTCAGGAAAGCAACATCTTGACAGGCGGCCCTAAGACCAGCACAAAGCTTGAATGGAGACAATACAACAAGCTTGTTCAACAAATGTTGGCAAGATGGTTGCGGACAAAGGCGGCACTGCGTCCCAAATATTCTCTGAACTGCCCGTCATAAAATGTTCCTGCGAGACCTATTTCTATCTGTGGTCGTCACTGTATGACTAGACCCCTTTGTGTCGAACCTGACAAATTGCAGGGAGCGGTCTTTCTTGCTTTAAGGGATTAAGGGAAGGAAATGGCATTCAAATGGCAGGGAAGACTTATCCCTGGGTTGAGTTATTGTACCTCTGCTGTTTCAGTGCACCGTTTCTGTAAGGCAATACGCAAATACGGTTAAATTTTCCCTTCCCCAGTAAACCTTTGTTTTCGATTCATTCTGCTAGATTTTGCTTCTATCCAGGGTGCCAAGTACCAGAACAGTCCAATGACCTCGCTGCCTTCGAGCAAGCAATAACTTTAGTGAGGAGGTAGGAGGGCTTGGGGAGGGAGGAGGGGCAGATGCAAGAGGACGAAGAAAATGTAGCAGTTTACTTACATGATGACTCGTGAAAGTATTTGTTATTGCCTGTTTGAAAGAATGAAAGGTATGAAATTAGTAATATTTTTCTTGTTCGCTTCGCTTTCAATATAAGCGTTTCTAATAAGTAACAAGTTATAATTGTTACCCCAAAAAACTGTGTATATGTGTACGTGTGCGTGTATGTAATATGATTTGTTAATGATGACGTACTGGATACCAAATAATGAAAAAAGTAAAGTAATGTGCTCCCCTGTGCTTTTCGCTATGCCATGAAAGCGTATAGGGGTGTGTAGTTAGGGCTCCACACTTTCTTGATCACGGCCGAAAGTGGAGGTGATGTGATCAATCAGCACCACGTCCCTGGCCTCGTTTACCTGCCAGAGTTTCCTCCATGTACCCACTTTATACGTACGACGCTGGGTGGGCACCGGAGCCGCTCGAACAGGTGAAAAAAAAATCCCGGTATCCTCCAGAATGAATAGGAAAGATCCTACACAGAATAATTTATCAGTTTAGCACTTCCACAGGGGATATAGTTTCGATAAAAAAGAAGAGGTTGTCATTGAGACAAGCAGAAAGTAAAATACATTAAGGAAAACTGTAAAGTAATAGTTTAATAGTAATTACATAAATTGATTTGCTTCCTGAAAATTGTTGAACTCTAATTTTTATTTGACCTCCAGTATTCACATATACGTATATTATATACACTTCTTAGTAGTTTAATATACCAATGCACTATATATGTAGCAATATTATAATGTAATACAATATTATATATATATATATATATATCTGTGGTGTGTGTACATTACACACACAGAGTTATTTACCTTTACTGTCTGGAAATATTTACATAGGAACAAATTTCAGATTTGGCCCCCCCGAACTGATCAACCTAGCTACGTCCCTGGGCTTGTATCATAAGTTCTTTACGTTAAAGTTATTCTTGGGAACATGCTTTATAACTCACCATCTTACACAATACATTACATTCTTGAAGGAGGGAGAGAGAGAGAGAGAAAGAGAAAGAGAAGAGGAGAAGGAATCTCTCTCTCTCTCTCTCTTTTCCCCTTTTCTGTCTCTCTCTCTCTCATCTTTCTCTCCCCTTCTCCCTTCTTTCTTTCCTTTAAAAAGAGAGAGAGAGAGGGGAAAGAAGGAAAGAAAGAGAGAGAGAGACAGAGAAGAAAGAGAGAGAGGAGAGAGAGAGAGAGCAAGAGAGCGAGAAAGAGAAAGAAAGAGAGAAGGAAAAGAGAAAGAAGGAAAAGAAAGAAGGAAAGAAAGTCCTTTCTTTCCTTCTTTCATTCTTTTCTCTCCTCTTTCTCTCTCTCTCTTCTTTCTCTTCCTTTCCTTCTTTCTTTCTTCTCTTACTTCTTTCTTTCCTCCTTTCCTTCCTTCTTTCTTTCTTTTTCTTTCTTTCCATTTTTCTTTGAGAGAAAGAGAGAGGAGAGAAAGAGAGAAAGAAAGAGAGAGAGGAGAAAGAGTGAGAGGGGAGAGAGAGAGAGAGGGAAGGAAAGAAGGAAGGAAAGAAAGGAAGAAAGATCTCTCTCTCTCTCTCTCTCTCTCTCTCTCTCTCTCGTCGCGTCGGACCAGCGTTGCCAACCTCCCGATAAGAAAAAGTGCTGTTTAATCTGTGAAATTATGCTAAATTATATAAATTGTGCTAGGATCTAAAATAATAATAATTATTACTATTATTGATAAATATTAATAGCAATATATTATAATTTCTTTTTCGGATCATTGTAATTTTAAGATATGCACTTACTTTCCGAGATAAGTTCAACATTGAACTAGAGAAAGTTTGAGATGATTCGACGACTACAAAGCGGTAACATTTGTTTTATTTGTCCCCCGCAATTTTCTATCGATTTCTTGCCATGAAATGTTCCTCACGAGATAAACCGGAGAGAAACAAGAAAAGATGAAGAGGGTGTGGTTGGGAATGCATGTCTCTGGACCGCAAATAAAATCTGGATATAATTTTATTTTTAATTTCTCAAAATGCCGGCCATTGAAGTGAATTTCTTCCTCCCAGAGAAGCAAGTTCGCAAATTATGCTATATTGTTCTACTATGCAAAAACAGGGTGCTAGGTGCCAACGAACCTCGAATTGTGCTAGGTTTAACATCACTGCACCAGACACACTCGTGGCTAGATGATTTTCTGCTCGTATAACAGACTTACTATTTTACATTCATATATGCTGAACTCACATCATTTTCCAAGATGAATCCAGCCACACTGGGAGAAATTATGCCAGTCATAGCTCCAAGACCGTTGCCCAAGCCAGTGAGGGTTCCTATTGGAGGAAATAATTATTAGTGGTCACATATTTGCAGTTGCAGCTCACACTCAACAAGACAAATGAATGGAGTCATTTTGCACCCTTCAATGTGTAAGGGGAATAAATAACCCCTTATCTACAGTCCTTACCCAAGAGTTAAAAAAGGGGTGTAAAGAGCCCCTTAAGAAAGGTTAAAAGTGCGTTGTAAAACCTACTGAAAATTCTGTCTAATGTTTTCAGTAGATCAATGGGTGTTTTGAAACATCTACTGTTTTCAGTAGATGAACTATAATGCTACTGTATTCAACTGTTTTTAGTAGCCCAATTGTGTCTACTGTTCTTAGTAGCCCAACTGTGTCTACTGTTTTCAGTAGCTGAACTGTACTGTTAATGTTTTCTACTGTTTTTGGTAGTACAACTGTTTCTTCTATCTTAAGTAGTTGAACTGTACTCTTAATGTTTTCAGTAATATAGGTAACTTCGGTGAATAACGCCACCAATTGGTCATTTTGTTTTATAACTCATACATTTTTATTGTTAGGAACATGAAACTTACATGTTTAGGAGAATGAACTTTCGTCTATTGTGTAATAATAAAATATTGATTTTACTGTTATAATGAAAGCAATAAAATACGAAATTCTGTGTTAATGCAAAATGGCGTTATTTCCAGACCTGTCGGGTAATAACGCCATGTTCTTAATTACAAGTAAAACATTCACATTATCTTAATTACAAATAAAACATTCACATTTTCTTTACTAAACTGTACTAGGAAAAATAATTACTGTAGTAACTTATTAGAAAAAGCATGTCTTTTTTTGTCTTTTCGCGATACCCAGTCCCTCAAAGTTCTGCGAGGAACGTGCAGCACATGCTATCTTCTATCCCTTGTTTGATGGCCGCCATAGCTTGCCTCAAGTCATCCACTGACCATTTGGCCCGTATATTTCTACATTTCCTCGCCATCTGAAAGAGGAAATTAGCCGAGAATAAATATCTGTACGCCTCGAAAGTAACTGAGCAAGGATAAACCTATTTCCGAAATCAACATTTCCTTAAATTTGAGTTTAAATTGAGTGGAGTTATTCCCCGACACGATGATGGCGTTATTTCCCGAAACAACAGATTGCAGTTTAACCAACTGTTCTAAACTTACGACACCGACCATGAAAACCGTACACACATAATTCTCTTACGTAATAAACGTATTGTGTACGTACAACATTGTTAACATTTAAAATCTAATCCTACAATAGTAAAAAAAAAAGCTTCTCAGAAAGCTAAAAACATTACTTAAAACACAGTCGTCATCTCCAAACATGGATGATAAATAGTTGGGGACATTAAAAGCAGTGGTCGGAAGTAGCGCTTGTAGCGTCTCTTCTGTAGCTAGCTACAAAATTTGTAGCTGTAGCGCCGTTACATTCTTAAATTTATAGCTGTAGCGAAGGTACAAATTTCCTGTCTCTTCGTGCATTTCTTCTCGGCGGTTTGAGACAAATTTTGTATGCGGCAACAGTGTCAAAAAATTGTCAACAATAACGTTTACTTGAGCATGAAGTTCATAAACATTTCAATTGATATATTTTCCGCTCAAAATACTGCCTTCATATTTGTCTGCTAAAAGTGAAATAATTATTCGGAAACAAATAATGTTGATATATGTAAACAATGTTACCAATTTATGTTTATGTATAGTTCAAAACATAAATTTCAATAGCATCCTAATTGCAGTACTCAAATATCAAATTTGAATTTACATTATCATTCTCAAACATTATAGTAAAAATATAACACTGCTTTCAAAATATATAGAATGACGGGTGTCATGATAATAAATAACGGAATCTTTTATCTAGTAAGTACAATTGCTAATGGCTTCTTTTGAATATCCATATGGTTGTCAATTTTTTGCTTATGCAGGAGTAGCACAACAATAGCGAAGTAGGGAGAGCTACTTTTTGGTAAATGTAGTTGTAGCTGTAGAGAAGCGAAGCTACTTTTAAATTGTAGCGGTCTGATCAATGATTAAAAGTCTGCCCGAGGTAATCGAAATCGGCGCATTCAATAAGAATATGCCGAACAGTTAAAATTACATTACACACACGCAGTGGCGTAGCAACGTATCGCGAGGCCCTGGCCGAGATTAGAATGAGAGGTTCCCATCCGTGTTTTAAATTTGAAATCTCAATGTAAAGCGATACAAAATCTTCAGGGATACTTATTTATTTATTTACTGCCCTCAACAGAGGTAAACCTCCAATTACAGACGGCAGAAAAAAGAAAACAATACAATTAGCAAATATATAAACATACATCAACCGATAATACAAGTAATCAATAACATAATCAATAATGAAATTAAACAATCTGGCCCTTTCCCTTGTCTTTCACCATAAAAGAACAAAGACTTGTGCAATAATTACAGACATAAAATACGTATAGATATGTAATTGTAGAATACAATGGGAAATAATGGGGAAAATAGTAATACCGGAATGATTACAGTGTATTTTTGTCATAATTCTGATTCAATCATTTTTTTTATATAGTTTGAATGGCAATGATATATCTAAGGCCTGGTTATTCATTGAAAGCGTATTATACAAATCACACATTCTACTTAATGGGCTGCTTTTACATTTCTGAGTTTTAGGAATTTTCGGAATCAGTAAGATTCGCCCACGTAAATTACTTTTTCTCGTATTGAATTGTAGTTGACTGAGGAAATAACTATTGTCTAATATACCGTTTACAGTTTTATGTAAGTATAAGTGATACAGAATATTGCGCCTATTACAAAGGATCTTAAAATTAAGTTCATGCAGCAAATTTTGATATGCCACATTATATTGTACTGGCTTTTTATATTTTATATAATATAAATACGTCAACAAATTTATCATATTTAGGTAATAGTAATAAATTACTAACAAAAATTATATTTCATATTTTCATTCACCCTGAAAATGTACTTCTTTGTTTTCTCGGAAACTGTAGGAAGGAAGGAAGAACTGCTAATATTACCCATGTCCTCCTTGGGTTGAAAACAACGCAAGCATTTAAATGTCTAACACTTGCATCATGACAGTTGGAGGTGCTTTATTGTTAAAATATAAAAATTGGTAGTGCAAGAACAAGAGAAAGAAGAAAAGATAAGGCAAAGTGCTTTTTATTCAAGAAAAGAATAAATGGGTAAGAATGTCCAAGCAAGTAGCGTGAATTTTTGCGTAAATGTTCCACATGAGAAATACGACAAAACATTTTACTTTTTCCTAGCCCCTTTAAACTTAGGGCCCGCCTGCCTGTATGTTACACCCCTGATTTGACGTATGTAACGTTTATCTAGAATTTTGAGTCAGATAATAACAGAATGTAATTTTGTTGGCCACAAAAATAGCCTTTTCCATCTTTTTTTATCACTTCTATTTATTACATTTTTCGTATCAACACGTGAGGCCCTTTCAGGCGCGAGGCCCCGGGTGGTCGCCCAACTTCACCCACCCCTTGCTACGCCACTGCACACACGATACATTGGAAGGTCCAGCCGTCTATGGTCCAGCCCTTGCAGCAAGGGTTATGAGTGAGCATAAAGCGGAGTCAAACCAAGCTTTGGAAAACTTATATATTTTGTTTATCCCTGTTGTAATTGCAAGAACTAATGAAATATGCGGAAATATGTTTCAATTCACTTTGTAATAAGTAAGGTCTCGGTACAGTTTTAAAGCACCACCAAGTTCAATTGAACAAACAATCACGTTCGTATGCAAACAAGTGAAAATTTGCAATGAATCATGAAATTTAATCATTAAAAAGCAGTTACAACGAGGAAATAATTTAGATAAAGCATGATTATTGATTGCAGTTACAATAATTTGGTGATAATTGTTGGGAAGTTAACAGACGATAAATTATCTTACCTTCCCGAAGTAAAAATTGAGCTTTCTACAGCTCTTGGTCCGTCGCCGAACGTCAAAGTTTCGAAATATCCGTTTCACGCTACATAGAAGAGAAAGCTTTCCACATCGTTTTCAATATTATAAGAAAACTAAAAATGTCCTTAAAGGCCGAAACCAAGTGTTAGGTAATAATAATTATTGATAACAAGTCGTTTGAATCAGTTCCCAAATTCAAGTATGAAAATTATATTAATGAGGAAATCAAAAGCAGGAAATTTGTGTTACTTTTTCTTCATAACCTTTTACCTCCTCGTATAATATCTAAGAAACTAAAAGTTAAAGTATACAAAAAAGTGATTTTGCCTGTTGTATTATATGGATATGAAACTTAGTTCATTACATTAAAGGAAGAACATAAATAAAGAATATTTTAAAATAAAATTCTCAGAAAAAAAAATTGGACCTAAAAAGGGATGAGAAGAAAGGTGAGTGGAGAAAGCATATTTGAACTGCATTGTGGGGCATTCCATGTGGAAGTGTTCCCGAACCTCAATTTTTAAAATTAAATGCAATGCCGTAACTTTATCCTATCTTGCAGTGAACAATCAAAAATTGTCATTTGTCTAAAAATTCAAATATTATACATAATTAAGTTAGAAGGTGGAAGGTACTTTGCATATTGTTCTTTTATTCTAACTTTTTGATTCACCTTTATTTTCTATTGTGTCCCACCCGTGACACCAAAAAACAATTAATTTCTCCTTTATCTGCTACATTTCCCCTTCAACTACACTAGAATATTCAATGGTCAATTAGCTTCTCTCTTTGTCTTAAATAATTTATTTTTTATAATTTTACAATTCACAAAATTGTTCCTTTGTAGCTACAAATCTGGGAAAGTAAATATATTTAATCAACAGTGTTAAGTTTCATATTTGATTGCACAGAAAGTGTAAAATTGCTTAACTACCAGTAGAATAGTTACTTCAATATACAAAATGTAGTCCTCGTGTCCCACATGTGACAATGGAATGCTCCACAGCATATTTATTTTAATTTTATTGTAAATAATGATAATTGATTGTGTGGGTGATTTCTTTGCAAGATAATTTCGACCAGAAAGTAACTCTAACTGGGTTACTTTCTGAAACATCTGAGCTGTTACTAAGTTACTTTTAAAGGAAAAAAATCTAAACCCGGACATCAATTAAGACGTACCTGCAAAATTTGGAGCTATGTCCATGGCGTTCAGAAAATGACCTGAAGTTAGAGCCCCGTTCAAACCAAAACTGATCGTCAGGACGGCGATTGAGAAGATGACGTCACAGCCGGAAAATGTGTAGATAACAATGCCAAGCGAAGTCAGTATGTGAGCTGGAAAAGGAAAACCATCATCTATTACACACAAAACAAATAGAAACACATCAAAGCTTTGTAATGAGATTTCTCAACCTGGGAAACGTAGTGTAAAAGTGTCAAGGTTTGTCGCCAGTCCAATTTATGCACAGATAGGCTAATCGGGACTATGTTTACAGTTTAAAGTGGGATTATAACCCTAGGCGTCGCAAGGTATCCAATCGGTCCGTCGACCCACTGAAAATTGTCATTTTTCATTACAAGTTGGAAAAAAAAAGCAGAACGCTTATTATTCTCATAGCAACTAACAGAAATAAAGTCCAGTTAGTATTCGAACAGAATAACCTAAGTAAAAACTGCTTTAGATCGAAACAAATGTAGCGTAAATATATAGGAACCAGATTATGTTTTCATAACCCACTTAAACCAAAGAATTAATCGTTCCACAGATTGTAAAATTCCAAGAAATAGACTTTCATGTGGATGATCCTAGAACATAAACTCTATGAGTCAAATTTCTTCCTAACTTTTAAAGCTTTTCCTTGAACAAAATGTCTTAAAGTTAATAACAAAAGAGAAAGAGTGGCGGCGATGGCGTACCAGAACTGGGGCAAGGACAGTTTTTTTCTTTCTTGGTAGACAAGGTTTAGCATTTAGAGTTCAAAAGTTGCAAAATGTGGGGGTGGGCAACTTCCCCATTTGCCTCTCCTAATCACCACCACTGACTAGAAGTACAGGGAGGTTATTTCAGTCGTTTACCGTCAGAGCGTCGGCCGCCGAGCGGCCCCTTCATGCAACAGGTCCCGGCAAATTGACTTACAGGAAGTCCGTAACAGAAACCGCTTGTTTTGTAATGTTTCCACTTTTCACAATTACAATTACAATTACAATTACAATTCAAATGAGCACGTACCTTGTCGCAAGGATGCTGGAAAAGGTGTCCTCCCAAATACAAATATTCCTGGCACCTTATTTCTGACATCTAATCTTAGATTACACATCGCTACTCTATCCTCAGTTGACAGAAAGGGAAGACAGTATCCCGGCGCATAAAGCAAACCGAAAGCGTAAAATGATATTTAAAAGTAATAATAATGATGATCACTAACCTCCTGTGTTATAAGAGATGTTGAAAATGACCTCCTTCAACAGCAATACAACACGTTTCTTAGGTTCAAGAGATCCTGTCTTTCGTAATTGCCTGACCACTTTTCTGCAAGAGTTCGTTTTCACGTAATTATCGTACATAAAAACTCTTTGTTCAAGACGATATTTGTTTAGCGGAATAACTAATGAATGAATAACAATTAACACACAATAAAGCACTAGCACTGAATAGCACACCAACTCAATAACACAGTATATACAACATGCATACTAATAAACGCAAACACAAGTGAACATAAGCTTACACTCACTACGTCTGGTAGCCGATAGTGTTGCTAACCATTTTTCGGCAATGTCCCTACAGATGTAGTCAAAATGTCCCTACGCCAAGTAAAGCAACTAAAAAATACAACACCTCATGAGTATGTAAAACAGAAGATAAAATATACACATTTACTTACCAAATCTTTCTGCTCGGTGCTTCCACAATTAATGAAGGAGCGAAGTTACAATACAGAACCCCTCCCCGTTTTTTTTTATATTTCGCATACTCACTAATTGAGGCCTCCTAATCACGAATTTGAAGTTAAAATTTTGGGGGTCACGTGTAGAAATTGCAAAATAAGTTAAATTGAGTGGTCCGCGATCGGCACGATTGCTCATTATTTACTGGAAGATTTTGTGTTTCCAATACTTAAAAAACGAAATATACATTCCTGATATTACTACGACCCCAAATTTTAACTATGTTTGCCTATCCTAACCTAACCTAACCTTACCTGAATGGTTCGTGGGGCTATCCGTCAATGGTTTGTGGGGCTACCCGTGCATGGTTTTTGGACCCCAAATTTTAACTATGTTTGCCTTGCCTAACCTAACTTTACCTAACCTTACCGAGAATGGTCAGTGGGGCTATCCGTGAATGGTTTTGCGCTAATTGTGATTACGAACCGATAAAAAAATCTTATTTTCGTAGCACTTTAACGGCAAACGTTCATCATCGAAAACGCCATTTTCGTATCCTGCAATTTTACGATCGATGCATTGTTGCCAAACTTACCTGTAATCAAATCAGTCCACACTCCACATGTTCTTCTACATCGTGATTGTCGCTGTCACATGTAAGCACCTTCTTTGGGCAATATACTGAAATCCATAAGTTTATTAATTAGCCCACGGCCATCCTCCTGCACACTCCACCTAACAATCTGTACAACATTAACAACTTTTTTACTGTTCTCTTCCGCCATTCTTACACGATCCATGCTCTCCAAGTATGAAATTAACAGTGTGGCAACGCTGTAGACAACGTAACTAATTGCGAACGTCGTCAATTGTTCATATCAACAAATATGGCTACCATACTTGTATACTGAGAATCATAGCGAGAATTAAAAAGCTTATTTTACAACTTCTACACGTTAATGAACAATTTTTTCACCTCACACCAACATGTTAACTTGAGATAAATCATCACGACTAATTATTTCGTGAGTATAAGACGTAGCATAGAAATTACAGAAGGGTCCGGTATTGTAAATTCTTGCCTTCTAGGGGATGTGCGGGACAGAATTTTTTGGGTCGGGACGGGATCGCGATTTTTTTTTTAAATCCCGACATTCGGGACGAAACAATTTGCAATTTACTGACCAAGTCGGAAAATTTTCGGACGGGAAATGTTCGAAATTTCCCGAACCTCTGGAAATCTCGAATTCTACACGTCATTTTCACTTTAAGTGATTGTTTTTGCATTTCTAGAATAAAAACTTACAATTTCCGATAAGTTCCAGAAACTTACAATGCAGAAAACGTCGAGAATTAACGACTTTTTAAAGTGACCATTCGGTATTTCCCGACTGCTTGGGATCCCGAAAAGTCGGGAAGTCATTTCCCGAAGTCGGGATCGGGACGGGAAATTTTTTTCCCGATCCCGGTCCTGACTTTTCGGGATCCCGCACACCCCTAATGAATAGCATTGAATCGTTTACTGTTGATTATGTTATTTGAAGTCATACATGCCATTGGTGTGAAGAGATAGATGTTGGTTGGTGATGCTGTATTTTCTGCAGTCTTTAAAAATTCTGGTCCCATTTTATTTCTCTTTTTTGTTTTTGTATCACTTAACATTGGAAATATTCTTTCCGTTTCCGCGTTAGAATGTGGCAATGTTAGCACTATTTTTGGAAATGTTTTAAAAAAAGAACTTGCCTTGAAAGTTCTTGGTAACCGACAACATGTTCCAAAATTCTGATGCAGATTCGTTAGTTAGTTCTTTTTTCTCCTCCGCTAAAATTCCAGATAAACTAATCCATTCATTCCAAACCGAGCACGAAGAAAGTGCAACTGACTGGCGAGTAAGCACAATAAATGTTATTTTCCAAGATTGAAAAAAGTCCCTACGTTTTCCCTTATTTGGTAAAATCTGTCCCTACGCGGGCGAAATATAGTGAAAAGTCCCTATGCGTAGGGACATATCCCTACGGTTGGCATCACTGCCGACACTGTCGCATTCGTGCAGTATCAAGCGCCCTCTCCCGGCTGACAACTCCCCCGACCCCCGATAAGCTGCCGGCGCTCTCGCGACAACTGAGGATAAAGTAGCGATGTCTAACCTAAGATTAGATGTCAGAAATAAGGTGCCACAAATATTTGTATTTGGGAGGACTCCTTTTCCAGCATCCTTGCGACAAGGTACGTGCTTATTTCAATTGTAATTGTGAAAAGTGGAAACATTACAAAACAAGCGGTTTCTGTTACGGACTTCCTGTAAGTCAATTTGCCGGGACCTGTTGCATGAAGGGGCCGCTCGGCGGCCGACGCTCTGACGGTAAACGACTGAAATAACCTCCCTGTATATAGACCGAAGAGAAAATACTAAAAAATATGTCATCCAAATAAACAGGAACTAATTTTCAAAGATTGTTTTAGTCCAGCTTATGCATAGATTGTGTAATAGGGTCTGGACCTACAGTTTTAAATTCCTTCACGGGGATCGAACCCGGGATTCCTTGATTAAAAGGTGTCAGTTTTATCACCACACGATCGGAGAATCCCTGACCAATAACATTTGAAATATGGCAATATTTTTTACATAGATCGAGGTGAAAATTCTAATACCAGTACTTACATATAAATATGGACATTTTCCTTAGGGTGACAAGTTTAAACTTTCCTCGCTTTAGCAACCAATCAACAACACATCCATATGAAGTGGCAAAGCAGTAGCGAGCCAGAAAGGGGAGTCCGGATAATAAACTATTCTGCGAAGAACGAAAAGAAAAATGATTATTCGACTTCCTTTAAAACCAATAAAGAATTGTATTGTATGTATATATATATATATATATATATATATATATATATATATATATATATATATATATATATATATCTTAAATGACAAGACTAGAAATAAGGAGATCCATGTCTATTTAGACTTTTTACATGTGACTACGTTTTACCTCAGTATATCTTAAGACCCGCTTTAGACAGAAGCATTTCCTTCAACACTTTTTTCTTAAATGCTTCCGAGAAACATATAGCAGACAATACACTAATCTTTCGCCACCTGAAACATAATTTACACCTAATGAACACAAACTGGCCTATTTGCTGTCAGCAGCGTTCACATTCTGGATGGAGGTGCTCTGTTACATCATATACCATGGACTCAAGGCGTTACGTTTTTGGACATCTGCAAGAATTACGCAGTGCACATTCAACATCATTATGGCATTGCAATCATTGTTTTTGATGGATATTCACTCAGGAGATATGGAAAGGTTGGCAGCCCTGGCATCCTAATAACCCTTAACAGCAACCTTGTCATGAAAAAAGAAAATTTCTGAAACATGGAGTGGACATGGGGGTTTGTTCCATGTAAACAAAAACAACAAGGAAGAACAAAGTGTAACTTACCCACCAGGATACCATCCCATAGTGAAATCACGAGTGAAAGTGAAAGTGTATAGTGCAAGTGCCATAAGGAACAATGAGGAAGACAACAAGCAGAAGTAGGATCACATAAAGCAGTACCGATGGCTAGAAACTGCAAAGGATAGGCGGTGTGAGCCAATATAAAGCAACATCAATAACAACATGGGTGTTTGTGCTGTGCAGGTTTTCCATATATTGCAAATTAATGTGGATGGTCTTTGCATACAAGTTATGTCCTGCGGCAGCAAAGAATGGGAGCATCTCTCTTAGGGATCTAATGTAAAGATCCCAGTCACCCGTTCTTTCAGCAGTTATGAACTGCAGTACAGTGCAAAATTACACATTATAACACAGGAAGAAGATCAAAACATGTTGTGCCGAAATATTTACATGGTGGTAACTGCAAGAGCAATTAATAAATTGTTCATGACAATTTGAATGTTTCATTAATACAAAATAAACACACCACATACGCCATTTAAAAGATGCACAATTTGGCGAAAATGAAATTACCATTCTAACGGTGTATAGAACCTGAAAATCGATCCATTATAAAAAGAGATAGGCCCGTTTTTTAGAATAAATAACGTATATTAGTAAAATTCAAGATGGCGGCTAAAAATGGCGGTCAAGGTCACTTCAGATTTAGGTAAACTTTTGCTATGTGAATCAGTACTATTTCATCTACCATAAAATGCAAAGAAAGCTTTCGTTGCAATTTGTTCCGGGCCAAATCACAGATTGACTGGACTAGACCTCGTGATTGTGTTCTACCGTGATGTAATATTGCATAGTCAAGTTATTACTTGCTAAATCTTAAGTGATGTGAATTTATATCTCCACTCCATATTATGGTAGCTTATTATTTGTAGTTTATAACAATGTACTTAGTTCAGACTTTAGTTTAAATTCCTGTTTATAACAAGGAAAAAACGAACGCTATGTAAGGTAGAATCAATACAGGGACGTATCGTGAAAGACATGTGCAAATGTGACATTTTTTACTATTATGCTCACGTAAAGTGTGTACACTTCTCAACTTCTTATTTGACCGCCCCGAAAGAATTCTAAGTCCGAAAATCGTAAACTTAGCAACATTGCACTTCAGCGCCAGCTGAGAGTAGCCAACTTTGAGTTCGTCATTCAACTAGACGAAAAACGCTGCGGTGAAAGGATTCCAATTTCGCACATTCCATGAACTTATAAACTATCAATCGTAATATAATACACACTGAAACTGAAATAGTAAATTGAAATAAGAATAAGAATGAGAATCGTGCGAAATTGTAACAATTCTGCGTGCTCGACTTGATATCACATAGGTTTGAAACACTGAACAGGGGTTTTCTCCACCTGGAGTAAATCGCCATCAAGTTTGAGTAGAAAGAGGCAAATTTCTGAGGAGTTTATGCGACATTTTATTTACAATGCCCTGCACAATATCGAACAGATCTAAAATAAATCATTTATTTCACGACTTGTGGAGAAAACATGCTGGAACACAGGAAGATCGATTTTATCATAAACATCTACGTGTTTGTAAGGGAATGTTGTCATTAAGTTAACGTAGAGCAGTTGGTTAGACGCTGGTATCCATATTTTTCAACATACTTGAAAGGTCGCGGGTTCAAATCCCACCCTCTATATATATATATTTTTTTTTTTTTTTTTTTTGTGTGTGTGTGTGTGTGTGTGTGTGTGTGTGTGTGTGTGTGAGACAATTGATATTTCAACACTGTAAAATATCCGATGCACACTTCAAGGGATGTCTCTTCTGCACATTTTCTCCCTAAGAAGGTTAATGCTTATTCAGTTGCTTGCCAGGATTTAAGGTTAAAACTTTTTGTATTTTAGCTAATCGTCATAAGCTGAGTTAACACACATTATGACTAATTTACATATAATATATATGCATTCAGGATGCTGTAGGTAATGGTATTTAATCCTGGGTTCGAATCCTGGTCAGGCATGGGTGTTCTTTGTAAGTGTTCCTTCATCAATTTCATCATCCCATCACCCATTCTCATCTTCGCGATGAACCAAAAACGTCACAAAGGCGAAGTAAATTAAACCAAATCATCAATCAAGTAATGGAATTTAAGATAAGTATTGTGTACGCTCTTCACTCCACAACTAAAATATTAATTATTTCAAAATACTAACACACAAACACACACAATTATAATAGGAAATAATCCACTACATTGATGTATTGAATTTTTGTAACGAACGGGAGAGTTTAATGTATTCAATTCGCTAAGATTGGTTATGTGATGTCGTTTATTTAGTAATGACTGTTCTTGTTCCCCTCACTTCGATCTTCCAATGCATCTAAATCTAATAATAAATCCCCAATAAACGTAAGTAAATACCTTTTGCGACCGAGGCCGATGCGATAAAAATCTACTAATAACTATTTATATATTACGTGACATCTAATAAATGCAAAACTTGAGAATGATCATTAATTCGGCACTGCTTTATATCCAAAATACTTGTCTAATTTCAACAAAATAATACTGTTATTTCAACAGAAAGTATATCTAACGAACTTTCCACCAAATTCGCAATATTCAAAACAGCCACCCTCAGACTTGCTTATACGTTACTTGATTCTGCCATTCCACGTGGCACGTGATTCAGTAATATAATTGAAATGGTTTCCGAAAATTCTAAACGCTTCATCATTACTGCCACCTCCTGATATACACAGAGAGATCATCCAAGAACAGTATATATATATTTTACGTCCGATGCCATACTCCTTCCGAAAATAAAATTCGGCAGCATGAGGAATCGCAGTTACGACCACGCTTGCCAGTAACAAGCACGTTATCCGTCATCCCTTCAATCCCTGAAGATAAAAGAGCTCTCGAAACCTCGGAAGCCTATCCAGAAATAACCTCGTTGATATCCCGGTAAATCCTCTTCATCAAAGTTCGCATGAGTTTAGGCAAAATTTGAGCTAAAATACACTGCAAAATACCGGGCATTTGTGTAGAGAGGAACTTATCCACAATCTGTGGCAAAGAAATGTTTGGAGCACTGGCAGGTGGTTGTTGCCGCAACCATGTTAGGAAACTTTTTGTCTATTTCCTTGTAGAACAGTTGGTAAGACGTGTATTTTTTTTTTTTATCTAAAATGAAAGATCACAGGTTCAAATCCTAGCCGCTCAATTTCTTTTCTGTTGAAGTGAACACAG
This sequence comes from Lepisma saccharinum, assembly GCF_977018435.1. Lineage (NCBI taxonomy): Eukaryota > Metazoa > Arthropoda > Insecta > Zygentoma > Lepismatidae > Lepisma > Lepisma saccharinum. The sequence goes on along the minus strand of NC_139248.1, from coordinate 6,675,811 downwards.
AAGTACGATATTTACTGAATACAAAAAATTTGAAATAATTAACCTTGAATATAACAGATTACTCTATGAAAAACAAATCGCATGATTACAACTCTAGAGTTTCAAGAGTATTCCTTACGCATACTTTCATTCGACTTCTTGTGTATATTTCTATAATAACATGAGGTTTTATATAAAGCAATGTGTCCCCAAAACTGTTTATTGTTCAATTTCCAACATGAACATTGAAACTTGAATGTTTCGGTGATGTTGCATTAAGACCCGAAGGAATCAATTTTATGAGTGGAATAGATTTATTATGTGAATAAATATGATGTTGCAATTATTGTTTTGGGGAGAAGATCGTTTAATTATTGTTTTTTTTTTTTTTGTGGACGAAAAAATTGTGACAAAAACTTTACTAAGTATTACATAAAAAAAAACGTGAAAGCTGAGCCGGGTTTGAACCAATACCTCAAAGAGAAAAGATGAACGTAAGAAGATGTATGCTTGTCTGAAACGTTACAACTACGCTACAGATGGTCCGAACGTGTGTGCGTGTTTAGTAATACCAAATACTTTTACACATGGATGTAAAGAGCACTCGTTGTAGCACATTTGTCATAATTATTCTTTATTTATTCGTTAAATGAAAGTAATGTAATTGTAAATAATGGTTAAATTTATTTTATTATTCTTGACATCCTTTTCTGGTATGAATTCGTACGAAACTTTTCATGGCTGAATGTAATTGGAAGTCGTCTTTGAACCAACTGCAGCATCACGTGATTAACTATACCAATAGAAGACCTTATTTCCTTTGAACTACGCTCTAAACAGAGGCATGCAACATTTCTTTCTTCAACCTCGCGAAGAATGGAGCACTACAACAAATCCACAAGAGAAAGAGTGATCGGTTTGATCGAGGGAGCTGGATTGTCACCTGGTTTAGCTGGCGAGCAGTATGGCGTTCCAGCACGGACAGCAAGGAGGTGGTGGGCTCGATACGAAGAAACTGGTGAGGCATCACGGAAAAGACCCGAGAGCTGGGGCCGTGTTTCGACACCAGTGCAAGACGATCGGCTGATAGCGGAGTGTGAAGCCAATCCATTCCAGTCAGCCACTCAACTCAAGGCAAGGGCCGATTTTCCTGGTTGCCCACAGACAGTTCGGCGGAGGCTGGCTGCTTCTGGTTTACGGGCACGAAGGGCAGCAAAGAAGGAGGTCTTGACGGATGCACACAGAACTGATAGGCTAGCATTTGCTGAAGAAAATATTGATAGGATTTGGGATAGAGTAATCTTCTCAGACGAGAAAGTATTTTCTACTGCAAATGATGGTCCGGTTCTGGTCTACCGGCGTCAAGGACAACGATTTGATCCCCATTTTTTTGCTAACTCACGTCGGCGTGGACGCGTGAGCGTGCCTGTCTGGGGTTGGATATCTCTCGGTGGCGGAGGTGACCTACACCGCATAGAAGGACGTCTCAACGGGATACAGTATGTGCACATTTTGGAGCATGTTATGGTTCCTGGCGTGCGAGCTTTGTATCCCGAGGGAAATATTGACTTCCAGCAAGACCACTCCTCCATCCATGATTCAGCCATCGTTCAGCGTTGGTTTTCTGAACGAAACGACATACATCTAATTGACTGGCCACCCATGGGATGCGACATCAACCCAATTGAAAATATGTGGGCCGAGGTCGTTCGATGTTTGAAAGAAAGCTGGCCCGATCCACCACCTCGCAGAAGTGATGAACTATTTGACCACGTCAACAATGCCTGGAATGAAGTGTGCACTTCGCACAGGTATATTCGACATCTTGTGCAATCCGTTCCTCGACGCCTGAGACATGTCATAGATGCAGGTGGCTACTGGACAAGATATTAAATAAATGTTCAATTTTCCCAAACAGTCCTTTCAGGACTAACAAATTTTAAAAAAAATACACTCGTGTAAGAAATAATTTGGAACCTTTCATATATTATTGTCTTACAGCCCTCAATATAAATAAAAATATCCAGATGAAGTGAGGCTCGAACCCTAATCAAAGACACAAGTGGAACTGGAAATGGGTGCCTTTACCGGATGTGCCACAAAGCTACAACAGAATGAACTCCACAGCTAATACAATATCTTAATTTTTGTTTTCTATTCATGCATACACCTATTCTATCTGGAAAACGGTTTTCTTTTAAAGATTTAGATCACCTATTTTTAACCCTAAAGATCGTAAAGCATAACCATTCATTAGTTATTTCCTTGCTTTGTTGGGGATTTTCCTGTAACGAAGGCACTGATTTGCAGCTAAAATCGAGCTTCCCTTACCTGCTGATCTTACCGAATTTAACACATGTTCGTTTATCGTTTGTGCAACAATGACCTTCTTAAATTATGTTACATTGCACCTCTGAGTGAGAGAGAGAGAGAGAGAGAGAGAGAGAGAGAGAGAGAGAGAGAGAGAGAGAGAGAGAGAGAGAGAGAGAGAGAGAGGAAGAAGTTGTGTAGCTTGTGGAAAGCAGGCTAGAATTATATTCAACACTTCATAGAAAAATATATTGAGAAACTGGAAACTATGGAACGATGTTTTCGCGAAAGGAAAACTTATGTAAGAGGAAAGTGAACATGCAGATAGAGTAATTTTAATCACAATGCCGAGCTGGACACAGTAACGACGTTACAAGAAAACAACTTCTAGTTACCTTCAGTACAGAAACGTCTTGTCAATTTCTTAACTTATTATTATTGACTCATAATGTGTGTTAACACAACTTATGACGCACAGCTGAATGAATTTGATTGAATTTCTGACGAGTATTGACGAGCATATAGGGCCTTGGCCTATCTCCCGACTGCCAATCTCCTTCCCACAATTCTACCTAGAGGTGTGAGTTCTTCAACTGGTATGAGGTGACGTGGGGTCAGCACGTCGAGCCCTCAGCCGTTATAGAAGATTTTTATGACCGGGTTACGCTACTCACTCGTAACTTCCAAGCAAAGAACATTCTATTTGTATCAGTGGTGTATGCTGGTTCTAACGAGTGGGTAATCTCCGACCTTTTGATCCTCAAACTCCAAAAGTTTCCGTGCAATTTATGTCAAGCTCCATATTGGATTTAGGAATATTGTGTCGGAATATTTGTCTTATTGCTACGATCACAATCAATTAATTCTCGTTATTGCAGTTTACTATACGTGTAGAATTTCAAATAATAAAACAAGACAGTATTATAAAGCTATAAAAAACAGCCTGTGAAATATAAAATGAAAGACGTGCACTAGTGAAATAAAAACCCGCAATATTAATTTAAGTGCAAAATTCAACTTACTCCAGGACCCGATCACTTGTGCCGTACCACATCCAAAGCACGCTGTTTGTCCAGTTCACGTCAATACGTGTCTTTGCGAAAGATTGCAGCTTAACAAAGGAAGTTATGTGACTTTTGGATTTTTCATGTTTGACACAAGTGTTGCAAAGATTACAGTATCAGCCACGCGTCCATACATTCTTTTCAGCCCCGAAAAGTAAGCACGGCCAACAAAAATGCAAAGCTTATTAACACTTATACTTCCTGTCAACCATGGTGTTTTGTCATAATTTGCTTGCGAATATGCCTCACATATTCCCGATTTTTGTCTTTGTGTGTAGAAATAAGTTCAAGCGATGACACTGGCCTACCTGTATTAACAATTTGCAACTTCTCCTGAAAAGATCTTGTTCCAAAAGGTTTCACCAGCAAATCTTGTATCACATCCATTACCCTTTAACACAGCACTATCACGACAAACACTAACACCTTAATAAATAATAAACACGAAGCCAACGACTACACGCATTCAGTTTCACGCGCCAAACTTCTGTTGTTGTGCTCCTGGCTCAGAAAGAAATTCCCTATGAATGATAAAAAAAAATCCCTTTCCGAGCTCGAAATGACAGGTTTTTAAAAGTTCGAATCATTGCAGGTCAGAGCCAGAATTTTATTTCGGGATGGGGATCATCCCTTATTAGCAGCCGCCACATAAAGTTGAAACAGTGGGGTTAGAAGTCCTGAAGATGAATCTCAGATTATTACAACGTATTATGCAAAGTGTTTAATCCTGCTAATGAAGTAAAATTAATTATCACTATACACTTTTTAAATTAGATATTTGTAGGATTTCGGGGAGGGGGGTTTCAGCCCCCCCGAGTCCTCCACCTGGTTACGTGCCTGATGTGTTTTTTTCGTTTATGTTTAATTCTTTCATCTTCATCACTATTAATCTAAACAGGCGGAATATAGCAACTTAAATTAACTAATATATATAATTTATTTTTCATATCTTTCCCTTTAAAAAATATTCAGTTCCGTGAAAGAAGTATTCTCGCTGCTTTTGAAGATTAGAGAGGAGAAACAATCACTATTTTTGTAAATACAAGGATTGGGGGGAGTCAGCAAATAGGTGCTTTAATTTCTTAAGCTTTGAATTTTAATTCAGTTTGCTTCATCTTCAATATTTAAGTTTTTCCCTTTTGATAAATGTATGTTCAAGTAACAGAAATCAGCAAGACAGAAGCAAATGTAAAGTGAAAATTAGCGTAGAATTGGTTTGCCCATGTTATTCAGTTTTCCTGTTCTTCGCACTCTACCGGGTATGTTTTCCCTATTCAGCGGAGGGAATGGAGAGGCTCTGAAGGTTGAGAGTGCGACCGGTGGACTCTCACAAGAAGGAGCTTACCCTGGGCACGGAATCACCGCGCCTGAAAAGCAATGTTTCCTCCCCCTCTTTCCTTTCTCCTCCCTCCTCGCCAAGGGTTGCAAGGGAAGCGGGAGGAATGACGTCAGGGTGAGATTCCCTGTAGACATTCCACCGGCTGGAGAAAGGTTCCCGGACATTCGGCGGCAAACGATTGGAAGTATTCGCGCGCTGGAAGCAAGGAAATGTATGCATCGAAATTGGTTTGGAAGAAAATTGGGAAGAAATGTGTATATATATACATTTTTTTTTAAAAAAAAAAAGAAATACAGCCGGGTCATCTGCTATTACCTAGATGACCCAGAGTATACGCCGCTGATTTGTATATGTTTCTCTATTGTTGTTTTAAGTCTACTTGCTGCACAGACAGACTATTCGGTACTGGATCTATATTTTAAACTAGAATCCGAAGCAACGTGCCTCCACCGGGTGTTGAGCCCGGGACCCCTTGATTACAACATCCTGTTTAAGAACAGATATTAATGACATATAAGTTCTTAAATACGCGTATGTGTTAACATAACTTATGACAGCTGAATGAAAGGATAAGTTTTTCCTACATCCTGCCAATCACTGAAAGTTTAAGAACATTAGTAGAAATATTACTTGAGGCATGCACAGTGGCAACGATTAGACGGGGGGGGGGGGGGGTAGAGGAACAGTTGCCCTCCCACTATGCTAAACCTTATCTCCCAAGGGAAACCCCCAGTTTTGACACCTTGCCCCATCAGTTTTGGAACTCAATCGCCGCCACTGAGTATGCATCGCATAAATATTTACAGTAATATCATATAATCTTATATTACGTTATTACAACACTTCGTATTCGGTAAATAAAAAAGAAAACATAATCAGGAAGGGGTGGGATTTGAACCTACGATGTTTCGATCTTGACGAAAACAGTAAAAAAAGAAAACTGTTGTCATCTAACCAACTACTCCAGGAGATTTCTAACGAAAACCTCAGTAAAGCACGTTGATCTCAGTTGAAGAAATCTTGTGCCGGAGTTTCGAACCATTTTTCGCCAATAACCAAGGAAAAGACACACTTTGCAGAATCGTTTGGTGTTGTGCAAGGTATCTTTCATAAAAATTTCGTATAAAATCATCATGAATTTGCCTCCTTGCATTCAAATGTGACGGCAATTCTTTCCAAGTGGATGAAAACTTGTTCAGTGTTTCAAAATGCACATAAATTTACCTCTTTTCAAATTCAGAGCGAGGAATCTTGAAATATTTTCAACATTCGTATTTCTACTTAACATTTTTTTGTCTACTCATGTATTTTATTAGTGCTTTAGGGTATCTTTATTTTATGGAATGTGAAAGAATGAAAAAAAAAATCACGAGCGTTTTCATTCAGGAAGAAGAAATGTTGCAAAGTTGGCTACTCTTAGTTGGCTCTGAAGCGCTATGCTGCCAAATTTACGAATTCCGGACTTTGAAATTTTTCAGGGCGGTCAAATAACATGTTGCGAAGTGTACGACTCGCTAAGGATGTTAAAGGATATTGTGATGTGTAATCCATAGTCTTCTGGTGACAAATCGTGACGTCACTTCTTTGTTCATTGTTTTGTAAACGATGTTATTTCTTTGTATAATCTCATGTGTCATTATGTAAATATAAAAATTATCTACCTCTAAAAGTAGCATTGTGGTACTTTCTTTACAATTTCCGCTGCATTTTTTGGTGTGAAAGGATAAAATATACCACTAGGCCATTTTTGGTGTGTATGTACCCAATATGGCCCAACTGTTACTTTTTAAATACTTCACTGCCCCCTTGTTATTGTTTGGAACTGGCTCCAATTTTCAGAAAATTGCTCCCTCTTTTGAATCTTGCCACTAGTTTTACATTTCTGACTTTAGACACCATTAGAAACAAAAGCAAACCTTAAGTAGGTCATATTGGGTTCAGGTATCTTTTCTTTTGTTTAAAAAAAATAGGGCCTTGTGAACTTGCAATATACTGGGTACAGAATCTGGGCTATATCACTGTATCATAATGTTCAAATAGACAAAAATGTGATTGTGGGGACGGAAGTGGGGGTTCTTGTTCATTTTTCGGAATTTTGAAGTGATGTGATATTGTGAAATATTTATGTAGACCCAGAAGCGAGAATAAAATACATAAAAAACTTCTTATCTTATACCTAGGGACATTGAATTTTCGCGATGCGCGAAATCGCGAAATGTGAAAAAAAGATGCAATTTTGAACATTCTGCACGTAGCTACACCCCCAATGATGAAATATGCATGAGTTTTATTCGCGAAGTAATGCGAAATGTGTGCTTTTCCACGAAATGAACGCTTTTTCGCGAAAAAACCGTGAAATATCATCAAATTAAGTAGAAAACACGCAAAAACCGGCAATCGAGGTTGTGCGCGCAAACTGTCGATTTGTAACGAAACGTTTGCCTAAAGTTCCTACCACTTGCAGCTGAAGAACGTTTTATCTTGGATCACATCAGGAAGCCGCTGCAAATTGGGATTTCCCATGCACATAATCTCAGTTCGAAAACTTCGCTCCCTGTCAAGCTGCATTCCTTTCTTCCCCCGAATGTCTACTCAACTTCCAGTTTCATTAAACTTGCTAGCTGTAGCAGCGATAAGATTGGTCTGTTCCCGCACATCAAGTGAAACAATGGTGTCATTTGTGTTCAGTCATGAATGAATTTTGTTTATCATCATGTGATTTTCAACATGTGTTTGTGTATGTGCAGTAGTGATTATTTTATTTGTTGGACAGCAAGGATATCCTTTAAATACATACAATGAATAAATCACTTGAGATATGCAATTTAGAAATGAAGTGATCTTGTGTTGATGTTTTCTTTTTGGTTGGACAGCTAAAAATGAAGTAGTTGATCAATTTATAGCTCTTTTGTATGTTGTTTCCTCTCATAATGAAAAAGTGTGTGCAATTGTTTTTTTCCACCGCTGGTATATACCGCTGATCTAACATTTTATTTACCGCTCTCCTCAGTTTTTATTTACCATAAATTTGTCTCCCTACTTATACCTTTCTGAGAATTGAGACCTACATATCTTCACAATTTGAAGTTCGGGGCCTGTTCGTTGGCGTAATGACAACGTCGTCGCCTTGAAACAACAGGGTCCCGGGTTCGATAACCGGTGGATGCACATAGTGGTTCCAAGTGGTGTGTTTGGCCCAGAGGGGAAATTTCCCTAAGCAACGCTCTTCCTCTTTCATCGCTCCAAAATTTCCCGTTCCTGGGAAGATTTCGCGCTGGGAACAAGGTGTTAGCAACACTGACGGCATTCATGATAGAAGACTGCCATCCTAAACTCACGGGGCTGCTTTGTGAAAGCGGGCAAGATTGCCAACTCAGTAGTTGTATTGATGATATAACCAGCACAACAAATAATGAGCTCCTCAGATTGAATTTGCCCACACTTAAAACAATGGCAAATCGGGCATATGCCCTAATCGGCCAAGTGTGGAACCCTGTCTAATCCAAGATTTTTGTAAAAATGCCTTGAAACTACAGTGTACAAATGATGAGCCCCCTCAGATTGATTTGCCCATACTTACAAAAGTTGCATCAGCCAGATTTTTGTCCATAAACTTGTCAAAAATTGATATTTTTTTGGCTACACCTGAAATTAAGTAAAAACCCATACATACACACACATATTTACTTCTGGTTTAAGTTTAATTGGATACCAGGTTCAATTGTTTATCTAATATTAAAACAATGCAATATGCAGAGCCCCTCTAGAATTGCTCCGTGACTCTCTCATTTCTTACATCATAAACATATGATTTTTCACCTATGAGAATAACACTACATATGGTGTCATCAGGTAATGCCTCATGGAATTCACAGATAATTTTAATGTTTGTCCTGTCATTCACCACAACCTGTTTCCTTTTTGAAGTGTTTATTACAAACATGGGTCTCTGTGTTTTGAATTCATCTGGTGTGTAATACATGTCAGTATTGCCTGTAGTAACTCTTTTGAAAGCCGTAAAAGCCTCATATAATTTAAGAAAATCATTCTTGGACATGTCTAAATTGTAATTTTCTCTAGGAAAGACCTCATTTCTGCCATTTTTAAGATATATGTTCTTGATGTTGCAGTTATCAAATTTACTTGAATTTTTTTCCTGATTATTGTTTCTTCCAGTCTGAAACAGTACCACTACAAAATCAGGCATGTCGTATTGAATACTGGAGAATGAATTTGTAGCATCAAACTCATAATAAGCACCAGTTGCGGGCTTCTGTACACATTGATATGTATAAAATTGTAGAGAAATTTGTGGATTTTTTATTATATCTGCTTTGTATTTAAGAGCATAACTGGCCTCATATTCAACAACAGGGATTCTTAACTCCATAGTCTGAATAATGCATTTGCCTGCATCTGGTAGGGTATTGGGCAGAGCTTCCCCTGTAGAGTTTATTGCACTGTACCTCATCAAAGCATTATTATCATTGGCAGCTCTTCTAAATGTAATTCTTAACCCACCCTTCCACATAATATCTTTGAAATCCGAGAAGAATCCTGGCAATAGGCGCATCGGGAACAGCACTGTGTGGTTCTTAGATAATATCTTATCACCAGCCTCAAATCCACCGATTTTGTAGTAAGAAGCCTCGGTTTTGGATAATTTTAATGTGGCCAAAGCTGTGGAGGTAATGCCGGGATAATCCACTCTGTTTATAACAACGCCATGCTTTCTGATCTCAATTTCAGAGAATAGATGCGGCACAAAATTGTCTACAAGTCTTATATTTGAATTTGCCGGATAATCTGTTCCATCGAGCTTTACAACATCAAATTTGATGTATAGATCTGCTCTGTGGGGGTGTATAAAGCCATCCCCTACATCAAGATCAACCTCAATCTCTGTGTTGGGTTGATTTAAATTTGCAAATGTCCTCCTGTTTGGGGGGAATGATTGTAGCTCATAACTCTCAATATTTTCCATTTTCTTCTTGTATGTATTTTTATTTAAATATTAATCTCTATGATAGCAGTTGTTGTGGCTCCAGCAAAATCAACTAATTCTTCTTTTTCATTAGTGACCATCAATTCAATATAATCTATTCTATTATGGCACACAGGAAAATATAATGTTGGGGATGGATTGTAGATGATGGGCTCCATGAATTCAGAATTAGGCTTGAATGTTGCAATAATGCCTGTTTGTTTGTGAGTGCCTATGCCATTTCATTTGGTGATCATACCCTCAGCCACATTGCAGTGAATATTTAGAGTCTCTATGGCTAAGAATTTAGGTATATTCATAGCAGTGTGTTTGATGCCTGCTTCAAGTTTTGTGTTGTTCTCAAAGCCTAACAGCTCTCCTATAGTACCCAGATCCACTGTTTCTGTAGCAGATACAATTTCTACTCTGTGAGTGACAGAATTTTGACTTAACACTACACCTCTGGGTAATTGAGCATTTAGAGTGGATAGATTATATTGCCCTGGAGTGATGACAATTTTTTCATCCCCTACTGCAATTTTGTTGTTGTGGTGTGTAATATTAGGGATTAGGTACATGCCATAAAATGCTCTGAGAGCTATTGTTTTGGGATACACTATGTCATCATGCAATTTGAGTTTCAATATTGAATTTTGGCTGGTGAGATGAAATACCCCCATGATGTTTCAGATACCACAAGGCTTTTTGAAAATCTTCAATTGATGGTTTATTTATTTGAGACATATATCTAAGAACTGATAAACACAAATGTCCGCAATTAACATCTTTGAAGTTTTGAACACGGGCATTATTGTAATAAAGATTAGGTGATTTTAGATATTTTATTAAATTTTCAGGTGGAGCACCTCCAAATGAATCAAATACAAATGCCTCATTGTTTAAATATTTAAGATAACAAATCCAGTGAGTGCCCTGATTTTTGTACTTATCCAAATTAACAATGCCACACTCTTTGTTGAGTGGTTGTTCTGGCAAAGAATCAGACATGTACACACCTCTAAAATGTTTGATGCCCAGTGGCTTGATTAAAGCTTCAATATCTTGGTTTGTAAGCGGCTCTTGTTTTTTTAAACTTATTCATGGCTGTTTTAACACCTTTGCCCTGTTTCTCCATTGCCAGGTTATGGAGCTTCTGCTCATCTAATTCTGCCCTATTTTTCTTGGCATCTATTACTGTTTTTGCTATGGCGGCTGATCCCCCGGCCAAGCTCCCAACAGCCCCGAGAGCAGCTAAGATGGCAGGGATGGTAAATATAAATCCCCCCACATGTGATTTTTTTCTTGATTGCTGTAATTTTTTTAATTGGGGGGTACTAAGTAATAATTTCATACCATGCCCCTTTGCAATACAAGAATTTTTTTTCTTGCGCTGATTTTTGGTTAAAAGACTGTCAATAGTTTTAAGAGATTTGAGACCTGCATAAGGTATTTGATACATAACACCCTTGGCCTTCATTGTAGGTTTATTATATACATATTCACAACCCCCACCCCAGTTTTTGTTTGGTGCTCATAGCTATGGTGGTTCCCAATGCTGCTATTTTTTCACTCAAAGAAGCATCTTTGCTTACAAATCTGCCAAATGCAGCCTCTTCTAATTTCTTGTCTGCAACATGTCTCTTGTCAAGATCAGAATGTGTGTTGTATGCAATATCATGGTCTCTACAAGCAGCATCTAAAGGATTAACACCAGGATCCCCTCTGTTTAATCTATGGTCCAATTTTGTGCCTGGACCACAATACTGATAGCCTGGAATGTGTAGTTCAAATGGCAGCTTGTTTATAATGTCATTAACAAGGCCCCGACCCTCAGAAATATTCCAAAATTTGGGGGGTAGAGTATTAATAATTTTTATGAGATATCCAATCCCCTTAGTGTCATTCACTATAAAATTAGACAATTTGGTGCTTATCATGTCCATAATTCCAACCTTTTCATTGTAAAAATTGTGGTTCCCAGCATTTTCCTCCCCAGCTATCACCAATAGCCTATCTACAAGTTTCCTGACATCATCAACCCACACAAATTCTTTAGGCAGGGTGTTGTATTGTTTGATTCCACTGCCAGTCTTGATCTGTGACCATATGGGCTTGATTAAATTATTGTATTTTGCCCCACTGCTAGACTTGACTCTTTTTTGTGTGGGATCATTGTTCTGGTATAGAGCATCTGATTTTATTAATATTTCTTTGTAATCCTCATAATCTTGATCTGTATAGCTGCCAGGCCTTTTCCTAGTCATCAGTTCCCACAATCCAGGTGTTCCGGAGTACTTAACAAAAGCACCTTTTTCTCCAAGTCGAGATTCTGAATATACAATTATATCATCTCCCATAAATGTTACTCTGAAATTGCCAATTCTATGTATGATGCTACCATCAAGCTCTGTGTCAGCATATAAGCCAAACACCTCATCTTTATTGTCTTTAGGTGTGGTTAAATATTTTTGAGCAAGAAGACCCAATTCAATAGGATCCTGACTAGCCTCAATTCTTCTAGGAGCAATAGGACTAGGTGTATGAATACTTGAAAGTGGGGTGAATGGATAATCTAATATGTTCCTAGCAGCTACAGGTACAAGCTCTGTGATCAAATTTTGATTTTGCTCTGTAACAGTTTTGATATTCTTACCTAAATTATTAATAGCATCAATTACAGGCTGTTCTGTTTGTTTGTGTTTTTCATAAATTCCACGGTTCTCTGATTTCCATCCCTTAAATCTTTTTACAAGATAATTTCTTAATTTAAGATCATCAATGATTGGCCTTTTCATGTTTATTTATATATGTTTCAATGTCTAGAAAATTGTTGATTTTATTTCTGTATTTACCAGTATTAGGTGTACTTGTCATATCAATGGTGACAAACCCATAACTGTCCTGGTTCCAGCACCTGCTGCAAAACTTAGAAAAATCATTGTAGCTCAGGTCCCCACCTACATATTCATCATGTATGTGTTTGAGGTTGGTATGGTCTTGATGAAACACACATATAAAATTGCTGTTGTCACGGATCAGTTGCTTGGGTATTTTTGAAAAAGTCTGTGCCAGGTAGAAGCAATCAATGTTTTTGTGCCGGCCCTGTGTAAAGAAATTCCTAACCTTGTTTTGATTATCCAATATAATGTCATCAAACACAACAACAGAATTATCGAGACATTCATCAAGTGGCTTAACATCTGGTTCAAAAGTGGCAATATCCAATCCATCATATAGCTTCATCAGCTGCTGATATTTTAATTGTTCCAAGCTCTTAGAGAAGATATACAAGTGCCTGTTTTTCCAGTCTAACCAGTTGGGTGCCAATAAAAAATTATCAACCATTAGTGTAGTTTTACCACAAGCAGATGGCCCAACAATAAGACACCTAATATTATCAGGTAACAAGTTGCCATTTCTCTTATTCTGTTGTTCAGGTTCTGGGAGCCTTTTTATAACATCCCAGGTGCTCATATTATTATTTTGTTTGCATCGATCCAGCTGTGTTCTGGAAGTCCTAGCCATTTGACAAATAACTTGTTGCCTTTTCTGCGGATATTTTTTTCTATGAGATATGTGTCAGGCTGTTTAGTTTTGCTGAGCTCTTGTTCATAGAACCTGCCTTTGAGAATTTCTCCTCGGTGATCCTTTATTATATATGTGTTAAGGGTCCCGGGTTTAACCTGAACCACTGTAAATAATTCAGTGCTCCAGTTTCTTGTAAAGCCTCTCTTGAATAAGTGCTTATATTTGCTGATTCTTACTTGATCACCCACCTTGTATTTGGCCTTTCTTGTTGTTGGCTGATATTTAGGATAATAAACAGTGCTGATCAATTTTTGCTCATCAGATGAAGTTACTTCAGAGGGTTTCATGTTGATTGTGGAATGGACCGAGTTGTTATATTTATGTAGAAGTTCTGGAAGAATATTAATCCATTTATAATTACCTTGGAGGGTAAATTGTTTATACATAAGATTTTTTAAGGTTCTGTTGAATCTCTCTACAATTGAGGCTTTGAGATCACTGTAACTCGAATAATGTTTTATTGCCTGGCTTTTAATAAATTGTTGAAACACTGAATTATAAAATTCTTTGCCATTATCTGTTTGCAAATAGCACGGGGATCTTCCACTCTGATTGATGATTGTTCTGATGGCTTCTGTAACACATTTTCCAGTCTTGGATTTGAGTGGCACAGCCCAGGCAAATTTTGAAAATGTGTCTATTACAGTGAGTAGATACTTGTAGCCCTTGTTGATTTTGTCTAAGTTTTTCAACTGTCCACTTGCCATTTCAATCAAGTCGCTTTGCCATAAATCATCTATGCTTTTTGTGACTACTGGGAGTCTCTTAAAATTATGTCGGGCTTGTCTGTGTAATTCATCAACAATAATTTTTCTAGACATAATATGTAAACAAGAATATTGCAACTATGGGGTGTTCAGCAGCTGAAACTGCAGGATTTTCTAAATATAATTTGTCCCCTATTTGTATTTTAAATTCCAAAGAGCCATCATCTTCAGTATAGGCTGTTTCCAATGTATTGGGATCTGTAAAATCCTCTAATTCTACACTGGTGATTTTCACTTTGTTATCAGCATTTGTTATTGATAAGGTAGGGTAGTGGTGTGCCTGTGGCTGAAGCCAATATTTGATCTTGATTGGTCTCAATGTGCCCCCAACAAAAAATTGATAATAAAATTGTGCAGGGGACAGCATATATATTTTGCCACCTGGTGTAAATGGAGAATCATATTCTTTGTTGGGGATGCTGTACAATTCAAGAATTACTGAATGTTTAGGATTTTCAATTATGCCTGTTATTTCCTTTTCTGCTGTGAGCAATCTACTTGTTACAGATTCAAGATGCTCATTGATGGTCCTAACAACATCATCATGGCCTGGCTTGATTTTTATGTCCACAACAAGTTTTTTGTATTGCTGCACAATTTCTTGTAGCTGGGTGGCAAAAACAGACAGAGCATTTGCTTGATTGGATTCCATGGTTCCTAGCTCTTGCTTGATATTAGCTACAATTTGTTGCAAATTTTCAACAATTGCCAATTTTGAATTTTGAGCAGTAAGATCATGGACCTGTCTTCTGATATCCTCAAACAGGGCATGCAGTTCATTAATATGTTGATTGGTTGGTAGAGTGGCCACTGCCTGAGTGAGATGTTTGATCTCTGCCTGGATATTCTTGATATCTTCTGATTTCAATATCCTATTCACTGCCCTCTTAATATTTTTAAGTTCCTGTGATGTAGGAAGATTTGATACTGTATTTTGCAAAAATTCAAGTGCCAATTTCACATTGTTTAATTCAGAAGCATCAGCCACATTTTGCATAGCATTTTGGAGCAGGGCTATATCTGCCTGAGAGGGTGTGGATTGTTGTAAAATTTCAAGTTTTGTTTGGATATCATCTATCAAGTGATGAAAATGAGATAGTTCAGATTCAGTGTTGAGGTTTTCAAGCTTTGTGATTTGGTGCTGGACACTGACAAGAGTATCTACAATCCCAGGCAATCGGGATTCTAGTACATTTGCCAAATCACTTTGCACTGCTGCTATTGTACCTTCAAGATGGGTTATGGTACTTTGAATTTTTCCAAAATCTTCATATGTTTCAAGTTGCAGCTTAATATTTGCTACACTCCGAGTTATTGCACTTAAAGCATCAGAAGAGTGCAAATTGTTCATAAAATTTTCAAGTGTCTCAATTTTTTCTTTAACCTCGGCTATGGCATTGTTCAGAGGATCCAGATTAGGTATTTGGAGTGATTGAATCTGTTCCTTTAGAGTGGAAATCACTAGATCAAAATCTTCTTGTGATTTTATGCTTTTGACAATTGTTTGGAGCTGTGCCTGGACATTATTTATCTGCTCTTCCAATTGTTGTTTCAATTGCTCAGAATTGGTGGCTTGGGTCTTAAATTTGGCTTGAAGAGCTGCTACAGCTTCTTCCAAACTTTGAAAATTATCCAATGTGGCCAAATCAGTATATTTCTGAAGCAACAATTTGAGTTCAGAATCAATTTTAAGAAGAGGGTCCATGCATTGTGATTGCAAATTTGTAATTTCTAATTGAAGACTGGCATTGAGTGTAGTTTGTAAAGCTTGTAAATCACTTCTTAATTTCTTGACTCTGACATCAAGCATCAAAATCTCATCACTGTGATCTTCATGTCTTGTGTGGCCAAAAATATCATTAGGCATTTTGTTTAGTAGTTATTTATTATAGAGTATCTGATTCTTAATTCTATAAAAAAGGGTATAAGCTTGTCATAAGATCCAGGGACCTCAATATATAAGCAGTCACCAGCAGAAACAGTATAAACAGTGCCAGAAACCATGTTTGAGTGCTTAATTCTATAAATATTTCTCCCTACTGAAATTTTAACATCACCCTCAGGAGTTGTAATAAATTGCAATTGCCCACCTACAGGTAATTGGTAATGATTTAAATTATTGTTAAATATGTACAATATTTTGCCTGTTTCATCATCAATATCTGTAAGTATGCTGTTCAGATGAATAATTAACAAGCCACTCAGTTTAGACAGCATAGACTGCATATCAGAAGAGGGTTGTGGGGTTGGCAGGTCCATAATACCTTGTTTTTTAAACCCAAATAAGTTCATAGGCATGTTTATTTATTTCAAATCATGCTCTGTGTTTGGGCATTGATTGCCATTTTTCAAATCACAATGACCCCATGATAAAGTATGTATGCCACATGATAAAATGCATCTCTTATCATCATGTGGGTCCAGAGCCACTTTTCTTACAACATTTGAAGTCAATAAGTGATCCACACTCTGGATTCTGGATTCTGATGTTTTGATTAAATTCTGGGATTTGAAGCAATTTTTATAATCTTCAAATTCAAGCTCTTTTTCCACAGTTACTTTGCCAATGCCCTTGGCTTTTTTGGCAGCAACACCACTACATGTTTTAAAACTGTACATCTTGGCACTTAACCCAGCAAATGCCACAATAACATCACCAAGTGTCTCATCTTTTAACTTGCCGGGCACCTTTTTGTTGTGGGGTTGAATCCTTGTATGTTCACTGGTATCAAAGTATTTAAACAATTCAGGCTGTGCTATATCTTGATAAACATCTTCTGTTTGAATATCAAGAACAAAACTATCCGTGTCCATGTACATCAATTTTACACGATCCTTATAAAAAGGTTTCAACACATCATAATACAATATTAACATATGTAATTTGGCCAATTCCAATATTGCAGCCCCTACATAAATAGGTTTATCAAACTTAATCTTTGTTTTTTTCATGTTGAAAAGTGCCATATTTTCATCATAAATTCTTCTATAATTGAAATTAGGCTTTGCAACCAATTTTTTGCTCAGGCTGGGGTCAGTAATTATTTTAACATCGGTATGTTTTCTGACATTTTCAATTGTTTTGCCATATACAGAATTGACCATCAATTTAAACAAGGCCTTATCAAATTGGCTCTTTGCAGATGTTCGAAGCTCTGTGTTTGTATTAATATATGATTTCAACCATTCTGAGTGCCTGAACCTCAAAACTTTGCCAAGTTTGGTCACTTGGACACCATGTTTTATCAGGAACTGGAGGTTTTTATAATATATGACATAGCCTTGTTTTGGCTCCAGTGTCATCATGAGCTTCTTCTGTTTAGAGCCAGGTGAGCACTTAACCTCGGGAATTGGGGGCAAATCAGAAAATTTGTTGTGTAAATCATCTGGAATTGTCAGATCAACCTCTAAGAAGAGGCCATAGTCACTGTCATCAAAGTCCTGAAGATCTTCAATATTGAAATCTTCAACCCATTCAAGCCCTGCATATGGCAATTTATCCATCATAGCGTGACCATAGAGGCTGTTGGCATCTACATACAGTATATAATTTGATGGCCGTGCTGGATCATAATCAGGCATATATTTGTTATTTGCTCTGGCATATCTCTGGGAACATTGCACCATCCCCCCTCTTATACATTCCTCCATAAACAGATACTTATTTTGATCTTGGATCAGATCCAATGGCATTTTAGTGTTTAAAAACATTGCAGCCCATGCTAGGCCCGGGGCACTGTAAAAATACACTGGGTCCAGCTCATAATTTTGCATAGAAGATTTTCTGAATGCCTGCAATATATCAGCTAAGAGGGTCACATCAAGTTTTAAATATGCCATGTGATAATCACCAAATGTCTGGCATTTTAAATTGTTCCACATCAATTGGGCATGGTGATAATCTTCATCAGTGATTCCAGATCCTCTGATTTTGCTGTAAAACTCTTCTTGTGGTGGCAGAGAACACTCATCAAATTTAGAAAAATCTGTGACATAATCATATGGATATACACCCTTCCGCCTAATTAATTTCAGGTCCTGATTTGGAAACAAGGCACATGTGATTTTGAATTGATCATCAGATAATTGAGTGGCCAGTGTAGCCAGGCTAGCAGATAAAATTCTGTAAGAATCAAGAAATCTTATGTGAATAGGAACACCATTAACTTTAATTATTTTGCTAATAGATATATATTTCTCATCATTTTCAGCTAAAATATTTAAATTCTGCTTGTCAAACCCCTCATATCTGATCAAATGATGAAAATCATAATTGGATGCTCCATGACAAAATATGGGGACAAATTTTGGTCTCTTGATCTTAATATTACAGCTATTACAGAGGGCCATTTTGAATTTACCATCTGTATGAGAATGGTGTTTCACCTTGATATTTGTATCTGAAAATTCAGAATCACATACCGGGCATTTTTCTGCATTGTTGAAATCTTCAATCTGTTTCTCTGTTAAAGGCAACATGGGTTTTGATTTTAATAAAATATTAGATGCTATGTCACGGCACTCATTTTCTATTCTATGTGCAAATATTTTGATGGCATCTGGTCCCATGTATGAATATTCTTTACTAACAACACCATCCTGTACAACCACATAATAAAAGCTGGAAGGTTCATGTAGCTGGTATGGTGTAATTGAAGATTCTTCAGGATCTGGATTGCAGGATGCAAGAGATTTGAGAATTGATTCAAAATCACAGACAATATATACTGGGTGTTCCAACAAGGCTTCAAACTTTTTGAATTTGCAATTTTCACTTGGCATTGGCATCAGCATATGAACAGGTTTATGGTTCCCACAGTATTTCAGATGCTCAATTAACTTGTTTTTTGCAATTTCTGCATTTTCTTCCCGAACCCTATTTGCCATTTTTTGACCATCAAATACACATAAACATCTTCTGCACAACTTAAATATTCTATTAGATTTGTCTAGTTGTGTTCTCACTATAGCTTCAAGATTATGTATCAGAGTGTAATGATATTTGCCATCCCCTTCAATTAAGAGCAAATCAATCGGAATAGCAGATTCATCATCAATTGTACTGATTCTGAGAGGTACTATCGAGCAATTGCCACGGCCAGTGGAACAAATAAATACATTAATAGATAATTGTTTGCCATTGATATGCCTGGCCTTTTTCTCAAATTTATCAATATTCTGAACAGACATTGGATATTCTAAACCCTCCATTGCCTCATCGAAATTGTGTTCATATTGTTTATAATAACTTATTCTCTGAGGATTCCTTGAAACTGGGTACAAAGCAGCTAAAATACACCACAAAAAGCATTTCTCATCATTATTTTCAATATTAACCACGGCTGTTTTGTTTTTAATATTGGCAGGTAATGGCAGATATGTAGATCCTTGTAATGGGCTGAATTCAGAAATATTAACATATAACTTGTGTGGAGAGCCGCATAGGCTCCATCCAGACTCTTTTGCTGCAAATTCAGAGTGTTTAATGTTCAATTGATCTATTAAACTGCTTATTATTTTGTCTGAATTTGCATTTGAATATACAGGTACAGTTTCTGTTATGTGGGGCTGTGTAAATTTTGTGCCATTTGGCTTCTTATATTGTGTAAACAATTTGAGGGACAGCTTATAAAAGCCATTTTGTGCATTAAGAATTGCCTGCACATCAGGATTTACACTGTTCAAAAAATTCTTAATATCACATCTTGGCTCTGATACAAACCGATAATCCCTAAGTTGGGCATTAAAACTGCTATGGATGGGTTCATAGCGTGGCTGCTTTGCTGCTCTGGCATTAACAGGTGCTTCGTGCTTTCTTTTCAGACCAGATGTAGATGCTTGTGGGGGCAATATTGATGACTGTACAGAACAAGAGCCCACATGTCTATTGAAATATGCCTTGCTAAATATTTTATTGCATTTGGGGCATATTTTAATGGGAGTTCTGCATTTGTCTGGGTTACAATTCCTTTGGTGTCTGGCCCAATTGGGGCTGGATATATTCTTATTACACTGATTGCAATATTTTTGATTCGGCATTTTTTGTTATTGGTTTATTATATATATTTCCTGGGCTTCAATTCAAAACTCTATGCTGGATAAAAATACCAGTTGGGTTCAGCACTGTGCTTTGTGTGTGTGTATGTGTGTATGTGTGTGTGTGTGTGTGTTAATATTTTTGGCTTTGGTATTTATATAAAATTTCCTGGGTTTAAATCAAATCTCTATGCTTATCTTATGACAGGTTGTAAAGCCAATAGCCCACAAGTGGAAAAAGGAATAAATATTCATTCACACTGACCTTCCGCAAATACCTGCACGAACATGCATATCTTGAATGGCAATGACCCAGCACTGAGTATTATGTATTGATTTTTGTATAACAAGCTGGGATAGATATATGCCTGACCCTAAATAAGAGTGGATTACAACAAACAAGCTAGATGTAACAAATATCAGGCAAAATATTGTTCAATATATTTAATATTCATATTAAATCAAACAGGCCTGTAAGTATGAGAAGCACTGTAAAAACACATCTGTTCTCCTCAGCCACTCTCACAATACTGGCTGATGCAATACTCGGGAATTTCTGTAAGTACTGGCGCTGAGGAGAAACATGCAAAACAAAAATCAATACTACCGTCTCGGGAATTGTACACACTAACACAGAGGAGAAACATGCAAACATATAATATAAGAAATGAGAGAGTCATGGAGCAATTCTAGAGGGGCTCTGCATATTGCATTGTTTTAATATTAGATAAACAATTGAACCTGGTTTCCAATTAAACTTAAACCAGAAGTAAATATGTGCGGGTAGGTATGGGTTTTTGCTTAATTTCAGGTGTAGCCAAAAAAATAACAATTTTTGACAAGTTTATGGACAAAAATCTGGCTGATGCAACTTTTGTAAGTATGGGCAAATCAATCTGAGGGGGCTCATAATTTGTACACTATAGTGTCAGGGCATTTTTACAAAAAATCTTGGATTAGACAGGGTTCCACACTTGGCCGATTGGGGCATATGCCCGATTTGCCATTGTTTTAAGTATGGGCAAATCAATCTGAGGGGCCTCATCATTTGTTGTGCTGGTTATATCATCAATACAACTACTCAACTCGTAAGAAATTAGTCTAACAACTTGTAAGAAATAAGTGTGCCAACTACTGAAACGCCATCTTCATTTTGAAATGAACAATTTTATACACATTTTCCGATCGAGCCTGAACGTGGGCTTCGCAGGTAGCCTTGATAGTCTGGAATATACGCCCCTGTAAAGAGATCCCGGATTGTGAGTGACCCTTCATCAATTTCATCATATCATCACTCATCCTCATATTCGCGATTAGCCAAAAGTCGCAGAAATGTAAAATAAACCAAATCAATCAATTCTACCAATTTTCACCACAATCCGATGCTTCTAACGGGCTCCACCAGAGGGTTCTGAGTACTTGAACTTGAATAATAACCAGCTGCTACATACCTGTTTCATGTTGAACCCTAGGACGCTGTGCATATATTTTGGTCCATAAGTGAAGATCGTGTAGAATCCCCAGTCGCTCCCAATGCAGGCAATGATGCCAGCCCATGCCTGCAGCGATGTCACTATGGAGACCCAAGGCAGCTTCGGAGGCTGCAGAAAAAAACACGTCATATTGAAATCTAAACCAAGGTATAAAGTAACAACACCCACCTCCTTCTACCCAACACTTGCTTGATACGAGTGGCGAGTTGCCCCAAATTAGGGGATTAATTAAGATTAATTCTAAAACAAAAGTTAATAAATTATAACATTACATTCCCTAAACCCATTCTTCTTTTCTATTCGATGTTAACAACATTCCTTTCTGACTAAGGTGTTTGAGGGTGTTTTACCAGGCTCGGATGCACGGGGAGGGGGATAGAGGCGATCATCCCTCTCACATGCCACGTTTTTGTTTATATACCCTTCTCACAAAAAAGTTGGAATATGGTTATATTAGGCAATAGGTGATAGGCCTGGTGGCATATGTCGGCCAAAACATAAGAACGTTCAGCAGACACAGATGCCTTGTGTTGTTGCATTCCAAGATTGTGCCTGTCACCTAATGCCTAATATTATCAAGTAAAGTTCCTCGTTCATATAGCACCTTGCCATGAAGGCACATTTAGGGGATATGGGGGTAGGGCCACACATTCTCGATCTCGACCATTTTGGATGTGATATGATCAGCACCATGGTTCGGCTGCTTTTATTCAGTAGGGTTGCCACCAGTGTATTGATATGAGGCTGGGTGAGCCCCAGAGCCCCTTTATGCAAGGTCAAGGCTAGAAAAATTTCGATCCGGGAATCGAATCCGGGTCTCCCGCGTGGCAGTCAGACGCATACCGATCAGACCACAGCGCCCTTTGTATACATATATTATTATTAAGCCTAATATTTGTGACGACTCAAGTGTTCTATCTTTTGTCACCAAGTTTAAAAGGCTAAAGAATATATTTTGAAGTTTGATTTAGCGCATGAGAGATACCAAGCCTAACCAAAATGTTGACTATACTTAACTTAGTTGACGCAGTGTCCCCGATCGAACGTTTGATGAGTTCCTTCTCCTTCGACGAAATCCTGGGGTGTTCTTCCGGGGATTCGAACACCAAAAGCCACCAAGCCAGGCACCAGAGGACACCAAATGCCCCTCCGGCGTAGAATGCAGCCTCCCACCCCCAGGTGTGGATTATCAAGCCGCACAGGGGAAGGTTTATAATGGTGCCGAGGGTCCCACCTATATAAAGAGAAGACAGACTTTAGTGAAGCATTCGAAACTGCAGGATCTGTTAAAAGTTTAGTTTAAAGTACAGTGTTTTCATATATCTTTGGGGTATTCCATGTCAAAATGTTCCTGAATGTTAATTCTTAAAAATAAATGTTAATTCTTAAAAATAAATGTAATGCTGTAACTTTATCCTATCGTCTGAGTGAACAATCTAAATTTGTAATTTGCATAAATATTCAAGTATTATACATAATTATGTTATATAGGAGAAGGTATTTCACATATCGTTCGTTTAACTTTTTGATTTACCCGCCCGTGACACACACAAAAAAATCTCCTTCCAGTAATATTCAAAGGTCAATTACCTTCTCTCTTTGTCTTCAAATAATTTTCATCATTTGACAATTCACTCATAACACAAAATTGTTCGCTCATAGCTATAAATCAGGGAAAGTATTTCAAGGAAAGTTATGTTCAATCAACAATGTTACGTTTCAAATTTCATTGCACACAAACTGTAAGAAATACGTTGCTTAACTATCAGTAGAAGAGTTATTCTAATGCCTAAAATGTAGTTTAGCTGTTCCACCTTTGATAATGGAATGCTCCATTTCCATTTGGTCATTTTATGTCTCCCTTTTGTCTCGTGCGCATGCGCACAAATGAATCTTTAAGAGGAAAGTTTCAGCTCCGCTCTGTCCCAGGAATCTGTGGAGCAAACGAACGAAAGCAAGTCTCTTCGCAAGTTGCGACTCGAGAGGACTCGACCAAGCGAAAGTGTGTGAATGGAGAGGGGGCGGTGGAATAACCGCGAAAGGGATTAAACGCGAAAGGAATAAGAGCGAAACGGAACAAGCGCGAACGGAAAAAACGCGAAGGAATAAGCGCGAAAGGTTTAAGTGCGAAATGGAACAAGAGCGAAAGGAACAATCGCGAAACGGATTAAACGCGAAACCAAAATTGAACACCGGAATAAACGCGAAAGGAACAACCGCAAAATGGATTAATCGCGAAAACAAAATTGAACACCGGAATAACCGCGAAAGGAAAAACCGCGAAACGGATTAATCGCGAAACCAAAATTGAACACCGGAATAAACGCGAAAGGAACAACCGCAAAATGGATTAATCGCGAAACCAAAATTGAACACCGGAATAAACGCGAAAGGAATAATCGTGAAACGGATTAAGCGCGAAACCAAAATTGAAGACCGGAATAACCGCGAAAGGAACAACCGCAAAATGGATTAATCGCGAAAACAAAATTGAACACCGGAATAAACGCGAAAGGAATAATCGCGAAACGGATTAAGCGCCAAATCAAAATTGAACACCGGAATAACCGTGAAAGGAACAACCACAAAATGGATTAATCGCGAAACCAAAATTGAACACCGGAATAAACGCGAGAGGAATAATCGCGAAACGGATTAAGCGCGAAACCAAAATTGAACACCAGAATAACCGCGAAAGGAACAACCGCAAAATGGATTAAGCGCGAAACCAAAATTGAACACCGGAATAACCGCGAAAGGAACAACCACAAAATGGATTAATCGCGAAACCAAAATTGAACACCGGAATAAACGCGAGAGGAATAATCGCGAAACGGATTAAGCGCGAAACCAAAATTGAACACCGGAATAACCGCGAAAGGAAAAAACGGCAAAATGGATTATTCGCGAAACCAAAATTGAACACCGGAATAACCGTTAAAGGAACAACCGCAAAATGGATCAATCGCGAAACCAAAATTGAACACCAGAATAAACGCGAAAGGAATAATCGCGAAACGGATTAAGCGCAAAACCAAAATTGAAGACCGGAATAACCGTGAAAGGAACAACGGCAAAATGGATTAAGCGCGAAACCAAAATTGAAGACCGGAATAACCGTGAAAGGAACAACCGCAAAATGGATTAATCGCGAAAACAAAATTGAACACCGGAATAAACGCGAAAGGAATAATCGCGAAACGGATTAAGCGCCAAATCAAAATTGAACACCGGAATAACCGTGAAAGGAACAACCACAAAATGGATTAATCGCGAAACCAAAATTGAACACAAGAATAAACGCGAAAGGAATAATCGCGAAACGGATTAAGCGCAAAACCAAAACTGAACACCGGAATAACCGTGAAAGAAACAACCGCAAAATGGATTAAGCGCGAAACCAAAATTGAAGAACGGAATAACCGCGAAAGGAACAACCGCAAAATGGATTAATCGCGAAACCAAAATTGAACACCGGAATAAACGCGAAAGGAATTATCGCGAAACGGATTAAGCGCGAAACCAAAATTGAACACCGGAATAACCGCGAAAGGAACAACCGCAAAATGGATCAATCGCGAAACCAAAATTGAAAACTGGAATAAACGCGGAAGGAACAACTGCGAAACGGATTAAGAGCGCAACGGACTATGCGCGAGCGGTACAAGAGCGAAAAGATTAAGAGCTAAACGCGAACGGAATAAACGCGAAGGAACAAGCGCGAAAGGAACAACCCCGAAACGGATTAACCGCGAAAATTTCACTTTCTCGCTTAATTCCTTTCGCGGTAGTTGTGGCGACCCATGGAGAGAAAAACGCTGTTGCATCTACCAGCGGCTTGCAGCAGCGTTCACTGCTTCGCTTCGCCCACTCGCTCTCTCCCCTTCTCTACTGTTATGCGCAGCTTTGCTCCACATATTCCCGACACAGAATTATGAACTGAAAAATGGAACAAAGTAATTATACGGGGTTAATAAGAGCTTTAGTCTAGCTCTACGATATGCGACGGTACATTGGGATCCCGTTTCGCCTAAAATGGCGGCCGGGTTATAAAATCACATTATCTTGTGCTGATAAGCAATTAGGCAAAAGTGGACTACATCTTTGTATGCACTGTTCGTCGCTATGAGATAAAATGGCTTCCACAAAGCGAAACTCACCTAAGCCAGTGGCTGCCATAAATTTTGCTCTTTCTTCCACGGGAATCCATTTTGCATAAATGGTGCTTATTGATGGAAATAAAACACCCTGAAATAAGATTAAAAAATCAAGCAACAAAAACAAAATTGTAAACATTTGTTGTCATAACTGGAAACTGGTGTACAGTCACATTAGGGAATCCAAAAAAAATATTTTCCTTAACAGTAATGCAAAGTCAGTAAAAATATAATAATAATAATAATAATAGTAGCAATAAAATTGGTTTATTTTTATTATTGATAAGTTATTATTATAGAATAATAATCATAATCATGATTATAATTGTAATTATTGTAATTACTATATATAGAATAAAGTACATAAATTATATAATTGTCAGTACTTGTCCGGCTATAATGAATGGGTCTTCTACTGGTCGAGTTCCATTTATACTTTGTGACGCCAATGCATACACCCCAGCTTCTTAAGGACTAGGAACAGTAAAACATAGAGAAGAAGGTGGTAATATGGGAGAGGGTTGTAATACGGGAATCGATGTAACTACTGACATGCCAACGCCATCTACCCGCAGCTCCGCCACATTTTATCTATCAACGCCCCCTAATCTCCCGCCATAACCTCAACTTATTGTGAGTTGCGTGACCGACACAAGAGGACAAGGTTTCCTTTCGCCCTTGTGAAAATTTTTGTAAGATTTGAACTTCTTTTTCGTTTCCAAGGGGGTGAAGTAGCATTATTCAATCGATGGTTTCAAATAATACGTGGGTGAATCAAATATAAACGGGAATTTATTTCTTACTTGCAGGGAAAGTGTGGTGGAGTCCTGTGGCCTTGAGGTGATGATAGTGGGTGTATCTGGAGTCCGTTCCTTCCCTGGAGTCCTTGTCAACTTTTAACATCAGTCAGTAGCACGATGAGTGAGCAGGAGGTACACCCATCCATTGCGCAACGCATCATTATCAAATTTATTACAAACGAAGGGGTAAAACCAAGTGAAATTTTCACCAGACTTCGAGCACAAGTTGGTGAGTCCACCCTTTCAAAGACCCGTGTGTATGAATGGCACAACATGTTTTTGGGAGGAGTGGCGGAAAAAAGAAGAGGCTGGGCCAGTCAAGGCCAAAAGCCACGCATCAGCTGGGGAGATTCTTGCCACAGTTTTTTGGGATTTCAGAGGTGTCATTTTTATTGATTATCTTCATGAAAGAAGAACAGTAAATGCTGCTTACTATTGTCAACTCCTGGAAAGTTTTAAGGCTGCTTATCGGATCAAACGATGTGGTACACCCATCAGAAGTGTTCTGCTGCTTCATGACAACGCCAGACCTCACACAGCTGGTGCAACACGTGACAAACTGGACGAAATTCATTGGACACCACTTGAACATCCTCCATACAGTCCAGACTTATCCCCTTGTGATTCTCACTTGTTTGGACCACTGAAAGAAGCACTCGGAGGTAAGCGTTTTCAGGATGACGCGGAAGTGGAAGAGTTCGTGTGCAACTTGCTGCACACACGACCGAGAACTTTCTGGGACAAAGAGATTGCCAAACTCCTTATCCGCCGGCAAAAGTGCATTTCAGTTCAAGGGAGCTATGTAGAAAAGTAATTACTTTGCTTTGTATTTGTATTTTGTTTCAATAAATTATGAAAAATAAATTCCCGTTTATATTGGATTCACCCTAGTAGAAGCCTAGTTCTTTCGTATGAGCTGCTCACGTCCTCTAAACTCGCATTGGTACGTCTGTATATTGTAGTTAATAAGGGTAATTGCGACAGGTGGTAATATGGAAATTACGAAATGTCATATTCCCATATTACTACCCCGTTCCTATCCACAGGTGCCTGAGCAGAGATAGGCTTCCTTTTTCATTATTTTCAATTTTCGTGTGTACTAGTATGTTGTAATATGTAAGATTTACATTAAAATAGCGTTTTCAAGAAAACCGTATTCTGTTCCCATATTACCACCTCATTTTCGCAGGGATCAATATTGCACTACTTTTGATTTTTTTGTAATATTTCAGTACCTGTTTATGTTTACCATTTGTTACTTTCCTCACACAAAGACAAAAGGTTGCATTGACAAGTTTTGTCATTTCCCGGTGTGTTGGCATTATTGTGTTTGATTTTCAGGGAGCCAAAAAAGACCTTCCCATATTACCCCCTTCTCCTCTAGTAATAACACATAATGCGTAGTACCTGCAATAGCCCTTGTAGAACCCTGACGGCAAAGAGGGCCCCCCAGTGCCCCCTGGCCGCCACTGGGGACACGACGGAGAGCAGGGCGTTCCACAGAAGGCAGTGGCCGAGAACGCGCTTCGTTCCCCAGACCTCAGTGAGTCGACCACCAGGTATCTGAGACACAAGGTATCCCCAGTAGAACGCTCCAAGGACGAAGCCCTGTGTTATCTCGTTCCAGTCAAATTCGCCTGGTCTCTGTGGAGAAAAGAAACGGCATAGTTCAAGTCCTGATTGGAACGTCAGTTCGGTATCTTTGACTGGTCGCCAGAACAATCTTTGGCGGTTGTGTCTTTGTCTCTTATTTCGGTTTTATTTTTTTATTTCGCTTTTCATCCTGACATGCGTCTGTGTTCTGCTGCAACATGCAGGAAAGCCTCCATTCGCAATATTCGATATTTTTACAAACAATTTTACTTAAATTCGTAGTGTACATACAAAATGAGATGTCACTAACAAGGGAGGTTATCTAAGTGTCCCCCTCCGATTTCCATGAAACTTGGCAAGTGTATAGAGGGGCCCAAAGAAGAAATACGTGTTTCTTTGTTTCGGCTAAAAAAGGTTTTAGGGGGCAACCCCCCCTCAAATGTCAAGATGAGGGTATTTATTTATCCCAATCTTCTATTAGACAGGGAAATAATGAATTCCAACTATAGTGTAAAATGAACTTGGAGTTGAACAGTATTGGGGACACAGGGGTCAGATCCCCATTTCAATTTGTCCTCATCTTGACATTTGCGGCGGCGTTTTGCCCCCTAAAACTGTTTTTTTACCCGAAACAAAAAAAGCGTATTTCTTCCTTTTGGCCCCTCTATACACATGCCAAGTTTCATGCAATTCGGAGGGGGTCACAGTGGTCAGATCCCCTTTAATTTGTCCTCATCTTCACATTTGAGAGGGGGTTTTGCTCCCTAAAACCGTTTTTTAGCCGAAAAAAAAACACGTATTTCTTCCTTTGGACCCCTCTACTCTATACATCTGTCAAGTTTCAAAGAAATCGAGGGGAACACTTAGATAACCTCCCTTGTAAGAGAAAATAGATATTCATGAAGAAATCTGTGATTTAGGCATTATCAGTGAATGTTTTCCTAATAAACGCGAATTTGCGCGCGCATTCTGAAACTACAGCTCTCTTCCATTGATTGACTGATTGATTTGCTTTATTTTACAGTACTTCGCTTTTTGTGTCACTTTTGGCTAATTTGCGAAGAGGGGGATGAGTGATGAAATTGATGAATGGACACCCACAAACATCCATGCCCAGGCCGGGATTTGAACCCGGGACCTCTGGCGTCGTAGCGCGATGTGCTAACCACTCCGCCACGGGGGCCGGCTATATCTCTCTTCCAGTCTTACGGCGGGCGCTCTATATGCTGGCAAGGGAAATGAGGAGCGGGGAAGCGACGAATCCAGCACGATAAGAAACGCAGCAGCCTGTAGAACGAGGTACACGCAGTACTTCCTCCCATCGACGTCGTAACTCTAGGCACCACCGCTGTTGTCTGGTTGGTCTGCTGCGTATACCCCGCTCCCCACTTCCTTTGGCAGCATATAGAGCTCCAGCCGTAAGAGTAGAGAATACCTAGAGTCTCAATTTGTTTCAGTATGAAGCTTTCCGGATTTAACCGAATTTGACGTCATTTTTGGTTCGTCCAGTTTGATGCACGCTGGTGAATTCTGCAAACCGCGGCTTATTTCAAGTCTGTTCTTTGTACCTTTCGGACACAGTCTATACCGCGTTGGTTACAACCTGTCCCGCTTCCCGCGCTTGCTGATCGCTGGCTCTTCTAGCAGAAACCACGCGGCATTGCCGCTGCAGACCGCGTGAACTCCGTGCTGGGGAAAGCCGAAGCCAGGCTGTGAATATAATACGCGGAAATGCACAAATATATACAATTCCCCTTCTTGAATGTTCCAGCTAAGATGGCAATAAACACAAAAAGGACAGAAGCAAATATCACCAGAATAAATTCCATCCTGGATATTTTAAAACGCACACTAATCAGCACCACGATTACAAAACAAGCTTCTTCAACAAGACACAAACAAAACACGTGAGCTAGACCGCAACGTGGCAACAGCGCCTACGTAAGCGCTTGTCTTCTGTCTTCCATTCGCTCCGCGCTGCCTCGTAAACGACTATTTCCTCGTTTCTCATTGGCACCGAAACTGTCGCGCCATCGCTAGCGCGGGAAACGGGACAAGTTCCTAAGTGGGCGTTTTCGAACCACTATATGACGTCACTTCCGACAAGACAAGCATTTCTTCTTTTTCCAGCCAAAACTAGACAATATAGGTTTGCTGCAGTACTTGCCTGATCCATCTCCTGGTTTTCTGTATCGGAGTAATTCCCATTACCAGTGGAATTCGAATCCAGACATTCTGAATATTCTTGAGTTGCGTTGCTATTGGTTGCGTTCCTGGCACCCACCATCACGATGACCGCTAGGCTGATGTTCACTCTCGTGAAGTAAGACGTCAGGGTGGCGAACAAGATCAGAACACCCAGTACTAGACGCGCTGGGATTGCATCTGCAAAGGAACAGAACGAGGCGTCAGTGGCATATTTCGATGGGTCTCTACAGGTGTGCCCATCCCCCCCTAAAAATGAATAACATTACAATTTACTTTGACATTGATTGAAATAACATTTTACATAAATGATAACAGGGGCTGTTACTGATATTGTTGCAGCGTTGCACAACGACCGGATATTTTACCATGAAATTTCATACTTTTGTTAGTATTTTTTCATTACTTTCTTATTAAATATATTAAACATAATCAAATAATTTTGCCCTTAATTGTTTCAGAAAAGCTAATTCCATTATCATCCGTTATAAAGAAGGAAGCAACCTGCGAGATTTCTACACGAACGAGTGGTCGTTGCAGCGCCGGAGCAACACCCTGATTTGTACAGCGCTTGCTATTGCACCGAGGTTGAATGCGGCTTTTCCTATCCCCGAGCTTCAGTCCGCTGGTCGTTGCAGATCGCCTGCAACAAACGCTGGGATGCTAATTTTTTTTATAAGCCGTCAGAGAGCAGCAGCGTTAATGTGTTGCGCAACATACAGAATGTCCACGTTGGGCAATGATGAATGCATTTGTTTTTGTGGGGAAGCTTAACCTAATTTACTAACCTTACCACCAATGTATATAAATAGGGAAGTACTGAATTATCAGTTGGTATTATTAGTGATTATTGAAAATCCTTATTGTTTTTTATTATCATTATTATTATGCACACATTTAAGCCCACGTAGGGTTTCTCAGTACCCGTCCCCCCTTTCCTTCTTTCCGCGCTATAGAATTGTAACACCCAGGATAAACCATCAGCAGCCGCCACTGAATGATAATAACTTCCGACGTTGCAAAGTTGTTGCAGCAAACGTATTGATAATTTCCTTACTTGGCACCACTTTTGAAATATCGGACTCTCATTGTTAGTGTTATGAAGCTTATTCTTAACAGTTTCTCTGCTTGACTAACCTTGTACCGGTATTAAGGCGAGGAGATAAAGTTACGCACCATGTGTGCATTTATTTGAATATCTTCGGAATGGGAAATGCTACTGAAGAAAAACATGGGGGTACAAGAGAGTATGAATTTCTCCACATGTGGCAGGTCGAAGCGTTTTTCAAAGTTGGTTATTAAGCTAGATACAACCTGTAAAAAATATGACGAATAGGAATTTTCGGAATCAGCACGCCCCCTTCCAAACAGATTCTAAAGGCACAAGAGGTGGTGTTTCATTTCAACCCCATTACCGCGATCACCCACAGGTAGGTAGAAAAACTGTACATAATGACCATAACTAAGAATGAATAACAAGTCAATCAAACGAAACGACCACCCACCGCATTTTTGTGTGAAGATACATGCAATTGGTTGCTAAACAATGCAATTTTGTCCCCCCCAAATCCTCATGACGCAGCCGCGTCATGAATCCCCCTTGTGGGCACCCTTGAGTCTCTAACCCCCACTTTTTTTGATGCAGCCTTCCTAGAAAGAGTCATCAGCATGGGCAAAAAAAATTGTAGAGGGCCAGGCTATTGGTTAAACTTGAGTTTTTAAAGTCCACTTTATGCACAGATCGAGACTGGACTCACATTTTTTAATTTGAATTTATTACTTCATATAAACCATGGAGTGTTTGGAGAGTTCAGTAAAGTTCACGTTTTCATTACAAGACAAGAAATACTTGTCTAATTAATTACAAAATTTCTATAATATACAATGTACGTAAGTATTCCCTTAAGCTCAGGAGCGTACATTCCAGGCTAGCTAGACAATTTGCGAAGCCTGAAGTTTAGAGAATAAAATTCATTAGAAAAATCGATCAGAAATTATAAATATTATTATTCATATCAGTGACATGATTATGCTGATTCTGGAGTTGGCAACGTGATTACTTATGAGTTGGTAACCTGATTTCCCATGAGTTGGTAACCTGATTTCTTATGTGTTGGCAACCCGATTTCTCATGAGTTGGCAACCTGATTTCTTATGAGTTGGCATACTGGTTTCTTAGGAGTTGGTAGTGAGATAACCCAGATCTTGGAGTCAGCATACGCCACTGCTTACGCTGTAATATTCCTGATTTAATAATAGTGCTTTTCAGTTTTTATTGCCATCTACTCGGGTCTTTCTTGAACTAGCGTTAGTCTGGTGACGTATGGTTTTAGAAGTTGCTTATTTTGCAACTTTTATACTTTTTTTTTTTTAGTATAGTCGGGTCTCATTTTGCCATCTTTTCTTGCCTTTCACGTTCTTTTTAGGAATATCGGGCCAAAGGGGGGCTAAGACGCTCACCAACCCCGGCTTGGGCACGCCACAGAGGGATCCAATGATTTCAGGGAGACGGCGTTAGCATTACGCCCACGGGAGGGCCCTGAAAATCGACGAAAAATTAGAAAATGCAAATCCTAAAGCAAGTATGAGAAAAATTTCCTAAATCCTTACCTAATGTACTCGTACTTATTACTATCAATATTGGCTCATGTCCTTGTACAGTCAACAGCAAAGATAATAGTAGGAAAATTGTCCATCACTATTTTCATGATCATCACATTGTGGAAAACGGATTGAATGAAAATGACGATGGACAATTTGCCTACTATTTCTTTTGCCGTTGGGTGTACATGCGCATCATCATGTTTATTATCTTTGTTTTACCTAATGAGAAGCTCAAGATTTGACACAAAACGACAAACTGCTTTCAACTTCTGCACCAGCATAGTAAAAATCAATTCCTTACAATCACGTAGGATGCAAGAGAAAAGTCAACGAAAATAGTCATGGACAATTTGCTTGTACTTGTGAATCGCACTCTACAGCCAATTGGTAAATTGTCCATCACTACATTCATTGATCCTCTGTTCTTTTCTTGGAAGGAATTGTGCTGTTGTTATTCACATTTCTATTACAATTCACGATCATCGTATTGTGCGAAACAGACATAAAGAAAATGGCGATTAGACAATTTGCCTACCGTTGCTTTTGACGTTGACTGTACAAGAAACTATCCTTACCTCTGCTACGGGATAGAGCTGACTTTGGAACCGAGGACTGTTCAGCGACTTCCCTGCAAGAAATGTAAATGTTATAAGTTGTTACTATGGGATAATCAAGGTCGTATTTAAGGGGGGGTCCAGGGAGTCCGGACCGCCCGAAAGACTTACCAAGTAATAAAATTAAATAATGAAAATATACTTGTTTAGCATTTATTGTACAATCGATGGTTATAATTTCCTTATATTGAAACTTATTGGAAGGCAAGGATTATATTGGGACCATATGACTTAGAAGGACAGTACTGAAGATTTATGCTTGCACACTACTATTTATGATAATATGCATAAATATTAATCAGGAACTTTACTTTTCGCCAACTGGATCTAACATCCTATTTTTTTTCCAATACATATTCAATTCGTCATCTATTTGGCATTCATTTCTTTACCAGCGCATACAAATTATGTCGATCTTAACTACAGATAAGATATTACATATTCATGTAATAATATATTAATTAGTTTATATATTTAATTAGTGTTAATTGAATTTAATATAATTGTTTTAATTTAAACATTATTATTGTTATTATTCCTGAGACGGTTGGTTCGAACCCCCCCCCCCCCCCCCCGAAATAGTTTATAACTTTATAGATCCTCAATGTGAAGTTATAACTTCAGTCCTTTAATTCACATAGCTGGCACGAACACAACAACTTACTTAATTATAATAATTTCACGTGTTTAATTACCAGAAAACAGGCTGTCTCATTCATCCGTTCTGGATCTACTTTCTGCCAACACGCGAGTGTTACAAGGCCGTTGGAGGTGGAAAGGGGGGGAGGGGGTGTTCTCGAGGAAGTCTGGTGTTTCGGCCAGTTTCTTTCCTCACTCCGGTGTTCGTCTGCAGCTTCCTGCTTTTCCCTGAAGGCCAAGGGTACTGCTTCAGTGTTGCCACGCTAAGGGAATTTCCCCTAGGTGGGGGAATCTTCAAAGGAATAAGAAATAGCAAAAATTTCAAGGAAATTGAAGATATTCTACTCAAACTTTAAATTCAAGATCACCAAAGCGGAGAACACTTTTCTTTTTCTCTCTCTGCAACAATTTGCACCGAAATAGAATAATAAAATTGCCTGGGAAACAGTGACAACCTTCATTAACCTCATTTTCCTTTGATAATCATTGTAAACATTCGATTAGTATAAGCGCAATTATTGTAAGATTGTCATGGCCGTATAAGGGGAAGGTTTAACGGGTCCAAACACTTATCATTGGTTTAAAGAACATTTTGCATTAACTACATAATCGCATCAACATTTGGTCAAATCGCAGTAATATTTGAAAGAATTTTGATAGAGAGATAGTCCATAGACATATCATCATCATGTACAGTACATTATTATTATTTTTATTTATATCTTCAGTACTGTACCTAAATTCATTATGTAAGTACAAATAAACTCTAAAATGTCAATAAGTCTTATACATTTTTAAAGAAAAAGAAATGAAACGGACAGTAATATTTTGATATATAATTTGAAAATCTTGAAAATAAGAATCTAATATGAATATTGAAAAATGATATTGTAATTGTCGATATAATTAGTGCACGTCGATATCCACAGGGAACATTTTATTAATTTGAAACTGTTTTCTAGATAATGATAATAATAATTATTATTATTATGTAAATATTAATCAGTTTACCCAAAGCGAATAATATCCATAATCAATAATAATTGTTATTACACGTATTTAAATTTTACTGTCCTCTCATGACTCGAAGATGAACTATGCCTATTTTTGCCTTTAAATACGGCCATAAAGATATCATGTCTTGTGTATTTTACATGAGGCGTACACTCGTACCTCCTACTAGTACCTATTAATTTTTGGGTATCTACCTTCGCTTTTTTGATCCTTTTGGAAAATTGCGGCAAGGATGAATTAAGATATGATGATGTGATGATGACGGGCAAGCACGTATCCAGGAATTCCTTTCGGAGGGGGGGGGGGGGCTGAACACCATTTTTTAAGGGGTATAGATAAAAAAAACTCAGAATTGTATGTTTAAGGCCAGTGGTGGCAAGTGGGTTCCAAAACGGGGGGGGGGGGGGGTTGCAAGGAAAGTTTACTTTCTCTTGATATACAAGGCTTAGCATTAAAAGGCCATGGTGTGATAGTGTGGAGGCAAAATAAAAATGGGGAGCAACTATCCTCTAAATCGTCCCCACTGTTTAAAGCTGTCATTTTTTTTCTGTGTAAACCAATCTGCCGTCTGTAATTGGAGGTTTACCTTTGTTGAGGGCAGTAAATGTTAATCAGAACGTGAAATCTACCACTTCCATGTATTAACATTATGTGCCGGAACCATCTCAGTATGTGTGTTTGTCTATCAGGCATCAAAACTTCTATGTACCAGAAGTGTTTTTACGAGGCTGTTACACATGCACGGGATGGATAATCCACTCGACAACGTGAGATTCAAACTGTGGGCTGCGAACTGGACGCAGACAGCTCTCGAATATTTCTCTCTGATTCGAGCCTAAACACCACTAATGTGTCTTATCCACCCATGTTTGCAGCTCTTATAAAAGCCGAAACCCACCGAATTGTTCATATTCAGGCCTAAGCACTCGCAAGTGTTTAAAATTGTCTGTCACAGCTTCCGCAGTCTTGTCATATATCGGCACGAAACAAAGAAAGTCTTCTAGATCGCGAGACAATTAATGCACAGCGTAAACCCTTCCGTTCCCAACACATCTAATGTTTCGTCTCCCAATATGATCAAATGCTTACTCATTTATCTTTAGTGACGTGCCCAAGGGAGGGTTGGTTGGGTCCTAGTCCCATTTGACCCAGTATTCCTTATTAAAAAAAACAAAAAAAACGTCAAAGACAGGAAAAGGTGGCAAAATGAGGACTGACCATCAAAAATAGTATGCTTAATCCCTTTCCTTTCCGAAAACCTGGACACGCCACTCTTTATCTCGGACACTTTTTTTTTTAAATCAACTCGGCGGAAGTTTTTATCATTTCGTATTGGAGACTTAAGTAAGATGCGTTCTTCCTTCAGGTTTGGATATTATCCTTTAAGGTGCTGTCGCCTGCCTTCGCACCCAACCTTAACAAAAACAAAGCCCTATTTTTCAATCCTTCTGACTTGGACCTTCAAGACTTAGGAAGATTTCAGACCGAAGGGACACACGATAGATGTCGTTTGGAATGACCCAATCAACAGCAACGTTTCACATCGTAGCGACACAAAAGCAGCACAAACGTACGTTCGACTTGTGAATTCCTCGGGGGAAACGGTGTGAAATCTCCCTTAGTAGGCCACTGTCATCGTCACCTCGAAGTGGTTGCTCTTGTTGACCACAGAAGAAAAATGTATCCTCAACCGGCGGGAATGTCCCTCAGTTTTCTTCTTTATGCTTTATTTTCTGTGCTTGTTCAATATACAGACAACAACTTACGATTTGACATACACAGAACATGTACTAGGTAGACATTTTTAACGAAATATCATTCGAAGTCGAGAGTGGCTCAGTGGTTCAGTTGGTAGAGCCCTGATTCAGGCCCTGGTAGAGCCTGCAATTTCCGCCTAAAATGTCTACATATGCAACATCTTCTTGCTTTCTCTTCTCGACATTCATAAAATTTTCGGCTGTCTCTTTATGGTAGTTAAGTGTTTGAATGTGTTTCGAACCCAGTAGGCTTAAACAAAAGTATTTTTTTTTATGCCATGAAATTCTCGGACTGCATACACGAAATTTGGTCCAGGCACAACTGTGAAGCTTATTTCTTTTTTAATAAATAGCTCCAATACCCGATACTGCTGAAATATTAACTTTGGAGAGAGAGACCTTCGATCTCTTCGGCCCTCGACCCGAACTACCACTACAGTGAGGCTCCGGAAGTTCCGCTTTCGTCAATGTTTTTAGCTTTTGACCCGAACTGGAACTAGTAGTAGACTTCGTTACTTTACGATATTTAGTCCTTTTTCATTTTCGAATCACTAGATCTTATAAAGCAACCAATGGACAATGACTGATCACAAATCGACTGTATGAATTGTCACACTTACCTCTGAAGTCTCAACCGATTCTGTTGTACAGATCAACCGGGAAATTGAAGCCGCGTATTTATATCCTCATTATATTCTAGAACGCTCCGCAGATAAAACGATTCGTAAATATTGCCAGTAGTTGGACTCCTTCTCTTACTCAAGAACGTCCCTTTCGCGACTTCCACAGATTAAAAATTTCAACGAATCGCCCTATGTGTGGCGCTACCTTTGTTGTGCGGCTTCCAAATGCTGACAAGTCTCCACATAGTGATCAAGTTCGCAGCGACAACACCGAAAGCGCAAGAAACGTTTACGTTTATATTATCAACAACAGGGTTATAGAACATTCTTCGTCTTGCCGTGATAAGTATTTCTCTCCTTAAATTATCGACATATTCATCAAGAAGACAAAAACCTAATTTTATGTAGTATAAACAGAAAAATTTCCTGGGGGAGCTCAAGCCCCCTGATCTTCAACTCGGATATGTGCTCTTAACAATAATATGGTTATAGAACATTCTCCGTCTTGTCTCGATAATTATCTCTCTCTCAAATTATCATCACATTATTCAAGAAGCAAAAAAACTAATTTTACCTATCGTAAACTGAGAAATATCATGAAGGGGGGGGGGGGGCTCGTGCCCCCTGGTTCCCACCTTGGATACGTGCTATTAACAATAACAGGGTTATAGAACATTTTCCGCCTTGTCTCGATAAATCTCTCTATCAATTTATCATTACATTATTCAAGAAGACGAAAACCTAATTTCATGTAGCGTAAACTGAAAATTTTCCTGGGGGGGGGGCAAGCCCCCGGATTCCCACCTTGGATACGTGCTATTAAAAATAATAGGGTTACATAATATTCTCCGTCTTGCCTCTATAATTTTCTCTCTCCTTAAATTATTGTCACATTATTCAAGAAACCAAAAACCTAATTTTATATAGCTAGTATAAACTGAAAAATTTCCTAGAGGGTGGGGGTCGAGCACACCACACCCCACCTTGGATACGTGCTATTATCAATAACAGGGTTACATAATATTCTCCGTCTTGCCTCGATAATTATTTATCTCCTTAAATTAGTGTCACATTATTTTATTTCACACCACAAACACACAAAAACCTCATTTTATCTATTGTAAACCGAAAACTTTCGGGGGGGCTCGAGCCCCCTAAGCCCCGCCTTGGATACGTGCCTGATGACGGAACATTCACATCTATATCCAGGTCGGGATTCGAACCCGGAATCCCTGACGTCGTAGCGCGGCTGTGATAACCAATCCACCACGGCGGTCGACAATTCAAATCTTAATGCAGCCGATTTGTCCAATCTCGGTAGAAGTGAACCTTAGACAAAAATGGCATACGTATATACATACAAGTGAATTTAGCACTAGAGTGTTCAATAATCTCCATTATTTCCTCCTTATCGTAATTCATTTAATCACTCTTTATATGATTTTTTTCTCTGAGTCAGTGTACATTGTTACTAATTGTAACAATTCTGCCATAACCAGGTTAATAACAACATTTGATAAATTTCTAAACTGAAATAAACATATTGACCAAAAAGGGAAATTTTGCACCTTTACAAGTGGAATTGTCTTTTGTGGTTCTGGCAACGCTGCACTGCTTGGACGATCGACATGCAACCTTCATCATGAATATCAACAAGAAACGAGTGAAAATATCAGGTATCTGCACAAAAAATGATCGCATATTTCTTGCAATAATAAGGTGTATTATTTAGTCTGTCAGATTTGATGATACAAGTCTTGTGATTACGTCACAAATAAAACGAGGATGTTACAGTTTTTACCTTGGAGGCTGTGGCTTGTATGCCAGAAAAACTGGTCTTTGTTGAACGAATGTAATTGACTGTGACCATGAGCACACTTTCCTGCCTGCAGTGTTAACATGAGGAAGGCACGAGGTATGATATGTGCGTTTGGGAACTAGTATATAATATGTAATCTTGAGGAAGATAATGACTAATGCTGAAAAAAGCAAGGTCTTTCGATCACAGAGTTATTTTCGTGCATTCAATTTTTCACGACGGTTAAGGTGCACCATTTATCAACCATGGCCCCCCACTCAGGAAAGGTCAACAGAGTCACTTGGTCCCCCCTGGAGTAAGGAAAAGTTGTCTACTTCTCCTTCCTCTATTTCTTTTATTTGTAACTCATTTGTCTATTTCTTTCCTTGTGTCTTCTCTCTAGCTTTCAATCATTTCTGAATCGTATTTAATTCCTCTATTCTTGAT
This sequence comes from Lepisma saccharinum, assembly GCF_977018435.1. NCBI lineage: Eukaryota > Metazoa > Arthropoda > Insecta > Zygentoma > Lepismatidae > Lepisma > Lepisma saccharinum. Next base: position 6,636,000 of record NC_139248.1, on the reverse strand, counting down.
CATTTCTTTTATTGTCTATGTTTTCGATATCATAATAGGAAATTTAGACATGTAGACTATTTATGTAAAACAATAACGATTAGCAGACTCTTCATACAATAAATAAAATGTTCCCCTCAATCATGCTTCGTGGTATTGCTCGTTAAAAAGTACTGCCCCGAATGAACAGTGGAACATCTTTCGTTCTTCTTGCATGAAAATTGTAATCATTAAAAGTTGTTCAAATATTGATTGATATTAGTGTGTAAGTGTATTGTACTCCAATTATGTGCTTCAATTTATTAATGGTTTTACTTTAAAATATAAATTACATCAGAATATTAAAATACACACACAAGAGAAAGTTCGGATTTTGCACAAATTCCAGGAAGATTAGACTCCAAGAAATTGTCGCACGGCATTTTTGTGAAAACCAAAACGCAGGAATCGGTTGGTAACGGTGCATAACTTTCAACCGGACATCGGCATCGGCTAATCCTTAGTTATTTTGTTGCTTTCTTCCACTTGTGACTAATCGCGACGATGATGATGATATGATGGAATTGATGAATGGACATACCGAGCCGGGAGTATAACCTGTGCCTCGTACGAATATTGGAAAGAATGTGTTCAGTTCACGTATTCTGTATCATTCAATTATTGAATTTATAGAAAGTCATAACAAGACCTTGATGCGTGAGTCTTTAGTTTTACGGGCGGAGAAGAAGCGAGTAAGTTTTAATGGGTTTCGCCTGGCTGCTTTCACGAAATGCTTCAAATGGTGGGACACACAGGGACGCCGATTATGCTAACGAGGTTTTTCCTTGCTCTCTTTGGAAGGACAAGCACCGACTTATGAAACACGTTATGAAAGATATGTAATGCCTTAATTCGACATACAGTAAAATCTCGATCTAACGTCCACGTCGGGTGAAGGGCTGTAAAATTGAAGATATGTGTTTCTATACAGCGCTATTGTGCTCCTAGAACGCGGCCAGCGTAGCGGCTGGAAACGCATTGCTTCCCGGCGAAAGCGAATGTACAGTCACCGTCAATAAAAATGGGACATCTAGATCCTGGAATACTCGTTTCCCTGCAAGGTTGTGTGCGTTGCCTACATCTACGGCGATAAGTTGATTTTCATGGTATATTTTCAATGGCCACTTCTACCACCGCCGTAGAGTTATGCAACACACATGACGCCTTGCAGAGAAGCGAGTATTCCAGGACCTAGATGTCCCAATTTTATTGACGGTGACTGTACGTTATGATGTTACGATTTTGTTTTTCGAAATTCAAAAACATACAGTGCGCCAGTGGAGCAACCACATAGAGGGGGCATTGCCCCCCTACCTTGTACGGAAATCAATTCTAGGGGGGCAGACATTGACGGCCAAGGGCACCTGCAGGGGGGGCACACAGGGTCAATTGCCCCCCTCGATTTCAAATTTTATGCCAATAAAAATACGTTTCGTAAAATTTTCTTCCTCGCTTCGCTCGCAATTTCCTTCTTTCCGTATTGCATTATAAATTACCAAAGATGTAAGACTTACCTTAATTGATTTTGTCTTAAGTGCGTGAACAACTGCTTGCAGGAAAAGTAGCATGGAAATTTGAGACAACATTTATGTAATATTTACTGTTTGTTATGAGGTGGATGAATTGATTATGTAATGTATTTAAATAATATGTCTTGTGTATATATGTACATAAAGAAACTTTGAAATTTACACAATTTAGTGTTAGCATGTTGCACATGTGTAAAGCATATGTTGTACATGAAAGTTATGTATGTTATATTAAAAATAATACAAGAATTATATTCATAATGCATTTATCATGCATTTTTTGCCATTTAAAAATACTGATTGTGCGCTTGTTTCCCATTATTAGTTAATGTGAAATTGAACATTTTTAAAGAGAAATATTTCAAATCCTTTGTTCCAACACAAATGCTTTAGCACCAATCTCTGCTCCCCTTTTTGCTACTTTACAAGGTCAATAACGTCCAATAATAAAAATAATAATAATACAATGTCATAATAATAATTACTATTATTATTATTATTGTTGGTACCTTTATCCTCGTACTTGCCCCTTCCCCCCCACGAAAATTCGTGGTTGCGCCTCTGCAGTGCGCCGTGGAGTAGTTTGTTACCGGGCCGGATTTAGTTCTGTCGTATGTTCCATCAAAATATTTTTTTTCACCTGAAGACGAGTGAAGATTTGGTTTCTTTTACTTAGCTTGATTGATTGAGTTGGTGTTTTAAGTCCACTTTATGCACAATAAGGCTAACCGGAACTGGCCCTAGAGTATAAAGTGAGATCTGAATCACTATGTTCCCCCACCGGGTATCAAACCCGGGAATTTTACTTCGCTTTTCTGCAATCTTTGACTAATCGCGAAAATGAGTATGCGTAATGATATGATGAAATTGATGAAAGGACACCCACAAAGAATACTCGCGCCCAGGCCAGGATTCGAATCCAGTACACCTGACGTCGTAGCGCGGTGTGCTAACCACTCCGCCATTGAGGCTGGGTGGGTGCTATCTCGAAAAGAGTGCTAGTAATTATGTCATATAAATTGGAAAATATGTCATGAAAAATTACAAATATGTCAGAAAAATGCAGAAATATTCCCAGTAAAGCCAAAAATATGCACAACAGTACTCTCAAATTTCTCCCATACCCGATAGAGTAGAGTGGGGGCTGTAATATACCGAATGTTATTTTTACTTTTGACTGACTTTTGTGAAAAGCGAAGAAGGCAAACAAATGAGAACGAAACTTCTTTACTTCCCGTGCAACAATGAGAGAGAACATTTTTCCTCAATAATGTTTGCATGGCTATCAATTGTCGGCGGGATAAAAAAGTGGGGTATTATTGTTCTGTACTAAGAAAAGACGGCACCTTTCTTCCTCCGTAATTTCCAGATCCTGCCATCGACAATATGAACTATCCGTTGTGCTAAAGCTAGGAAGAAAAAAATTATGAAATGACCGATTATGTGCGAGAGAATTATGAAATTATACAGAAATATGTCTTATTACAACAAAATTGAAGAAATATGTTGTAAAAACACGAAATTGGTGAAATATGTCAAAATATGCTTTGTCAAGTTTGTCTATTTCGGCTCTTTTTCATCAGATATGTAAAGATCTCACAATAGATCCGAAGCCAATTGAAAAATATGTTATAACATAAAGTCAAGGGCCCTACTTATAACACAGGTCTACATGCTAGATACAATATGTGCGTAAAAAAGCGAGACGTTACGGGACGGAAATGCCGGCATCTGGAATATTTACTGTTCGTTCCTTGTAAAATTCTAACATAGTGGTTCGGATCCCACTTTAAACTGTAGCTCCAGTCCGGATTAGCCTTACTGTGCATAAAGTGGACTTAAAACAGCAAATCAATCAAAAATCAATCCAATTGGAAAATTCTAAGCATAAAAACTTACCCATTTTCTTCATTCTTCTCTTCTTCCATCTTAACAGGAAACACAACTAGAACATCTCTCGTCCCGGCGATTACTAGGTCAACATAATTATCTCTCAAATCCCAAGAATTGTTTTCCTTTTTCTCGTATCTACCAGTGTTACATAAGTTGTAATGGGTGAGATATATAGATGGAAGTAATCGGACTGCTTGTGTGATTTGCAAGCTACGCTGTAGAAATTCGCTTACTGGCGAAATTATGATCTAAAACCGTCAATTTCCTCTGTCATACAACCGAAGTAGAAATAACCACATGGCTGTTTTTAAAGTATTGCAGGTATTAACATAGCTAATTGCTCAATCCAAGTCCCACGAAACAGCATGTCGGTGGCACAAGAATTGAAATTGTGTTCATTAATAGACTGAAGTCCGGGTTCGAATCCCGGTTTGGGCATGAATGTGCTTTGTGAGTGTCCCTTCATCAATTTTATATCATCGCTTAATCTTATCTTTGCGATTAACCAAAAGTGGTAGGAAAGCGATGCTAAGTGACAAAGGCAAATGAATAATCAAATGATCACACATCTTCATCGTTGGTATTAGTCAAAGGCACTGTGCAAATTAGGCTTATATAGTTAAACTCTCAAATTACGGCGGTATACAAACTGATTAATTTACAATAATAGGCCAAATAAAACGTGGAATATCGATCACGGAAAAGGTTCCTCTAAATGAATAAAGCACCGCCAAATTCTACTCAAGCTAAATTAACAGTGATAATAATAGGGTATCTAATCCTAGTATAACTATATCACCTTCATAGAATTAATTAAATATAAAGAACAAATATATATTAAAAATTTCCCCTAACAAATAAAATAGAAACAACCAAAAATAAATTATTACTACAATTAAGTCAACAAATATCCATTTATGTATAAGTATGTGTTACCAGTCAGTAAGCTAAACTATTGCGTTTCAGTTCTAAATACCGTAGAACATTAGTTCTAACCTAGGCCATGCTACGCCCTTGGGGGTACGTACTTAAATGTTATTTACCACGGTTACAGATATCTTAATCTCAGGGAATAGGTTCTTTATTCGAGAATTCCAAATAAGAAAGCGTTTTATAGCCAAGAGGATATAGTTAAATGCGGATCTATATTCTGAAAACTATACACATTACAGAGAAAATATATAGTGAAGCTTGTATATACATTGAAATATATATATATGCTGATTCCAAATTTACGTCGGTTATATTCTTCTTGAAAGGAAATCTTCTTCTTTCTTCTCGTAATTTCTGGAAAAGGCTTCTTCTTCCTTCCTATCTTTGATTTGGGAAAAGGCTTCTTCTTCTTTTCTTCCTTCTATTTTGGAAAAGACTTCTTCTTCTGTTCTTCTTTCTATTTTTTTGGAAAGGACTTCTTCTTCTTCTCTTTGATTTGGGAAAAACTTCTTCTTTTTTATTTGGAAAAACACTTCTTCCTTTCTTCCTTCTATTTTGGGAAAAGGCTTCTTCTTCTTTTCCTTCTTCTAATTTATTTCTTCCCTTTTTAAATCGTAATCTTATTTATTACATATATGACCTCGCTTTCCCCGCTTCATTGGCAAACGATAAAAGCCATACTGATAGAAAGAGTAGGGTCGACTAAACTGACAATAGCGCCACCTCCTATGTAACGACCAAAAGGGGAATAGCCCAGGATCGCTAACAGCAAGCGCTGCCTATGGCTATGGCTATAAGAAGCGCAACCGTAAGTGCTTCGGGGCGTCTAATTGAACACAGCGCCACCGAGGGACGGACAAATACAAAAGCTGACGATGTTCTCCTCGTCAGAAGATCAAAAAGGAGAGATATAAATTTCTGAATTCATTTGCTCACTTATTAACTTTCATAATTGTTTCATATACGAGCATATTCTTAATTGTCTTAATTTGCTATATACAACATTTTATTCACTCCTTCTATAATTTTTATACTCTTCCTTTATATATATTTTGCATTTACTATAATATATATAATCGCTCTTCTCCGCTCCTAGTTTCTACAATGAACACTGCTCTTTTTTATATGGCGTGCTGCCATCTATGGTCGCTCTCGGAAAACATTTCTTCCTTGCATTTTTCATTGTGTCGTCGGAACTGGCACGTGACAGTCATTAAATCTTATAACATTTACACATAATTTAGAAACACTTGGTATATTTACATCCTAAGAAAACCTAAACTCGTGTACAAAAAGAACTATCGAACTAGCAACAACGAAAACTTCACTAAATTTCTATTGCCAATTTCAAACTTAATGTATTTCTAACCCACCAACAAGTTTCTTGTGGACATTTTAATACATGTAAAATATCAGCACTATACAACGAAAGTTTAGGTGGAAACAGCCTGCTGTGATCTCGGCTCGGTGAAGTTGGTCAGTTGCAGAATGGTGTCTTCCTTTAACCCACAAGGCTGTATACTTTTCGTCAATGATCACTGGATCATTAACGGAAAATAATGATTTTTCAATTGTGTTTTTACATAGTCAAGAAATGGTATACTATATGTTTCAATTCAATTTTCTTTGAGCAGGATAAAAAATAAAAACATTTTATATAGTTTAAATAACATAATAGATATAATATATACAGATAAAACAGATCCAATTCTAGAGTGATATATTTATAGTCTCAAATACAATTTATAGTTTTTATCTCATATATCTAGAATTAAATTTTGTATACATATAAATGAATTCAAATTTGAACTTTGCTTTGTATTGATTATTGCTGTTTCTTATTTAAATAGTGGTATTTGTATAATTACTTTATTATTCTCAAGCTTTTATAGCTTGTTACTTGTTTATTTTTGTTTCTTCTGTCCTTTAGTTTTCTCCTTTGTTCAAAATTTGTAATATATATATATGTGTGTAATTTTTTGTATTGTGTAACTTTTGTATTTGTATAACTTTTTATATTCGTATTTGTCTAAGGTTTTGTGTAACAATTACTGTGTGTTTGTATCATGTATTATGTATTTATGTAAATGATATTGTATATCGAACCGTTAGCAAATTGTAATGCCTATTGTAATTGGAGAATTCGCTCTGGTTAATAAATAAATAAATAAACAAACATCACTGGCAGGGATCAGAATAACTTTTTTTGCCGGAGATAAGGAGATCATTTTTATGGGGGGGTGAAATCCCCGGAATTCCCCCCGTTAATTCGAACACTGGTCAAAGGTGGCAGAAAAGCGACGGCAATAACAAAAATCAAATCAGTAATCAAATCATCGCTCATCATTAGGGAACGGATTTGAAGGATCAGCACTTTCCAAAAATATAGCTGTTTTCATACAGATCGTTTGAGATATGTGTTTTAGGACATGAAATTAAGTAATATGAACACACTTCGTTGCACCTTTTCATGATATTAGCACAGTTATCCTTTTTTTACCGCCTCTTTGATTCTTCAGCACCTTTTTTCTTCCTTTTCTTTCATGGTTTGTTAAAAAATTGGACAGAAAAATAAATGATTTTCCCTCTTCTTGAGCGGCTACATAAACTGCTATAGTCTCATTTTGTGGAGCAGAACCAGAGCTATAAAATGGGACAATATAAATTATATATGGCTAATTACTAAATATGTTATTTGCGTAAGGAATGTTAATATAACTGGTTTAGAACTGAATAAAGACATTTTATCAGCATCTGTTTTCGAACCTTTTTGAAAACATTTTCAGGACCTCTTTTTTCCTTTCCCGACCGTAATTTTGCACCTTAAAATCATAATCATCATCGTTGCGGTTAACCAACAATGGCAAAAGAGCGACGCAATCAAATCACGAAACCCAAATAACAATTAGTGAAATGCACCCAAGCAAAAGGCTTGTTGCAACGCTCAAGATTAGCCGTCAATCATTTCCATTTCGAAATCGCAACAGTGAGTAAGTAACTTGAAAGCGGAAGGGAAGGGTTAATGAGGATTGTTCTTGTAAACCCGGGACGTTGGCCTCGTCGTTGACCTTCCACAACTACACCTTTTCCAGGAGGGGCGGGGGAGACATCTTAATTGGTGCTGTAACCACTTTCTTGCGCCTTCAACAGCCGATGGCACGAGCCACCTCCCAAAGCAGAAACATGCCCGTGCGGAACAGCATTTGAGATTGGGTGCTCTGTGCGTTTTGTGGGATTAGTGGAGGTTCGGAATTGGTGCAAGTGTGTTCGGTCCTCGATTCATTGTTTGGACTGATCATTTAGGATAACATGTCTGTTGAGGAGGCTTGCAACCGCGAGAAACTGTGAGTATCTCTTCTTTTTACTTATCATTATCAAACGTTATTACTTTAACCCTACAATTCATGATTTTTTTAATGAAAAGAAAAAATATATATTCTGTTCTCTACACAATCTATACACATGAAAAAAATGTTTTAAAAAATAAAAAGTGAAAAATATTAATTTTATGAACAATTTTCAAAAATGTGACGAATAGCAACATCATGCATTAAGTTGTGATTATTTTCTTAATCTTAGAATATAGGAATTTCAACATAAAACATACAAATGAAATTTTATTCGAAAAATAGTGAAAAATATTAATTTTATGCACAATTTTCATGTGACAAATGGCAACATCATGCATTGAGTTAATGTATAATTATTGTAAGATACAAATTGCAACATTATACAGGGTTGTCCACGAAAAACTGGCCCGCCTCATATCACTTGGTCCGAAACAAAACTTTCTCCTAAACGCTATTAACCGTACCAACTATCTGTAGACCAGGCGAACGAGAACAAGTTTCTGCGCAAGTAGTGACGCGAGATGGCTCTACCAATGGACAGCGAGAGAAACGGGATTGTGTAATGGGCGACTGGAATTACCCGATTTCCTAGCTTCGCTCTTGTCAGCGTTGCAAACTTTTGAAAAGGATAATACCGAACGCACATGGCAAACGGACTGTATTTTTGTCTCCAGGTCCGTACGATTGGTCTAAGAATTTCTTAGGGAAATATTAGGGATAAAACTGCAAGTGCAAATTTTGACAAGCCGAGCATTTAGCGTACAGACTAAGGTCGGACCGTACATCCGTACATGTACGGTCAGGACCTTACGGTTGGCAACGCTGCGCTTTCACCACTCGATTTTCTTCCTCCTCCTCTGCCGATATGCGCGGGCCTGCTCTACAGTTAGTTGGGACGGGGTATAAGTTAATATGCTCTAGAAACAAGAACATGAGCAGATACGGGGGAGGGGTGACGTGACCAGATGGAGAAAGTCGTGGAATGGGCGATTGGAGATGAAATAATTGATTGATTGATTTGCTTTATTTTACTTCGCTTCTTGTGCTACTTTTGGCTAATTTGCGAAGATGGGGATGAGTTAAATTGATGAATGGACATTCACAAACATCCATGCCCACGCCAGGATTCGATCCCGGGACCCCTGCCGTCGTAGCGTGATGTACTAACCACTCCGCCACGGGGGCCGGCAGATGAAATAATAGTTTGTGAATGTCTGACAAGATGAGACGGTCCAGTTTTTTTTGTGCCCAACCCTATTCATTTCGGATTAAAAGTTGTGTCCACGTCACTGTCGTCGAAATCATGGGGATTTCTAGTATAATACTTTGTGTCAATGACCTCACACTCCCGTCGTCATCCACAAAGCGTATACGAGTGGCTGCTGAGAAGTATTGAGCCTTACCCAGAAACAAAGGAGGCTGAAATTTGCAGGGTGTACCCGTCAATTCTTCTATATGTAATGCTGCAAAAGTAGACTTTCTATGATTTTAACGTCCCTTTGTTTTTCATGTCCAATGTGAAAATTCTGTTGCATGACAATCCACCCTATTCGCTGACCTGGCTCCATAAAACTATTGTTCCCCCATCTGCAAAAATACCTAAAGGGACAACGATTTGCAACATGATGATGCCCTTGGAGAGCTTTTCTGGAGGTGCTGCCATTTTCACTTTGGACCTGAAGAACAAAGATAAGTTAAAATCATAGAAAGTCTATTTTTGCACCATTACATATAGAAGAATTGACCAGTACTCCCTGCAAATTCCAGCCTCCTAGCTCAATTTTTTCGGGGTAAAGCACAATACTTATCAGCCTCCCCTCGTATTGTCAACACTTTGCTCTATTGTCCTGGACCACACCTCACACACAGCTAGATAAAACTCCAATGTTCAACGAACTCTCACAACTACAAATCACGCGATGGCGCCACATTCGATGCTCCCAGGAAGCAGTACAAATGCTTTACTTACTGTGGTTACACCTGCTACTTCTTGTATCATGTTGCCAATTGGCAACAAGTATATTGGAACTGTAAAGGGCCCTGACTGCATAATGTTGCCATTTGGAAACAAGGTTATTATCGTAACAATAGCAACCAAATGAACTATTGCTACATATCCAGTCACATAAAGTGAACTTGAAACCTTCAAATTATTTTGTGCATTATTTTCGAAATTTTTTTAAAAATTTTATTGTACATAAAAATTACTAAATAATACATAAAATGGCCACGACCTTGACTAACGCGGTCATAGTACATTATATAACATTAATGAGCCTTTAAGTTCAATTCATGACATCTATTGCTTCAAACGGCAAACTCATATTTCAGAGAATAAAATGAAGCCACAGAACTGCCATCTAGCGATTAGCTGTCATAACTACGATGCAGTAAATTTGATGTAGCCAAATAGCAATGCCATGCGCTGTAGGGTTAAGTGCAGGTATTACCCGTATTTAAAAATCATTTATTACTAAACTGGTTGATTGATTGATTTGATTGATTTAGTTTATTTTACTTCGCGTTTTGTGCCTCTTGGCTAATTTGCGAAGATGGGAATGAGTGATGAAATGATGAAATTGATGAATGGATATTCACAAACAACCAAGCCCGACCGGGATTCGAACCCGGGAACCTTGGCGTCGCAGCGCGATGTGCTAACCACTTTTTTTTTTTTTATTATTTACAATTTTTCTTTCATACAGTAATTTTACAGGTATTGGATAACAATAGTTCTTTTAACATTCCATCAGCACCTTTAAAAAATGTGCGAATAATATTTTTCTTTTATCTTGAGACACTTTATGATATTCATGTTTCACATATATTAAAAATTGATCATGAAAATCTATACCTTTATATATGCAGACAAACAATATATAATGTCCAACCAACCATTGTACACTACGCAATTTAGTACATGGAAAATACGAAAACGTAGGTAACATTATGTTATGCACAGTAAACGCATTGGGATGGGTGCGACAAATTTTTCCTAATAACACACATAGATATTTCCATGTTTCACGTGTCCGTATGCATTCACTTAGCCAGTGTGAAATCGAACCATTTTGTTTACACCTACCACATAGTGGGTCTTGTAACAGTTTTAATTTATGTAATTTCTCTTCCGTCACCACTATATCCTGTACCACACAGTACCACGCAGATTTTACCAAGGGCGATAAATGTGGTGCATGAACGTTGTTCCATATTTTGTGCCAGGGATGGGTTGGTTGATTAATCATTATCTTGCAGCTAGGCAACGTTGCCAAACAACGTGACTGGTATAATTGAGATACTTTTGGTATTTCAAGAGGTTTCGCTGAAAGTAGTATATAACAAATTTCTAGCACTGATTCTTGTAAATATTTATACTGCGGTGGCACCGTTGATATAGCGATCGGAGACTGCAATGGTATGGTGTCCAAAATCTGCTTAAGTATCACACCCGTTAAACTGTCTGGGAAGTTTACTAACATTGACATATCTGCTTGTACTTGGAGAGCTTGGCTTTTTAAATCCACGTAAATCAAGCCAAGTCCCCCGCACCGTACCGGTAGACATACATTCTCGTGACTCACCCGCAACATTTGGTGTGCCCAAACAAACCAGTTTATCGCACTCCTTATCTGTACAAAATCCAATTTCCTCATCGGAAGCACTCGTGCCACAAACCAGAGCTTTGAACTCGCATAAATATTTACAAAGGCTACCCTGGCAACCAAGCTGAGGGCACGAAGTTTGTTTTGTTTAAGCACACTTTTCAGGCCAGCAATACATATTGAATAATTTTGAGCAATAATTTCTTGTAAAGAGTGGGTAAAAATTATTCCAAGTATTTTCAGTGCATTTACTTTTTGAATTTTATCGTTTTGATACGAGTGGTTTGTAGCATCTAAGTGCATCCAATGAGTTTTATTATAGTTAAGCTTTAGGCCAGCCACCGAGCTGTACTTTTCTATCACATTTTCAAGTATTTCCATATCTGTCGGCAAATTCACAAACACAGTGACATCATCAACATAACCTAATAATTTTATCGTTGTTGAATGAATATTTAACCCCTGCAATTGCATTTCAAGTACCTTTAAAAATGGCATTAACGCTACACAAAAACTGATCATAGACATGGGATCACCTTGTCTGACACCCCTTTGTATAGGAAATGTCTTAGTTAAAAAGCCATTGATTTTTACACACGATTTGGCATCAGTATATAAACTCTTAATCGCATTTACAAATTTTGGACTACAACCCATCCTTAAAAATACAGCATATAAAAATTCGTGCTGTACAGTATCAAAAGCATTTTGAAAATCCAATGCCACTATACCATGGTGACCTTGTATGTTCGTATGTCTATAACTAGTTATGACATCACGAATTGTCTGTAAAACAGTAAAGATCGATCTCCGTCAGCTGTAGAAAGCTGTCGGATCGCGCTCCGCATAAGATTGGATTTTCTGTGTTCTCTGTTTATTTCTCTATTGTGGTACTTTGCACGGGTGTTAAGGTATTGCTATTGAACAATGCCGACGGTAAAAACATTAACCCGAGTGAGTGGAAATGCAGTGAGAGGTGTTTTATTGTTCCAGCGGCAGGCGTCCTCCCGACGCTTTTCTCTGCTTCGCCGAGGGAGACACGTGCAACGGACAGCGGCCAAGGTAAGCCCCCGCCTCACCGGCTCTTGAACTTTCTTTTCCTTGTGCTGCTGTGCGGAGACATTAAGTTAAATCCAGGCCCCAGGCCAATGGAAAACAAATTCAGTGCATACTATCATAATGCCCAGAGCATAAAGAATAAACTTTCTGACTGCGCTTTGGAACTGGGAGAATTCATGGAGCAGGACTGTATTGCAATAACTGAAACGTGGCTCAATGACAATGTACTGGATTCCGAACTGCCTTTTTCAAAACATTTCAATATGTACAGGAAAGACCGAGGCTCAAGGGGCGGGGGAGTGATGCTTTGCATAAATAACAAATGGAGTAGTGTGTTGCGAAGTGACCTGGATCGTGACTGTGAAATTCTGTGGGTTGAGGTGCTTTTCGGCAAGAAAAACAAACTTTTCATCGGTTGTTTTTACAGGCCACACAAAACTTGCCCCGTAGCAGTTCTGGAGGCTTGCTACGATTCTGTACTGTCGGCATCCTCTATGGGCGACGTAATTCTTTTCGGAGACTTCAATCTATCAATTTCATGGACAGACCCCACGCATGGCTTTACAAAAGACAAGAACGACACGTACTTCATGGATCATTTCATACATGGCCTCAGACTTCAACAGCACAATATGTTCAATACACGAAAAGACAATAACCTGGACTACATTCTCTCATCACTCCCTTCAGCGCACATCACCCCTTCGAGAAACCTCATCCCTTCGGACCACGAATCGCTGGACGCTGTATTCTGGCTCCCGGACCACCTGAAGAGTCAACGACCTCCCACCCCTCGACGCCAATACCTTGTTTGGAGCAAAGCACCCTGGGGTGACATCCGTTCGGCGCTGGATTCCATTCCCTGGACAATCCTGGAGAGTGGAAGTGTCGACGAAGCGTGTGACGTGCTGACTGATGTGATTCATGCAGTGATGAAGGATTACGTGCCACTCAAAAAAACGAAATCAAACAAATACCCTTCCTGGTTCGACTCTGAGCTCTTGCTTGCCCTTGGAAACCGAAAAAAGGCCTGGGATCTCTGGAAACATTTTCCTAATGAATACACACGGAAAACTTTCACCGACTTACGACGTCACTCTAAACAATTGCAGAAGACCAAATACAGGGAACACATCGGTGCTATCACGAACAATATCAAATCAAATCCCAAACGTTTTTGGTCACTAATCAACTCAAGGAGGCAAAATTCCCGAATACCTTTGAAAGTAAAACATGACTCAGTATGCGCAGAGGGCCCTGACAAAGCTAATCTTTTTAACTCTTTTTTCTCCATAAATACAACCTCGAATTCACCGACTTCATCCATTCCTAATCTCCGTCCAGTTTGCTGTCACTCTCTAACGTCTCTCTCCACGTCTCCAGAAGAAGTGCAACACATCCTATCTTCAATGCCTCAAAATCGCGCCAATGGTCCTGATGAAATCCCTTGTATTTTCCTAAAAAACGCTGCTTCTTCTCTCGCTATTCCCTTCTCTATTTTATTAAACAGATGCTTCATTGAGGGTACATTTCCAGATTCATGGAAAAATGCTAACGTGGTGCCATTATATAAATCTGGAGACAAGTGTGCCGTTTCTTCTTATAGGCCTATTTCCCTTCTTTCACCACTTTCTATCGCCTGTGAAAAGATAATAAAGGACCGACTCTACAAATTTACCTCTCCATATATAAATTCAGCACAGCACGGCTTCTTACCAGGCAGCTCTTGCTTAACCAACTTAAGCATTTTATTATCTGACGCTATCAACTCTGTATCTGAAAACTCTCAACTGGATGTAATATATCTGGATTTTTCGAAAGCTTTTGACTCTATAAACCACAATTTCCTGCTTCATAAATTATCCCACCGGTTCAATATTCATGGAAACTTTCTCTCTCTGATCAAGCACTACCTCCAAAACAGACAACAAAAAGTTGTTGTTTCCGGAATGTCTTCTTCTTATCAAGCTGTATCTTCTGGTGTACCTCAAGGCAGTGTTCTTGGACCTCTTCTCTTCATCCTGTACCTTGATGATCTTCCAGAATATCTTTCCGATTCATGCAAAAACCTTCTCTTGTTCGCTGACGATTGCAAGATATATAGTAAAATCTCCAATTTCAGTGACATGACACTTCTGCAAAAGAATGTAGATTCTCTAATAAAGTGGTGTGAATTATGGAACTTAAAACTCAACCCTCAAAAATGTACCATCATGACCTTCTCCTTGAAGAAAAACACATTTAATACTAAATATTTCATAAAAAATAATTGTATTCAAAGAGTTGCCGCACAAAAGGACCTGGGCGTCATATTTGACGAGAAACTTTCCTTTTCTGAGCACATCTCTACAGTCACCAGGGGTTCAATGCGTATGCTGGGTCTTCTCTATCGTTTCACGGAAATAAACAACTTGACTGCCCTCAGCACCTTTTACAAATCTTTTGTGTCACCTAAAATTGAATACTGTTCTCCGATCTGGTCTATGGCATGCCCCTCAAATTCAGATAGACTAAATTCCGTCCTAAATTTCTTCCTGGCCATTGTTCGACACCGAATTCCGTCCACAAAACACTTGCAAAAGTCCATCCTCCTGCAAATGTTAAATATCCAAACTCCTCAAGAGAGACATAGACTGGCCGACCATATATTTCTACACAAAATAGTGAATGGCAACATCAGAAGTGACCGCCTTCTTCAGGAAATTCACTTTCGTGTGCCTGCCCGCTCAACAAGAAGCACTCTACTTTTTGCTTCTCAGAAGCCGAGATTGTGCCTCATCCAGCGCTCTCTGTTCCATAGAATGCCCAGTGAATACAATAATCTAGGAAGCGAAATAGACATTTTTGAAAATCTGGACCGTTTTAGAAGAAAGTTAGCTAAAAGTATGTAAGTCTCTTAACCACATGTAATTTTTCTGTTATTTTTTTTTGTTGTATTATGTTATTATTCTTTTTTTGTCCTTATGTTCTATAAAATCGTTCCAATGTAAAATGGCTAACGCTGTATTTGGAATCTTCTATTAAATAAATAAATAAATAAATATAAGGCAAAAGACGACGAAGTAAACATCGTGCAAAAATTTTATAATCCGTGCACAACAAAGATATAGGTCTATAGTGTTTTACTATCGTAGGGTTAGGAATTTTGGGAACCAGGACGATTACACCTGTATTGCTCGTCCTTCCAAAGCAGTTTTGATTATATACTGCATTTATCCAGTCTGTCACAATATTACCTACAAGTGACCAAAATCTTTTATAAAATTCTATGGGAATACCATCTATTCCTGGCGATGAGTTATTCTTCATTCCTAGAATGGCTTCGTACACCTCAGCAGCTGTAAAGTTCTTTTCAATTCGCAAGTTGTCATTAACAGAAAACAATTCCGGAACTTGTTGTAAAAATATTTGTTCCTGAGCTGGATCATAACTTGTTCCTTGAAATCTAGAGTGATAAGCGCGGTAAAAGATTTCCTTTATGTCAGTCACATTACTATGTTCCGAATTATCTTCGTCTATTATCTTATGAATCGTTTGGCGTTTTCCACGATTACGTTCATGTAGAACATGACTAATATTGGCCATTTCAAGAGGGTCAAAAGGTAAAAGTTTACTACGTATTTTGCACCCACTTCTTTTTTGCGCGTGTAATTTCAACAATATTGCCTGTACTTGTTTAATGTTCTGTTGCACTTTTCCCCCTCTTACCCCTTCATCAGTTAGCTCTCTCAACACTTTATAATAAAAATTGTATTTATTATTCCAATCCTGGTTCCGTTCCCTACTATATTGTCTACAAAATCGTGTGATAGCTGGCTTTAGATATTCATCCCACCACTTAATTATATTTATTTGTTTCGCCCTTAATCGTTCCCAATACTTCCATTTCTCTTGGAATTTGTCAGCAAAAAGTGAATCATCAAATAACGATATATTCATTTTCCAATATCCATACCCATATTGTATATTTGGCAGTTGCATATTTACCGCCATTATAATTGCACTATGATCTGAGAAGCAAGTTGGCACCATATTAACATTAGTGATATTAGGGATAATTGATGGTGAAACAAAATCTATCTAACCGTGAAGCACCCCCATCCTTTACATATGTGAAGCCTGCACTAGTTGGGTGCAAAGTGTCCCATGCATCTTTCCATTGAAACCCAGTTACCAACTGTTGCAGCGCATTGGATGTATTAAATCCAGGGCGCTGGTCTTTTGGCAACAACACACAATTAAAATCGCCTCCACAAATAATATGTTGGTTATTACCTTGAAGTTCCGTCGCTACTTCAGTTGCGAAAAATTCATTGCGTTGCTGCCTTTGATTGCTACCAGAAGGCGCATACAGATTACATATCCACAGGTTTTCCACTTGCACAGTTGTAATTCTACCACTCGGATGGTATTCTACATTTGATACAGGTATATTGTCTCGAACTAATACAGCTGTTCCTTGCGCTGAATATGTGGAATTATTATAGACAATATAACTAGAGGGTAACTCATAATTAGTTATTGCTACTTCTTGAATGAGAGCAATATCTATAGCGGACTGAATTAGAAACTCCCCCAATGCACTTTGTTTTGTTTTGTTTTGTAGTTTGTTTATGTTTATACTAGCAAGTCTAATGGTGGTAAGCATCACTATGGATATGTAAACACTTGCTTTTACAATACTGTTAAATATATACATTGTTTTACTGGTTTTAGGTCTACCTTACACACAAAGATTCTTAAAAGGAAAAAAAAATAGCTATACTTTATACTCTGGCTATGTATGGAATATTTCACACCAATCACCTAATCAAACATCATATACCTTTACTCATTTTACACATACTATTTCTGACTTTCAGTTTTACTTGCACCCACACATTCACTAGACACACTAGGGGAAACACTGAATTTGGATCCGATCACAGGTAGTAAATCAACACTCGGGTTCCAATTTGTCACACTTTGGGATCTGGTTATACGCACTGGGGAGGGGGCTATTGCCTGCTGCTTGGCATTCTTCTTGTGGTGGGGTCAGGTGCCACATTTTGTTGTACTTTTTTCTTCTTCAACTGCTTCTGTTCCTGGAGTCTCTTCACATTTGATTTTCTTTTGGCATTGTCCTTCGTACCTGTTGTGGCTTCACCAAACTGAACTTTGCTTTGTTGATCTTCTGTATGGGATCCTCCTGCTTCGTATATGTCAGTCTCCATTTCACGATTACTCGTAGTGTCAGACTCGCGCATCTCTTGATCAGTTGTTTCCAGACTGCCAGTCACCAAAACGTTATCCCGTACATCACTGTGGAGGTTGTCTAAAGATGCCACCTCTTCCGCCCACGATTTGCTGTGGATAGACACAGGTAGAGGTGTTTCCTTGGTAGGGTCCAGTTGGTGTTCTAAAACATCAGCTTTTTTCGGCTCTATTTTCAGATTTTTATCGCGTTCATTGTTCACAGTTTTTTCTTGCAACTGCATTGGAATTGGCAACACTGTAAATTGTGTGTCAGCCTTTATATCCGTCTCATGCGCTGAACGGTGGCTAGGTGGTCTATGTACCTTTGCTGCATATGACTGCTTAGGCTAGATTTCTACAGGAGTAGCACATGCTCCAATGTTATCTTGTATCACTCGCTCACCCACAGCACCACGTCGTTGTGGACAAAACCGTGCTGTGTGTTGAGTGTCCTCACATATTTTACAGGTAGGTTTCTGTCCATAATATGTTACCCAATATTGCATACCCTGTATTGATACATAGGACGGGATTG
Source organism: Lepisma saccharinum (assembly GCF_977018435.1). Classification (NCBI taxonomy): domain Eukaryota; kingdom Metazoa; phylum Arthropoda; class Insecta; order Zygentoma; family Lepismatidae; genus Lepisma; species Lepisma saccharinum. The sequence continues at coordinate 6,617,843 of NC_139248.1, read as the reverse complement.
GCTTATTCAGAACCATTCTCACCAACTTAACGCCTGTACGAGTTTTATAAATATGCTCATCCGAATATCGCTCGTCCACCGGAGGGGTCTTAATTTCACCATACTGCGCAAGCACTGTACGGATATGGCTATCGGTTATTTCCATTGGTATAACATGTAGTCTCACTAGTGTAGTTGTCCTATCAGCCCAGTCTAATCTAATTTCATTAGTGTTGCTCACGGGACGGGACAAGCCTTTTGAAATTCGAGACGGGACGAGACGGAATGCCTTTCTCGTCTCGTTTTCGGGACGAGACACGAGACGGGACGGGACGGCTTTTGAAAAGTCTCGTCTCGAATGTCTCGAAAAAATAAAAGCAAAATTTTTAATCAGTTGCAAATACTTGTTTGCTTGGAATAAAGTATTTCAATTAGAAACGTTCATAAGCGTGTATTAAGTCAAAATAAGAAGACTATTCTAGAGAGAGGCAGCGTTATTCCCCATTTTTTTAAAAAAATATTAGGGTTTAATAGCTTTATGTTACGATAGTACTCCAGATACTAATACAATTCTGAATAACATCAAGTAAAAGGGCAGGTAGAGAAGGTGGAAGGAGGGGCCAAAAGATCGTGGAATGTCTGCGTCCGAGGTTTATCTTGTAAAAATAGTCTCAGCTCTATAGGTTGGAAAGATAAACGGACCGACGGATATGGTTTATTTTTATTATTTAATTTTTACATGAAAGGGTGTACAGAAGTGATTGTTATTAGGAAGTAGGAAAAGCATTGTAGGAAACATGGCAGTACAAATTCATAAGGAGTTGTTGGGAAAGTTATTAAGGAGTAAAAGATATAAGCTAGACTAAGAGAAGGAGATAATTAGGGACAAATAATCTTGCATTATCCCACTCCGAACAGCTGAGAGCTAAAGAGGAGGAGAAAATACGGTAAATATGGAAAGAAGTAATTTGGTGATTTTAGTGTTTACAGGGAACCACGACAAGATTTTACCACATGATTATTTGCACGGGTTACGAAATAATAGAATGTTATGGAAATTTCGGATATGTCTTTGTTGAGAAAATTCTTGTTGTTTCCCTCAGGCATTCTGCAGGTGGTTAAATTCGATTTTTTTACGTCCGTTTGAAGATTATTTACAATGTTTTTTTTATTTCTTATTTAAGGAGAATACTATTCCTTGGATTGTAATAACGAAATACTGAGGCTAATATAGAATAGATTTCAAATGAAGGAAGTGCACTAAGTTCTGTATAATCGTCGTAGAAGGAAACTTTGTTCTATGAGGGGATTCCCCGATGGTACAGTGGTAGCATCGTCACCTTGTAATCAAGGGGTCCCGGGTTCGATACCCGGTGAAGGCACATTGTGATTTGAACCCCACTTTAAACTGTGGGTACAGTCCCGATTAGCCTTTCTGTAAATCAGATGAAGGAATGTTGTAGCTGTTCTTTTTATTCTGTAAATTTAGCCTTCAAGTTTATGAGCAAAATACATGTAGTATCTACTCTCTACATTTTCACTCGTTATTAAACACATTTCACAAAGTAGTTTTATCGAACTTCAGAGGGAAGCTGACAGCAATGTCAGGGTGGTGGGAGCTTGTTTACGACCAGGGTGTATTCCTAGACTATTTTTCGCCGTTCCCCACTGACAAAGGTTTCGCTTTGAACAATGGACACCGTTGCTTCAGGGGGCAAACACCAAACATAGGGCGAGGTTGACCTGCAGTAGCGGGTACGTGCCATAAATCCAGGCCTACAGTAGGAATGAAAGTTGATTCAAGGGAGGGGCAATAAAAATTCTGTAATTTGGTTTGCTTGCTGACAGGAAGTTTTGCAGGAAAAGCTGAAAAGGAAAACGGCAGACTTTGAATGAAAGAGGGACAGTGAACACAAATTATTTGTATTATTCGCCGACACACAAGCTTCCATTTCGAAGGTGAGGATATCAGCAGCGAAGTTATTAGAGGGTTGGAAGCAGTGACGACGCTAGAGGGGGCAAGGGGACGCCCCATGTCAGTCACTTCGCCCCCCCGCCCACACCCGGGTCTCCCAACTGAAGTTAATTAAATATCGAATAATAAGAGAATTCATTTATAAGAGTATGACGATTTTCACCTTTTCAAAGTGGTGTATTCTGCATGATATCACTTTCCTGCTTATAATACCAACTTGTTAACAAATATTTATTTGCTTCGTCCAAAATTCGAGCGGCGACATTGGCATAGGTGATTTCTCATTCATTTATGTCCTGTAATAGCCGAGATTAACCTAAGTTTTAACCAGTCTTAAGAACTGGGAAAAAATGTTGAATGTGGATGGTTTTAAAACATCACGAATATTTTGAGGACCGCAAGACATCATCTGTAGTACGGGCAAATTATTCTAATCGTGGTCGTTAGTGACAACGCTAATTAGTAAGACATTCAAAGTTGATTCAAGATTTGGTTGGTAGGTTGATTTAATGTTTTAAGTCCACTTTATGCACAGTAAGGCTAATCGGGACTGGACCTACAGTTTAAAGTGCCTCCACTGGGTATCGAACCCAGGACCAAAGGTGATCGAAGAAAACTCGACCCTACATGTCAGTTGTTGTGGATTCATCGCTGTTTCTTACTATTCAGGGACTTGAATTTCGAGATGATGAGTCTGAGGAAACCTTAACAAAGGGAATTTCTTCGATACTCTTGAAGCTAATGAGGGGATATTATTTGGAAATGTATTGAACGTGAACCTTAAAATGCAAATTACACTTAGAATTCGATTCAAAACATATCGCGGGCAGGTAAAAGAACGCTTATTAGGATTTGCCACTCTTCAATCATTGGATGCAGGTGCGCTCTTTCTCGTACATATCAAAATCGAAGAACTTCTTCCCAAGAACTCCATAGGTGCCTGTAATTGGGTAGCACAGACATACGTTGGAGTGGTAGCGTAAGAGTAAGTATTGCCAGGGTCAGAATATTTCTTGAATCATGAGATAACTGTAACCTATGTTTGATTTTTTATCCTGTGATAACATTTCCCTGAAAGGTGAAACACAAATTTTGCCCAAAACTCTTCAGCATTACGAAGATATTTGTCCTTAAAATCTTTGAAAAGGCTTGCTCGAGACAGGATGCTGGATGCAGACTGCCTCATTTGGCTGTTCTTGCCATTGAGAAGAAATGTCAAGTCCTGGACGTACCAAAGGTGCGCAATGTGTTTTCCAAAGCACATAGAGCAGAATTCTCCTACAGGAGAATTGCACTTCACTAAGTGCCTCACATTGTTTCTAATACTTAAGAAGATTCATTTCTTCCAACGTCACGTTTATTTTGCAAGAAAATTAAACTCTTAGAAGCATTATTTTCATCATTTATATTATTATCTTATAACTTAAATATTTATATCAGTAGTTTCATCTCAAGAAAGACGATGAATTATAAAATTATGAATGTCTTTCAATACTGAAATAGGCCACTAGAGACAACGCAACTTACCAATAAAAAAGAATTAATGTCTTTATTAAAACGAATCATGTGGAGATAAACTCGTAATCAAGAAGTAAATTTAGGCAAACGTCCACTCTAAATAAAAGACACACACAAAACACCATACATGAATATAATAACAATTATAATAATAATAATAATTATTATTATTATAATTATTATATAAGTATAGATATGTGTAGTGTTTTTGGGCGTTTTAATGTGACTGCCCCCTTACAATATTTTGTTGCCAGCCTTCCCCCACCCGCCCAGTCAAATTTCCTTGGCACCGTCATTGGTTGGAAGTAAATTTATTAGGACGAGGAAAGTAACATTAGCTGTTGACAGTGTTGCACCAAAGGACGTGATATGTGCTACTGTTTGTATAAATGATAGGAAATTTAAGCAAAAATTTATAATTGTTGAGACTTGAGAGTTGTTTCCTTCATTTGATCTTAGGAAGAGGTTTTCTGAGACAGAGTGGGATTATTTTGCACATACATGGGAAAGGGTGGATGTTTAAAGATAGAGACGTATTTTGCACATTTTTTAAAAGTTCAGATAAAACGAGAATTTAGCCTTACTGTTATGAAAAGAAATAACGCAGTACGGGGAAGTAATAACTTCACATTTTTCGCACCTGGTGGGATGCAACACAAGAGTATTGCAGGAAGTCTATGAACGAAGATGAAGAAGGATATGTGAAATTTGACTTACCTGCGGGTGAATTAGTTTATTCTAATATTCTTAAGGTTGATATTGTTTTTTTTTTGTTTTTTTTTAAAGTCCACTTGATTCGCAAATAGGCTAAATCGCGAACCGACCTACAGTTTAAAGTGCGATCCGATCCACTTTGTGCCTCCATTGAGTATCGACGCGAGGACCCTTCATTACAAGACCTCGACGTTATTACTACGCCATCGGGGAGGCACCTAATTTACACAAATATGTTGATTCCAATAACACGTTATATGCATAATATGATAATGATGCACTTTGGGTGCATCTAAACATATTTTTTTCAACTATAGCATGTCTAAAAGAATCATTGAAGTTGGGATTTTTATAACTTCAGGAGGCACGGCTCTGTAAACGTGCGATATAAAATTAATGCAGGTTTGCCTTCCACACGTGGTGGTTTTGTCACGTTTCTTCGCTTCGTAAAACATACACTTTTGCATGAAAGGCTTCTTGCATCCTCCTGGGGCCTTGCTCTAGCTATACAAAAAATATATTTGTTTAGTATAATCGGGGGTTACATATTCCTGCCGAACTTACTAGAAAACAAGGATTCTATTGGGATCATACTGCTTTGAATGACAGTATCAATGAAGTTTTATATACGCTACTACTTATAATAATGAGCATAAAATATTAATCATTAACTTTATTTTTCGTCAACTGGATGTAACATCTTTTTTTGTTATTCAGCAAATATTCAATTCATCACCTTTTTTGACATTAATTTTCTTGCCAGGACAGCTGTTTTTATGCAGATTTTGACGATCTTAACTACACGTAAGCTAGTTATTAGCTAATATTTGTGCTGTTATATTACTATTCTTCTACCATCTTTGTAACATGTCATGCAATAACAATAATAGAATTGATTAATTTACATATTCAAGTGAATAGACCTATGAATTATATTAATGCATTAATTTAAACATTTGCTTAATTGTTGTTGTTAATGTTATTATTATCATTTTTTCTGAAACACTTGGCTCAGACACCCTCCCCCGACATATATTTCTAGATGCGTGCCTGCCGAAGGATAAATTAGATCAAGCGGTGGTGGTACCGGACTTAGAGGCTAAAGGGAAAACAAAGAAGTATGTGCGTCATAAGCTGAGCATAAGAAACAGCACAATATCACAAAGAAACACTTGTTGAAACTTATGTCATAGAAGATGTTTAACAATATTAAGAACAATAAATGCTTTCTATTTGTAATATACTAAATATTGAAATTTTAAATAATCTTTTGTGTTCGTACTACACATTTAAAAACTTTTTTGTTGCTCCCAGCGCCAAGCTTAGAATTTAAAGAAAAAATGTACATTTTCATAGTGCACGGAAGTTCGACATTCAGGAAGAAAGAAGGTCTATTGGAAAACATTTCAAGACTTCCAAAAGGTATAGCAGTAATGAAAAAGAGCACTCACTTATACCGTGTTTGTTACAACCTGTCCGGCTTCCCGCGGTAGCTGATCGCTGGCTTTTCTAGCATAAACCAAGCGGTGTTGCTGCTGAAGACCGCCTGAACTCCGTGCTGGAGAAAGCCAAACGCAGGCAGCAAATTAAAATACGCAACGTGGCAACAACGTCTACGTAAGCTCCTCTCTTCTGGCTTCCATTCGCTCCTCGCTGCCCAGCAGACGACTTTTTTCTCGTTTCTCATTGGCACCAAAACTGTCGAGCGATCGCTAGCGCGGGAAACGGGACAGGTTCTAAAAAACTTGGTATAAATGTACGATGGATAGACAGTTGTATGAAGCGAGAAAAACCACAAGGTAGATTTCATAAGGTACCTAGCAATCAGTAACCAACAAACCGCATTTTTAATATTAATGTCCTCATGATTAACGAACCTTATTTATTCTCACCACGCAATGGGTAAAACATTTGGAGCTTTATCCCACTTTCCGGAAGAATATTTCGGGTTTCTGCTACTTTTGACTTTTGTTGGCATGATATCCCGGATCAATTTTACGAGACGAGACGGGACAAAACGAGACGGGACGAGACGAGACAGAACCCTTCGAGACGGGACACGAGACGGGACAAACGAATATTTTCGAGACGAGACACGAGACGAGACAGCATTTTCACGAGACGGGACGGGACAGACCAAAGTCTCGTCTCGTGGGCAACACTAAATTTCATGTTCATCATCCTCATCACAATACACTAACTTCCCTTCAAATTTATTAATTAACTGTTCGCCTAATAGACGCGTCACTAACTTAATATATACACACTTACGGTATTGGTCCAGTTCAATACTTAATACCTGGTCTTCAGTCAATGCAAGAGTATCCCGTATCCAACGATGAAGCATCAGCGATGATGGGCACTTCTTCACACTTGAAAACCATAACTTTAGCGTATTTACGCGACGAATTTCCATTTTTCCTTCAATTCAACAACTTTACGTAACTTGAAAATTTACGCGTTTCGCGTCGTCTAGCACGCCAGAGTCCCGATGACTCACCGGTTCACGAGCAGAGGCACGGCGATGTTGCTCGGGCGGGCACTTCCGCTGAACTAACCACTCGGCCACAGGGCTACTAAACTGGTGTTGGTGCAAGCAAGATCAGGATCAACGGAATACACGCGTATATATACGTTAAAATTAAATACACCAACACATAATTTCTTCGTGACAGTTTAGTGAACATTTTTCCTATCTGAAAAAAGTGAACTCATTACGCTCAATAAATACTATTTTTGTACATTTTCTAGAAACTACATTTGATCACTTTTAGTACACACAAAAGTGTACGCTTTTAGAAAATATTCTAAAAGCGTTCTAAATTCAAATGTGTTCCAAAAGTGTTCCCAAGAAACTATTTTTGATCGCTTTTAGAACACTTTCCGTTTGTAAAGCACGTTTTGAACACCTTCTAATTACTTTTAGATTACATTAAAAACACTTTTTGCTCACAATAAGACATTGTAATCACGAACTTTCTCAGTCTGAAAAGGAAATCTGATTTGAGTTGTAAAATTAAATAGTTCGTCTGGTTTCTGTTCTTCTACATTGTATGCATGTCATTAAATGCCAATAATCTACATTCACCAACACCACAAATATACATAAAAATAGTATAAGTTGATGAAAACTTTGCACCTATACAATACGTTACACTCCACTATAAGAATGTCATTACGTTTTTAGTTACACACGTTTGTGAAGAGAATATTCATATTTAAAACATGTCCTGTACAACGACTGTCATTTTCCGACACCAAATCCATCACTAAGTAATAGAAGGAATATAACAATGCCATATAATTAATAAATTCAGAAGTTTATTTTGTATCCAATACATCGATAGTTTATTATTGTACTTCGAAATGAAGTTTTTGTTTCTTTCGGTTTTCAACTCAAAGCTGAAAGTTCAGAGACGTTCCTAGTTGGAACAGCTGTGTTTGAGGTCACAGTGAAGACACACTTCGTAAGTATCTCTCTCCAGATGGCTACAGCTGTCACTGGACATTGGTTGTGTAATGTATTTAAATAATATATGCTGTATATAATATTTATTAAAGAAACTTTGAATACGTACACAATTTAGTGTCCACGTCACTCCAAGTTGCATGTATGTGAAACATATATCGTGCATGAAAGTTATGTTAATGTAAAAAGAATTATATTTGGAATGCATTTATCAAGCATTTCCTGTCTTTCAAAAATAGTTTATGTCCTTGTTTCCGTTATTAATGTGAAATTGAACGTGTTAAAAAAAAATTAAATCGTTTCTTCAAACACAAATGCTTTAGCACAAACTTCTACCCCCCATTTTGCATAATTTACGAGGATAATAACGTCTTTGGTACTACCACTAGTAATAGTAATAATAATGTTGGTCTTGGGTTCGAATCCCGGCTTCTGCATGGATGTTTGTGAGTATCCAATCCATTCATCATTTTCATCATGCCATCACTCATCCCCATCTTCGCAAATTAGCCAAAAGTGGCACAAGAAGCGAAGTAAAATAAATCAAATCAATAATAACAATAACAATATTAATAATATTATAATAACACTATTAGTAACATTATTATTAACTTTTTATTAACATTATTATTATTAAAATTATTATTATTAGACTATTATTATTATTATTGGTACGTTTATCCTGGTACTTGCCCCCCAGTCAAAAATTCGTGGTTGCGCCTCTGGGTTTCTGGACCCTTCACAACCCCGATACAAGGGTAATATATCCAGTGGCGTACGCAAGGGGGGGGGTTACGGGGTTTAAACCCCCCCCTTGAGCTTGTGAAATATTATGAAAAATGCTGTGGAAAAAAATTAAATGGCCAATTTTTCACAGTCAAAGATCTGGGACAATAATATTACTATTACTACTTCTACTACTACTACTACTAATAATAATAATATAATAATAATTTGAATTTTTATTTCCATGCAGCATGGAGAGAAGCACAGCATTCCAAACACACGCGTCTTTCAGTGATGCCTTGAAAATACCCACGAGTTTATGAGGTTAGGTTAGGGTAACTATGATTTAAAAGAGAAAACAGTTGTTTTGTATCTCAGTTGCAACAATGTTCAACACACTGGCGTACGCAGGATTTTTTTTCGGGAGGGTCTGGAATACTAAATGTGGATAGCAAATGGCTTCGATTTGGAGGGCAGGATGCATAATAAAATATTTCGTATTTTTGGAGTTTTTCAGTCTATTAAAATTGTATTCAAAGACAAAAATGGTAATCGGGATTCACTTTAAAAGGGGTTTCGCATTTACATATTTTGATTTTTTAAAGTTCTTAACGGAATTTTATTTGAAAATTCTGATTTTATCAAAATTTTGGTAGGGGCTGGAACACCATCGGTCATCCCACTACGTACGCCAGTGTTCAACGAACATCTATTTTTTTGTGTGAACAATGAGAATTAACTAAATAAAGTTATTGGTACGTTGTAAGAGGCTAATGTATAGACAAAGGCTAGGCGGACAAGAATACAGTCACCAGTCCGCCTTCCCATTATATTGTTTACCACAGCTCGTTTGAATGTCTCTCTTTAAAATGTCTCACCTTGTTGGCTAGACAATTATTAAAACGACAATAAGCTTAACTATTGTAAAATGTTTTGTTGGTAAGAAAAGCGAGATAATCCAGATGTGAATTATCGGGGACATTTATGCGGGGAAAAATCCGGAAAAATTCCAACCAATTTCGGGAATCGAATCCGAATCTCCCGCGTGATTGTCACTTGTCAGACGCTCTATCGACCAGATCACCGCAGCTCCTTGGATGAGTTCCATAGTTTGATTATTTCAATTTATTTTAATATATTTTCTTGTATTTATAGATCTTCTTCACCCTTGAAATGTCTCACTAGACAATTATTTCGTAACAAAGAAACAAAACAATGCTCCCAGGATTTGATAAAAATCGAATGACTAGAAAGTAATTTCGTTCTATTGTTTTCATAAATACTATATTTATGTAGATCTCTACTACTTAATAGTAGCAGTAGTGGTATTTGTAGTATTATTAGTATTAATTCAGCTAATTAATTAATTATAAGTATTATTAATTAATTGTGATTATTATTATTTAATTAAAGTATAATAAAACAATGATAATGTGAATTTGGAAAAAAGTTTTAGAAATAACACCCCCCTTGATGAAATCCTGCGTACGCTACTGAATATATCCTACCTCCTCTCCGCGAGAGAAAGTTGATACCCTGCCACTGCCGTAAGTTGCAAATCAGTCCACCTGTGCACGTAAGGACTGAAAGGAAACTAGTGAATCCCCCGACAGTCAGTTCCACGTAATCTACAACAGTTCCGGCGTGAAGGGCGAAAGAGATATTCCGGTAAAAGAAACGGCATTGGTTTTCCTCGTGGATGACCCATCTTCGTCATTGGGAGGCATGCGCGAAAATCTATTCCTGCCAGTGTGCGTTGAGTTGAACGACAGATCTTCGTGGATCCCCGCACTTAGCCCAAGGCAAGGGCATGTGGCTAGGGAACGAAGAACACGAGATATACATCCGATCACAATCTCGCGACCTACCAGTGGTGCTATAACGTTCGTACAGTCAACATGGGTCTGGACATCTATAAGAAAGCCAAGTAAGTCTGACGTTCGGAAAGCAGTCTTTGCACCCTACATTTTTTTTAGTCTTTCGAGATATATCGTGAGTATCTGTAGACAGGACAAATTGATATAACGTGGTCAGAAGTGACGCAAGTTCGATTTGTGGACGTTGTGTTTCGATGCAAGCTCTCTGTCGCCGCACCGCTGTCGTAGTGTAATCAAGAGTGTCTCGGTTCGATACCCGGTGGAAGCACATGGAAGTTCAGATGCCACTTTATAGGTCCAGTCCCAATTAGCCTGTCTGCCCGATAGTAACGTAGTCGCCTTGTAATGAAGGTGTTCCAGGTTCGATACCCGGTCGAGGCACATAGTGGTTCGGATCCAACTACACGTCCAGTACAGGTTATCGTCAGTGGCGTAGCATGGACATTTCGGGTGGGAACGCCAAGTCCGAAGGAAGGGTCGGCTCTTTCTTGCTTAATAACGTACTTATGGTATTAGTCGCCACAGGTATTGTTTATTTGCCTGAAGTCAGCTGGGGTTTCAATAAAACATCATCCATGCATGTTTTAGCTAGACAATTAGATGCCTCACTATGCCACAAATGTTTTGTACTCTGGTGTTTTATACCTTTCTGCATGACGCAAGTCATTAGAAAACCTACCTGAATCACAAGCGCCTTTGAACAACAGCAGACGTCATTGTTGTGGTTGATCCAACTACTCATTGATTTGGTTTATTTTACTTCGCTTTTCTACCACTTTTGGTTAATCGCGAATATGAATATGAGTGATGATATTGATGAAGGGACACTGACAAAGAACACCCGTGCTCACGCTGGGATTCGAACCAGGGACCTCTGTCGTCTTGGCGCACTGTGCAAAGCAGAGTGGATGATCCAAATATCATACACACTACTGACGTAACAGTGCCGATTAGTAATTCAGACCACTGTTTATTACATCTTGAGAATGCTGATAAACATTTTAAAATAATTTTCTCCAGAGACCATTCGATGTTAAGAGTTTTCAAATGAATGCTAAACATTTCCATTGACACAATATTAAGCAGTTAGATAATAACGAAAAAATACAATAAAAAAATTAATAGTTTTGCGGGTTAAGTGGTAGAGCAGCAACAGGCTGAATTTCTATTTACCACGAGGACTTCACCAACTTACTTCACAAAAACTTCACAAAAACTGTGTTGATCTTTTAGTTTCTAATGCACATCGCTGTTCGTGCGATAAATCATATAATGCAGTGGCCATTAAGAAGCAGTATATTTGAGATTGGTAAAGTTATGTCAGTCAATATTGCGTATTGTAGCATCACACAGCACGATTTGCATGAGCGCGAAGAGCGAAGAACAGGGTAGGAATTCTACCGCTGCCGTCTGCTTCAGAAGGCAGGAAGGGTCACATGAACCAATCACGGTAGACCTCTCGTACGCCGGCGTAAGAGAGCCCATTTACGCCAGTGTTGCCACATGAAGGGAAATTTCCCTTTTTGAAGGGAAATTTGGAGCTAATTTTAAGTGAAAAGGGAAAAGGGAAATTCGATGAAAAATAGCGAATTTTCAGGGAAATTTTAAGACAGAGTAAACATTAATTATATTAAACATTATAACAGATTCCAGTTTTGAAAATGAGATTTTTTTTATTTTATATTGTAGTATACTTTGTTCTGAGAGGAAGGGTGGAATTTGGGTTGACCCACATCTGTCTACCGTTTGGGGCCGGAGGTCTTTGGCCATTCACCCTTATGGGAGTGGGAGTCCGAGGGTATTGTTTATTTAAGCTTTCCCAGGTTCTCTGAATTTTGACTCAAACACTACACGTGCACACCATAAAGTTATCTTTGTCGCAAACCTTCATTGGACACTGGGTGGGTTATTCGTCGTGTACGAGTGTTTGCTGGAAGGCTGTGCCCGTCTTGGACGACGCGAGAACAAGGGAAGCAAAGGAGACTATCTGCAAGTCCAGAATATATTAGAAAACGTCGTGGAGAATTATCGGAAGACGAAAAAACACCGCAGAAACAAGTTAAAAAATTCCGTGCAGAGTGGCAAGAAGTGACCAACAATGGATTAAATTTTAATAAAAAACTTGCAGTGTTTTAGAAGTTTCCACCTAATATGTGAAATTTACCAGAATAGAACATTTGCTGAGGTATGTACTATATATCTTTTTTTTAATAAAACGCGTATATCCATGCGCCGAACTTAACATTTTTATGGGGAGGCAAAAATGTGATTTTCCACAGAAACTCTTCATATGTGCGCCTTACTAGAACAGCATTTTGTGTAGAATATTTTTAATTTTCTTCTGATGGTGTGATGAAGACAAGGGGCATTGGCCTCCCTAAATCCAATCTCTGTTTGTGTGTTTTGCTTTTTACTGATGAAAATCTTCAGTTGCCAACTATAACATAGTTTTAGCTTTCATCTCAAAACAAAAAATTTAGCTTGGTTTAGAAATAAAATCTAAATCTTCCAAAAAAAACATTTAAAAGTTATTGATTTTATTGTTTATTGATATGGTTTATTTTACTCCGCTTTTCTGCCACTTTTGACTAATTGCAAAGATGGGGATGAGTAATGATATGATTAAATTTATGAATGGACACTCACAAACAGCCATGCCCAGGCCGGGATTCGAACCCGGTACCCCTGGCGTCCTATCATTTAAAAGTTAAATTGATTAACATTTTATACATACATACGAACATGGGTCAACGATAGTATTTAATTATTATTATTAATAATAATAATAATAATTCTTTAGATGAAGGGAAAAAATGGGCGAAAAAGGGAAATTTTACCCCTTGGAAAGGGAAATTGTGCTTACAGATTGTGGCAACACTGATTTACGCGCGTGCTGTAGAAATGGAAGCTTTCCCTCCATAAAGGCAGCAAGGAATATAGGAGTCCTGTACACCGAACCTGCTCGGCGTTCGGCCGGGAAAGGCTACGTTCAGAAGACACAACGGCGCTTATGGAGAAACCGCACAGTGTTGCCAATACAGCGCTAGCTCATGTCGCCGGGAAATGATGACCTTCCTTCACAATGAAGGTGTTACATATTTTGTATATATAATGATAATTATATGTAATTATTAATATTAATATTATACTGCGAACGTTACAGTTATTATTTTTACTATGATCCATTGCGATCACTACACACGCGAGTGTAATGCACGAATATGACACTTCAGAAATCACTTAAAAAAGTAAAAATCACTGAGAGCTCACACAACTGAAAACACTTTTTCGGGAGAGGGAAAAAGTCTAAACAGACCAAAGTAGATCTCTCACTCAAGTAAGGGGAAACTGGCACACGGGTTAGATTAAGTTGCAACCCAAACAAACAAATGAGTTATGGCCCACGTGAACTGATAAGACGTGAATGACTCAAGCAAGGCATGTCATATTTCTATCTTGAAGCTCCATATTTTGTCACGTGTTGGAAAGCCTTTCAAAGGTTAATATGGTGTCTATGAATTTATGTGTACGTTGGAAACTGAAAGGTGATCTTCATTTCAGTATTAATGTCGACAGTAATGTAAACGAAAACAATGTGTATTTGCGACAGCACTAATGTTGCTCACAACAGCAGCATTGGAAATAATTGTCAATTATTAAATTTAAGTAATTTCAATTCTATTATAACAAACAGCAGGAAGTTCATATTTTTACTGAATGGAAATAAAATAACTGGAAAACTTGGTGGTGATTAGCCGGAATGCTGCGGTGAGTCGGCTCAAGATGGCCAGACAACGTCTCCTTACTTCGCGCGCGGTTCGGGTTAAAAAGAAACTCCAAATGCATGGAAGTAATATTTCTGGGAACCTTTGAGTGGTTATAAAAAATAATTTCATTATTTTCTCCACAACTTTGTCGCTAGAAGTTTTTACTTGGAATTACAGAGCAAAAAATGGCCAGCGACGACATTTTCTACTGCACGAATATAAAAATTCTCCACATACTTTATTTGAATATTTTTTAATGCAAATATGATTTAAAGTATTGATAAATTCTGATTACCACCGTCACCTATGACAATTAAAAAACAGTGTCAATTTTTTTCATAATGAAAGCTTCAATTTTACGGCATGTTTCAACGTTAGGAATGAAAACAATGTAAAAATTGTGTTTTCACAGAAAATTTGCGTTTTTAATTTATCTAAAATTATGTAAGCAAGTTACCAGTTTTTTGTGTTCACCATCGTATTCTCTACAAAATTTCCTGCAAAACTGCAGGTACCGATTTTACATACGCTAAATTTGTAAATCCAGAAATTTGACAACAGCGCGCTCGTATTTCCCATAAGAAAAGCATTGCCCATAAGAGCCCATTGTGTCTTCTGAACGTGAAAACGACTCTAGAACGAGTGTTGAGAGTGGAGCGTTGCAAGCGGATCGCGAAAAATAGCTATTATAATGCCATAAAGGTCAAACATTTATGAAATCAGTCACGTTTTACTTTATAATCACAGCATTTAAGATTTTTTGAAATTTTAAATCTGGGAACGCCAGGCGTACGGGCGTACTATAACGCTACGCCACTGGTTATCGTGTCTGTGCTTAGAACGGGGCTAAAATAACTAGTCAAAGAAACAAACAACAAGTCGCCTATCAGTCTGACAGATTAGCCGATATTTTGAACTAGAACATTTGACTGTGTTTAAACACTGATTATTACGTTGTGTAATGTTGGAATGGACGTTTATCGTGTAGCAGGATACACTTTTCTCGTTTAAGTTTATAGATATTCCCAGTGCTCGAAAAATGTACCTCAAAGCTAGGCGTCATCTCTGAAAATCTGGTAGCAATTGTGCATACTACAGTATGTTTCAAAAGTTTCGCAATGCAAACTTTGAAAATCTATATCAGAAATCGTTAAGATATATTTTCACCGGAATTTCTGCACTAAACTAATCCTGTAGGCTATCACTGGGTTCATAAATTTATGTTAGCATTTATCTACATAAAAACAATTACATTATTTTAAAAAAAAAACATTGTTAATTTGCTGAAAACATCTGAGAACTGATTTTCAACAATAAATACCAACTCTTGAAAAATTTGAGGGGATCATTTGTTGGTGTTTGACTGGTTGTAAAACAGTTGCTTTGTGAGGTACAGCAGAAGCAGGGCATTTTCATTGGAAAACCTCTTGCACATGAGTGTAAGAATGAGTAGTAAAATACTCTTCAGCAATGCACAGGCACTGCTCCAATGAATACGCCATGCTGAATCAATTAAAAAAAAAAAAAACAGGCACAGTAGCGGCGAAAGTGAGCGAATAGAATTCAATGTAACCAGGGGCAGTCTAGGATTCTCTCAAGAGTCCTATTTCGGCACAAAATCTGGATTTACGATTTTTCACGTAAATGTATAGACACATGCTGCATGCGACTGTTGACAATATTTCGACCTGCTAGTGTTGCCATATACGGAGATATGTCCAAAAAATGGCACTTTTCACTTCACCCATAAAATCGCCAGTCAAAAATTCATCAAATGTTGCACTTGACCAATATTGGTCGCGAATGACAGACTGACATGGCATCAGTCATCAAATGTCTAATTATGACCCTTCGATAATTTCTTACATATTTTTCTTGCTCAGAAGTTCATTTCTGAAAAAAAATTGAATGCTGCTTTCCGTCAGTTATTTCACAAAAATACAACAGGGAGATAATCCTGAAATGATCGACCTAGAATTTTCAAACATTTTGATTCTGAAATTTGAGCGAAACTGATTTAATTCTCAGAATCGCAGCCCAGCCGCGACCCCTTCATTTTCACTTCTTCTGTCTTTCCAGTGCTGTTCCTGGATCAGACTGAAAATTCCCTTGTGATTGTCCCAAATTCCCGTTCCATCTTTTAAATTCCCCCTTTATAAGAGTTCAAACCTAGGATATCCACCTTCATTCTTCTCCCAGTGGTTTGTTATACAGTTAGTGTATATGCGGTCCTATAAAACACATGCATGTATATTGCGTAGTGGTTGTATATAATGCTGTTTGGTAAGTCTATGAACAATATGAGCGTCGGAAAGTGAGATCGAAGTGGTCTATAGTAACCCCTCCCCGAATTGACATCGTTTATTGCAAGTTACAAAATAGCAAAACGTTTGTTAGTTTTATTGTTAATAACGGAAATAAAGTCCAGTTAGTTAGTATTCTAACAGAAGAAAAATTGCTTTAGATCGAGAAATTGAGGTTACGATGCAGGCAGGCACCACGTTATGTTTTACCATTTAATCCAAAGAATAACTGTTTCACAGTTTTACAAATTCCAAAAATTAAGTTTTATGTGAATGGTCAAACAACATAAACTGTATCACTAAAATTTATCTCTTACTTTTAAAGATTCTTATTCAGGTACCTAAAATTTAATAACAAAATATAATAACTGTGCATTTCAGTATACACTGCATGAAACTTGAAATAAATAAATAAAAATAGTTGTGCTGCATATTCACACTTCTGATGGATTAAGTAGAAAAGTCTTCTCAAGGATATAGGGACAGCAATAATAATAATAATGATAATAATAATATGTTTGGAATTAATTAGTTTATGAAATTTAAATATATTATTATTACATTAACAATTGTTATTGTTATTATTCAAATTTCTTGTGACGACCATCGGAACAATTATGAGTGAACCCCCTCCCCCGAAAATGTTTCCTGCCTACGACCATGCATTAAAACTCCGTTTATTATGGTGTATTTAAAGGGCATAGGCCTAAGTACACTATACAGTACAGTAAAATGTAAAGCAATATGACAATGCAGTGCTTCTAGTCACATTTAAAACCTTGCATTCTGCTTTCTTTCTTTTTTCCCCCTTGCCTGTCCGGATTAAGCGAAGTCCTACTTATCGGGGTTCGGATTAACGAGGTTTTACTGTATTTGCAACAACTCTTAGTTTCCATTACAGCATGTTCTTGACCAAATTGGAACGATATAGGCTACTCAAGGACAATAAAATGCAATACACACACTTGAAATAAAGGACTCCGTTTAATTGCTATAAATATAGGGCAAAAAAATACGCACTAAAGCCTCCAATATGCATTTATATGCACTATGAAACTTAGCCAATCAAGCGAAATGAATGAATCCTGTGAAAGCATACAAATTTTCCCCAATGAAAAGAACATGCAAAAATTCGCCCCCTAATGACTGCAATGTTGGTATCAGGATTCGGCCAGGGAAGTTAGTGAAATGTATAAACCTCGGGGTTTGACCTAACTTCACCTGGTCTTGCTGACCCGAAGGGATTTGGCTTGATTTTGAGGTAAAGTGATAGTTAACGAACGAAGGTAAGTAACATTTTTTGGATCTCTGACTTTATTTAATAAGGTCACAGGGTACGAGAATGTGTTAGGGGTGAAATTTGCCCCCCCCCTTCCTTATGTTTCGACTAGTCATTAAACATAAATTTTTAATCAACTCAAAACAGACACATTTACGAATGCTTATTTTCTAACACGTGCTATTATGCAGAGATCAGAAAGGCTTGTGGGTTGTGTGGACGTGTGAATTATGTGACACTGACGCTGGGGTTTGAGCTGGACGTTTCGTAACGTAACTGGCACGTGTTCGCTTGCTATGATTGGATAACGTGAGAGTTCAGGGTGCGAAATCCTGGGCGGGACGGGGGGATTTCCCCCCACCAACAATCTTGGCATTAAAAAAAAATCCCCGGGGGGGGGAGTTTTTGTTATAACAAGCAAAAGATAAACATTTACTTTTAATTTCAAATAGCTATACTTTACTAAGAATAATATCGAAAACACAGAAAGTAGTGTGGTTGTGAGTGTTGAATGCTTGCTCTCTCTCACACACACACACATAGAGATCATTAACAAATCTATATCAATACGAACAATAAAAGTGAAACACGAATGCAAGACAAAAATACTTAAACTAACTAACTCTCTATCCGAAGGTTCATGGCTGCAGCAACACATACATTCCATCTGTCCCTATCCTGAGCAATATCTATACTCTTTTCCATCCCTACCAATTTCCTTTAGGTCCATCTCAACGTTGTCCCTCCATCTTCGTCTTGGCCCTCCTACAGGTCTCTTACCATCAGGTTTCCCAACAAGAATCCTGTCAACTCTTCTTTCCTCTCCAATTCGTGCCACATGTCCTGCCCACCTAAGTCTTCTCGATTTAATCATTCTAATAATATCTGGACATGAAAACAAGAATGCAAAACAATAATAACTATAAAGTCTAATTGATTTATATTAACACAAAGCAATAACTAAATAAAAACGCCTACATACCAAAACGCTTCAACTATTTCATAATTGAGGACTAAAAGTGGTAAACGTTGTAAGTGCCAAAAGCGAAAGTGTTGGGAAATCGCATCGTTCCGCACATCAGCCCGTAAGAACGTGCACACTAGTGACCTCTTTAAACGCACTTTGAACTACTTAGAGGGCTACCAGCCACTTTTCACGTTTACCACATTATAAAGCATGGCATATTTCACAGTTCAACGTGGAAAACTGTGTTTGAATTCTTGTGGCACTTACAGCGTTTACCAATTTTAGTCTTCAATTTTTTACCATCTTTAACCAGTGAGTAAAGGAATTCGTTTGCTACTTTATGATATCTGATATATATAAAAATTACAAATTAATTTATTTCTATGCAATTAATAATAATAATATATTTTTAATTTACTAATTTATTTTTTATTTTAATACCATTATAAATATTATATCGTGTAATTAATGAATATATTTTTGGGGGGGTTGTAGATTAAGATATTTCTCTCCCCCACCAGTTTTTAATGATTTCGCACCCTGGAAGAGTTATTACTTACCATGGAAGTTAAGCATCTGTCTGTCCTATAAATCTACACGAGTTTCCCCTCCCTCTCCCCCTCCCCATGTCTCCCCCCTATCTCCCCAATGTTCTTTCGTCTAGTCTTGGCATTTTAATTAACGCTTGTCGCGAGGAAACTAGTTGTTTTAGTATGCAATGTTAATTGGGCATTAACCTATGTCTACTGCTTCAAACTATACTCATTCTAACACTTCGTTTTGAGAGAAAAACCTCTTCTCTCATCTTCAGGTGGTTTATTTTCCCGGTGGTGGAAATCGAACAGACAGATCTGTGATTTTACTACAAATCCGATAATAACCCTTGATAACACCACTGTCTTGTAAAGCAGTAACAAAATACAATTTCATCATAGTTTTATTTATTTCCTTTCCTTGTGATCAGAGGCAATGTCTCATATTTACATTCCAAATTACTACCAACTCACAACCAGCTATGTGTCCCAATGCTCTTGTACGTGACGAATGCGACAACACAATTCAATCTTAATTTGTTTGGAGTACCTCGAGAAGAGACGCCGTTGAGAACCACCTACCACAGAGTACACCACTCATTGTCACGTGGAACACCTATTTTCGCTTACCTAAAGAACAACGCGATTCTGTTTCTCCTGGTTAAAATTGAAACGCAGACTGAAAGATATTTAGAAATGTCGATATCGGTATTATATATCGTAGGTATCGATATATTGATCGATATTAATAATATTCAACCGATATGGAAATACCGATATCGCATGACCACACAAGAGACAATTATCACGTAGCTGCGATGTCAATTTTTGATGAACTTATTATGTCCAAGTAGGTTATACAAAATGCGAACTCTTTTTGTTACCCCAATCACTGTACAGTCACCAGCAATACAAATGGCACACCTAGATCCTGAAATAATCGCTACGTTCAAGGCGTTATGTGGACGGCGATAAGGGATTTTAATAGCAAGTTTTCAATGGCAATTTATACCACAGCCGTTCAGTTAGGCAAAACACATAACGGCTTGCATTATTCCAGAATGTAGGTGTCTCATATTGCTAATGACTGTACAGTCACGGACACTTATGTGTTGTAACGATCGACTTTGGAGTCAATTGAATCATTACAACCCAGCAGTGTTCGTGACTGTACATGTTACCATCATAGCATGCGTCTTTTTCCCGCATGAGACAAGCCAAGACTTGCGTCAAACCAACCAATAGCAACTTAGTAAATTCCTAACTCATTTTTCAGTATTAATTGTTTATTACTTTCCGGTAATATTTTATCAAAATGTCACTAGGAAAATTTATGCACAACGAACAATGAATTGGCTGTTTTAATGTTTTTATAATTTTCCAAATAAGATAATACATTTAATCCGAACAAACTTGACTGGCAAATAACACCCATACGCAGGCAAGGATTCGAACTCGAGAACCCTAGCATCGTATCCCACTGTGCTATCTCCGGCATGGAAATCGGCCCCAACTGAAATGTCATTCTGATTGATTCCATTGTGTAATACTCGTGAAATCCGAGTGTGCGTTTATCCACAGTATCTCCGTAGCCACACAACACGTGACAATATATTGTAGATTGTTACGTAAGTTTCTTCGTGTTTTACAATGGAATGACCTATAGAGATTGAACTTTCAACACCCCAATGCGAAACGTTTCTGCTTCACTGTATGTCTGTGTGGATAGTACATTTAAATAAACGTTCAAACTCCTTAGTTGTGCACACTATAAATATATTTTTAGAAACGGAATAAATAAAATTGTGTTCCCGGGTTCGAATCCCGGTCCTGGTATGGGTATCCTTTCTGAGTGCCCCTTCATCAATTCCATCATATCATCCCTCATCCTCATTAGCCAAAAGTGTAAGAATAACAACCCTAAATAACAAAAATAAAATTACATTAAATTCAGGTAACTATGAATGCTTTTTTTTTTTTTAATTCATATTCATTCATACTTTATTGGTTTTAGCTGTTATACCAGCTCTACACCAAGTGTCCTAAAAATATGTCATGCATGACACTGTTACACAAATTACAAATTTTGAATATATACAGTTTTCTTATACATAATTTATCTACATCATTATCATACAAATTTAAAATTGATAATAAATACAATTGTTATATCTGGTGACTATATCAAGTTACACATTTTGAATATTTACAATTTTCATATGTCTATATTAATATCATGAAAAAATCTACAAATGATAAATACAATTGTTACATCTGGTGACGATATTAAACAGGATAAAGAAGTTGGAAGAGGTATTCCTTTCTTTATTAGATTCTTGAATAACATCTCCCTTTGAGTGGTATAAAGTGGACATTGAAATATAACATGATGAGCATCTTCCTGATCTAGATTGCACTTGCACATAGGTGAATTTACTAAATTAATTTTATATAAATGGTGATTTAAACGTATGTGACCTGATCTCAATCTTAGTATTAAAACTAAAAACTTTCTGGGTATATTAAATGTATAAAACCACGGAGTCTTATTGTTTAAATTTAGTACATTTTTATATGAATGACCCATATATGTAAATTTTTGTTTGACCCATATCTCCCAATCTTGTTGAATTTTGTTTTTAACTCTTGGTAACATATCTGTATATGATAATAATATATTCGTTCTGTAATCCATAATTCTTGCTTCTTTAGCATTTTTATCTGCCAGTTCATTATAATGAAAACCTGAATGTGCTGGTATATATGCAAAATGAATTGTCCTTCCCTCTGTAGTTAACTTACCATACAATCTTATTATGTAAAGTACCAATGCTGATGCCTTATATAACTTTTTATATGAAGATTGCACACTGTACAAAACACTTTTAGCATCTGTTAATATTAATATCCTTTTATCTGGAATATTATTAATGTACATCAATGCACGATATATTCCATATGCTTCTGCCGAGAAAATAGAACACTCTCCAGGTAGTCTAAACTTTTTAATATTTCCATTTGAAGAGTCAATAAAAGCACATCCTACTTCTTCTTTATTTTTTGATGCATCTGTGTATATGAATCTATAACTCTCCCAATTTTGTAAATATAATTGAATATTTGCATAACTTGTTAATGAAACATTCCTTACCGGTATTTGATCATATGAAATTTCATAAATTGGATGTTTGCTATGCGTTATTATTGTAGAAAATAAATCTTGAAATTCTATTTTACATTGTAGGAAAGTTGAATATTGTCCCTTTATTTTGTTCTCTTGATATAAAACCCATTGGTCTTGCATAAGTTTATTTACTGGATGTTCTTGTGTTTCCCAGCACTTGAAAACGAATTTATTTGTAATCCATTTGCATCTATACTTAAAAGGTTTTTCTATGGATTCTAAATAAACTCCTACATTGGGAGCTGAATTCATGAGACCCAATGATCTCCTCAAGACTTTTCTTTCTAAACTATCTATCTTAGATAGAATTCTTTCTGTAGCATTTCCATATATGCTGCATCCGTATTCTAGCTTAGGCCTAAAAAAGTTTTTGTAAAATAAAAGCATTATTCTTGGGTGAGCACCCCAATTAGTATTTCCTAAAATTTTAAGCATGTTGAAAATTTTTTCACCTTTAGCTTGTAAATACCTTATATGATCCATCCACATTAATTTTCTATCAAAATTAATTCCTAAATATTTTATTTTATTTTGAAATGGAATACCAGCAATTTGTGTCAACGTATTTGGATATTTATGTTCACTTTTGTTATTAAAACATACAGCTGCTGACTTGTTCTGTGATATGATAAAGTTCATTCTCTCCAGCCAACATTTCACTTTATAAAAATTATTTTCTATTTTCTGAATACCATCATATGGATTACAAAATGATCCTAATATACACAAGTCGTCTGCATACTGAATTATTTTTATTGTAGAATTATGAAATTGAAATATTCCTCTCATATATATATTAAATAATAATGGACTCAGTGGACTTCCCTGAGGTAATCCTTGTGAAGTGGTACGGGGCCCACTAAGTGTGTCCTGAAACCAAAATAATATTTTCCTATTTATCATCAAGTTCCATATTATCTTCATAATTATTTTCGGAGTATTTGTCTGATTTAACATATCAATTAATATATGAGGATCAACGCTATCATATGCACCTTGTATATCTATAAAGTGAGCAAATGTATATTGTTTCTTATACATTGCATTTTGAACATGCAATGTTAATGTTGATAATGCATCAATACAACCCTTGTTTAGCCTAAAACCAAACTGATAGGGATAAAAATATTGTTCTTTCTCAAAATACCACTCTAATCTTTTTAATAATAATCTTTCAAATATCTTCTCAATTGTAGGAGCCAACGTAATAGGTCGATATGATTCAGCTTCTTTCGGATCTTTAGTTGATTTAAGTATAGGTAGTATCAGATGTGTTTTCCAGTTTTGTGGCACATTTCCACTTCTCAGAATATTATTATAAATATTTACAAGTACTTTTAATGCATTGTCCGATTGATGTCCTATCATTTCATACGTTATTCCATCGTATCCTGGAGCAGTTGATTTTATATTACTTAGAGTTTCTCTTAATTCTTGCAATGTTATTTTTGAATAAATTTCATCAATGGAACTTATATTATTTATAATCTCGGGTATTTTATTTCTTACATAACTAGGTGTAAACTTTTTTTCAAAATGTTCTTGCCAAATTGTTGTTATAGGTGAAACTCTAATTTTATGTCCTTTTTTAAGAAAATTTATTTTTTTCCAAATTGTGTTTGTTTTAACAGATGGTGATAATGATTCACAGAATTCTTCCCATGCTTGCCTTTTTGCTTTATTAAAGATACGTTTTGCTTTAGCAATTACTTGTTTTAAATTTATCCAATTATTTGGCAAAGGTTGTTCAGCAAATATTTCAGACAATCTTATTCTTTCTTCTTTTGCAACTTGACACTCATCATTCCACCAACTTATAGTGGGAAAGTTGTTTTTATTATTAATTTTCTTCCGTTTAGCTACAATATCCATTGCATATGTTATTAATTGTAAATAACGTTGACACGTTATGTTTTGTTCCTGTTTAATATCTTCCATTGAGATATAAGAGTCCAAAATTATAGAATATAATTCCCAATCGATGTTTTTAACCTGCCACCTTCTAATTGGTAATGAATATATTTTAGTTACTGAGTGTGCATCATTTAACAGTGTAATGAAAATTGGCAAATGATCACTACCCCTATTCACAAAATCTACTTCCCAAAACAATTTATTTATTATATTATTTGACACAATAGTTAAATCTATGGCTGTTGGTGATTTACCATTCCATGGATAATGAGTAGCTGACCCATCGTTCATGAAATGTAATGATCGATCACTAATCCAGTCCAAAATACTACATCCTAATGCATCTCTATAATTACAACCCCATGCTTCATGATGAGCATTCATATCACCTGTGATAATGACATTGTCGTGGACATAATATAATAATTCATTAAAGTGTGTTACTTTAATATGTTGAGATTTATAACTCGATGGAATATAAATTGAAACTATTGTACACTCTAATGTGTTCATCTTAATTTTCACTGCTATTAATTCTACATTAAATAATTTTATCAACCCTAATGATTCTGGTAATGTTACTCTCTTAAATTTTATACTTTCATGTATATATAAACCTACACCTCTTGTATCTTTAGTATGTAAATTAGATATTAACTCGTAATGAGGTATTTGATAATATTGATGCTGTCTACCACGAAATTCGGACAAACTCAATATACCTGGATGATGCTCATCTATAATTTGTAATACTTCTAATCTTCTAGCTGTAAATGAATTTATATTCCATTGCACCATAAAAGACATACCTATTGATCCTCTTCTACAAGTTTAACTTTCTGATAATATTGCAATTATCTTTCCTATAATTTGTTGCATTGAAATTAAAATCTTCTGTTTCTTCCTGGAATCATCTAAATCACGAACTGATTCAATCATGTCTGGTAAAAGGTCCAACAATGACTGATATATTTCCTTTTGTCTACAAGAAACTGATTTACGATCCGAATATCTTCTGCAATTTATATTGTCCATATCTTGTTCTTGCTTACTATAAGGGGATTCTCTCAAATATACTGGATATTTGTATTTTATTTGTTCTTTTTCTGTGTCTGATGAGGATGAAGAATCCACGTTCACATCCTTTTTGTTTTCCCGTGGGAGTTGTACAATACGTCTTGTAGCCGTTTTCATAATCTTCTTTGGAGGTGATGTAACAACTTTGCTGTATTGTACTCTCATTTTTTGACCACTATTCTCTTTTGCTATTTTCTTTTGTTCCGCCATTTGAGTTACAAAACTCGCACAATAACTCTCTCTGCCCTCCTTGCAACTATCACTTGTTGGTGCATTCTTCTCATTCACATAACTCTTTTTGATGGGAGGGAATTCCAATCCGCTTCTTCGAACAGTTTCATGTTGAAATTGATCCCTAAATAATTTAATTTTTTGTTCACATGATATATTTTTTGAATTATTTCCCGTCACAATACCTTTTGCTTCATAGTATGAGATGTTTTTCTCGGCCATAATAATTTGAATTTGCTTTTCATCCTGATATTTTGAGCACATTTTGTTGCAAGCGTTATGATCTCCTTTGCAATTTATACATGTTTCACTCATTTCGCAGTTTCCTTCGTGATAATCTTGGCCACATTTATAACACAATTTTTTACCCTTGCACTGTTGACCTGTGTGAGCAAATCTGAAACATCTATTACATTGCAACACTGGTTTCACACGTGGCACTACCTCAACTATTTGTTTTCCAACTGCTATGTATTGTGGTAAAACTGTCCCCTTAAAAGTTACACATAAGACTTGAGTAGGTTCAAGCTTAAATGACCCATCATTCCGCCATATTTTCTTCTTCATTCTTTCCATCTTAGTCACTAGCACTGGGCTTTCTATACTGCTTTCCAAATACTGCATTTCAAATTCTGTGGGTATTCCAAACACAAGGCCTTCCTTCTCCACTAAAGATTTAGGAATTCTGGCATTTACTCCTAACTTGTCTAATAACACTTTATTTTTCACAAAGTTATTAGCTTCTTGTGACGTGTTGAATAATGCTCGAACTCTATTTCGTCCACTTTGATCTACATACTTTACTTTCACATTATTATCCATCAACATATATCCAACTTTAACTGGATGCAAATTTCCTAACTGTTGGTTTCTACTTTCTATTATCACTAAATAGGGTTCGTTGGCACCTATGTCATACTGGTATATTTTTTCTTCATGATTGGTAGTGTGTTCCATCCTAGAACTTTTGTTACCCATTTCATTTTGTATTGTATTGTTCTTTCTTTTATTCGGCCCATTTACTTTGTGTGAAATGTCCATGACATCATTTACATCATTTTCTTCATGTTTTGAATCAGATGATATTATATCAATATTATCACTGGTTATAGTATTATTGCATATAGCACTATGTCCGTCCTCAACAATATTGCTTCCCTTTTGATCCATTATGATAAATAAACGAGACAGTTAAAGCACATCTCTAATACAATCCAAAGGGATATTGAACGTCTTAAATTGTAATAGATTTGATTATTATCAATCAACTTTTGTCCTTTTCTATCACAATAGATAATAATCTAAACACTACTTAATCTTACTACACAAGTCCTTCAATTAAATCCACATAACATTCGATTCAATCTAGCGAATAATCTTGCTTATTGAACCAATACGCCATTTTTTCACTCAATCTCAAAATCATTTATTTATTTTTTTAAAAAAAAAAAAAAAAAAAAGTCATGTTCAATTTTTCAAGATAGTTGCATGGCCTCGGAAATTGGCGGTTTTAGACCATCAACCCCGCAGTCAACTTGTTACGGTTTACATTGATTAAGGAATCTAATATTGTTCATCTAATCACTAAGTTACTGCAAGAAAAAAGTCTGACATACGTCATCATCTTGACGCATGTCAGTTCTGAAGGACGCATGCTGAGAGCTATTAGTCGTCAAAAATGCGTTCCACCCTCAGAGAATTCTGTTGCCTTGATTTTTTTATTCTCTCACCCAAGTCTGCCAATCAGCTTGCAAACTGCATTCTTGCACGTTCAATCACACTGCCAATTATTATGTCAGCACGTAAGAATTGCCTGTTTTTTTCTTTGTTGTGATGTGCAACAATCGTTGTAATTGACTCTCACCAAGGACTTATTTAGAACGGGGCGCAGTCCCTTCTCCCCTTAAAAATTTTAATAACAAATTAAACACAGAACGTGTTTGTATTATGTTAAGTGTACAACATGAGATGCGTTTATTTATTTCTGCCTTCTTTGTAGTACATACTCAGAGAATTAACATATCCGGTACCCTTGTACAGTCACGAACACTTCTACGTTGTAAAAAGACTCCATTACAATCCAATGGCATCGTTACAATCCAGAAATGTTCGTGACAGTACAGTGGGATCCGTTAGTATTACCGTGCAAATTGACCATGGCTATATTCATTAATTTTTATCTCGCATCCTATTGTGTTCTCAAGCGATGTATTTTTATGTATGCTGGTGCAGAAGTTGTGAACAGCTTGTTTTTTGTGTTTCCTTTTAATTCTTGAAGCTCTTATTGGGTCAAATAAAGTGCACGAACATGGTGATGGACAATTTGCACGGTAATACTCATGGATCCCACTGTACATGATCGTTTGAATGTTTTGAATTTTGAATTTAGGGTGCTTCAGCACTTTGGCTATTTTGCACCCGACAATTTATACGGGGTCCAGCCTATTACCATAACTAAAAGAACATAACTGTCGTGTCGTGTCGTAACCATTAAGATAATAAAATTTTCTGACTGGTTAAAAGCTGAGGCTGTTAAGAGGCACTCAGCACAGATAAGGACAAAACACATGACGACACAGAATTGTACTGGCCATGGGGGCAGTCGCCAGAGCCTCGTTAGCCTGCAGTCCAGGGTGTACTACGTGGAAGTGAGGTTCACTATTGGGTGCACGACGTGGAAGCAGCACCCCTTACACCCCCAGTACATGGAAAGTTAACAGCCACCAAATCATCATTTCATATAATTTTGCTCTGGGACCTGAGTTTCGAATCCCGGTCAGGGCATCTTTATTCTTTGTGCGTTCCTTCATCATATTATCAATCATCCTCATTGTCACGTTAGACAAAAGTGGCATAAAATCGACGCTAAGTAACAAAATCAAATAATTTTGTTGGTTACATTGATATCTAATTTGCTCAAGTTCATGAGTGATATCTAGCAACTTAAACTTGTGGAAATTCGCTTAATATACTGTGGATACCAAGACATGAGAAAGCTGCTGATTTAAGTTTTTCGAAGATACAAAAAAAATCAAGACTGGAAAAGCCTCTTGCTCCACCATCTATTCACCCCGAATCTTACACACACACAACCAAAATGATAGAGATGAATGGAAATAAAGAGGGTTAGATATAAAATGGGAAGGGATAGATAAACAATGAAGAAAGCGAACAAAAGAAGAATGTACACGAAAGGAAAAAGAAAAAGAAAGAGAAGGACAGAGGGAGAGAAGGGAGAAATACAGGAAAAAGGGGAAAAGAAACAGAAAAATGAGAGAGAAATTGAAAGATAAGAATGAAAGATGTAGAAAGGGGAGAAGGGGAGAAAGGGAGAGAAAAAGATAGGGAGGTAAGGAAATATAGAAAAAGAAAAGAAGAAAAGAAGGAAAGATATAGAAATGCAAACAAAGAAGGAGAGAGAGAGAGCGAGTTAAAGAAATTAAGAAAGGAATAAATAGAGAAATTGAAGAAGAAAGAGAACAGAAAGAGAGAAGAAAATATAAAGAGGTAGAGTTAGAGAAACAAGAAAAAGAGAAAAAGAAGAAAGCGAAACCGAGAGAGATTTGAGGAGAAAAGAAAATACGGAAAGAAGGAGATATAGAAACAGAAGAAGGAAAGGGAAAAGAATAGCAAGAAGAGAATAAAATAAGAGAGAGAGAGAGAGAGAGAGAGAAAAGGAAACGAAGAAAACTGAACGAGCGAAACAAACAACATGCACTATCGAAGCTGATCTCCACCTGAGAATGCTTCTTCCACCCTTGTCTTGAAAGGGGATGCACGTGGACTTCCAGCAAAGTAACACACTGACTCAGAGAAACGAAGGCAACATAAATCGAACACTCAAGATAAAAATAAAATCGAATGTGACAGTTTGAGCACGACCGGTCCATTGACTCATAAACTATGATCGAAACTGCAAATGGGTTATGATAGGAAGTATCTGACAAGGAAGTTAGTGTGGAAACAGCTACAGGGTACTGCACGACGATTAAACAATGACCCTTTGACCTCTGTGCCATCCTCTTACTACTTGTCAATTTATCTACAATGACCCAGTTGTTCTGTTCAATCACAAAAAAGTATTGCATTACATCTAGATCTTATTTTTTGCAAGTTCACCCTGTTTATTATTCAGTCTTGAGTTTCTGAGAGAGCTTGCAGACCAAAGCAAAAAGCGACCACGGAGGTATGCATTTTTTTTCGGGAGGGGCTGGAATTGTAAAGCTTCTTTCTTGGGGGAGACATACACACTAAGATATTTCGTATACTGCAAACTTTCCACTCTCGAAAATGGCAAACAAGGGTCATTTTACCACTGCAGTGTCGCATGTGACAGTTGCACAACTGCTCCAAAAGTTCCGGGAGACAGGATCAGTCAACGATAGGCAACGGATCAGAACGTCGACGTGTTAAGAGGATTCATTCTGGCACTGTTTTCTCACCTGGAAAATAATACATTTGTTACAATCGTGCAGTGCAAGGTCTGTGCTCTAGACATTACAATTTAACTTCGCAACAGTGCTGCCAGTTCTGTTTGATTCACATTAGTGGATTTTCTTCTTCGGTAACCTTGGACGAAAGCAGCTTTCCACTTCAGTTCATTTTCACACCTCAACGTGACTTAACACTTACTTTCATCAAAGTACTGTAATCATTGTCAGTCGTGAGGTTAAATCATTGAACTTTAATGTACATGGATGGCATTGAATATAATCAGGATAATAACAAACATAAGAGTTCAAGGTGAATGCATACTGGCGTTGATAGTCGTTGAAAACAATACAAACGGGTAGTTTTCGCAAAGTCTCAACCTGAAATGTGATCCCCTTTTTAAAATTTGGTATGTGTGCTGCATATGCTGAGCATAGTTTCAGAAGGGGATTCAGTCGAGATTAGTGGATTGAGGTCGGAAAGATAATTTAATGTTCTGGTCAATTTTATTATAACAGTCAATAACAATTTTGATTTACATATTATGTCTCGCGACAAGAAATGTAGAAGTTAAAGATTACTCTTTTTAGGACCATATTAGAGAAGAAAGTATAATCTCATCATGTCTTTATAAAATCTCTGTATTATTTTGTCAAAGCTTGAAATTATATCAAAGTGAATCTTCAATAGTGCCAGTTCGGAGAGTTTTATTCTGTAGTCTGATCTGGCTACACGGTATGACGTCATTCTTATGGGTTGTAAAACAAATGTTTCAAGAGAAGAAAGGAGATAGATAGAAGAACCTTAGGAAGACAGAGAGAGAGTGTGAGCAATAAGAGTTTAATCCTAAGACAGGAAGGAATGCGAACATCTAAACAGAGAGGTATAAAATCAGAAAAGGGGAAATGAATGCAGATAAAGGAAAGAGGTTAATAATACGAAGGCAGTTTTGAATGTTCAAGAGTAAAGTGTCGCTTCATGAATTGCATCACATTATCACTCATTCTTGTCTTCGCGACAGAGGCGCAACCACGAATTTTTGTCCGGGGGTCAAGTACCAGGATAAACGTGCCAATAATAATAATAATTTCAATAATAATACTAATAATAATTATAACATTATTGATTTCCTATATTTTACTTTACGTTTGTGCCACTTTTGGCTAATTTGCGAAGATGGGGATGAGTGATGATATGATGAAATTGATGAATGGACACTAACAATCATCCATGCCCAAGCCGGGATTCGACCAGAGACCAACATTAATATTATTATCATTTTTTCAACACGTTCAATTTTACATTAATAATGGAAAACAAACACATAAACTATTTCTGAAAGACAGAAAATGCTTGATAAATGCATTCCAAATATTATTATTATTTACATTATCATGTATAACTTTCATGCACGATATGTTTCACACATATGCAACAAGGAGCGAATTGCCCCCTGCAGGTACACTTGGTCGTCAATGCCCGCTTTGCACCCCTAGAACTCATTTCCGTCCAAGGTTGCCCCCCAACCTTGCAATGCCCCCCTGTGGTTGCGCCACTGCTTCGCGATTAGCCAAGTAACAGAAAGGTGAATTAAAATAAGAGACATATCTGTCAATGAATACTATTAGAATGTGAATAATTGTTGCGTAGTTGTAACGTCGCCTTGTAATCAAGGGGTCCTGTGTTCGATACCCGGTGGAGGCCCATAGTTGTTCTGTTCCCACTTTAAACTGGACTTACAACAACAACTCGTCAACACTTGGTCAAACTATAGTTAATTGCGCCAACCTCCGTGGCGGAGTGGTTAGCACAGCGCGCTACAACGTCAGAGGTCCCAGGTTCGAAATCAGGCCGGGACTCGAACCCGAGAACTACGTCCTCTACCACCGAACCGACGCCAGAGTGACCATGGCCTTAGAACAGACGGCATCCTCTGGCGATATCAAGACGTATATCGCAATCTGAGAATAATAATTCGTGTCATTAAGCGTTAAGGCATTTGAACACAAACATTTCTCAAAAGAAACCCTTTGACCTACTTATCTGC
Organism: Lepisma saccharinum; assembly: GCF_977018435.1. Classification (NCBI taxonomy): domain Eukaryota; kingdom Metazoa; phylum Arthropoda; class Insecta; order Zygentoma; family Lepismatidae; genus Lepisma; species Lepisma saccharinum. The sequence goes on along the minus strand of NC_139248.1, from coordinate 6,585,852 downwards.
AGCGCTTGCCATTGAACTTGAAATGCGAACTTGGGTAATTTCTTGGAATGGCTGAAACAGCAGTGTTGCGTCTTGGGAAATGCTGAACGCGTACGTCAAAGGAAGCAGTTCTTATTTGCTTTATTAACTCGCCTTACGTTTTGGCTGTGTCCATGTCGAAAACTGCATGCTGTAAATTTCTGCAAGTTCAATTTAACACCACAGTTGCATGACTAGTGCCTCAGAAATGTTGTCTCGAATCTGAAAAGTGTGAGTGAGGAACAAAACACAATCTCGACTTGTTTCTGCCGTAGAAAAAAGGTTGAACAAAGTCATTTGATTGTTCAGCCTGATATACTTGTTCTAAACCAGAAGAGTTGTAATAGCCAAGACGTCAACTAAACTACAAGTGAAATTTAGGTGAGTAGCCGTGAGTTCTTGTACATGATAATTCCAGCACTTGATTGAAATGTGTAATACTGTTTGTTGCTGTTTAGTGAACTTGATTTGGTCTACATACGTCATAAATGCTCACACGCGGGCAAGGAATGATATCATTTAGTAAGTATGAAGTTTTCTTCGTTTGTTAGGTGTGTGGAAGAGGGTAATCATTTCAAATTCCAAAGAAGAAGAAAGCTTGTTATTATTATGGTAATAACATAATAATGTTCCTGTATGTAGTATCCCAACAGGATGGCCAAAAGGTAAAGTTTCCTGTGCATAGCACCGTGCTATGAAGGCACATTTTAGGGGATGTGGGAGTAGAGTCCCACACAGGGCTGGATTAAGACGAAATTGGGCCTGATGCTTGAAATCTTTGGTGAACAACAAACACAACGACGTTATAGTTACGTCACAGTGCAAAGGATAATTGTAACTGTATAATAAGTAACGTTGTGTCTATGCGTCCAAAATTGGGGCTCCAAATTTCATTCTAAGATTTATTTTCAGGTTAATATAGCAAAAGAAAACTATTCAGCTTTCGGAAAATTCTCGTCTGTTAAATGGGCCTAATGCTGCAGCGTCAATGGCACCCACCTTAATCCGGCACTCCCACATATTCTCGATATCGGCTATTTTAGAGCTGATATGATCAACACCACCCTCCGGCCGCATTTAACCCCCCAGGCAGCCATTGATTTGAGGCTGGGTGAGGCCCCAGATCCGCTTTATGCGGAGACAAAGCCGGAAAAATTCCAACCTTAGATCCCCTATTATTCCTGGAATCGAACCCGGGTGGCAGTCGGACGCCATACCGACTTTTTAATTATTATTCTTTACAGGAATACCCCCATGCCGTAGTATCTCCCGACAAGCACAAACATCCTTATCCGAACCGGGATTCGAACCCGGGACCCCTGGCGTCGTAGCGCTAACCACTCCGCCACGGAGGTCGACAGACTAAACCACCGCGGCTCGCATGTTAGAAGTAACACAACAAAGTTTATGACTAACATTTTCACATAGCAAGCGATCCGAAACTCAATCTTCCCCTTGCACGTTTTTGTCCACGTGACATCATGCGTTGTGTAACGCACTTATCGGCAGTAGCACAAACATACGTATATCTGATATCGTCAAAGCAATGAAAATAACTGGAAACTTTTGTTGTTTTCGAATTATATAAAACCGTGTCACCGGGCGTTTTGCCAAGGTTTACCACTGTAAAATCTCCGCCAAGGGGTGATTTCCCTTAAGACTTTATTCATAGTTATTGACCGAAATAAATAGGGCCTCTCCGTTGGAGAAGTGGTATCATCATTGTCTTGTAGTTAAGGGGTCCGGCTTCGATACCCGGTGGAAGCGCATAGTGGTTCGAATCCAACTCTAAACTGTAAGTCCAGTTCCAATTAGTCTTCCTCCATGATAGCGAAGTGGTAACGTCATCTTGTAATCAAGGGGTCCCGGGTTCCATACCCGATGGAGGCACATTAACAGAAGGTCAATTCCACCCCTGGTGTCGTAGAAACGACGCAGACCACTGCGGTAGTGTTTACACACACACTTTTACTGTACATCATATATTACACTTCCGCAGGGCCGCAGGGGTCTAAGGACTGACCCCTTTTTAAGACACCCAAATGTCACCCTCACTGCAGACTAACGAGGCTCTGACGTCTGAATCCATGGCCAGTACATTCCTCTGATGTGACCTGTGTGCTGTCCATATGTGTTTGTCCCTTCATCTATTTCAGCTTATCACCATTCATCTTCATTAGCCATAAGGGGCAGAAACACGAAGTAAAATAAAACAATTCAATCGTACACTTCCGCACAAATTCTGATGCCACATCTACACACATACAAATGATTCCACAGAGATGTATATGTTACTTCTGAGCATAAGCCAATGTAATGTATGAGGGGAATCTCCCTGGGCATTCCAGTGATCAGGCGCCAATTGTATTTCCTTGTTAAAATTACTTTCACTCATCAATTCCACGCCACGTGTCTAGATAATCGGTTCTTTTTGCCACCTTTTCCTGCCGAAGGTTAATTCCAATCTGCTTGGAGACCTCTCATCACGCTGTACGCTCCTTTCTACCTTTCTCTACAAGCGTTTCTCGTACTTTCTCTTTCCGCGAATTGTGTATAACCTGATCTCCTTGGAGAGTGTGAACGCGGGTTTAAGTGTTCTCTTGACAGCACAAAGTTTAGGACGACCTTCTCAATCCCAACATTTCTGTACATTCCAACGCTCTACACGGTAAGTGCAAAATTTAGTCATTGAATTATCATCTTTTTGATTGACCCACATAATATCTCACGTCATTTATATACCTATTCCCGTGTTCAATTTACACGGATCATTTAACAGAACAATCGTAAGATACCTGCAAATCTAGGGCTCGCATTCAATGTTGCCAGCCATAACTGTAAGTTTCTTTACTGTTGCACTGTGATGTTCAGTTTCTGTTACCGTTTAACATCAAGTTAAAATCAGAGGAGAAAGTTTAAGTATAACTGTTCAGCCGCACAATCAAAGATTTTGGCACGATATTGCATTCCAATGACCAGAACAGAAATAGTTTGATTTTCATCTTTGCTGACGAAACAATTTTCTTATCGACTACAGTGGGATCCATGAGTATTATCGTGCAAATTGTCCATCACCATGTTCGTGCACTTTATTTGACCCAACAAGAGCTTCAAGAATTAAAAGAAAACTCAAAACAAGATGTTGATAACTTCTGCACCAGCATACATACAAATCCATCGCGTAACAACACAGGATCTAAGAAAAAAATTAATGAAAGTAGTCATGGGCAATTTGCACGGTAATACTCATGGATCCCACTGTACGAATGGAAGCTTCGCTTTCTGATCTTGTTAGCAGCCAATTTTACATTTCACCAACTTCCATTGTGTTATCCCGGTTTTGTCTTGAGATATATGCACTGAAAAATAACTTCTGTTAAAGCCTCGCATAGAGTGGACTCAGGATGTTCAAACAATTTTGCTGTGGTCAACGTTTAATCTCAACCATTTATCAGTGTTATTTTAACACCACTGAGGCTAAACATTGACTAAGATGTAGTGTGGACTACTGGGATCACTGTCTGTGTCGTTTAACACCAATCTTTTAACACCAAACTTTTCTTTACAGTGTGTGTCTAAAACTTTAACTATATCTCTACTAACTTGTGAAAACTTAAGACATTCAATTCTCTAAAAATTTCCCCTAAAAGAAATGAACTTGAGCCAATTCAAGGTATGACGTTATTTCCTTTGTACATTTACGTCTAATCCAGCAACGTTCACAAATTCACTAAATTGTCTGGTTATGTACCAAATAAGCATATCAGAGCAAATTAAACATTACTTAATTAGTCGATAGTCAGATATTTACTAATGTATCCATCGACCATGTTCTTGACTCTTTCAAAGCTATCTTAACTTCGATCTTTGTGGTACATAAACCTGACGGGAGAAATGTATGGTTAATGTTCTAGTTGTCACGGGCATTGTTAATCACGAAATCACAGACTGGAACGTTTTGATAATTTCGCTATACTCATTCACATCCAGTGGCACGAACCTTTGAAAAACATTGTTTTGACTGAACTCGGAAATTTGTTTTATAATTTGTCAATAATATATGTCATTAGTAGGCTGAAGATTTGCCATGAAATGCCTCTTTTTGTTTCATGATTGAGAAATGTAGGTTTTTATGTTTAATTGCATAAATGAACGAATAGGTTGTTTCTGGAGAGTGTGTGGTCTGCAATATTTGGTAATTTTAGTTTTATTACCATTGATGCAAGGATATCAGACGGGACAGTTCATTCTTTTTAATACCTTTCTCGACTTCTTTAGAACTGTCTACCAGGAGAAAGTAAACAGTCGTTTTGGCACCCATTTGGTAATACGTACGTACTTTAATGTATAAATATACTGTATTATTTGCTGTTCAGCTTCCACCAGACAAAAAGTTAAAACAGCCAAATATATATCAGACTTTGAAATGAAATTGTTTATGAAAAGCATCGGAACTTCTTGTAGCAATTATAAACACATTATTGAACGATAACCTATGATCTAGGGCAAGGCTGAAATTCAGTGAACTTCTCAATGTCAAAATAGTGAACGTCCGTGACTACGATCTTGCAGATAACTGAAACCACAGTAAAAATAAAACAACTGATATGCTAACAGCGCCAGGACGAGTAATAATGTGTCAATATACTAATGTTATGTATTTTGAGAATCAAGAACACGAAAGTATTTTCGACATATTTTTAATGAATAATGCCAGGTGATGCGGAAATTTTCAAAGCACAGGCTATCTGTGTTCAACTAGTCGCGATGAAATATTTCGAAGTTAGTGTGTTATATACGAGGATCGTTTCAAGAGTTTCTGTAGGTTTTCTACTTCGAAATAATCTCCATTTATAACAGCGGCTTAACGTTTAAGCAAGTCTTGTGTTCCCTTTCAGACACTTTTTATGTTCACGTGTCTGGTGTCTTGAGTTCTCCTCCTAAGGGAACTTCTGAATGAAACCCAATTGTTTCTAGTGGAATGAAAGCTTTGATTTTTGTTAACAAGTCAAAATCTGGTAGACTCATGTCTGCACCGTATGGTGGGCGGGAGCAGTTCCAATCCACATTTTACCCAAAACAAATTAAATTGCTATGTAGGTAAGGAGTCAGAATTGGTGCCATGACGTTTCAGAGCAGGCGACCCGAGTTATACATAAAGAAATGAACCGATTCCGATGTATCGGTATCGACTTACCGATTCCCACCGATACCGATACTTGAAAATTGTAATAATTAAAATTTGTTTAAAATTTTGATCAATATTTGTGTGAAAATATTCTTCTCCAATTATATACGCAATTCACCAATAAATTTGCTTTGTAATATTCAAGAATTACATTAGAATATATATTATGTAATCACAAAATTAGCGCAAAATAAAAGAAAAGTTTGAATTTTGCATAATTTCAAGGATAATTAGACTCGGCGAAAGTATTGCGCTGCATTTTTTTTTAACGATCAAAGCGCCGGGAAATTATCGCTGGTACCGGTAGATGAAATACAACCGATACTTTCGGATACCGATACATTGGGATCGGTATCGGCTCAGTACTACTGAGAAGGAAATCGGTAAGGATGAAAGAGATTGGATTGACCTTGCCCAGGATAGGGACAGATGGAAGGCTTGTGGTGCTGCAGCCATAAACCTTCGGGTTTAAGAAGGCTGGAGAGTTACTAAGTTATAACTAGAGCCCGGATTTTTATGTAATATCAACGTACAAAATATGTAGGGATAATTGATAAAATATATACCTAAATATGTATTATCCAAAGGATATGTAGGAAAATATGTAGTATCAGAGAATATCGAATAGTAATAATAATCGAGTATCCAAGCAATTTCAAGAATTCTGCTAAATATATTTATTTTATTTGAACATATTCAACGTAATTTTAAGGACATAAGTTGTTCAAACTAAAATTTGTATCAAATTTATAAACTCAAAAAAGCACAGCAACGTGCACATATTTAAGAAACCAATTTTGTCAACTATTAATAACTTTTCGCATCGCAAATTATTGTAGAATATGTAAATAGTAGAACGAGAGTTCTTTGTAACTTTCGAAACAAATTGTAAAAAAATAGAGTCTACAGAAACAACAATCGAGTAAAAATACATAGCTACTTTTGTACTTTTTTGTACAAGGAAACATATTGTGTAACTCGCCGCGTACACAAAGTAGCTTCAGTAGCTTTCTTGTCCACCGATGCCAAGTTCCTAGGTGCTTTGCCTAAACCTGAAAGCGAAACTAAAATATGTAACCAGGAAAAGGTTAAGGTTTCGATAAATAACATTTTTTCAGCCTGTCTTGCGACTTGGCAGTCAATTTTGGTGACTGATTCGAAAATATGACATCACATGAGATACAAATTTTCTTAACCATGTTTCAGAGATTAAAAATATAGGAAAAATGATCAAGATAGGAAAAAAATGACGAAATATGTTGTTTTATGTAAAGTAAATTAGCAAATATGTAAAATATGTAATATCCTGGCAAATATGTAAAAATATGTAACCTAAAACTTATGCAAATTGATGTCAGTTATTTATTTATTTATTTATTAATGCCTTGTTTTAAATGGCGGAGTTAAGGCCGTACAAAGCCTTTTCTTCCACTCAACCATACATTTAAAATTATACATTATTATATTATACACAAAGTACACTAAGTCATTTAACATAGGTCCACATACACACATTATACTCATACACACAAGTCTTAAAGCCCTGAATATAACACACAAAATATATAATACACAAAAAACTAGATATGGAATGAAAGAATGCAAAATTTAAGATTGTATTTAAGTAACTGCAAGGTATTTTAAGAATTCGTTCACTTGCACATGCTTTTTAGTCTGCTTGACAGGGGAAGATCTAACGACTACTCTGAAGAGAGTGGCGAACACGTCTGCTAAAGGAACCGGCGGAGCTTACTGTTCTAGTGCTTTCTGGCAACTGATTCCATAGTGTTACAGCCGATACAGAGAAAGAGTTGGAGAAGAAGTTTGATCTGTGGACGGGGATAGAGAGAACTGAGGAGCTGCGTGATCTGGTGTCGCGATCGTGAAATTCGTGAAGAAATTGGAAGCGAGAGAAGATAGGAAGGTGACTTGAGGTTGAGAACTTTGTAAAGTAAAATCAGTGTGTGCAGCGTTCGTCTTTCTTGCATACGTAGCCACCCCAATTTGACATTGACATTTTCGTGTTCAAGGTATATACCTGTATATAGAAAGGAATAGAATATGTAATTACATACAAATCCCAGCTCTATTTATAACCACAGGCAATAAAAGACAACACCGTGTAAATTTCTGTTTCGAGCCTTGATTCACGTACAATGACTGCTTTACGATGAAACCTACCTCAATACTGAAATGATACGAATCTGAATAACAGAAACAGGATAGGCATTTAGGGCAATACCCGGGTCTGTAGTAATGAGCCACACTGTTTTGGAATTCCAGACTTAAAAATAGCTCTTCCAGTGCAATGGATTTGATGTTTCGAATTCCACTGTCCACCTTCAAGGAGCTCCGTTTACAAATACGCGAGGGAAACGTGTGGAATTTCAAAACGAAAAGTGCGTTGTTGCGACAGTCGGCAGGTAATGCTCTATCTGTGGTAATACAAAGGGAACAAAATATGCGTATTTGCTGACATGCGTCGGGTTCCTTTTATTGCATCACTTAATCCATATACAACGTTGCTTTTCTTTGCAGATTGGCTCAGGGCGATGGAATGCAACTGTTGCCTGCCAAGATGAGGAGCGTCAGGAAGCTATTTGGTGAGTGGAAACCACCTTATTTTTATGTAGTGGGTTGAGATATATTTAGTTTGATGTAGGGTGCGAAATCACTGAAGACTGGTGTGGAGATGTAAGATTATATATGTTATAAATTGAAGGGCTCGGATGTAAAACATGGTAAGTGACACTTTGGTCATTTCTGAGTTCATTAAGAAAAAAGGTTATTAGAAGCTATGCTGTAGTTAAATTGTTTTCGTGTTGTGTTTACCAATTTCACAAAGCTTCACTGACAAGGGAGGTTATCTAAGTGTCCCCCTCCGATTTCCATGCAACTTGTTAGGTGTATAGAGAGGCCCAAAGGAAGAAATACGTGTTTTTTTGTTTCGTGTTTTTTTGTTTCAGCTAAAAAACTGTTTTAGGGGGCAACCCCCCTTCAAATGTCAAAATGAGGACAAATTGAAGTGGGCATTTAACCCCTGTGTCCCCCTCCGATTTCCATGAAATTTGGCAAATGTATACAGGAGCCCTATGCCCCCTGTTTCTTCCTATGCCATATTTACGTGGTTTCGGGGTCAGATACCCACTTCAATTTGTCCTCATCTTGACATTTGGGGGGGGGGGGGGTTGCCCCCTAAAACAGTTTTTTAGCTGAAACAAAAAAACACGTATTTCTTCCTTTGGGTCCCTCTATACACCTGCCACGTTTCATGGAAATCGGAGGGGGACACTTAGATAACCTCCCTTGTGAGTCCAATGCAAATTGTATGACATGGCAATTTCACTCAAAAATTGAAGGATGTCACATTTTACTTTGTAACTCAAAAACAACGAAAATGTCACCATGTTTTACACCCGATCCCTTTGTATAATACAAATTGGATAAGGAAGTAATATCCAACAAATGTACAGGAGCAATACAAAATACATACAGAGTTCATTAAAACATACATAACTAATACATTCAAATACAATGTGATCTTAAAAATCATTATAATTGCTGACAATAAAGTTTAGAAAAAAATGTTTTATATTCTTTACAGGTTGTTATGACACTCGTTTTGTTTTTACACAATACGACGTCGCTCGTATAGATATTTTGAATAATATCATGGGACAAAGTAATAACCTAAGATTTTCGTAACAAATTTATGATCATTCTTGCTTATTTCTAGATGAAAGAGATTCAAGTTTTATCTTGTTCAAAAGATTATCAAAGCTTTAAAAGAATTTAAACAATTTATATGTAAAATATAAATAAGAAAGAAATGTATTTTCTATATTCTTAATTATGTCATATACACCTATAAACACACATGCATACAGTTTATGTGTATACTTTTATTATATATTAATTAGATATAATAGAAATAAAACACAAATGCATACGTGCAAGTTAAACAAAAACAAAATTCTGACAACTTCAAATTCTCCGGCAATTTCTATATATGTGAAAAAATTTGGTTTGCTGGCATTAAACCAGGTAACATGGGAGAACACATTACTGATATATATACACACGGATATTAATTATTATATGATGTACATATTATGTTTTTACATACAAACATATACATTATGTTTTTACATATGAAAGTAAGTTGTTAAATATTCAAATACATGTGTTATTAAATATATATGAAGGGATTCATTTGTTACTTTTATGTAGTATGAACCAGATATTCATAAAATAGAAAACTAATTCCTTTGATAACTTCTTGAAGGTGTCAAAAAATTGGAAAATAGTTTAAATTGTTTTGTTATATTTAAATTTTCATTTAATTTTTTCGTTTTATTATATAAATAAATTAGATTTCATACATATATTTGTCTTGCATTGCTGTTTTGCTTTAGTTGTGGATGTTTTGTTATTGTTGTAGATTTGTTAATGGTCTCTTGAAAGAGAGAGAGAGAGAGAGAGAGAGAGAAATCATGTAGCTCAAACATACAGAGAGACAAACAATATCCTTCCTTCTTTGTATGTGTTCTTGATTTTTCCTTAGTAAAGTTTATAAAAAGTAAAAACTAATTGCTTATCTTCGTTCTTCTAACAAAAACTCCCCCCCAGAATTTTTTTGGTGCGGGAGTTAGGACAATATTGTTGGGGGGAAAATCCCCCTGTCTTCTCCAGGAATTTGCACACTGGTTTAATGCCCCCCCCCCCCCCCGTATACTACATTAAACGAAACTATATTTCTGATTATACAGTGTGTCCCAAATTATTGTTTAAATTTTTTGAATGTCAATAACAGGAACACTAATAACAGCAAGCATGAACATTTTTTGATGCCACGTACCTTAAAGTTATATATGTTCAAAATGACCACCATTGGCAGTAGTACATTATATGCAATCTGAACAGATCGATTAACAGCAGATACGGTTTCTGCGGGAAGGGAAGCATAGGTTGTCTCAATTGCATGTCCCACGTCACTTTGTGTCTCTGGCTTTGTGACGTACACAGCATTCATCAGAGTTCCCCACAACTAGTAATTTAAATATGTTAAATCAGGAGATCTGGGTGGATATTCGACTCTTCTTACGTTTCTCAAAAGAACAATTTCTCATCTCTGCCATTTTGTGTACACGAGTGACTACCGCTTGGCAGGCTGTGACGAGACTAGAAACAAAAGAAGGCCTATATGCGCTCACACATGCTCATTTTTGAAATGTAAGAAGTCCAGTCAATCATCTTTACTAGTTTCTCTGTTATTAAGAGTTCAAAGAGTGTTAACATTATTTTGGCACACCCCGTATAAGCTTAGCTATATTTGTTTTAATAAAGTATAGGTAAAAATTAATTGAAGTTACTGCTGCCTAACATAATAAGTGTGTTGCAAATCATCAATGGTAGCACGATAAACCCTTGTTTCTGTGACAGACAAAACACTACATATGATGAATAACGCAGTCTACATTTGAGTAAAAAAAAAATGCGTGACGTTTGAATCCTCTATGAGGGTCACCACCCTGTGAAGGAGACCCTTATAGAGGGTTGAAACCTAAGGGTTTTTGCCTGTAAAATCATGTAGCATTTTAAGCTAAGAGGTTACTGATTTGGTTGATAGATTGATTGGTTTGGGTTTTTTGACTTTGATTTTCTGCCGACAACCCCTGGAGCGCTGTGCTAACCACTCTGCCACGGAGGAAAAGTTTCCCAAGCCTTGTGGCGTTCCTAGTTCAGAACCATTGTCACGCAGTTGGACACCAGCAATGAGACGCAATCATTTGTGAACATTTCAATAATTGTATACTATTATAGCTAGTTTTGGAGTACTAAGAGCGCCAATAGCAGGTTTGCAAATGTACAACCTTGGTTCCAATACAGGCAAATACCTCGTCACTATGTCATGTTATGCAGACTCTTGTTGTTATATTCGCGATATATGCAATAAGTAGAAAAGAGTGTAGTTTACAAGAGAGGGTAGTTTACAAGTTTTACAATAAGTGTAAGTACTGGTCGAAATAGCACTTACGTAGACATAACATGTCCAAATACAGTAAAATCTCGTTAATCAGGACCAAAGGGGGGGGGGATAAATTGACCGGTTTAACGAAAGTCCGGATTAACTGAAATAACCTAAAAGAACAGTAGAAAGTGCATTAAAACTCAGTTTATAGCAACAAAACACGTTTATTATGGTGTATTTAAAGTGCATAGGCCTAAATACACTATACAGTACAGTACAAAGTCTGCGGGAAACAGAATTTCATCAGTGGTTGACTGCCTTTTCTTTGGGAAGTTCTCTTGTTCACTTCTAGCCACATTTAAAACCTTGCATTCTGCTTTTTTCTCCTTTTGCCTGTCCGGATTAAGTGAAGTCCGGCTAATGCTACGCCCCTTGTGGGTACGTACTTAAATGTTATTTACCACGGCTACAGATATCTTAATCTCAGGGGGATAGGTTCTTTGTTTGAGAATTCCAAATAAGAAAGCGTTTTATAGCCAAGAGGATATAGTAAAATGCGGATCTATATTCTGAGAATTTGACAAAATACAGAGAAAATATATGTATATGTATAATCGAAAAGGCTTCTTCTTCTTTTAAATGGCTTCTTCTTCTTTTAATATGGAAAAAGCTTCTTCTTCTTTTAAAAGGCTTCTTCTTCTTCTAATATGGAAAAAGCTTCTTCTTCTTTGAATTTCTTCTTCTTTTATTAAAGCGTAATCTTATTTATGTGCTCGCTTCCCCCCCCCCGCTTCTTTGTCAAACAAATACAAGCTATACTTGTAGAAAGAGTAGGGTCGACTAAACTGACAATAGCGCCACCTCCTATTTGACGACCAAAGGGGAATAACCAGGATCGCTAATAACGAGCGCTGCCAATGGCCCAGTGCGACTAAGAAAAAGCGCAACCGAAAAGTGCTTCGGGGCGTCTAATTTGACAACAGCGCCACCGGGGACAAACAAACAAAAAAACTGACGATGTTCTCCTCGTCAGAGATATAAAGATACATTTCTGAATTCGTTATCTTACTTAATAACTTCCCTAAGCGTTTCGTATGCGACAATATTCTTAATTATTTTAATTTACTATATACACCATTCTATTTACTTCTTCTATAGTATTTAGACTCTTCTTTTATATATATTTCTCGTAGTGCACCCTGGACTAAAGACTAACGAGGCTCTGGCGACTGGCACTGTGGCCAGTATAATTTTGTGGGTGTTGTCCTGTTTTTTATCCTTGTGTGTGTTGTCCTGTTTTTGGTCCTTGTGTGTGCTGAGTGCCCGTTTGCAGCCTCAGCTTTTAACAGAAGTCAGAACATTTTAAGATTTTTAGTTATGCAACGTTAGAGTTGTTATTTGTGATGATAAGGGGCTGGCCCCCGTATAATGTGACGGGAGCAAAATAGCCTAAGTGCTGACGCTCCCACAATTTTAAATTCAAATTCAAATTCAAATTCTTCTTTTATATATTTCTCAATTTACTATACTATATATAATCCCTCTTCTCCGCTCTAAGTTTTTTATAATTTCGCTTGCTCCTTTTATATAGCGTGCTGCCATCTCTCGTCGATTCCGAGAAACCATTCCTCCTTGCAACATTCATTGTGTCGTGCGAAACTGGCACGTGACACAATATCCCCCTCCTTGAGGATAAAAAATTTATATATTGGAAAATTCATTTGTAAATTTATAATTTTTTCCACTTTACATCTCATTTGACTTCTCTTACTGTTTCTATTATTCATTAACCAAGCTCTTTCTTACTTCCTCTGTGCAGTTGTACCTCCGAATATTCTCCAGGTTCTCCCTTCTCTCTATCTTTGTTTCTGTATGCTTTACTACCGCTGTGTTCCGAAACAAATTCATGACTTCGTATGGACCTTCATATATGAAGAACAATTTCTTGATTGCTTTCTCTGATGCTTTGCTCATTGGGTGTGTTTTGCAAAATACTAAGTCTCCCTTTTTTAATTTTATTTTCGTACCATTCTCTGCTTTCTTGTTCATTTTCTTCATTCTCTTAATGTATATGTCTAGTAATACTTCCTTAGTCTCTTCTTTGGATATTACTTCCCTCGGCCAATCAAATTCCTTGAAGATTCCGGGTTCTTCCATATATCCCAGAAACAATTCAGCTGCACTCTTCTTTGTTTCCTCAGATATAGAGTTATTTATCCATCTTATGGTTCTGTTAACTGCTGTAGACCACTTCGTATGATTGTCATGACATAACATTCTTAGAATTCTTACTATTTCCCCGTTATATCTCTCTATCGGGTTCGAACTTGGATGATACCTAGTACCGTTTATCATCTTAATTCCTTTAAACTTCAAGTAATCTTTAAAGTATTCCGATACAAATTGTGTACCATTGTCCGTTAGAATTTTTAATGGAACTCCATAGTGTTTGACAAATCCTTCTTCTAAATATTTTACTATCTCCTTTGCTGTAGCCTTCTTGAGGTTATAACATATTACAAACTTACTGCACACGTCGACGCATGTGAGAATATATGTAAATCCTCGCGATCTTGGGAGAGGTCCAATCAAATCTATAGATATCATATCTAGAGGATTTTTTGCAGTTACGTGTAACTCTTCTCTTTCCATTTTTAATTTTGAAGGTTTAGTTCTTATACATAACATACAGTTTCTTACATGATCCACCACGTCTCTCTTCATACACTTCCAGAAGAAAAATCTCCGGGCAAGTCTCAATGTTTTATCGATCCCGAAATGTCCAGACTTCTCATGCACTTCTGCGAGTACTTTTTTAATTAGTGCTCCAGGTACGCAGAGTTGCACTTGATTAGATTTCTCTATGCTTACTGTAAAAATCATTCCTTCCTTAATTACATATTTTCCTTCTATCTTCGCTCTTCTCATTTTCTTTTCGTTTTCATTTCTATCTCCATTCAAGACATTTAAGATGCCGCTTAATTCTTCATCTTTCTTCATGCTTTCTATCCATTCCTGTCTCGATATGTTCCCGAGTTCTTCATCCATGATGGCGTTTATGGATAACTTCAACACTTCCTCCGGTTCCTGCGTCATATGTAAAGGGGATCTACTTAAGGCATCTGCAATTTTGTTGTCCTTTCCTTTAATATCCACTATTTCAAAACTGTATTCCTGGAGAAGTAATGCCCATCTTGTCAAGCGAGGATTCCATTGCCTTGCAGAGTTTAACCATATAAGACTCTTATGGTCACAAAGAATTTTAAATTTTCTTCCTTTCAAGTAAACCGCAAACTTTTCAATACCGAATATAATGGCCAAACATTCCAGTTCGCTAATGGTATACGCCCTTTCGAACGCCTTCAGTGCACGACTCGCATATTGAATTACAACATCTTCTCCATCCTCGGTTTTTTGGAAGAGATAGGCCCCTAGACCTATATTTGATGCGTCTGTTCCTATGATGAAAAGTCTTTTAAAATCTGGCTGGCCTATAGCTGGACTAGATGTTAGGTCTTCTTTTAGTACATTAAAAGCCTTTTCCTCCTCTTGTGCCCATTTCCATTTCACCTCCTTTCTCAAAAGATCGTATAAAGGCTTGGCCTTTGAAGCGAAATTCCTAATAAATTTGCTCCTCCAATTGCATATCCCTAAGAATCTTTGCAATTGTTTCCTGGTTGTAGGCTTTGGAAAACATTTTATAGCCTCATTTTTATCGCTACAAAGTCTTACGTTTCCTCCAGACACTATATGCCCTAGGAACTTGATTTCTTTCTTCGCAAACGAACTTTTTTCTAACTTAACAGTAAGTCCTGCTTCTTTCAATTTACATAAAACCCAGTCTATTTTGCTTATATGATCCATCCAGTCCTTTGAATGTATACACATATCATCTACATATATTGCTAACCATGCCTTTGTTTCCAGACCAAATATTCTGTTTAGCGCCGTTGTAAATGCCGACACCGATGAATTTAGTCCGTAAGGTAGTCTTTTAAATTGCAATAACCTGGATCCATATCTAAATGCTGTGTATTTTCTAGACTTTTCTTCAATCTCCACCTGGAAGTATCCTAGCGTTAAATCAAAAGATGTGAAGTACTTACTTCCCGCAAATGAATGCAATAACTCATTAATTTTTTCTACTTGATTTCGTGGTAGTAATACATGCTTATTTAGCTCTCTCAGGTCCAAAACAGGTCTCACGCCTCCGTTTGGCTTATCCACTACGTGCATGGGGCTTATGTGAATACTATTTGAATCTTCTATGATATCCCAGTCTAGCCATTTCTGTAGTTCTTCTTCAACAGCTTTCCTCTTGGTAAAAGGTATAGAATATTGCCTAGATACTATGGGCTGATTTGTGTCTACCTCTATTTCATATGAATACACATTCGTAAGTCCAGGTCGCTGGCTAAATAAATTCCTATGCTTGACAAGTACATTTCTCAATTCTCTTCTCTCGTTTTCCGAGATTTCTATGCATTCGCTCACTTTATCTTGTATTTCTTTAACGGACGCCACATATTCATTTTCTTTTTTCTTTATTTCTCTATGTTTATCTTCGTCGTATTCACTTTCTTTATACAAAACGTCCCTTTTGTTAACCACAAGACCTTGTTTTCGAACACACATTTCTTTTGTTGACTCGTCACACATTGTCTCTGTAGGAATATCAAGTCTACACGACTCTTCCAATTCAACATTTAGCCTTCTCTCTTTGACATGAATGTGCCCATCATACTTTTCTAGGAAAGACACTCCTAAAATAATCTCACACCGTAATCCTTTCACCACTAAGAAATTTACTGAGAAATTTTCACCTTGAATATTCATCATGATTTTTATTGATCCCTGTATCTTGTATTCATCCTTGCCGGCTGCCATGACCAATCTAATCCTGTCTTTCTCGCATGTATCTAATCTAGCTTGCGGGTACTTCTCTCTTATTTTCTTCCAGCATTCGTAACTCATGACTTCCACTACGCTTCCACAATCTACCAAACATTTAACTTCCAGTTCTATTATTTTAGCTTTAACATAAAACGTTCTCCCAGGTTTTAGTCTTCCAAAGTCTGGTTCTCCTACTAAACATAATTCTAAACTGTCGCTGGGTTTCTCTATTGTTTCTCCCCTCATTTCATGTTTCTTTTCACTAGCTCTCACACCTGGGGATTGCTGCAATAGCATTACATGTTTGACGCTCGATTACTTTGGGCGTTCTCCAAATGTTCTCCTCCGTGCGATCTTTCTTGGAACCTTCTTCCATCATTACAATAGCTTCTTGTTAGCTCCATTGCCTCGTTTCTCTCTTCGTCCTGAGATATATTTCTTCTCTCAGTTTCATCATTGGATGCTCGTCCATTCTGCTGTCTTTCTTCTCTTTCCTCTCTCCATCTAGGACTTCCCCTTCTGCCATATCTTTGGAACCTATTTCGGCCTCTATATGTCCTATCATATCCCTGGTACCTTCCATCTCCAACAAACTCTTGATTCCTGACGTGATCGTTCCTATTTCTCAAGTTGGTTCCTCTTCCTCTATCCTGGTCCTGACCTCTCAAATCCAGATATCTAACCTCGAGCTCTTGTCTTCGGAACTTTTGCCTGTTGCTATTATCTTCGTCATCATAACGTCTCTTTGAATAAGGTCGACCATCCCTGTCGTTCCTCTCTCTATCCCAAGAGTTTTGAGTTTTCTTCAACATATCTTCTGTCCTTAGGTATTCTATTAAATCATCTACTTTCTTTATTTTCACCGCTGCTATGGCTCTTTGGATTCTTACTGGTAGCGTTTGGATTACTTGTTTCACTAATTCCTCTTCACTGCATCCTTCTTTCAAATTCTTAAAGCTTCTCAAGGTTTCCCATGTACGTTCCTCCAGACTTTCAATTTTCGACCAGTCGATGTGTTTTCTTTTTAGGGCCTCCAATTGCCTTTCCTTGATGTCTTTGCTACAATAGTAATCTAAAAACTTTCTACTGAATTCTCGAAAATCTTTGAATTTGTGTTGGTTTAATTGGTACCACCCGGCTGCTGACTGTTCGAAACACGTGTCAATGAGACTAAGAGTCATGTGATCTGGGATTCTCATTAAACGTATGTTCGTGGTAAGCTCCTTCAGGAATTTCCTTGGGCATTTCTCTGATATATTCCCATTAAATTTAGGCATATGCTGTAATTCCTGTGGTCTAGGTATCCTTGATTTATATCTTTCACAGCCTTTGTATTCTTCTTCTAGCGTATCTAAAAATTTCTCATTGTTGCTACTTTCTTCACTACTCTTCCATTTTCTCTTTCTCCTTTGGTAAGATCTTTTCCCATAATCTTTTTCCTTTCTTCTTCTGTTGTAGACTCATCGCTAGAGCTTTCTTCTTTTATCTCTTTCTTGATATAAGTCTCTTCCTCGCTGCATCGAAAACTGGATCTAGCGTTCCTTTCTTTTACTGATATATTCCCTAATCTTCTTTCCACTTCTTCCATTCTCTTCTCTGTCTTATCCATCCTGGATACTGTTCCGTTTATTTTTCTATCCATTTCCTTTCCTCTCTTATCTGCTGCATTCATTTTGGCTCGATTTTCCACAATCTCCTTTTCTATACTTAGAGTTTTTTCGTGAGCTTCTTGAAGTCCATGCAAGTTTTCTTCTCTAAGTTTTAAAACTTCCCTTTCGATTCTATTGTTCATTTCCAGACTTCTATCTTCTATCAGGAGCTTAGCTTCCTCTATCTTGCTTTCGTTTTCTTTTATTCTTGAACCGGCTAATTCAATTTGAGATTTACTTTGAACCAGCTTTCTCTCCAAATTTTCATTTCTTTGTTTATTTTCCTCTCTGAGATTCGAAACCTCCTCTTCTATTCTTCTATTTATATCAAAACTTGTACTCTCGATTAACAACGTTGTTTCTTCTATCTTGCTTTCCAGCGACTTTCTATTTCCTTCACACGTTTCATTCAATCTCAAGAACATCTCGTGGGTTTCGGACCTCGAAGCTTCCAATTTCCTGCTATTTTCCTCGAGCCTTTCTTCCATCTTTTTATTATTTTCTTCAAACTTCTCTTCTAACTTTCTACTACTTTCATCTATCTTTTCTTCAAACTTGCTTTCTAATCTTCTGCTATTTTCTTCCATTTTCTCTTCGAGTCTTCGTTTATTCTCTTCCCCTTGCATCGATAACTTCTGGAGCATTTCTATTATGTTCACCTCTTCCGTCCTCTTTGGTTTTTCCTTCATTTTCTCTTCTTCCTTTTCCCTTTTCTTCTCTTCTTTGCAATTTTTGCATACGTAATCTCCTCTTTCACTTATTCCTATGTACTTTTCTCTTCTTATCTTCTCACATAGCCAATGTTTCATTTCTTTGCATGAGCTGCATAGGATGGTTTCTTCCTTATTTCCCTCTTCTCCACAGCAGTTTAATATTTCCTTTCTGTCTTCCATTTCATCCATTATAGTTTCTCTGTTCTCGCCTTCAATTTTATTTTCTTCCTCCATTTTGGCTTTCTCTCTCTTTGCTTTCTCAGTCACAATTCTGCTAGCCGCAACGTTGGTCGCCACTAATGCTACGCCCCTTGTGGGTACGTACTTAAATGTTATTTACCACGGCTACAGATATCTTAATCTCAGGGGGATAGGTTCTTTGTTTGAGAATTCCAAATAAGAAAGCGTTTTATAGCCAAGAGGATATAGTAAAATGCGGATCTATATTCTGAGAATTTGACAAAATACAGAGAAAATATATGTATATGTATAATCGAAAAGGCTTCTTCTTCTTTTAAATGGCTTCTTCTTCTTTTAATATGGAAAAAGCTTCTTCTTCTTTTAAAAGGCTTCTTCTTCTTCTAATATGGAAAAAGCTTCTTCTTCTTCTTCTTTGAATTTCTTCTTCTTTTATTAAAGCGTAATCTTATTTATGTGCTCGCTTTCCCCCCCGCTTCTTTGTCAAACAAATACAAGCTATACTTGTAGAAAGAGTAGGGTCGACTAAACTGACAATAGCGCCACCTCCTATTTGACGACCAAAGGGGAATAACCAGGATCGCTAATAACGAGCGCTGCCAATGGCCCAGTGCGACTAAGAAAAAGCGCAACCGAAAAGTGCTTCGGGGCGTCTAATTTGACAACAGCGCCACCGGGGACAAACAAACAAAAAACTGACGATGTTCTCCTCGTCAGAGATATAAAGATACATTTCTGAATTCGTTATCTTACTTAATAACTTCCCTAAGCGTTTCGTATGCGACAATATTCTTAATTATTTTAATTTACTATATACACCATTCTATTTACTTCTTCTATAGTATTTAGACTCTTCTTTTATATATTTCTCAATTTACTATACTATATATAATCTCTCTTCTCCGCTCTAAGTTTTTTATGATTTCGCTTGCTCCTTTTATATAGCGTGCTGCCATCTCTCGTCGATTCCGAGAAACCATTCCTCCTTGCAACATTCATTGTGTCGTGCGAAACTGGCACGTGACACTTCGGTGTCCGGATTAACGAGGTTTTACTGTACGTCTATTATAATAAAAATTAATAACCCGTGGCGCGACAGGTCTTGAGGTTCGGGGCCTACCTATCCACCAAGTTTTCTGAACTGTAGGCTTCCCTGTAACTTTAGCGACACTGCTCCCGCGCCACGATTTCAGATGAGTTGGTGGATCTATACCGACTGCCGGCCTCGCTCGTTACGGGGTGACGTGTGATCAGCACGACGAACCCTAGGCGTTGCTGTATGTTTCCATGGCCGATTTACGTTACTCATTCGTAGCGATGAGTGGGTTGGGTGGCCCCATACACTGGCCGAAATCTCAGGAGAAAAGTTGTTACGCTTCCGCCAGTACACTCGAAGCAGGGCACGTCCCGTTGCAGGATTTTTTTTTCGGAGGGGCTGGAATTTTAAAGATGCTGCGTTCTAGTGGGACAGGGAACACTGTAAAATATTTCAGAATTATCGTTTTTATCGTTCGTCTTAAATGTTGTTCAAGGAGTATTGTAATGGAGATCATTTTAAGGCGGGGTTTCAGTTACCACTTTTGAGTTCGGAAAAGGGCTGTAGCCCCATCAGACCCCCTCCGCATAAGCCAGTAGTCCCCCGCATCCCTCCCTCACTTCGAGCACTGTACTCGTACCCAGTGGCGGCGCCAGTCTGAAATAAGTGGAGGGGCTACAGATTTCGGAGTCAAATTCTCGGAGAGCTAACTAATACGAGTACAGACTGAAATGTACTTACTTCATACTTTTAGGGTATAATTTTACCGCTTGCATATTTTACAATCAGAACTCAAGATGAATCAATGAGATGTTATAACCGATTATTGTAATACTCTTCCTCCGGAACGAATGAGGAGAAAGAACACTTCACACCCCTCTTAAGTAATAGACTGTTCTGGACTTTTGGCGCACAAAGACTGCAGTCGGCGGTTAGGTGTTATGACGTCTCGTCTTTGCGGTTCGTGTTCGCGCGCTCGTTGCTGGCAAAACTTAGAAAATATACAGTGACACGAGCAGTTGACATTTTGATATTTAGTTACGTTGAAATGCTGAATTGAATAGTGAGTTCGATCCCAAAAAGGAACTTGAACGGTGAACTTGCAGCCTGGAAGAAGGAAGAGTTGCAGCGTAACCGGATCGGATCGCCTTCTACAGACTGAAGCGAAATCATCAGGAAGTGCATTTAAGAAGTTAGGAAGATACGTCAACAGTGGTTTTGTTAGTGATAAGTGAGCCTGGTTTAAGTGTCGAGAGCTCTCGTGAATATGGTTTATGGATTATTAGCGTCGAACAGTATAAGGTAACAAGTACAGCGCTGAACTACAAAAAAGCTAGCTAAAACCGTGAGTAATATTTCCAATATGTTACATTTTTTTTAAATGTTGTGTTCATTTTATGCAAGGTTTATACATTGAAACTTCACCGAGACAATCAGGGCATTCTCTGTATATCCCTGTATCTGGATTTTCCGGTGTAAACCAGGTGAAGGAGATTTAACAAGGGCCTCCTTACGATTGTTTAAAAATAGAATCTGAATAATAAAAATATGTGAAAGGTAATTTTCATCTTTGCTTCACTCATTCAATCAGGTTTTGTGAAAAACTGAAAAATCCTGCTTGTATCTTGAACGAAACCAGGCAACCGCATTTCAAAATCAAAATACACTTTTTAATGTTATATGGTGCCCGAAACTCCCGGGAGTTGCCTTAGATTGTCTTGGTGAAAGAAAAAAAATGACAAGGGTAACAGGCATTGTGTTGCGTCGTTGTCGGCGATGTTTATGTAAACATTGAGTGTTGCAACCTGCGTTCGTATTTGTCGGCAGCATGGCTCGTACAATACGGAAAGCTCCTTGTTGCGGCAGATTGTTGATTTCAGACGCTGCTGTACAATGTTCAGACTGTAAACAATGGGTGCATAAAGACTGCATTGAGAAAGATTTTTCCTGCAAGCAGTGCAAGAACGGAGCTGAAAATGAAGTTCATGATAATGAAAAAATAGACGAAAAAGAACAGGGTGTTTCGAAAGAAAGTGACGAATTTGGTTGTCAAGTTGACATTGATCGGGGAAAGAAAAATGAAATTTTAAATAAAGTTTTGTCGTTTATGGAACAGAGTAGGCTAGCGCAGGAGAACTTATGCCTAAAATGGGGAGAAAATAAGGAACAGGATAAGCTAAAATGGGAGAGATTATACGAAACAATGGAACAAGATAGGTTAGAACGAAGACAGGAAGAGGATAAAGATAGGCTCCTCCAGGAAGACTTATACAGAAAATTGGAGCAGAAAGAGGAACAGAATAAATTGGAACTCAAGGAAATAATAAATGTTTTCATGCAAAAAATAAATGACAAGATGGAGGGAAGACTAGGCGTTTTGAAAGCAGAAGTCACTAGGATAGAAAAAATGGAGGACGTTATTCAGGATAATAATGCATCATGTCATTCCGTGATAGATGAAGTAGATGAAGTGAAATATGATTGTAATGAGGTCAGTGAGAAAAGCGAAATGATAGAGGATAATTCTGATCAAGTACAAGTGGATATAGAAGATGAACAAAAAGAGACAGATTGGAAAGTACAGGCTCTAGAGGAACGAGTGTGCGTCTTGGGAATGAAAAGGCAACAAGTTGAAAATGAGTCACTCGGAATACAGCAATCTCAGGAAGTGATAAGTAAAGATGAAAGTTTTCACGAAAAACCTGAGAAAAATTATATGTTTTCTAAACTGCAAGAATGTGTAACTTTAGACGTGACGATACCCGAAATGACTCTGATCAGTAAAAGGAAGAAAATTAGAATGAGACCTAGATATAGTTCAGTAAAGAAATTGAAGAAAATGAAGTTAAATAAATTGAAAGCTGCACAGAAAGTTGAGAGAGCGTCAGTGAAAGTGAAGAAGAAAATTCGTAAGGGATCGAAGAATGTCAGCGCAGAAAGATCAGACCCAAGTATGAAAAGGATGAAACAAGAAAAGAGAGCAATACATTCATCTGATGAGCGTGAAAGAAAGTCCCAAAAGAAACGAGACAGGAAAGAATGGAAGAAAGTTAAGAAGAAAGTTACTAGTGATGGTTCTCATAGTGAGGAAAATATACTAACGGACAACCGGAAACGAAAAGAAAAGACTTTAAGAAAAAGAGATAATACAAATAGTTTTGGCAAACTAATAGTTTCCCTACTTGACGAAAGTTGGAAGAAGAGGAAGAAAAATGAAAAGCAGAGAAAAAGGATAAATAAGAAGAAAAGGAAGAAGAGGCATGATCGTGACGACGAACAGGGATCTTTAGAAATGGAAGTAATAACCAAGACGAATAATTCAAGAAGAAGATATATTTTGAGTTGTCGATTGGTAATGATGTGTTTCTAAAGTTGGTATATTTTAGTAAATATCACAAAGTTTCCATTTAGCTTGATAGAAATGTTGATACTGATTTGTGTATTTTTTTTTCAAAAAGAGTGGAAATTGTTAAATGTATGTAAGCATTTTTAGAGTTTTGTATATACTACGAAATGCTGAGTATATTGTAATCAGAGTATTTGAAAAAAAAAATAATGTCAGTTGTTTTATGTACAGGTTATGTGAAACTTGTTATGCTTCAATTTAAAAGGTTTAATGATGGTTTTGATAAAAGCGCTGGTAACTATTATTGTCAATGAGCAGGTAGATAATGAAAATTTGAATTTGAAAATAACTTTGAAATAATAGAAAAATGCCAAAGAGTAAGAGAAAAATGGAAATACTAAGATAGAAAATATGGAAGTAAGCCTCAAAATCGTTAAGAATAATGAAGAACAAATTAAAAAGAAGGTAGAACAGTCATGCTCAGAAGAAAGTTATTTGAGGAAATACTTTAGAAAGCAAGGTTAATAGCATTAATAGAATGATGAAGTGATGAGAGTTCTTGGACATAGCTATATGAGGTAAAAGTCAGTATGTATTAAGATATAGTGCGAGAGAGGCACATAAATATAAGGTCGAAGGCGGACCAAAAAATGAAAAATAGTAGGTCGAAGGCGAACCGAAAATCATTGTTGTTATGTAATAAAGAACATGCTGATATTTAAGTGAAAGATTATGTCCAGAATTCTGTTGCAAGTTAAGAAATAGTTTGTTAAAGAGATAAGCGACGTATTGTACGATGTAATTTCCTGAAATTAGTAATTTGAGCATGCTGATACACTAAAGAAGAAAGAAGAAATGGCAGGTAAAGATCATGGAAAGAGAAAGGAGGTTTACTGTTAGATTATTTTCATGAGTATGATGATATTTTGCAAAGATAGAAATCAAAATATTTTTATAATGTTCTACACTTACCCGCCTGTACCCGCTCTAGTAAATAATTCAATCACAACATGAAGAAAATTTAAAATTATGGAATTGTAGTAACAGTAAGAGAGAAATTTATGTAAGTCACTTGAAACAATTTGAAAACCTGCAAGACAATATGTAAATGATTGAAGTTACTTATAGTATATTGATAAATTATGTAGTAAAGATTCGAACTTGATTTTATGTAATGTATGAAGGTATATATGTAATGAAAAGAAATTGAGTAATATGTTTATTATGCTTCAATGTTTACAAATTGTAATTGTGTATATTTTCTTGAGATTATTCTTACTATGTGATTGTAAGAAACGATTGAACAGAATTAATATGTGAAATTGAAGGAAAATCTATATGTGTTTACTATGTTATAAGATATTTTGAAATTGTAACCTGGATTTTGAAAAAAAAAAAATGTATATACGAGGGCTGGTCAAATATTTAAGGAGATAAAGAGACTTGTAAAGACATTAGCTCTCCTTGATCAGTCCATCTAATGCCTTTTTTGGGGAAGGGGCATCTATAACCGATTATTGTAATACTCTTCCTCCGGAACGAATGAGGAGAAAGAACACTTCACACCCCTCTTAAGTAATAGACTGTTCTGGACTTTTGGCGCACAAAGACTGCAGTCGGCGGTTAGGTGTTATGACGTCTCGTCTTTGCGGTTCGTGTTCGCGCGCTCGTTGCTGGCAAAACTTAGAAAATATACAGTGACACGAGCAGTTGACATTTTGATATTTCGTTACGTTGAAATGCTGAATTGAATAGTGAGTTCGATCCCAAAAAGGAACTTGAACGGTGAACTTGCAGCCTGGAAGAAGGAAGAGTTGCAGCGTAACCGGATCGGATCGCCTTCTACAGACTGAAGCGGAATCATCAGGAAGTGCATTTAAGAAGTTAGGAAGATACGTCAACAGTGGTTTTGTTAGTGATAAGTGAGCCTGGTTTAAGTGTCGAGAGCTCTCGTGAATATGGTTTATGGATTATTAGCGTCGAACAGTATAAGGTAACAAGTACAGCGCTGAACTACAAAAAAGCTAGCTAAAACCGTGAGTAATATTTCCAATGTGTTACATTTTTTTTAAATTTTGTGTTCATTTTATGCAAGGTTTATACATTGAAACTTCACCGAGACAATCAGGGCATTCTCTGTATATCCCTGTATCTGGATTTTCCGGTGTAAACCAGGTGAAGGAGATTTAACAAGGGCCTCCTTACGATTGTTTAAAAATAGAATCTGAATAATAAAAATATGTGAAAGGTAATTTTCATCTTTGCTTCACTCATTCAATCAGGTTTTGTGAAAAACTGAAAAATCCTGCTTGTATCTTGAACGAAACCAGGCAACCGCATTTCAAAATCAAAATACACTTTTTAATGTTATAATGTTGTGCATTTTGTTCCATCATTTATTTATTTATTGAAATTTCCAGTACAGCAGAAGCCATTTTAAACCGGAAAGAAACAACAGTAAAACAATACACTAGTGTTAAAATGAACACACGAAACAAGATAAAATAAAATAAAATAAACAAAATATAAACATAAACAAGTCGAGACAGTTCCAAGGTAAACAGATGTGTTTCACAAAAGCATTACTTATATACAATTTTCTCTATGTTGGTGATAAAAGATGGATATGAACTGAATATATCGGTTTGGTTTGAGATGACATTGAACTGATTTGGTAGCCTTTGAAATAGTGAACGTTGAATAAGTGAGAGTCTTGGAGTTGCAGTGTGGAAAGTTTCCTTGCTCCCTGTTTTGTGTCTGGGCACTCTGAGGGAGAGTTCATGGAGTGGGCTGCTGCATCTTAGGTTTCCATTAATGATTTTATGTAACAATTTCATATCTGCAATGTATCTACGTGATTCTGGAGTATTTATGTTTAAGTTTATAAGCAGATTTCTCTTAGGTAGGTGTCTCATCATATACAAAAGTACTTTTAGGCACGAATCTTTTGTCAAATAAAATGCAATAATTATATTGTTTCTTTTCCTAAGCCATTATTGAGTGGAATAATATCAGTCTTACTATTCATGTGAAGAGTACAAAATACGCCATAAAAACTAGACTCATTACATTGTCAACGCTCTGGATATTCGTATAAATACTACACGTAACACTATTTCTATGTAAACAGTGTGACTAACTTGTTGCTAAAATGAGAAAATTAGCCACAGCAAGAAACTACGATAAGATAAGTCTGTTTTTATGAGCAGCCACAACCTGTTTTAAATCCAAAGATTTTTGCAAGCTCTTCAAAGAACAGAACAGATAGAGCACTCAATCTCTCGTTACCAATTAGATTTCGAAGGTTTGTCGCAAGCAACCGTTGATGGGGATATGAACATTTCAATAACACAAAGCTTATAAAATTCGTAAAAGGAAATTTTGAATGTTTCAATCATTGCAAGGAGCTGCTGAAGGTCTTTATTTTGGCTTCCATTCTGCCTCATAGAGCGCCATGACTATAAACTGTCCAAATCACAAGTGTAGGGAGCGTATAAAGATTGTAGCTTTTCATGCTTCAGAAAAGTGGCACTAACTTAATAAAGTAGGCATCAAATAAGCGAAAACACCCTTGAATAGAAACTGTATTAACACTAGCACTACCAGGAAATTGATTATACAAGAACTACCAAAGGGGTCATTTTGACGCCTTGTGTTTTAAAGTTTTTTTAGGTTGTAATTGAGTGTTCCCTTGGCAACCAAGACTTGATGTGACTGGATACAAAAATGAATATGCATTAAAAAACCACACTAGCTTCAACCAGGTATCAAACGCTGGTCTCCCACACCCAAGGCGGTTGAATAATATGTGTATAAATATATAGTTGAAATCTTTTTTAAAGATTAGCTCAGGAATATTTATTATACCAATAGATTACACGTTTAGTTAAAAATATAAGATATGAGCAAATAAACGAGTACAAGGTTAGGTTAGGTTAGAGTGTCAAAATTAAATTTAAGTTCTGATAATAGTAATAGTATAATGTTGAGGCATATATTTCAATGCGTATGTGAACAATAGAACCATCTTTGTTCCTAAAATTAAATTTTTCAATCAAAATCAAAATCATAAAAACATTCTTGTACTTTACTCGAAAATCACAAAACGCATTGCCCCTCTTTATTCAGGGCATTATTCAAAGCATTTGCGGCACACGATGTACTTTCGAACCACATTAGTGCATGATCCGCAGACAAATTACTTGCATCGAAAACACTGATTGGGAGTTTTGTTTCCCTTACACTTCCCCATCTGGCACTTCTTCCTTTTTCCGGTAGAAGTCGTAGATGCTGCTGGCAAATCTTCTTTCGAAACACGCTTTTGTCTCATTTTCTCAGAACGTTCTTTAGCCAACTTGATAAGAAAATTCTGTCTACTAATTTTCCTATTGGTAATACCCTTGTACAAGATATGAGAGTTTATGGCGTCCAAATCAAGTAGGTTATAAAAGAGCTGTACCGGCCACCTTCTGCTATCAGCCTTGACAGAATATTTCAAACCTATTTCTGGGCATTACATTCTGAAAGAAGCTGCAGCCCAAGTGTTCAGACCAGAGATACTTTACACTTACGCCATTCATCCCCATTGCTCCACGGAAATACAACAAGGCAATAAATGCATCAAGCTCATCTAGAGAAATCGACCAGTTAGGATCATCTAAAACTCGACGGGCCTCAGCTTCTGTACACTTTTTATATTTCGCAGCAGGGTATCAGTTACAATCAGTCTGAATGCACTTGCACAAGTATAATCCACATTACGCGTAGCGTGCGACGTTGGTTCTGGTTTGGTACGAAATATATTATGTTTTTGTAATCTTCCGCATGTCTTGTTGTTTACATCCAATACCGTTCACACAGTCTGATCCGGAGCCACTTCACTACCACTAATTTGAGTAGAATTCCCTTGTTCAGATTCTTCACTTGAATCACAATCAGCATATTCGACATCTACGTCAGAACTATTGGAGACATCTTATTTGTCAAGGTCTGTAACATCTTGGTTTTCAGTCCAGCTGTCACTGCCTTCATCACCAGAAACACTATCGTCAATATCCTGCAACTGTGCTAGACTCTCTGCCCCTGTAAGTCGTTTACTCCCTGCAGACTCCATAATTTACAAACACTAAAACACCTTGCTTCAAAACAACCACAATGGCTGTTCACAGGGGCATCTATAATACACCTTCATAAAAAGGTATCTACAACAATCGAGAAAGTCGTGATTTTTTATCCAGGGTTAAAAAATAGGCAGGTGTCAAAATGACCCCCCTGGTAGTTCTAGGTAAATCATCATTTTTAAAGAAAACCAATAATAATTTAAATCTGATATTTGAATGCACGACTTTTGCGACACCGTCGTATGCGACACTAGCATTTCTGCCGTCATATGCGACACTGTATGGAAAATATATTCCACGACAGTTGCGACACCGTCATCTGCGACACAAAGTGTAAATAGCTTCCCTTCACACTTTATCCAGACTTAGGACTGGCAGCATCATGGAAGCTGGTGTGTTTTTGAAAATCTTTATTAGTTTTCCTTCACACTGGCATCATGGAAACTGGGTGTTTAAAAGCTGGATGTATTTATCCTTTGTCAATGACGGATATTTTAGATCCCTTGTCAGTATAGGAGCAGACTGCAATCCCTTGTCAATGTAGAAATGTAGAATGCGTCGTTTCTCTTGTAGATGAACCAACATCTTACTATTTTTGATTCTAATTTCTGAACGTACGCCATTCTCCTCAAAGAGCGCTTAAGAACTCTATGCATTTCATAGTCGGCAAACGCTCTTTGTATTCTCTCAACACATTGTTATACACAGCCGCACGTCTGGATCTGTTTTGTAGTCGTTTGTCAGTCCCAACTCCTTCACCTTTCGCCACAAACATTGGTTCCTACAACCACTAATCTGAGCCTCTGGCAATACTTTCTTCAGAGACGCTATTGCTGCTGCACGTACGCAAATGTCGCTAATTCTGGTAAACAAATTAGAAATCCTAGGGGAAAATCCAAGCAGTGTCGCTTATGACGGGAAAAAAACAGTTTTTGCCTTAGTGTCGCAAATGACGGTGTCGGAAATGTCGGAACTCCCTGATATTTAGGGTGTAATCACAATGATTAGAGAGAAGAAAAGTGACGCCACCTGTTGATCCTATTCCAATTAATGTTCAAATTAAAGAATGTTGAATGACATTGAGGGGTCAAAATGACCCCTTTGGTAGTTCGTGTGTTAATGGTACCATTTTCTCTTCCGTGATGAAATATCTTACTTTTCTTGTTCAACTACTGGAATTCAGGGCTAAAAATGGGAAGGATGTGAGAAATATCGTCCACGTAGGACGTGCTACTCTCAAGGAACAAAAATATTTTCACTACAAATCCACCTCCACTACGAGACAAATATATTGACATAAAATCAATGAATATATGTAGTTGCAACTCTTTCACTGGGCATTTTGGTTAGAGAAGTGACTGCTGAAGATTATAATTTTATTTCAGAACATATTATGCTCTGAACAAAGATCAGAATTGGATCAATATGTTTACTTGATTGGATTTGTATAAAGATCCACTATATACACAGAAGCTATTTGGGACGAGAACTACAGCTTATAGTGGAATTCGAGCCACTTAGTGATATGTGCCTCCACCGGGGATCGAACCCGGGACCCCTTAATTTCAAGGCAGCAGTATTGCTGCTAGATAACCAGGGCGGGGAGGTTCAATTTTAATATTTCCAATTCTTAACATTTAAGAATTAGTTACTTTGTGTACTCTTTGATTCTTAAAGTCCTATTTCTCCCTCTTGAATATTTGCAACGATAAGGATAGATATAATGATGAAAACAATGAGAGAACATCGATAACACTCATACCATTGTCGGTACTTGAATGAGGAACTAAGAAACAGAAAAGAACATTGACGGCTCTTTAGATGTTCAACGTTGTCCTATTTAAAAAATTAATTTTACACATCTGTTAGATTTATTCAGAAATATAGCATATGCCAACAATTAAAGAACAAACAATCTCACAGCCACTGAATAAGTCGTCCATGTATGAGGCAGGTAGCCACTGCTATCCAGGCATATCTGCATCTACCCCCCCCCCCTCCCCTTGATTTTAGAACACATCGTATTAAAAGTTACTTTGCGATCTGACTGAACTAGAAAATGTACTTGAACATTGTACTTGCCTCAATGGAATTTTAATAATGGAAAATATAAACTTAAGCTTTTTAAGATTTCGGTGAAAATGCGTCTACCGTACTACAAAAATATTGGGGTCTACAGGGAGCTGAGGACGGTTTTGGGGGCTTCAGCCCCCCCTAGCCCCCCCAGTAGCGCCGTCCCTGCTCGTACCAAGAGAAGATCGAATTCCAAGCCTTGCTCTCCAACGATTGCCACAACGTCGCATTCCCCAAAGGCTTGTTGTGACCTACGACAACGTTATTTACATTGCAACAGTCCCTGCCGTGACTTCAATCCCGCTCCCTTTTTTCTTTTATTGCAAGCGTTGCATCACGCATTCCGCCCACCTTTGTTTGAGGCAATAATGGTAGCAAGGTTGCACGATCATTGTCGCTCTTCCACTTCGGCTGGAGAAAGATATTGGAATTGCCTCGGGAAAGCACGTGCTATTGTGTTGATCGATAAAAACACAGGGTTGTGCAATGAAGCAGCTATATAGCCATGGAAAACCACAGGAAGGTCACCAACTCCCCACCCCTCTTCCCCACCGCCAGCACTTTTAGTGCGTGGAAAATTTGTACACTTACCATGAGGGCATGGTATTAATAACACCAACAATACTAGAAATGTCATTATGACCTAACATAGGAAAAAAACCGACCCAAAATTTTAAAAAAGTTCCCAATTCTTTAAGGAAGCCGCGGTAACTCAGTCGTTGTCGCGTCGCCTTGTAATCAAGGGGTCCCGGGTTCGATACCCGGTGGGGGCACAAGTGGTTCGGATCCCACTTTAAACTGTAGGTCCAGTCCCGCTTAGCCTTACTGTGCATAAAGAACAACTCAATCTCGCCGGCCCCCCGTGGCGGAGTGGTTAGCACAGCGCGCTGCGAGACCAGGGGTCCCGGGTTCGAATCCTGAGCAAGCCATGGATGTATTTGTGAGAATTGAGAACACTGAAACATGTAAAAAATGTAGAAAAAGTGATAAACGGGGGAAATAACCTTACAAAGAAGTCAGGGCGTCTTGACTACCATGCGAGAGACCTGCGTTTGATCCCCACCTGTTGAAGCGGGCCCGGCGCCCACCCAGCGTCATATCAAGTGGTTACCTGGAGGAAACTCTGGGGGGTAAAGGCGGCCAGGGGCGTGGTGCTGATCACATCCCCCACCTTCGACCGTGATCAAGAAAGTGGGGGGCTCTAACTCCACCCCCCCCACCATACGCCTTCAAGGGAGAGCACTGGGGAGCACATTACTTTTACCATTTTTTTAAGACCATTTTTTAAAAAAAAACATTTACCTACTACTATTGTCGACCTCAATGGCATACTTAGCACAGCACGCTATGACCGCAAGGGTCCCTGGTTCAAGAATCAAACACTTACTTCGAACATGAATACTTCTCTCACGCAGCCACTTGACTTTTCACAGTAACACAGGCACAGCTCTCACAATACTGCGTGAAAGCGGGTGATCCCGAACTATAGCGCACACGAATACATACCCTTCCCTCCTACTCCCGTAAACTACTGCTATGTAGCGTCAAATGTCCGAACTAGCAATTGGCCGATACTGTAGGACGGCCGGTACTGTACGACTCTCCCCTATACAACACATACTATGTGCCTATGATTACATACCGAGCAGACTTGGACAATGCCAGAGAGAGACAAAGGAAAGATGCAGGCAGTGGAGATGAAATTTTTAAGGGGAAGACTAGAAGGGATAGAATAAGGAATGAGGAGATCCGACAGACAATGGGTGTGGTGAAGCTTCAGGATAGAATAGATCAGGCACAGATGAGATGGTTCGGACACATGAAGAGGATGGATGCTGAAAGAATACCAGTAAGAGCTTACAATGCACAAGAAGTGGGAATAAGGCCAAGAGGGAGACCAAGATGTTAGAGGAAAGAGCAGATAGTGGAGAGTGTTAGGAGAAGATTGGAAAACCGTGAAAACAGAGGAGTGCTGGAAGACCAGGAAAAAATGGAGAGGCTTGAATTCTATGCCGACCCAGCCAGAGGCAGGAAACGGCAAAGGATGATGATAGAATAGAATAGAATAGAATAGAATGGTCTTTATTTAAGCAGGCGTGTTTCGGCCTCATGGGCCGTTCTTACAACCAACCCTTGTCAAAGATACAATAAATGAATAAAAACAAAAAGAAAGAAAAAAAAAACACATAATGATCATGATAATACAATAAAGATAATATAAAGATTATACAATGATAAAATAATACATTGAATAGATTAGTATATATACTGTTGAGTAAAGATAAGTAATAAGTCTTCGGTAGTTCAATGTGTATGCGGGAGGGGGGGAGGGTAGGTTAGGTATGCATTATATGATATATAAGTGCAGGTGCAATTGTTAACATATGAAGGTTAATTAAGTTGTTGGGACAATAGTAAGTTCTTCAGATTTTTCTTAAAACTTTGATGGCAAATAATGTTAGTCAATGGTGCAGGCAGTTTGTTCCATTCCCTGATCCCTGTAACAATGAATGACTTGTTATATGTGGCGGTTTTATGTTTGGGGATTTTTAGATTGTGCTTGTTGCGGATATTATGTTCGGCTGATGTTCTACGAGAACAGATCTTATCGGATAAGTATTTTGGGGAGCCACTCTTAAGTATTTTGTGCATCAAGGTGAGTGTTAAGTATTTTATTCTATTGTTAATGTTTAGCCAAGAAAGTTTCTTTAAATAGGGGGATACATGTTCCTTTCTGTTTAGGTTAAATATGAAACGTATACAACAATTCTGAATTTTTTGAAGTTTATAGTTTAAGCCCTGGGATATATTACTGTACACTGGAGCGCAATAGTCTAATGTGGATAGGACGAGTGATTGCATAAGACGATCTTTAACATTACCGTCCAGAGCATGTTTTAAATGATACAGAGATTTAAGTTTCCCCATACAGTTTTTCACAATAAATTCGACTTGTGGCTCCCAATTTAAGTGTCTATCGAACACAATCCCCAAGTTTTTGCTTGTATCCACTTCGCTTAGCGGTATACTGCCAAGAGTTGGAGGAGAAGGTGCGTTTTTGTGAAGTTTCTTAAGGGTACCATGAGTTCCTATGGTCATGAAGCAAGATTTTGTTGGATTTAATTGAAGGGAGTTCCTCCGTGACCAGTTTGTTATAGCATCAAGGTCGAATTGAAGTTTGGTCATAGCATTATCGTAGTTTTCTGTATTACACTGATAGTGGGGGAGCAAATGGTAATATATTTGCCTTCCGTGGGATTTTTGTGGTACAATAATGGCAGTTAGTTTTTCTGAAAGGTATTAGCACAAGGAAAACGAATATGGATGTTGCCAGCCCCAAAAATTGTGCAGGGGGGTGGGGGTGGGGATTCAAAATGGCCGACAACTCGTTTCACCGAAACAGCAATATAGTCATCATTTATACGACTACAATAAATTTTCAAAGCTTTAAATACTTCTTGATGCAGTTTATACAATTACCAAAACATTGCGAATAATATAAATTAACCTGTTAGTCTCTTACAAATTGCTTAATACAGCTCTTCTGGTTTTCGTTGAAGGGTTACTTTCTGTTACAGAGTATAAAAAATATTTTGGAATGAAACAAAATATTCATTGTGTAGCTTTCATTATTTATTTTATTTAATTATGCCATCATCATAAATTTTAGACACAAGAACAGAGAAACTCCATGGCATCATATTGATGTATTTGTTTGTTACCGAAAACACAATGAAATGAATTAAATATTATAAAACTCTGTTTCAGAAGATCATTACTACAAAGTGTTTGAAAACAGGAGGTCATCCAAATAAAAATAATGTAAAATAATAATTACATTTATTAATCAGTTTCCCTGTCTTCATCTGAACTATTATCCCCATTCCGGTTAAAACAGTTATTTACATCATCGTCGGGGTCCACACATTCACACATGTCAGTGCATGGAAAGCCATGACGTCTGCACTTACATACAAGTGTTGAACATCTACTCTTTTTGCATGAACATTTCACTAGTTCCAGAATGGCCTGTGGGTCAGGTTGCATCGTGTTCATCTGGGGTACAAATGTACCGTTTGATCTTTCCCATTCATAACCAGCATCTGGCTGTGGAACCTTCGGATTCGCAACAACATCATTTCGCCATACCATGGCTTGATAATGTGCTCTCAATATAGTATAGCGAAGAGCTGACTGTGTTGGTGGCATTTTCTCTGATTCGGCAATTTTCTTTTGAAACAAGGTAAACCGGACAGCTCCAACATCCGATTTTCAGAGTTTGGCATGTAAAGTTTACAAACAAAACGATCTAACGCGTCAGAAATACCATTAGATGGTGTTGCATCCAATCCCAAGTTTGTAAAAGCTTGCAAAATATTTGTATCACATTGCTGAAATGCTTTCCAACATGAAAGTTTACCTCTGCCAACAAAAGCTCCCGTGGTATCGCTTCCAGTGAAGGCATGAAACCCAGGCAATGCATTCACTTTTTCTTCACCTAAATCATTGTAGATTGGTTTTAGAGCAATCTGTGGTTTCTTCTTACCACTCCCTACAATACACGATGTTCTAGAACATAGCATGGGGTATCGCCGAAGAGCCAATATAACAACATCTGTATCTGGTGAGTGAATATCAATAGTAGAGGCTCCTCGTAAGATTGCATCAGCAGCGTGTAATATCAATTTTGTGTCAGCTTCCTCGTGTGAGCTTCGTAGGTGCTGTACTGTGATGTGAGTAGCTGCAACTTCTTCTCGCCATGCCACAATGACATGTAGTTTCAGTTATTTAAACCAACTGATAATTTTATTTGCCAAGTAGGCAGTTAACTCTTCTTTAGCCTACACACTAGACAGCAATGGTTTCTTGGTAATGTTCTTTATTCTTGTATTGTCAACGATATGATATGCGATTGATGCACTTCCTCCGAGACGTTTTTGGCGAGTTGCATTCTTCAATGAAACCGGAATATTATATCTATCAAAAACAACTTGCACTTCATCATAGGAGTTATAGTATGTCTGTAATCTTTTAAGGAAATGATTGGACAAATCTTCACAAGTATATATATAATGAGGCTTATCAAGGCTCTGCAAAAATTTCATACCATCTACAATTGAAACACACATGTGGTTGAGCGGCTCTGGATCTTCAGGTGCTTGGTCACCAATTTGAGATTCTAGAATAGCATGAAGGTCGCTCTTGCTAATTGGTAAAAGCAGGTTTCCTTCATTTCACTTGTCTCTCATTATATGTCATGGATATTGCAGTTTGTGATATGCTCATGACAGCCTTGTTAACACTTGATTGCTTGCGTTCTGAAGACATATTTTCAACAGTACCACAAATAAACCATCTGAAAAAATAATACACTTCTCGTGGCAAATGTTCTTCTGTTGCTTCTAATGATCCTGTGAATTCCCACTTCTTGGTGTTCATTATAGACGAAGATAACTAGCAGCATCATAGAAACTCCTCATAGTCAAGCCCAAATCTTCATCATTCAATGATGTCATAGCAATATCTCGAGCATACTTCATACTA
Source organism: Lepisma saccharinum (assembly GCF_977018435.1). Lineage (NCBI taxonomy): Eukaryota > Metazoa > Arthropoda > Insecta > Zygentoma > Lepismatidae > Lepisma > Lepisma saccharinum. The sequence goes on along the minus strand of NC_139248.1, from coordinate 6,550,103 downwards.
ACAATTTCAGGTTGATTTCTTTGTTATGGACGGTGAAATTCAATATCTGTAACATTTTTCTGCAGCAATTTCTTAATTTCTTTCCTTGTTATAGATGGATAAGCGACATTATTCATAACACGAATGTTTTCATAAGTGGTTTGCAAATCAGCCATACTCAAGGAACCAGTCTTTAAACACTCTTGAATCATACAGATGAATTCAATCTCTGATGCAGCTTCAGGGGTTGTAGAGATATTGGGTGCACTGGTATCAGGACATCGTAGTACATGTCACATTATTTGCCCAGCACGGCAAATGGTATCTAATGTCGATAGCGTGACCATCTTCAGGGTTGATTGCTGTATTGAGCTTTATCTGGAGGGCTTCACTTCCACTTTTAGCAATAGCATCACTCAGGCTTTTTTGAGAATGGTCAACCGACAGCTACCTGAGGGAATTTGCACGTGTCTGACCACCATTACCGAAGAAGCATTCATCTTTGTTGAATGGAATGCAATGCGAACGTGTTAGTCTTGGTGTGCTGCTTTCCGTCACAGTTGGTGTTTGCTGATTTTGGCTTTCATAGCGCTTTTTCATACGCTCCAATTTTCCCTTGTGAGAGTCATCTTGATAACAACTTGGGTGCCATGATGCCCTGTTGTCTGCCAGCATGGCAGCAGTCATTCCACGCAGACGAATATTAGATGATATTCGTATTCAGCATTCTCTTGCACACTTTGTAAAACCTTTTCATGTGTGGTGGGGTTTGTGATTAGTCCTTCGGTTAATTTCTGTTGACATATTATACACAGTGCATAATTGATTTACATTTTTAGCCTCGTTTCTGGTTCACTGAGATACATCTGAAAAAGAAAGTTTTTTGTATTTAATTATGCATAACATGAGCTTGTTAAAGCTTTTTTAAAATAAATATGTAACGTTACCGCTAGTTTTTACACAATTCACATTATTCCTAATAATCATAATTGTATAAACTGCATCAAGAAGTGTTTAAAGCTTTGAAAATTTGTAGTAGTCGTATAAATGATGAACATATTGCTGTTTCGGTGAAACGAGTTGCCGCCATTTTGAATCCCCACCCCCACCCCCCTGCACAATTTTTGAGTCTGGCAACATCCATATTCGTTTTCCTTGTGCCAATACCTTTCAGAAAAACTAACTCCCATTATTGTACCACAAAAATCCCACGGGAAACTACATGCTCCCCCACTATGAATATAGATTTGCGAATCGTCAGCATACTGATGGTAGTGGCAATATTGGACAGCGCGGTCGAAATCAGCTACGTAAATCATGTATAGTAGTGGACCCAATATACTTCCTTGAGGGACGCCTTGTTGAACAACTAACCATTTAGAGTATGTGACTTCCGGTTCCCGATATTTCACACGTTGTTTCCTGTTGCCGAGATATGATCGAAACCAATTTAACGCGTTTCCGGTAACGCCATAGTGATACAGTTTGGCCAATAGCAATTCATGATTGATCGAGTCGAACGCTCTTGAATAGTCCAACAAGACTAAAAGTGTAACTTCATTTTCATCTATTCCTTTACTTACATTGTCTACGATATCTATCAGCGCAGTGCAAGTACTATGCATTTTTCTGAAACCAGATTGAAAGTGTGGTAGGAAACCTTGAATATGTGAAAGTATTTGTTCATAAATTACTTTTTCAAGTATTTTGGACATTGTGGATAGAATGCTAATAGGTCGTAGATCTTTTATTTCTGTGGGGTTGGATTTTTTAGGTATAGGTGTTACTTCGCATTTTTTCCACTCTTGAGGGAACCAACCTTTGGAAAGGGAAAGATTAATAATGTGCGTAAGAGCTTTTAAGCAAAAGGGGATGCAATACTGTAAAACAGTTAGGTTTATGCCATCATAACCGCACGCTTTTGATTTCATTTTGTTAAAAATTTTACGTACTTGTTCGCTACTTACTGGGGTAAAAAAGAACGTGTCATTGTTGGGTTGCTCAAGATACGTGTTGGTTTCATCAATCACCGCTGCATTGTTATCTGAGGGTGCACTCGGCTTAACAAAGAACTCGTTTACCGCATTCGGCCGAAATGTGTCTGAGGAGAGCGCATTACTCTTTTTATTTGGTAAAAGTCCCTGGCTTCTGAGGTTAGACCATAAATTTTTAGCATTTTTTACATTCATATTTACCGTTTCGTTATAGTGCTTAAATTTTGCGTTTCTGACTGCTTTTTTGGCTGTTTCTGAAGTATTTGTACGATAGGAGAGCGTCTGGGTCTCCTGTATTTACATATCTCAGATGAAAGAAGTCGCGCAACTTCCAGAATTCCCTTACTTGATTTGAAATCCAGGGGGCGGGAGGTTTGGTTACACGAATTTTTCGCTGGGGGACGTGCTTATCTATTAACCTGATAATGTTATCATTCAAAGCTTCCAACGCTGCATCTACGTCCTCGTTTCTTTCGATTTTGCACCATTCCACATTTTCCGCGTCTTTACGAAACTTGTCCAAGTCCATGGTTTTGAAATTTCTAATTTTGATAATTTTTTTATGTTGCTTTGGTGCGTACAGGTCAAATATGGAGTATGTTATATGGTGATCTGTGATTCCAGGTAACTCGCTCTGCCCAATTTGCTTTACAATTAAATCTTGTGAACAAACGATTAAATCAATTAATGACTTTGACGTCGCTGTCACTCTGGTTGGCTTGGTAATTAATTGTTTCCCGTGAACTTCCTTGATTATACTCTGAAGGAGTCTAGTACTGCTTTCGTTTTTTCTTAACATGTTGATATTCCAGTCGCCTAACGCAATGAAGTAATCGTAATTTAAGTATAGGTGTTGGAGGATATCTGCTACGTGACTGATGTGAGTATAGCTGACATTTGGGGGTTTATATGCTACCATAAGTCCAATTTTTTTCCTATCGATAGTTAATTCGATTACAAGGTACTCTACGCCGATATCATTATTAACGAACCCGCCTAAAAGTTTCCATTTAAGCGATTTAGAAATGTATAAGCACACACCACCTCTAGATTTGTTTAATCTATCTTGTCGAACTAATGTGTAATTTTCGATGTCTACTATATTATTACTAATATTCGGTTTTAACCAGCTTTCTGTAATGGCTATCAGGTCAAAGTTTAAGTTCGATATCATTTCTTTAAATTCATCTATGGAGTTGAGTAAACCTTGAATATTTAGATGACATAATTTAAAGCCATTTTCAGATCTATTTATTTCAGCTTCGAGCTGTTCCTTTATATTGTAATTGCTGTGGCGGATATTAATGGGCGACTCATCAAAGTAACTGGAGTGAATTCTGATTGGGAGTGGCGTTTCTGCACCATTGACTACATTGGTAGGGTCATTTATATTTATCGTTTCCTCCACTGTTGGTCATGGAGTATATATTCTGTCCCAAGTGTGAATTGCATATTGGAATAACAATGAAAATGTGCATACGCATAACACTTAATTCAAAAAAACAGGTGCTAGTTATCATAGTGACTTATTACTACAATCAAATTTTTAAAAATGTAAAAAATAAATGAAAAATTTAAGAATAAAAAAGTAAAAATGAATATAAAAATGTGAATACTGACACAAAAGAAGAAAAATTTAAAAAATGAAAATATTTGTTGATTAACTAAAAATGGGAGAAATATAGATTTTTGAGCTTGCCGATATATTCTGGCGTGAGTTAGAATACAAGCTGAGGGTTGTTTACATTTATATAACAGTCTATTATGCGACAGGTTCATGCCCTCCTTTCGCCACCATTGGGAATGCAGAGAGTATTGCAAGCTTTGTATGGTTCGGCGCGGAATGTTCTGCATTCCCCTCCCCTCTACTTTTGACTGGTCACCGTTGCCCGTACGTCATTGATGGGGAAGCAGTCATTGATGATGAGTCGTGGACAAATTGCCGAGCAATACTAGTGGGTCACACTGTACAAGTTACGACCAAACATTTTGTTCTGAAACTGAGCACGCACTTAGGAACAAATAACTCATTAATAATTGCTATACTTGAGAACAGAAAATAGTTAATTTATTCAACGAATCTGGAGCAACAAATATTACATAAACAAACATAATTGGAAGGTACATAGTGATATTACTAGAAGGCCATTACTTTCTCTTAATTGCAGCGGCGTAAAAAAAATGTGGTTCAGTTAATTTTTCCTGCAATTAAATTTCCTTGATGGAAGCATAACTTCGTTGTGTTTCCATATTTCTGGAAAAAAATGAGAAAATTCAAGGGCATTAATTAAACAAGTTATTCACAGCTTCTGTACATGTGCGAGGAATGCGGAGCAGGAAATACAAGAGCCGGGACGGTTCATTTAAACTTTTCATGTGGAATTACGTCATAATTGTGTTTGACGGTTTAATTATTGGTTGCTTGGCTTTACGTACGTCATAATAGGGAACGGATTTTAAGGTGGAAAATTATGATCGGGAAAGGGAAAAGGTTCTGAAAATGTTTTCAGAAAGGTGCAAAAATAACATTCTTTATTCAAAGCTGTATCAAATAACTAGTAATTAGTTACTGTCAATCAACATTGCCTTCTTTTTCTGCGCCTTCTGTATATAATGCGCGCGGACCGCTTAGAGAACTGTGGTTCTGGCGAATACGTTTTGTTGAATTGATTGATTGATTTAGTTTATTTTACTTCGCGTTTTGTGCCTCTAGGCTAATTTGTGAAAATGGGGATGAGTGATGAATTGATGAATGGACATTTACAAACAACCAAGCCCGACCGGGATTCGAACCCGAGACCCTTGGCGTCGCAGCGCGATGTGCTAACCACTCGGCCACAGGGTCGAGCACGTTTTGTTGAAGTTTGTGATTTCTCTCGCGGGTTTTGCTATATTATCTTGAGAACTATTGGGGCTGCAATGATTATACTATAACATGTTATAGCTCTCGTTCTGCTCTATAAAGTGAGACTATAGGATTTTATGTAGCTGCTCAAGAAGAGTGAAAAATCATTTATTTTTCTGTCCAATTTTTAAACAGAACATGAAAGAAAAGGAAGGGAAAAGGTGCTGAAACATCAAAGAGGGGGAAAAAATGGGATGACTGTGCTAATCTTACTAAAATGTACAATAAATATTTACTTGATTCCATGCCCTAAAATACATATCTCAAACGGCCGGTATGAAAAGAGCTGTATTTTTGGAAAGGTGGTGCACTTTAAAATCCATTACCTAGTCATACCTCCACATATGCATTCAAAAAACAGGCCGCTTTTGCAAGAGTCGATAACATTAAAATTCCCCCTCCACACAGCCAGGGGGAAACAGGATTTTGTCAAAATAATAGTCCTGTGCCTCGATTGCACACCGGTTAGTAGGAAAACTCCACTTTAGTTTTATGCAAGGCTACCAAAGTCCTGATTTAGTAGGTAGTACAGTCTATTGTTTTACTGTGTGGCCTTTTTTTTAAACTGCAGTGCAAAAACTGTCTCGTTTTTGTAGTTAACTCAGAATTAGGTATGTTCTTTATATTAATAAACATTGCTATTATCTATAATTTAACTTATAAGCATATTATTTTCTAAACATAAAATCATCATGGCTGATCAATGGTGCTGGTATACGGCCAGTATAATACTACATACGAGTGTTGTCCTGTTTGTCCTTGTGCGCTGAGTGCCCCTCTCTCTACAGCACCAGCTTTGAAGCAGGTAAGGAGATTTTTACTCCTCCTGACTTTATTTATGGTAAGGGGCTGGTCCCCGTATAACGTGGTGGGTGCAAATCACTCAAGTGCAACACCCAAAATTTTTACTTCCATTCTATTTCTCATCACTAGGGTTGGAATTTTTATGACCTAAAATTCACCAAAATTTGCAAAATAAAATATGCTCTTATGACTTAACATTTTACAAAATATGCACTATAATTTGAAAAGTATGCCCTTATAACTGGACTGTTTCAAACATTAATATCTAAATGCCGAGATATTTTCACATACTTTCTGTAGATATTCAAATAGAAATGAAAAAGATTTTGCTACAGTCAAAAAAAACAAAAAACTCTAGTAAACATGAGAGCAAGAACGAATCCATTTCGAAAATGACTGTATATTTATTGAAAATGCAGAAATATGCTGAATATGACCGAAAATCCATCAAAATATGCTATATCACGCAAAAATGGCCAAATATGCCAAAAAACACCTTAATTTAATTAGTTTCTTCGATCGAACATTATAAATGAATCAGCTGTCAGGAGAATATGTGAACTGGACAACAGATGTTCCGAAAGGGAACCAAATTAGATATACATATTTCACATGCCTATTGTGACATTCAAAAAAGTTATTCAAGGAATGGAAGAATAAATGTCAACAGTGTAAACATAAACGCAATTTTTGTAAATATATATTTCTTTCGTAGTTTATACTCAATTACATATATGTACGTACTTTCTAGAGTGTCAATTATTTACAGGTCCTTTATTACACACATAATTAAGTATTTCTTCAAGGTAAATAACTTCTATCCTTCATTTATACTGAGTGTAAAGATAAATACGTTGTGCATTGTACTTAATAATTGAAATATTGTATTCATGTAGGCATTTTTGTAGATAATAGTTAGATATTTTATTCCACTCTCTTCAATTAACATGTATTATTATATAACGGTTTGTTAACTGTTGTATACACATATAATTTAGCGTTGACATGTTTTATGTTTATTTACATTTCTGCACAATAATATTTCTTATCAAACTGTAAATTTACAAACTCAAAGCAAGAAATGTAGAACAATGTAATTGGGCATTCGCCTGTTGTGTTTAATAATAAATAAATAAATAAATAAAATATGAATTTCTATATGTTTGGGGAACATATCACCCTTACCAAAAGAAATATGCTAAGTCATGAAAATCCTATCTCTACTCAGCACCATTATACTGTTTAGGCAAAAGTTGAAGAACAGAGATGTTAAATATCGAAAACTCAAGCCGACTTCAAGCATCACTGAAGAATAAATAATATTTTTTTTTCCTCTCCATTCTGCAGACATCGTGCCCGCCCGCTATGTCCTGGCCCTGGTGGTGCTCCTGTCCAACACCTCCTGCTTCATGGTGCGGGTGAACATGAGTCTGGCCATCCTCGTGATGGCCGGCAGCCAGCCAACCAGCATGCAGCTCACAGACGAGGCGACCAATGCCACGAGCGACAGCCAAGCAACGAACTACACGTCTTCCAACATGACAATGCACCACACATTCAATAAGGTAGGAAAAATATGAAAGCAACAATAACATCCTAAATAATAAGTATTTCAGTGCTTGATATAAGAAAAATGCTGAACCATCCTGTACATTGCTGTACCTTATGCCAGGGATTCGAACCCCTACCGTATTACCTCTGTAGAATTCAAGATGAGACTGTAGTTTACTTGCTTATTTACGACTTACTGTATATGGTGAATATGGTTATGTTAACCCTTCTACTTATAAGTCCCAATTATGATTTTCATATTATTATATATACTACAGTCACGAACACTTCTGGTTTCCCATTAACATTCAATGGAATCGTAACGAATCAATAACATTGTGTCTGAGCAATAAAATTATTCATCACAAAATACTGAATAAGTGAAAATTGGAACCATTTCAGTTGTTAACAATGAACCCAAAGGGGCATCTCTCTTACGTGTTCATCATAACCTCAAGTTCCCTTACATCATCATGTCAGGTGTTGAAATAGATGCCCTTAAAATGGCGGTGTAAGGTGAAAAGGCTGTTGGAAACTTGTGCAAGAATTACTTTGGTTTAACCTTTGCATCTTGTTATCTGAAATGCAGAAAACCTAAGCCTCAGACAACATAACAGCAACTGAGATAAGAACGTCGACCTTTTTCTTGTTTATCCAACTAATTATTCAGAATTGACATCATACGTTTGTTATCCTCACCTAATACCATCCACGTGCGGACTTCCATGATGTTGTTTTTTCAGTTTAAGTCCACTTTATGCGCAGATGGGAGAATCGAGACTGAACCTATCGTCTAAAGTGGGATCAGAACCACTATGTGCCTACACTGGTTAATCGAACCCGGGACTTCTTAATTACAAGGCGACAACTTGACCACTACATCAGATGTGGTACAAGTAAAAATGGCCAATGAAAGAAACTGACATACCGGGTGGCCGCAACTCAGACCCCTCTGGAGGCCGTATGCTGAAGCGAATGCTAACGAAAAGATAAATAGTTCAAATTTTCACCACCAGGTGCAAATGTGGCGCTTACAATTAAATGTCCCCTACTCAGAGCCGTGCGGAGCTTGGTCGAAGCAATGGATTGCTGCAAAACTTTGCACAGATGCTATGCAGACCATTAGGAAGCGAATGATGATGAAGAAAATAGTTCAAATTTTCACCACCAGAAGTAATTTGAGTTTCTGCCGTACCGATTCTTGTGTACTGTATCAAATACGAGAGAAAGTCCGAAAATAAGTTTCCCCCCAGTTTTGCCAGGGAAATCGTACAGCAATGGGGGAAACCAGGCCGTTTTGGAACACAACAGACACCCATACACCAGTGGGTGAAGTACGACCGCGATCCAACAGATGGCGTGAGCGTAGTGCGTGCAAACGAGGGGAGGTGCCTCTCAGTAGTGGTCCGGCAGATACGGAGAGATGTTTTTTTGGGACACCCATGGTGTTTTCTTGCTGGACTTTTTGGAACAAGGAACCATCAATGCTGCACGTTACTGTCACACCCTGTCCAAATTGAAGCAGGCTATTCGGCGTAGGCGGCCTGGCCTTCTCACATCTGGCGTTCTGTTGTTGGATGACAATGCGAAACCGCACTCGGCTACGCAACACCATCTTGCAAACCTTGGTTGGGAGCGCCTTGCCCATCCGCCGTACAGTCCCGATCTCGCGCCGAGTGACTTCCATCTGTTTTCGGCTTTGAAGAAGGCTCTCTGAGGAAGGTGCTTTGGAAGCAATGCTGAGGTGACACATTTCGTGCAACACTTCTTCCGTATACAGGACACTCATTTTTTCCAACAGGGTTTTTTGCAGCTTATCAAGCGGTATGACACATGTCTGAATGTCCGGGGTTCCTACGTGGAAAAATAAAGTAAGTACGCTATTCCTTTTCTCATTAACGTTTTTTTTTTTTTGCTTTTCCTTCCAATCTCTATCCACAGTCGCCAGGGGAAACTTATTTTCGGCTTTGGTGCATCTTTTCTGTTTGTGTTTGCGTGTGTACCTTCACTGTGTGCATATTCTATTAACTGCGACGATATCCTTGTTCAGACAGATGGCGACACCGTTCGAATGGAACGAGATGGTGCAGGGGATGATCCTGAGCAGCTTCTACTGGGGCTACACGGTGGCCAACTTCCCCGGAGGGAGGATGGCTGACATCTGGGGCACCAAGAAGATTCTCCTCACACTCGTCCTGGGAAACGCCATCTTGTCCGTTCTTACCCCCTTCGCCGCCCACACCCACTGGGGGCTCCTGGTCACCGTCAGAGGACTTCAGGGAACGCTGCAGGTAGGAAAAACCATCAATTAACCTCTTAATTAATAGTTTCAAGAGCAAGTGTTAAAATATACCGGGTGTCTCAGAAGTCTTTCCCTGATTACAAACTTTATTCATATCCGCTATATGCAATGTAGAGATGTGAAAGTGGTGCCAAAATGTTGGAAAACTAACCAAGTTTATTTGTTGCAGGTTTCAGTTATGTGGCTGTAGTGTAGCAGTGTCAGTGCAAGCGGAATTAATACTCTTGACATCGGGTGGCATCTTTCCATACAATGTTTCTTGGACTTGACAGGATTTGGGAATGAAGATAAATTCCATTTTTTAAATACCAACTTATTGATGGCAGATATTCTAGACGAAAGAATTCTGTACATTTGAAAGTTCCTCTGCACTGTTATTGGTGACCGGGTCTCGTGATACCAGAGGACATGCTGAGCTTTTTCCTGATTTGTCAACATTTCCGGTTTTCTGGGCACTGACACTGCTACACTACAGCCACGTTACTCAAACGTGCAACAAAAGAACTTGGTTAGTTTTTCATTTTGGCACCACTTTCACATCTCTACCTTGCATATAGCGGATATGAATTAAATTTGTAATCAGGGAAAGACTTCTGGGACACCCGGTATATTGTTTTCTTGTTCTACCAAACATCCCTGTTTAGTAGGGACAGTCCAGTCTTTAAAGTCCCCGTCCCAACTTTTTCGAAAATGTCAGTTTTTTCTTAACTCACATTCACACATGCTCTTCATTTAAGAATCGTTTGCTAATACGTTTTATTGATTTGATAAATACTGTATTTGCCTGCGTACAAGACGCACCCCTTTTTTGAACACATTTTTATGGAAAAAGCTTTATCGCTGAATATTATAATTAATTTACAGTATTTCAAACATAAAGTAACATGTACGTTTTCTTTCAACAAATAGCTTATCTAATCTAACTAGGAAACTATACAGTTTAATCTCCGCCAAAACCCAGACATTCATTTCTAAGCCCCGTGACAGGTTAAGTTAACAGCAGGTTATGTATTAATCCACCGATTAATCCACGCTAGAACAGCGTTCAGCATCTCCCGTGCGAGTCTTGCCTCGACCGCCGAGCTGTCCATATCACAGACATTGAGAAAATCGGCAGTATTGCAGCGGAACTATATTCTGCGCGCACGTATCTGTCTGTATATGCGAAAAGTTGCTGCTGTCGCGGGGCTTAGAGCTAAATGAAGAGTCGCTTGAAACCTCTTCTGAATCAGAATCTTGAGTCTCATACAAAATTATGCTCTGTACCATCCACTGCATTACTAATGCCACGCTTCTTAAGTGATTTACACTGTCTTAGTTTTCACAGCATCCCATGAACATAGGCGTGCGCACGGGGGGCAAGAGGGAGCAAACCCCCCCCCCCTAATCATGGACGTCCGCAGATTTTTTCCACAGATGCACATGCAGGTATTTTTCAAGGGGTGTAAACAAGGCATATTACCCTGATAATTGTGTTGCCCTCTCAAAAACGTCACTTGAATTTGTAATTATCGCGTTTCTACAATGTAAATTACTGACTGAAATCACATTACACGTGAGAAATATATGCTTTCAGGTTCACATTCGTTTTCTAAGATGAAGGCGTGGCCATCCTTGTCCCCCCCCCTTTCCAGACGTCCATACCCTTATAAGTATTATTATACTTTCACCTACAAATTTAGGGGAGAGGAATCTTATCGCCGGTATTAAATGATATTATGTTCTTAAAGAAAATGAAGTATTTTCAAGCCGATGAAAATTCAGAGCAACTAGGGTTGGGGGGTTCATTATTTCCTAATTAATTGAACTATCCCGCTTCCTTCTCTGGCAAATTTCTTGTTATTCGTCAGTCATGCTGTCTCTAATTACATAAACTTATACATACATAATATATTACGCCTAAAATTACACTAAGGGGAGTTTCGGTTAGTCCGGACACATACTATACATATACGCCCCTGTTGCCCCTCCCCCTAATTCGAGGGTCTGCGCACGCTTATGCTCGTGAAGCTTTGATCAGTACCGTAACTACCACACACTGCGCCCCCCCGCAACTTCCGGTTGTGCGCCCCTACTAGTTTTTTTTTAAAAAAAAGCTTTCCTTTCTACATTTACATTAGGTATACACAAACATGAAATTACATACATGTAATTTGAATCAATGTAAAAATTGGTTCGAAAGGTTAATACAACAGACAAACTGTAAAATATTATACAGGGTGTTATTTTAATGTGTCCACGGACCACAGAAGCGTATATAGGACATCAAAAACAGAAAACTTTTCCAAGTTTATTTATCGTTAGTGAGTAATTTTGTCGCTACAGTTGTTCATAAAAGCCCGTTTTGCCGCCTGCATGCTGGCAAATCAACATCGCATCGGTGATATATATAATTGTTTGCGGCGAAACAGTGCACGGTGGCAAAGAACACACTTTTTTTTTTTTTTTTTTTTGCGAAAGTGGATAATATTTGATTTTGTGTCCTAAGCCTACATGTCAAATTACTTGCAAATCTCGTTGCAAGGCTGAAAGTCAGCGTTGCCTGCTCATTTTCTTGCCTGTGATCTACCCTTCGATGACGAACTATTCAGGCAAATGAAGGCTTTTTCTAATCTGGTAATTCACTTTCTATTTTTCTAGAACCCGCGGGAGCCTCGGGGATATTATTTACGCCACTGGCTTTGTCGGCATATAAGACGCTTTTATTTTCATACCTATTTTTAAAGGGAAAAAGTGTCTTATACGCCAGCAAATACGGTATATTATCACAAGAAACGAATATAAAACTTCCAAGACTTCATGCAATTTCTGTTTACAATTTTTATCTTTAAAGCAAAGGCGATAAAAATGTGGAAATGTTTATTACAAAATAAAATTGATTCTTTAAATAAACGTTAAGAAAAAATACTATCGATATGTATTCTGCTTATGGTTATTGTTGTTCTCATCTCTTTCATTTTACGGAATCAACTAATTCATTTGTTTTTGTTTCCAGGGGATGTTCTTCCCTTCCCTCCACCCCTTGATAGCCAAGTGGATCCCGTGCAATGAAAGGTCCTTGTTTTTCACAGTGACGGCTCTAGGTGAGTTTACAATATGCAACCAGTTGCATTTTTTCCTGTGCTCGAGGGGTTGGTGGATGTTGTACCCCCCCCCCCCCCACTGTCCTTGGGTCCATAATTCCCGAAATAAAGAAAAAACTCATGTAAGGGAAGTGAGACGTTAAGGAAATTGATCGCAATGTGTGCGAACGTTTTGATCGTTCCTCGTGTAACGGATATTTACATCATATATATATTTAAAGTAGTTTATTATACGATATGTACTGTTTTTAACATGATATGAGTTTAAACGTGAGTATGCTACACACACGTATACACTTTGGGTTTATATATGTATATGAGGAATGAGGTGTAATATGATGGCACGGCGAATTTTGTGAATTCTTGCTCCCCAACTCCCTTCAAGAACTCAATGTCTAAGCTTTCACAACCACAGTGCAGGTAGTTCACATTAAGGCTATGCAGATGTCTCTGCCGTCTACTGCCCATTAGCGTTCTCTGACGGCATCTTTTGGAAATACTTCCAGACTGAGGCTGATGACTTGTAAAGAGTCGAATTGAGTCATAGGGAGAATTCACACCGAAGAAACACGCCACACGCAACACGAAACACGTGTCGCTTGGAAGCTAACACTCAGTAATCAATGCAACCTTTCGAACCGAAGAGACACGGCAAGATGCACGTGTCGCATGTCGCTTACGTGCCTCTCGGATTGCCGTGCATCGTGTTGCTTCAGTTTCTTGTTCGCGCATGCGCAGCGAATGCTTCATTCCAACGAGCTGTATTTAGACTCTAGAAGAGAGCACAACCGGCATTATGTTTCTCTAATTTGTTGATATAATAAAGTACCGATATGTACAATGTTTTAACAATGTTTTAAGATTTAAACACAACGTTCATTTCGCTTTATCAAGTTTTTTGATGCAGTTATCTATCGGCTGTTATTTGCCTTCAACATCGTGAAAAGAGGCCGTGTTTCGGCCATTTACCTGATTGCTTTTATTTGAAAAAGTCAGCTTGTGGAGGCACTTTAGTCCAAACTATATTAGTTAACATGGTAAAGTACTCTAGTGCATTGTTTTTCAACCACCGGCCCGCGATCCGATACCGTGCCCTTGTATCAACTATACTGAGCTGTGAAATGTTCTGCTGAAACTGGTTGACAACTATCATAAACCCAATATCATATTTGAGTTGTGAGTTTTTGTTTCTTAAGTCCATTTTATGCACAAAAATACTAATCAGAACTGGATCTGCCCGGTGCCTCCCCGGTTATCGAACCCGGGATCACTTAATTACAAGGAGACGACGTTACCACTTTGTCTTCCATATTTTTATATTTCTCAACAAATATAAACACGTAATCAAACTATTATTCCTCTTATGATTATGCTAGATTTTATTTATCAATATTTAATTTCATAGGTACAGTCAACGGCAAAGATAATGGTAGGCAAATTGTCCACCGCTATTTTCATTACTTTTTTGTTCTATATCCTGTGTTGTTTTAAGGAATGAAACTATGTTGGTTCGAAGCAGGCATTGTTCTCTGCTTATTGACGTCTTTATTTCAATTCATTGTCATCACATTGTGTAATGCAGACCGAATGAAAATGCTGGTGGACAATTCGCCTACTGTTTCTTTTGCCGTTGGGGGTACATGTTAATTCATGCATAAAATCTTCAATACTGTAAAGATTTACGAGGAAAATTCTTCGGCTAAGGGCATTGGCTTAAAAAGAATACCGAGACATGGTTTGAAGAAGGTTGAGAACCATTTCTCTAGTGTTTAGGTATTCGCTTTATTCAGGCTGAAAAGTCTAGCATATACAGTTTGAGGTCACTGCATATTATTTTTAAGTTTTCTCGTGCACAACATGCCTCTCCCAAGTTTCAATAACTTGCACAAATTTTACAACGCAGTTTACATGTAACAATGTCTCTTGTTACGTTATTTTCGGGTGACTAATAAACTGATTAATGCAATTATATCGGTACCATCATGCAAACTGAGGAAAGAAACCAAGTGTCGCTTGCCGCGTGCATCTTGTCTCTTCGGTATAAAACACTCGTGTCGCGTGTTGCGTGTTTCTTCGGTGTGAATTCTCCCATAAGGTTCAGAAATTTCCTTGACGGGTTGATCCAGAAATTTCCATCTGGACAAAGGCGGGCCGCGGGTTGGGTGTGGGGGGAGGATAAAATTGAAATAAAATGTGCATAAATTGAGCCTTCGCGAAATTTTTAGAGGTGTTAAGTCAATTTTGGGGTGTGTGTGTGGATAAATCATTGACACTGGTAATAACAAAATATCTATGAAAACTTTTACACATTTTTGCGTCTTACATTCACACAATGTAATAATGTCTACGCTACGTCAGTTTATATAATACTAATAGTAGCTGGCTGAATTAAGGTCAACAAAGTACCAACATGTATGTTGAGTAAAACAAAGGATATAATAATAACAATAATAATAGTAGTAGTAGAAGTAGTAGTAATTAATGTTATGTCAATAACCTGACCTCTGTAAAAATGCTTGGCTAAGTATATGCTGAAATGATAGATCTTACTATTGGTGTTAATGTTTGTCAACATTACGGCCAGCGGGGGGGGGGGGGGGACGCTTCCCTCCAATAATCTGAAGGAACACTTGATGTACATATATTGGTATATTTTATTGCATACCACCCAACATAGGCATAATTTGGCGTGTTCAAGGGGTGCAATTCCCCTCAAATATTCATTTTCATTATAGTGCATAAGTTAATGGTATTTTTGTTAACCTCGTGAGAAGCAAAGTAATGGGTTGTTTTGTACGGTTTCGCAAATGTAAAGGGTATTTAGCAAAGTAATCGTGGACGCTACATTTATGAGGTAGAAAATGTTTTGATTCTGCCACCCCCTCCCCCATCCCCAAATAACTCTATGGTAAGGACGCTTACGGTTAAAATTACAATATGAGTTGTTAAGTTGCTAGAAAACTTAGTTAATCTTCGTATTTCACAGGCGGTCCCCTAAGCACACTCGTCACTCTGCCCATCTGCGGGATAGCCTTGGACACTCTCGGCTGGGAGGCAGTGTTCTACATCACAGGGTGCCTGGGACTGCTTTGGATTATGTGCGGGTGGTTCTTCATGTTCGACTCCCCCGACCAGCACCCTCGGATCTCTTACAAGGAGAAGGAGTTCTTGGAGCAGCGTCTTCGCACTCGGGACCGAAAGCAGGTCAGTAGATTCATATGATATTTACAGGAATTTTTTCCAATCAAGATAACATTTATCGAGAATTTTGGTACTTTCACACTGAACTAAGACCTTAAAACGCACGACGCTATCATCTATTCATATTTTTTATTGGTTTAGAAGCTATTGCTGTGTGTGCGTTGATAGTGGCTGTTTCTGAGAATTTCGTTAGAATACCCACCTTCATATCCGGGAACCAAATTATCCAAAATCCAGCAGAAAATTATGAAAAAATGCCCTCGTGTAATGCTGACTTTATTATTATTGCCCCAAAGAGTATAAAATTTTCACAGTGTGTAAATTAGAAGTAAGTCTTGAAACTTTCCTGGCGAGGAATGCTGAACAGAATCTCTAGGGTCCCGATTAGCCTATCTGTGCATAAAAGTGGACTTCAAACAATTCTGGAAATATTTCCAAGCTTTCGAGACCTAATGTCACTTCTATCTTCACTTCTACCTTGAATGCAAGAGTGACGTTAGCTCTCGAAAGCTTGGAAATTCTTCCAGAACTCACGTACCCCAGAGAATCTTATCTACCAATGTGTGAATTAGTTCCCATCAAACATTCCAGGTGGCAGCACAAATGCAAAAGTGTGTAAGTTCTGCGTAAGCCAAACCCATGAAATTCCAACGTATTGGGGACCCATAGATAGACAGAAAACTTTGTAGATTTCAAAAGAAGGTGGTCCTCGAAATAAGGTGCATTGTTATGTTCCAGGATTTGAATATCTTGAAAGCCATGATGTGTGTGTGTCTGTTCAGAAAAATCGGTAACTTTTTCCCATGTGCTTACATGATATTATTGTTGTGGATAAATATACCGGGTGTCCCAGAAATCTTTCTCTGATTACAAACTTTATTCATATCCGCTATATGCAATGTAGAGATGTGAAAGTGGTGCCACAATGTTGGAAAACTAACCAAGTTATTTTGTTCCAGGTTTCAGTAATGTGGCTGTAGTGTAGCAGTGTCAGTGCCCAGGAAACCAGAAATGTTCACAAATCAGGAAAAATCTCAGTGTGTCACGAGACCCGGTCACCAATAACAGTGCAGAGGAACTTTCAAACAACTTATGGAAAGATGCCACCCGATGTCGAGAGCATTAAGTCGTGGTATGACAAGTTCAAGAGCACATAGTCTGTTGCTGACTTACCGAGAAGTGGCTGAACCATCAACCTCAGCGATTTCAAACAACGTAAAACATCAGCCAAAAAGTTATATTTATGATATCTTACACAAACGTTTATTTTTTCGTGCATACAAAGTGCAAATTTGCCTAGTGATACCAGGGGACACACTGAGCTTGTTCTAGATTTGTGAACATTTCCGGTTTCCTGGGCACTGACA
Source organism: Lepisma saccharinum (assembly GCF_977018435.1). Classification (NCBI taxonomy): domain Eukaryota; kingdom Metazoa; phylum Arthropoda; class Insecta; order Zygentoma; family Lepismatidae; genus Lepisma; species Lepisma saccharinum. The sequence continues at coordinate 6,532,917 of NC_139248.1, read as the reverse complement.
CTGCTACACTACAGCCACGTTACTGAAACCTGGAACAAAAAAACTTGGTTAGTTTTCCAACATTTTAGCACCACTTTCATATCTCTACCTTGGGCCTCCCCGATGACGCAGTGGTAGCGTCCTCGTCTTATAGTTAAGGGGTCCCGGGTTCGATACTCGGTGGAGGCACATAGTGGTTCGGATTCCACTTTAAACTGTAGGTCCAGTCCCGATTAGCCTTACTGTGCATAAAGTGGACTTAAAAGATCAAATCAATCAATCAATCATATCTCTACCTTACATATAGCGGATATGAATAAAGTTTGTAATCAGGGAAAGACTTCTGGGACACTCAGTATTTCTTAATTACATAATAAATTATCTTTTGTTAATTTCTAGCTGCGTGTGCCCTGGGCAGAAGCCTTGAAGTCCCCGTACGTGTGGATCCTCATCATAACAGCCACTGGAAGCGACTGGGGATTCTTCACCTTCCTCACCCTTGTTCCAAAGTACATGCAAAGCATCCTGCACTTCGACATAAAACAGGTGAGTTCTCCGTTAATGGAATAACTATTGATAGTAATGGTACTTGGTATAGTCTCACCTTATGAATGAATCTTGACTCAAATTGAAAGTGCATCTCTTCATTCTGGGTATAGTCCATGGTCGTACCCTCATGGCGGAGTGGTTAGCACATCACGCTACGACGCCAGGGGTCCCAGGTTCGAATCCTGGCCTGGACATGGATGTTTGAGAGTGTCCATTCATCAATTTCATCATACCATCACTCATCCCCATCTTCGCAAATTAGCCAAAAGTGGCACAAAAAGCGAAGTAAAATAAAACAATTCAATCAATCAAAAAACCATGGGCCTACCCAAGCATCTCTTTTAGGGGAGAGGCAAACAACCCTAAGAAAGACGTTAGTTAATATTTTTAAATTTTAAAAATGTATATACAGAAGCATAACTACAGTGTTAATGTTGGATCAAGTTTTGAGAGTAAAATGAAGTCAAAATAACTTTAGCTGTATAAAAACTTTCCGCCATTACACAAAATTTAGGGCAAATAAGGTTCCAGGGAGGGGGCAAACAAATACTCCCCCTTCTCCCCCGCTGGATACGCCCATGGTCTAGTCCAATGTTTCTCAAATATATCGGGCTGCGAGAAGTTCTGGAATTTTTATTAACAAAATTGGTAATAACAAAGACTTAAAATTAAAATAAGTGTGTTACGATTTGGCACACAGAGGAGATAAAATTTCGAAATAAATGTGTTGTTAAATGGGCAACGTTTAGTAGTAAAAAAAAAGTTGGGAACCATTAGTGTAGGGTATAACTATAGATTAAACTTACATAGGTTTTTTTTTTAAATAAAATGTTCATAATAATTGTGCATGATATTTTAGTGTCATAATCATAATTCATAGTTTAGAACTAAAATTATTTTCCTTTGTTTCCGCAGAATGGTCTCCTATCAGCTCTCCCCTACTTCTGTCGATTCATCTTTTCCATTTCCTTCGGTTTCCTCGTGGACAATTTGCTCAGAGGAAAATTCAAACTGCTCACACTTCGGAAGCTAGCGGTCTTTGTCTGTAAGTATACCAACAGTTTATGCATTCAATTCATTTAAACAAGCATATTTTTTTTCCTGTGTTTGTATTGCTTACATTGTAGAATAATTTATCTTGTAGTTTGAGGATGTTACAAGCATATATACACAATTTTGGATGATAAATCAAGCTAAGAATAAATGTCTGTTGAAGGGAGACCTTAAATCAAAAATTGTGTTTATATGCTTGTAAAAACCATAAAAGAGAAGTTAAGCAAATGATCAATAGTAGAACAGTCTGACAGAACTTACCAGTAGCTGTTCTAATGAGCTGTATTTGTTGTAAGATGTGGGTCTATTTTAAAGAAATTGTACTGTTTGCTGTTTTTTGTTGAAAACAGAAAGAAATAGAAATACGAGTAATTGTTAAACTGTTATATTAGTTAATTTGTTGAAGATACAAAATTTTGGTTGTTAATATTAAAAGGTTTTATCATTTTAACTGTTATGTTGGTTTGCACTTGCTATCTTAACATTGCAACTGATATCTTAGTTGCTTTGGGTTATTGTTTTGGGTGGAAACTGAATGTAACTGTGCAAAATATTAAAAAAATTGAATATTTATAGTGTATATTTGCATGGTAGTATTGAAGTTTGATGACGAATATGTTTCTAGAGTATTTGACAAGCTGTAGAATGAAAGAGGACATTGTTAGATGAGTGCAATAACAATAAGTACCTCGCACATAAGGTGTTGTGTTTTCGAAATATATAATGTTATTGAAATATTTGTTTTTGTGGAAGCGAGGGTCGAATTCAAGAAAGTTTGATATATCCGAATTTCAATAAATTCCAAGAATCTGTCAGTTACTTTTTATAATTTGAAACAAAATCAGCAACTACTTTATCATTACTTTTCATTAATTACTGCACACAAAGGCTTCGCCAATGGTGCAGTGGCAACGCTGATGCCTTGTTATCATGGCTTCTCGGGTTCTATCACTGGTGAAAGCACAGTAAGCAAGTCCATTTTTGTGTATGTATGTATGTCCAGTTCAGATTAGCAAGAATGAGTACAAATGCGTACTACGCGTTTTTCAACTGGAGGTCATTGTTTGCGGCCCACTGTCTTTAAGGTTTTGTTATGAATATTATTACGTACATTGTATTGTAGTCCTTGGAGAGAGTTAGTAACTCAGTATAATCAGTTATCCTTTGTATGCGAGTGTATGTTCACTTCATAGTAAGCAGCAGAACTGTTTAAACACACGTATCTGTTTTGTGAAAGTGTCGACTCCAGGTTTTTGCATTGGTGTTCCTTGTGATCATTTGCTTCCTCAATTTCATCTAATCATCACTCATCCCTAGGGCTTAAAGTGAATCGGCTCCTGCTACTGCATTGAAAATTTATTTTATTTATTTAATACGCTATACAATAGTCCATCCTCTGTTACGTTAATTCTTGTAAATAATAGATGAAGAGTAGAATAGAAAAGTTATTGTACTAAATTTGTCTCCTGTGGAAATAAAAATAGGATAATAATTAGGCAGCGGAAGTATATATATAGGTATATATAGGAAAAATATAGGTATATGACCTATAGAATGTCCTAAAAAAATGCAAAAAATGACTTAAAAATGCAAAAAAATGACCATTAAATTTGTTAGTTTCGGGTTAAAAATTTTAATGAAAAGGAAAATAAACAAAATGCAATCTCCTTATCTGACCTTAAATTTGAGTTTGTCCCAGACGGACACCTGGTGGTTTCCCCGGACACAACAAAGTCTCACCAGTTCAGCATTTTATTTGCTCGTAAATTGCAATCCTGCGAGATATATATTTCACCTTGGTGAATAGACTCAGGAATATTACCAAAATGAAAGAAGTGACAAAATATGACGAAACAATGCACTGAATATTGCGAAAAATGCCGAAAATCGGGGGAAATGACCTAAAACCTGAAAATTGGCAAAAATGCAAGAGAATGCACTTTAAAATTACCTTTTTTGGGTTCTAGACGAAGTGTAATATTGTGTTTATTTAATGGGCATCGTGTCCCGAGATGTCAGAAAAAAGATGACATTTCATCAACTTCCGCTCTCTACTAATAATAATAATTATTTGGGCAGGGCTATTCGTAAATGTGAATGTAAGTTCCTGAAATGACAGACGGGTAGATCTTTAATAATAATAATAATAAACACCATTGTTATTTTTATATGCTTTTAGTCAGTGGCGGCGATTGGGTTCCAAAACTGCGGGAGGGAAAAATGACAGTTTACTTTCCAGTATTAGATGAGGTTTAGCATAGTGCGGGAGCAACTGCCTCCCACGCCCCTCCTAATCGCCACCACTGTTTTTAGTAGTAGTAGTAGTAGTAGTAGCAGCAGCATAGGTAGCTAGAACTTTATATTTGGGTGTGCACAAAGAAAAAAAATGATGTCTTGTACCTTTTTTAATAGCATATTTTGCAAGACAATCACTTGGCTCTTTAACTGCACTGATGTTTGTAAAGGAATATAAATTCACTAAATGACAGTGTTGAAAATTTCTGAATATATGTAGTAGAAAAAAATCAAATTGCATAGAAATTACACACACACAAAATGTTCATAAATGTTACAAACAAATACATCAAAATACACGTCATCTAAAACAAGAGACGTCTGTCAAACGGTACAATGTTCTTCAACTCATTAATAACTTCATTTACATCAATAGGCTAAGCTTTTTCCTGTTCCACAAATAGCAAGAGCAGGGCTTCCAATCTATCCTGCTTCTGAGTTGCTCTTAATTTAGTTTTAACTTGGGTAAGCTTGGAAAAAGCTCTCTCTCACACGTCTTGTGACAGATATAGAAGAAAACCGCTGTAGTACAGAGTATTATTCAGTAAATATCTTCTTTCTTCAATGAAATCAAAAAATCGACACTCGTTTCATCAGCGATAATGCACACGTTTGTACCAAGTAATGACATTTTCAACTTCTTACAAACTGCCGCTTATTTTCTCTCTTATTGAAATATCTGTCTTTAATTCTCTTTAATAAAGTAGCCCATTAGGGTGTGCCTAGGCACACCCGGCACACCCCGTAGCTACGCCTATGAGCAGCAGTAGCAGTAATAGCACCCTAGTCTATGTTAATTTGTTTTGGCGTTCCAGCTATTGACTGAAGCCATTTTAAACACTGTTCATCCCTTTCGTTTCCATAGCCAAAAGTGGCAGAAAATTGACGTAACATTCTAAAAATATCAAAATATTAATATACTTTTCACTCTTGTAAATTGTAGCAACTATTGTTCCTGCTGTTGGCCTCATAGTGTTCACCCTGGTGGGGACAAGTCCAGCAATGTCCGTGTCTCTACTCATGTTCTGCATAACTCTCACAGGAGCTGTAACTTCGGGGCATTTCCAAGGGTTCCTCGATATATCTCCCAACTTCTCAGGTAAAATTTACTCATTCTCTATGTATTCACTAGATCCTATGGCAGCTTTCACACCGAAGCGACAGGAATGTTTCACATATAACTGTAAAGAAGCATTCAGTGCGAATGTGCGACCATCAGAGAGAGGGGAAGCGATACGCGACATGTGTAGTTTATCTTGTCACTTCAGTTGGAAATTTTGCATTTATTTTCGAAGGCTCATTTCCAAGTGACACGTTTCGCTTGTCGCTTCGGTATGAAAACAGCCTAAATCACAATAGTTTCTATACTTTCTCTCTGTGTATAGGTGGCGTTAGCGACACTTTAAAGATAAACATGAATTGATAGGTGTTACTGAACAGGTTTAAGGGTAAGAGTGGCGGTTTCACACCAGGTGTGAAATATTTCAATATCGGCGTAACGAGCACAAGAGAGTATGAAATTCTCCACATGTTGCAAGTGGAAACTGTTTTTCAGGTTGATTTTTAAGCCACATACGATCTTTAAAAAAATGATTAAGTATTTACAGAATCCCATGTATTCCTTCTGGAGAAACAACTTCAACTTACGACTAAATGCAAGTTTTGTCTTTTTCCACCGCAAACAAAATCTTTAACCTGTCCTCTTTCCATTCTTGTATTTTTTTACGCCATTGGAAATTTGATATTCCAAAGAGAAGATGTAAAATTATCCCGTTTTACAAGTTCGTAATCTGGATTTAGTTGATAGGTATAATTTAGCATTCAGTTTACGCAAAAATGTTTTAACTGTAGATCTAGTAACCAATTAAATTTGTTGCCTTGCATGCGTTAATTGATAATTTATACTTTCCAGGAACTCTATACGGTCTTGGGAATGGCCTAGGTTCTGCCACCGGGATAATATCACCTATAGTCGCTGGAAGTATTTTGGAAGAAGACGTGAGTGTTGTTCTTATAATAACTGTTAACTTATAATCAGACCTAGTCTCTAATCCATGACTTTAATATGTGTGTGTGTGGGGGGGGGGGTGTCCGTACATACATACATACATATATACGAGGGGAAGTCATTAAATAACAGGAATTTTATTCTAAACTTCATGGAGATTTATGCACAACGAATATTTATATCTCGTTACTCAAAATGGTTCCTTAGCAACACGCCATAAAGGTATGCGCCTGCGCAGTAGCTCGTACAACATTGCCACTCCACTGTTGACTTGCACCGTAGAAGAGCAACGAAGTGTTGTTCGTTTTTTGTGGTCACAGGGATTGAAACCTTCTGAAAACTACAGCAGAATGAAGGTTCAGTACGGAGACAATTGCTTAAGTCGAGGGAGAGTGTAAGAACGGGGGAAACGATATAAAGACGGAAGACGAAATGTCAGTGTTGAACGCTGGAGTGGGAGGCCAGTTTGCGTAGCAACTGAGACAATGAAAAAGCAAATCGACCAGCGAATCCGTTCATTTAATACACTCTCCCCTGATTTAAACAATTGTCTCCGTACTGAACCTTCATTCTGATGTAGATTTCATTCTGCTCTGACCACAAAAAAACAAACATCACTTCGTTGCCCTTCTACGGTGGAAGTCAACAGTGGATTGGCCATGTTGTACGTGCTACTGCGCAGGCGCATACTGCTCGATCTTCGCGACACCATTATGGCGTGTTGCTAAGAAACAATTTATTTTGAGTCCCGAAATACAAATATTCGTTGTGCTTAAATCTCCATGAAGTTTATAATAAAATTCCTCTTATTTAATGACTTTCCCTCGTATATAAGACTGAACAGAATAAGTGTATTCATTCATTCCTTTATTTGGAACCTAACAGCTTTTATGCCGTTTTTTGTCCATAACAATACACACACACAATTGTTTTACAATAAAATTATCAGTCCATCCCCCCTATTTTACAGATATTAGATTTTTTTTAACGAACATTTTGCCTTTTACAATTGTATGTTACACTTCCTTAAAAATGATAACAAACTATAACCAATTCTCACATCTGGATTAACAACTAAACTTAACAAATTTGTTGGAAACTGAACCTTTAGATTATTTAAAGTTTTATAGAAGATATTTCTCTCTATATAATATTTTGAGCATTCCAGTATTATATGTTGTGCATCTGCACTTTTCCAGCCACATTCACATTTCTTATTGTTCGTTATTCCAATTTTGGATAAATGTTGCCTAGTACACAAATGACCCGTTCTCAGTCTATTTATTAATACAATTACATTTCTTGTAGCACTTACATGATGAAACCATGGCTTTTGGGTTTTGAATTCAGCAAATGGTCTGTATGATTCTCCAACAGTTGTAAATTCATTTCGACACCAATCAAACCATTCATTCAGAATTTTCTTCTTTACTCTAGGGAGAAGATCCGTATAGTATAATGATAAGTTCGTAATATTTGGAAGACGCACTGCTTTCTTTGCACATTCATCTACATGAGAATTACCTGTAATATTGCTATGAGCTTTAACCCAAGAAAACTCAATGGTTTTTCCAGATTTTTGTATTGTTTGAACTAATTGCATGCAATTTATAATATAAGGGGATAATTTGTAAAGACTCTTGTAGGAAGATTTAAGAGCCTGTAATACACTTTGCGAGTCAGTAAGTATTAAGAACTTTCTTAAATTTAATTTTTGGACATATATTAAAGCTTGGTAAATTGCGTAAGATTCTGCTGTAAATATTGAACAGTCTTGTGGAAGACGAAATAATAGGTCTGTTTTATGTTGTGGATCGTACACTGCACATCCAACTCCTGACTCACTTTTAGATCCATCTGTGTATATGAAATAAAAACTTGGCCATTGAGTAAAATATTCCGATATGTGCGAATAACGAGGGAAATGAATATTATCCAGAGACTGTTGAGGATAATCTAATGAAAAAACAGGCCGTGAACGCATCTGTAGAACATCCTGGTATTCTTGACAAAACGAATTATACAATTCTATCCACATAGCAGATTTTCTGTTTGTTATTTTTCCTGTTTCATATAAGTGTATCATATTTGTTAGTACATTGTTGAAAGGATGCTCACAATATGATTTCACTTTGAAGAGCATATTTGCTGCTAACATCTTCTGTCTACATGAAATGGAACATTCACCCGCTTCCATGTATACTACTACGTTTGGAGTGCTGTTCATAACGCCTAAACATCTTCTCAAGAATTTCCTCTGTATGACATCAATGGAATTCAATTTTCCTTCTGTCAAGTTACACATTGCCAATAGAGAATAATCTATCATAGGCCGAAAATAATTCTTGTAAAATAAAAGCATAACTCGAGGATGACATCCCCACTGAGTATTTGCTATTGCTTTGAACAAATTAAACACTTTTTCTGATTTGACTTGTATTGCTTTAATTTGGTCCTTCCAAGTTAGTTTTTCATCCAAGATGACACCTAAATATTTTACTCTGGATGTAATGGGAATTCTTGTTTTTCGTGACATCGAGTGAACTATTGGAGGTGTTCCCTTTTTACTAAAAATTGTAATATTAGGTTTTTCCATTGAAATGGAGAGTTTTTTTACTTTCAAGCCACTTTTGCACTTCCAATATTTGTTCCTCTAAAACAGGAAAATCAGTATGAATTTGTGTCGTTGGCATATAGATACAGATATCATCTGCATATTGAAGATAATTGACTGTTGGAATTAATTTCCTTTTCATCCCGATCATATATATGTTGAATAACAAAGGACTTAAAGGACTTCCTTGAGGTAACCCTTTGCAGGCTGAATACGGTCCTCTACTTTCACTGAAAAAGTGGAAATATACAGATCTTTTAGTGAGTAACTTCCATAATATCAAAACATAGTTGTGAGGTATTTTTAGCTGTTGTATTGTTTGGATTAGGATATTAATATCTACATTATCATAAGCTGCGCTTACATCTAAGAATGCAGCTAGTACAATTCTGTTTCTTTTCAGTGAGTCGAAAATATACGAGGAAAGAGTGATTAATCCGTCTTGGCATCCTAATCCCTTTCGAAATCCTATTTGTTCGAACTGAAATATATTTTGACTTTCCAAAAACCATTCTATTCTTTTTTGTATCAGTTTCTCAAATATCTTTCCTGTAACTGACGTCAAAGCAATAGGTCTATATGATTTACCTACTTGAGGGTCCTTGCCTGTTTTTAAAATTGGAATAATCAACTGTTTGGACCAATCTTCTGGTACTTTTCCATTATTTAAGAATTTATTAAAAATTGTGCACATCGCCGTTAACGCTACATCTGGAAGGTGATTAATCATCGAATAAGTAATTCCATCCATCCCTGGAGCAGATTCTTTACTGTTGCCGATGATTTCATAGATTTCCTCTTTTGAAATTGGAGTTGCAAAACCTTTCGCCGAACGTAGTTTTGATGTGTAACTACATAATTAATTTGGTGTTTCAATTACTCCGTCTGACACTGTAGGTATGAGTTTCTGAATAAATTCAGTCTTCCAATTTGATTTCAAAGGGACCACATTTGCTGTACGAGGATTTTTGAGCGACCTAAACTTATTCCACACATATCCTAATTTCATACTTGGGTGTAAATTTTCACAAAATAATTTCCATGATTTTCTTTTTGCTTTTATGCATAATCTCTTTGATTTGGCCACAGAGCGTCTGAATGCTATCCAGTTCTCCGGATTTGGTTGACGTGAGTATATTCTTGCTAATTCGACTCTATGTAGTTTTGCTTCAGCACACTCCTCTGTCCACCAGTATATCTTTGGGAAGTGTTGCTGACTACTTTTTATCACCCTGGGACAGCTCAAGTCCATCGCAGCCGAAATGATTTTTACAAACTCCTCGTATGTAATATTATCAGGTTTTAATCCATCATTCTCTGAGAAATAAATATTTAAAAGTTTAGTATAATTAGACCAATTAGCTTTGAATACTTTCCATTTGCGAATAGTTAATATTCTTTCGTTTGTTGCATGGCAATAAGCCAGATAAAAATAACATGGATAATGATCGCTTGTTCTCAAGTCCATATCGGCTTCCCATGTAAAGTCTGCACAATACTTTTCTGAAATTAATGTTAAGTCTATAGATGACGGATTACTTCCATTTCTAGGCATATGAGTAGGTGAACCATCATTTATTATAGTTAACTGATCCGCCTCCATCCAGTCAACAAGAGTTCGACCCAACTTATCTGCTGCCTGTCGACCCCACAATGGGTGGTGGCAATTGAAATCTCCAGTTATGATTAATGGAGTCTTGAATGAACTAATCATAGACCTTAAATGTTTCACTGCAATTTTTTGCGATGTATAGGAAGATGGTATATAGATAGAGATAACGGTAAATATTTTATTCAAAATTTGCACTTGTATTCCCACTACTTCCACCCGATATTCTCGAAGAATCACTAAATTGGGATTAAATGATATGGGTTGGAATGCCAGACTTTCATGTACAAATATACCCACTCCTTTTCCGCCTTTTTGATTAATTACTGCGTGATAATTTTTAATTTCAATTGAAACTCTTCCATCCCCCCCATACTTCACACACACATATAATGAGAGGATGATGCTCTTCTATCAGTTTCATGAGTTCAAGTTTTCTTGAAGGAAACGAGCATAAATTCCATTGAACAAACAAAAACATATTTTGCATGTGATAACTTACTGATTATTATATTTAATGTTGAGCATCTTCATATGATTCAAGCTCTTCAATAAGTTTCAATAACTGTGAAGTAATATTTGCACAATCGACTAGAATATTTTTAATTCTCTGAAGATTATCATCCACAGTTATGTTCGACGTTAGTCTTGCCATAACTTGTAACAAACTAATCATTATTTGCTTTTGAGAGTCATATTGTGGGATGCTAGTCCGTAATTTTCGTTTTTCCGTTGTTGTCTGACGTTGGACTGCTTTGGGAATTTAGTAAAATATAATCTGGTCTTTCTTGTTCGTTTTGGGTTTGAGGATTGTCACACGACTTTAGATTTTGCATACCTTTATTTTTCATAACTTCTTTACTTTTAAATATCTTCCCAAGTCTTCGATCAGCATAATTATTGTTCATGTTGTAAAGATGAGGTTGGGAAGATTTCCACGAATATAAGTTTCTTGATGTCCCTGGTTCCTCATCTCTTAGAGTGGCCAGCACCTTATATCTGTTACCTGTTGTAATTGCTGAACTTGGAGCTTGTACAAAGGAAGACTCTGCTTTAGTTGTTTTTAACACTGGGAAATCTTGTAGTATGTTTGCATAAGAATAATCGTCTCCTTCGGTCATAAATGAACTACTTGTAGAACTAACTTTTCTCTTTGCTTCTTGATATGAACAGCCCTCATATGCTATCACCTTCTGAATTTCTCTTTCCTCTTCCCACTTACTGCACGACCTCTCAGTTGCACGATGATTTCCTGAGCAATTTATGCATTTAGGTACTGCAGCACATATATCATCATGTTCATAATCACCGCACCTTGGACATATCGCTTTGGACTTACAAACATCCTTTGTGTGAGAGAAACGGAAACAATTCCTGCACTGCATCACAGATTTTATTTTAGGTTGTACCTGAAATATGTTACTGAGTAGCTTTACATGCGAGGGCAACCTTTGTGATTGAAACGTTACGCTGATCAATTTGGTCGGTTTGAACCCAAATTCCCCATTTTCTTGATAAATCTTTTTCTTCATTCTTTCCATTTTGATTATTGGAATATTTCTCTCAGCCTCTGCTTCATCTTGTACTTCTTCTAAGTTTATATCTAACGGTAACCCATATATTAGTCCCATTCTGTGTAAAATACTCTTCGGGATTTTGACATTTACCTTATATTTCTTCTGAAACTCTTTGTTCAAGTAAAAGTCATTTGCATCATTGGATGTTAAAAAGTAAACCTTTGCACGATTAGGACCCGATGCCTTAACAAAATTCACCTTAATTCTAGCTTCTCTTAAGTAACTACCTAACATAATAGCACTAAAGCTACCAACATTGTGTTCCACGCCTTCAACAAGAACAATATATGGGCCATCGTGCCCAGGATAGAATAAGTAATTTTTATTCACATTGTCCTTTGATTGCATTGTACGCTCTAATACTTTTGCTTTGAAAATTTTTGGAGCATTTATAGATTCCTCCTTTCCACTAACTTTCGCTCGATTTCGTTTTGTGTTCTGACTTTTTGGTTGCTTAGCAACCAATTCAACATCCATATTTTCTCCGTCTTTATTTGAAGACGTATCCTTTTTTACTTCCACTACTTCATTCATCTCCATTTGGACGTCCTCTCTGCCTTGATTAATAATTTCCTCGCTAGACATTTTCCCTCACTTGAATGAAATTTGTTGAATTTCTTACAAGCAGGAAACTTTATCTGGATGGCCCAGAGCCTTCCATGCCATCCAGATTTAACACTGATTTATCTTCTAAATCACAAGATTATTTAATATTAACTTACGTTTCAATAAATGTACTGTCTTGTAATGACACAGAACACTTTTACAATAAAAACGATGATTAAATCCACAATTTAAGCTTGAATTTGTCTGTAACTATATATTACGCAACTAGCTAATATTTCACCACAGACTATTCTCTCCCAGAATAAGTGTATAGTGCACGATGCAATTGTAGCCATCCATAATTTTATAATTACGCAAATAACTTTATTTTTCAGCCCAGCGTCAACGGCTGGCGCATAGTCTTCTACATAACAACCGTTATGTATGTGATTGCTGGATGTGCCTATCTTCTTTTCGGAACCACCGACGTACAACCTTGGAATGACGTCCCCGATCAGGAGAAGAAAGCAGAGTCTACGGACGTCGAGAAGTCCGTGGTAGAAACACAACTAGACAACGTTCCTAGCACGAATACTTCATGAAACTAGAAAACATTCTTACCAGGACATTCCCTTTATAAAGATCTCTTATTTTTATCAATCTTACCAGCGTAATGTTTTAGACTGAAATAACAAACAAATGAGCGTGTGTATGCAATTCATGTCACCTGGTGGGAGTATTACGAACTACCCGCAATGAAGCAAATGGATAAACGTGGAGAGGACAGGGAAAAGTCATATTCAGCTTGAGTATTTAGCAAGTGTTTATTTTTAGAAATATTTAATACCAAGGACAAACCACATGTTGTCTTCATTTGTATGTTGTACTCACGTGATATTTTAAAAGTGCAAAACGAATGTGTATTGCAAAATAGAACAGGCAGGCTTTAATGCCAAAATTAGGTTTTTGAATTCACTGAGGGATTGGCAGAGCTGGACATGAACTCACTGGCCCCCTCCAGAAATTCAGAGATATTAATCAACGTATTGAATGCGTGTACAAATTACTTTGTGACATGTGCATTGTTGATTTTGAAAATCATGCTGTCATTATTTAGGCTGAAATTTCAGTTTGGAAACTAAACAAAAAAAAATCACAACAAGAGCAACCAAATAATGAAAAGAATGAGTTTGATGTGCATAATTTTGAACATTGTATTAATGGTTAGTTTTAAGGCAGTATTGTATGAATACATAGTCACAATTGATGTACATATAGTGAATGGTTCACTGCAGATTTTTTCAGTACTGTTTTATAATAAGAATTGTCCAGCACAATGAAAAAGAACTGTGTCTAGTTTGGTAAAGATGTCTAAGTAGAAAGCGCAAGTATTGCTCGGCAAATTGACCCTGACTGAAATTCGTAGTGCACACGCAAAATAAGATGTCGTTAAGTAAAAATATATAATATTTATTAAATATCTTCTGTGATTTAGTCACCATCAGTGATTTTTTCCTAATAAACGTGAATATGCGCGCGCATTCCGAATCTAGCTTTCGTTTGCTGCAGCATGAAGCTTTTCGTATTTCACCGAATTTGACGTCATTTTTGGTGCACCAGTCTGACGCACGCTTCTGAATTCTGGAAAGCGCGGTATTGTTAACAGATGTCCGTTTACCATGTAAAATTGGGTCTCGCTTATTGCTCAGCACCTTTCCTAGTGACGTCAGCGCGGATTGCTTATGTTGTTAGGTTAGGTACAGTGGAATCCATAAATATTACCAAGCAAATTGTCCATCACCACGCTTACTTCCTTTATTTTATGCAATGAGAGCTTCAAGAACTGACACAAAACACCAAACTATCTTATTACAAGCTCTGAACCAGTAGACGTAAAAATACAGTCCTTAAGAACACTAGGATGGAGATAAAAGCCAACGAAAATAGTCATGGACAATTTGCTGAGCAATACTTATAGATCCCACACTGTACATTAGGTTTAGTGCTCTTAACAAAAATATATGATAAATACGCTGAATGTTTCGAAGCTTGACCAAAAAGATATTTATGCTAAGAGCCCTCAACGTAACGTGTCTAATCTAACATTTATCATGACGTCAGTAGACGAAGGTGCTCAATACGGTATGCGATAAGTGAGATCCATGAAGAAATTCACATTTTACCGTCATTGCGTCATCACAAGAAAACAATCCATCGACCCAACCTCTAAAGTTATAATAGCCTTGATTTTAAGAAAATAACTTCTACATGAGTATTACCGTGCAAATTGTCCATCAGCATGTTCGTGCACATTATTTTGACCCAGTAAGAGCTTCAAGAATTAAACAAATCTCAGAACAAGCTGTTGACAACTTCTGCACCAGCATACATAAAAATCAATCGCTTAAAACACATAGGATGTAAAAGAAAAAATAATGAAAATAGTAATGGACCATCTGCGCGGCAATACTCATGGATCCCACTGTACAGATCGCATCATAGTAGTATTGCTGAATAACACATTCCATTCATAGCGATGAAAAAAGTTCCTGTGCAAAAATGGATCGAAAGTATCTTCGCGGAGTATACCTCATATATTTTATTTGTAACTTGAATAATTCCTTCACTACACACACAAATTACATCCATGTGTTTCTTTAATACTGTTAGGATATTGGTTTATTTACTTAGGGCATCACAAGCTGTAGAAATAAAGCAAAGTAAATTCACTATTTAACTATTGTCTTTAATGCATCCAAGATATTATAATCACTGTACGTGAATATTCAATTCTGTTTCTGAAGAGGAATTTCCATTTATTGCAAAAATCACCAATGCTATGAGCACAATTAAAATTTTATTCTGTATGTATGTGAGCGAGAGTGTATATATTTATGCGTTTGTATAATTTAATGAAAAAATAAATATAATTTTACTCTGTTTATGTGCTTGATTTATGTCAATGATTCCACATAAAAAAGATTTTTTTAAAAAAAATCTCATTTTGAAGAAGGACAACGATATTCTAATTCGAAAAAAGGATTCTAGAAGGTCTTGTAGATTAATAGTAAGTCTTGAAGTTTTCATGGAGACGAATTATGAAAAGATTCTCTCGGGTTCTCGACATTTGAGTTGTGGAAACGATTCCAAGCTTTCAAGAACTGACGTCACTCTCATCTTCAGAGTAGAAGCTATGGTAGAAGTAATTGAAAGTCACTTTAGGCTATAACCTAGCCCAACAATCCCCCTCTCGACAAGAATAATGGTACTCCCTCTGTCCCATAATTATAGTCCGGTATTCCAAAATGGTAGTACAGGAATGGCAGACGAACAGGCAGATGGAAAGCACAATTTGTACTGATCCTTGAGTAATAAAGTTGTATGACTCATTCCCGTGTTTCATGTTCTTCTTCTGTATACACCAGTGTCACAGTTTGAATATCGGGCAATTATTATGAGACAACAACCAAAGGTGTACCGGACAATAATTATGGGACAGAGGGAGTAGTCAAATTGTCCATTGCTATTTTCATTCTTTTTTTATTCTACACCCTGTATTGTTTTAAGTAACGGAATTTTGTTGATGCGAAGCATATATTGTCCAGAGCTTATTCACGATTTTATATTCCCTAAACATCACATTGTGGAAAACAAGACTGAATGTAAATGGTCATGGACAATTCGCCAACTATTTCTTTTCGAGCGTGTCAGTCCTTGTTGCTACCCTAGGCCTGTACACGTTTAACTAGCTGCTGCAGTAGTAGAGCTTGCTACCGGAGTGACACCTAGTGCGAGCAAAGGGAATCTCTGTCTATTCATACGTGTGTGCTTTCGTGTAAACTGTGTGATTGCCAGCTGCAGATAAATTGGCACGGATGGTTGATGAAAGCGATAAAAGGAACAAAACAATGCAGAAATGGAATCCATTGAGCGCACTCGTCAAAATGTGGTATGCGTACATTCTTTCTCAAGATTGTGAAGAACGGAAAAGGTAAGTTTTAACATTCAATGTTTCGATATGATTAACAGTCAGTCTTCCCAAAGAAACTGAAGCACGATTAAGAGAGAGAAAAGAAATACCCCGTTGTGGCACCCCCTTGTTCCTTCAATATTTAATGACCCTCATCGGAAGAAATTTTTGTAGAAGGGCCCAGGTCGTTGATAAAACTGGAATAAAAATGACAATACTAATTATTACGATAATGATAAATATGAACTAATAATTGTTGTTGTTGAATTAGGTTATTTTACGCCACCTTTCTGACATGATAATCGCGACGATGAGAATAAGTGTTGCATGATGAAATTGATGAAGGGCCAGTTGCGAAGAACGCTCATAGCGAGGCCAGGATTCGAACCCTGGACAGCTAGCGTCGTAGCACGCTGTGCTAACCTCTCAGTTACGTAGTCCTAATAAAAATAAACCCATTTTATTCCAAATATTATATTATTACTACTATTTTATTTATCCGATAGAGCCGATTTCCGTGGCGTAGGGGTCAGCACAGAGCGATACGACTCCAGAGGGCCCGGGTTCACGCCTGGGCATGTGTTCTTTGTGAGTGCCCCTTCCACAAATTCATGATATAAGAGGGAAGGAGAGGGTACTCTCTCTTTATAATCACTCATCCTCATCGCCGCGATTAGTCAAAAAGAAAAGCGACCCTAAATAACAAGAATGTAAGAAATAAATCCGTTGGGAGACTTCTGCTAGATCCACCAAGCGAGTGAATATCCAGTACGTTATAATTTTTTTGCATTTGATACAGTTAGTATATATAAATTTGTGCACGCCTCTTAAGTAAATGCTCTAAAAGTTGGAGGAAAATTTTCAGTCGAAGTGGTTCCGAATGTTTAATGATTTTTAGAAAGTTTTATAGCTCTGCGAGTGTTAGGAAGTTCTTTAGAATACTGGAAACGATTGTGGGACTAAGATCGAAGGTTGGAGAAACTAATTAGCACTGTTAAAAATCTTCACTCAGCATTGTTTACTGGATAAATTATCCTTTGAAATGTAGCCTACGCGAGCGGATGTTCTCGGGTTTCCGGTCGACTGGGACACGAGTTTTCACAGATTTTCATGCGAGGCTCGAAGGGGTTTCGTGCTCGAGACCAGATGTTACGTCATCAGGTATTTAAAGCATTTACGGGCGTTACTTTAATGTTAAGAGCCTTGAACTTGACTCGCCTAACAACGAAAGCATTTAGCGACGAAATACCCCTTCGCAGCTCATGCACGTGAAGTACAGGGTGGTCCATATGTCTTGTTATCCCCATAATTTTACATAACTTGATAATAATACAACTTTATAATAATACAATATAATATAATGAAGTGTAAGGTAGCCATTCATTCCACATGTCGTGTGACACCAACAATTTTACATAATTTTATATTATGATAATAACAATATAACAATTTGTAAGACGT
This sequence comes from Lepisma saccharinum, assembly GCF_977018435.1. Taxonomy (NCBI): domain Eukaryota; kingdom Metazoa; phylum Arthropoda; class Insecta; order Zygentoma; family Lepismatidae; genus Lepisma; species Lepisma saccharinum. Next base: position 6,515,256 of record NC_139248.1, on the reverse strand, counting down.
ATGGATTCAGCGTCAACCAGGATGTTGTTCACGCATCCAAAAGGTCAGTATGACCACCATTATTTTCATGGCACAATATGACACGGCGCTATGACCTGTGTGAGATTTTATGAAGCAAATTTTTCGTGATTGTTGTCTGAAAGGCTGCCCTAATAGCGTCCTTTAATTGTTCTGTTGTTTGGTATCGTTGTTGTGATATCTTTTCCTTAATAATGCCCCAGAGGACATTGTCACAAGACGAGAGATCAGGGCTTCTGGGAGGCCAATCCAGAGGCGCCGGATGATGTACCGATCCGCGTCCTATCCACCTATTGGGAAACACTTCACTTAAATATTCCCGGACAGCGATGGCATAGTGAGGCGGTGCTCCATCCTGTTGAAACCAGGAACGTCCCAGGAGATTCATTCTTTGGAGCTGTGGAACAAAAAATGCCCGTAACATGGTGAGATAGGAGTGTTGATTGACTACGCCATCGAAGAAACAGGGACCTATCAAGTGTTTAGCGGACATAGCGACCCAGAGCATCACATGTGGGGGGTTGTTTTCCAGCTCTTCGTAATAACACGGATTTTCTTGAACCAGAAATACACATTCCTTGCACGTGCACTTCGATATATTGCGCATTCATCGGAGAAGAAAAGGTCAGCCCTCTGCGGGAGTGTCGGAAATACCTCCAACATTCTTCTACATGCTGCATGTCGTCTACGCATGTCATAATCACTGAGCTCGTTGACGCTTGCTGGTTTAAAGGATTTCAATCGAAGATCCTTCTTCGTGTGTTGTAACATTGTTGTTTTTGGGATTCCAAGCTCAGCAGACCGTTTGCGCAGTGACTTCTGTGGTGACCGAAGCACAGATGCCTCCTCTCCTGCACATGTGTTCTGTCTTTTGGTTGGTGCCAGGCCTCGGTTTGTCTTTGATACATCCCAACATAAACAGTTTCTTTTCCCAATGCAGTATTGTCACTTTTGGTGGTGCATTTTTTTGGAATCGTCTTGTGAAATCTCGTCGCACATCCTCCATGGTCTTGCCGGTATGTGGACGTTCATGGGCCCAAACACTGACAACAAGGCGCTCTTCTACATTGTAGGAGCTTGTGTCAGCCATCTCTTCAAAAGAAACACTGAATTAGAGATAACGAGATATTGATTCGAGGGGGTAACAAGACATATGGACCACCCTGTAGATTGCAGGAGGAGTCAGACGAATGTAAACGAATAGCTGCTTGCAAACAAAGAATCACGGAAGGGAAAAATCGTTTTTAAAAGCACTCTGTAAGTAATCACTAAGGCTATGAAGTATGTGTTAACAGACATAATTAGAAATCAAACCACGTAAAGAAAATAACTATGCACCATGGAAAAAATCGGAATTAAACAATCAGAACTTTGGCCACAGTGATTATGAAAATTATGATTATTATATATTCAATAGTAACTATTATAAGCTAATAAAATAAACCCATTTTTTCCAAATTTATTACTACTATTATTATATTATTATTATAATTATCCACCAAATTACTAAATATCCAGTACAACTGTTATCCATTATTTGCTATAGATATCATTCATCCTACATTTGGTGGATTGTCACGGGTTCAATACCCGGTGGATCCCACTTTAAAGTATAGGTCCAGTCCCGATTAGCCTTTCTGTGCATAAATTAGACTTTAAAACAAATTTACACAAACAATATGGTTGCACTTTCAATTATTTACCCTGTTGAAAATACTATATTTGTTATCACTGTTTATTAATAACAGATTTAACTGAAAATTCACATTTGAATAAGAGTTGACAAAGAAAACCTGCTTCCCATGTGACTTGTTTATCTGTAATAGGCTATATAAGACTAGATATAAAGATTCACAGCACAGTTTTACACTATATACGAGCATGGACGTCCGCAGGATTTTTTTCAGGGAGGGGCAAGGAAGGAATTTTTTTCCAAGGGACAAACAAGGCACATTTTCCCCCAAAATAGTGTTGTTCTCTAAAAAAACATTGCTTAAATTTGAATTTATGGTGTTCATGCATTAATTAACACTTATTATTGTGGCTAAAATAAAATTATATGTGTGAAATACATAATTTTTAGTTGACTTCATTTTCCAAGGGGGAGTCACGGCCCCCTTCCGGACGCCCATGTATACGACTACATAATTCCACATACTTAGCAATTATGGTGCGAGTTTTCCATTATTCCAAACTACAAATTTTACTGCAAGGTTATCTAAATCAAAAGTAATTCAGAAATATAGGAAACATCCTAGGAAACATTATATATAATAAAATTTCAATTTTTTATAAAAATGTTCACAGTTGAATAATAGAAAAAAATGAGATGGTGGGCCTAACAGCCCCCCTCCCCTCCCTCGGCTCCCTCGGGTAAGGTAGGGTTAAGTCTTCATTATAGTTTAATATGACAAGGCTAGATTTGCGATGAAGGAGCATAGATACTCCTCTTATAACTTGTCAAATTTCTTGAAAGTAGTGCCAGATCAAGGTTAATAGTACTAATGAAAGGAAACGTTTGTCGATGTTCCGACTTGTATGGTGGAGTGGTTAGCACAGCACGCTACGATGCCAGGTGTCCTGGCCTCGAATCCCTGCCTGTGTATGGGTGGTAATTGTGAATGTCGCTTCATCAATTTCATCATATCGGTTGCGATTAGCCGGAAGTGGCAGAAAAGCGAAGCTAAATTGCAAAATTCAAATTTTGTAGATGTGGTTGAAAAATAAAGATGCTAATTAACTCACATGTTTAATTATATCGAAATTGAATTCTCCTTTTGTCTTAAATTTGTCAAACTAGCTTCGAATTTAGGTTGCTAAGATAAATTTAGGAGGTCCGTGCCCCCTGTCCTTCTTGGCTGCGGACCTGCTGTATACGCGGATGGGTCCATTGCGCTTTCGCGCGTCTCATTTATCGCACGCAAGTCAGGCACCTTCTCGTTCAAGCGCGGTATTCAGGGGTGCAGACTGCGCCATCGAAAATTTTTGGGTGGATTTTTCCCTTTCAAACAACATAAAATTCAACATTTATGTATTTTTCTAAAATATATCTAAAAATTTTACACCTTAAATGCACCATATTTAATCCATTAGATGATTAAGAGAAAGTTCTTCGGGCCAGGGGTGGGTGCGTCCACCCAATTTGGAGGGATTTCTATGATGGAAATTTGACGTGAACAATATAGCATTGGACACAAGTTACAATTGCTGCTATATAAATAGCAATTTGTAGACTTCCAAGGGAATTCTAAAGTGTAATATGTATTATCGGGAGGGGGTGGAAGGAAATATCCAAATTTTACATATTCACACGTGGATTCGGGGGAGGCTGAAAATTATTTGTTTTGGTGGAGGCAACATTAACTCTTCAACATAAACAGTAAAAAATTGGCACGGAAATTTTGGTGGGAGGGTTGAGTACTAAATTTAAGGCAGGAGATATGAAGCTCTTGATAAAGTGTTAAATCTTAGATTGTCAATGGATTTCTGTAGTGGGGGAGAGTTCGAATATTATGTTTAGGGGATTTTTTAGCGATATGGTATCCACACGGTTTTGGCACCGAACGTGCGAAAAGAGAAGCTGGGAAAGAATAAATATCGCGGGGTCATAAGAAAGTATTGACATCCCATTAAATTAATATTCTTGAAAGACTGCAAAGAAATGGATGTAAACATTTTCTTGCTCGCAGTGTTGCGTTACGGAAACGCGTGTTTCGCATTTTACTAAAGTTTCATACTATAACTGCATTACATAACATCACTTCTTAAAATATAATGCTGATAGTGTTGGTATTCTGTTTAATTTATAATTTAAAGCAGGTGTATCATTTGGATGATGTACTTCTATTAGCAGTATTATTGTAGTATTGATTCCCTGTATGCTGTAATAATTGTACGAAGTGTACTTCATACAGTAACACCTTGCACGTTACCCGATAAAACAGAAAAATGAAAATAAATATCAAGTTCCATCGCATTTCTAACATCTTATAGCAAGACAATTTTTCTTTAACAAGCGACATTTGTACTGAAGATAGATTCCACATAATTATTGCTATGGATTACTAAAATAATAATATTTACTCCAAGCAGAGGGGGGTCCCGGGTTCGAATCCCGCTCGGGCTTGGTTGTTTGTGAATGTCCATTCGTCAATTTCATCACTCATCTCCATCTTCGCAAATTAGCCAAGAGGCCCAAAACGCGAAGTAAAATAAACTAAATCAATCAATCAATCAATCCAAGCAGAGGGGGCGAATTCTTTGAAGGAGGAACCGTATTAAATTCTCGCCATTGCTTAGGAATTTCTAGCTAACGTTCTGTAATGTCTCGTGAAACAATAATTGAATCGGTCACACGGCTGCAGCATGTTATTTGGTTTGCTAAGGTTGAATTTTATATCTTAAGTTGTGTAACAATTTCTGTTAAATACTCAAATTGTGGGTTTTATAAATATCATAAATCTTATTCCCTATTCACAAACACTGTTTAAATGCATATTTATATAATTTAACTTATTACACTTAACGAATCAATGGGCTAGCTTTCCGTTATTTCGAAAACTGAACTATTAAAAATATATGGAAATTTAACATGGTGTTGGTTGTATTCAAATAAACATCAATTACTTATTTATCCAAACTATTTGGAGGGGGGGGGGTTGGGATTATGATGAACGATTTTGGGGAGGTAATGCATTCACGGTCTTGTTCGATTGATTGATTGGGTTTATTTTACTTCGCTTTTATGCCACTTTTGGCTAATTTGTGAAGATGGAGATGAGTGATTATACAGCGTGAGCACAAAAACACTCCCTGGTTTTGAAAGTGTATAACTTTAATACCAAAAGTAGTATTCTACAGAAATGTTCACAGTAGTTGTAAAAACTCATAAAGTTTTCGATGTGTTCATTGGAATTACAAATGATCAATGTGCGCGACACCTGTTACGCGGGAAACATCGAGACGATAATCCAGCTCCAACCACACCTTCTCAATCGTATCCGGTGTGATGAAGTTGACGGCTGTACTGATGTGTTCCTGAAGATGATTCAAGGTTGTGGGTAGTGGAGGTACATAGACCTGGTCCTTCACAAACCCCCAAAGGAAAAAGTCACAAACTTTCATGTCCGGTGATCGTGGGGGCCACTTGCATAGATTTTGATCATTGGGTCCAGCTCGTCCTATCCAACGGTGTGGGAGGTTGTCATTCAGAAAGCTGCGTACAGATTGATGCCAGTGTGGGGGCGCTCCATCTTGTTGTAGAATGTAGTCATCTCTCTCTGCAGCAAGTTGAGGAATTAACCAGTCATGTAGCATTGTTAAGTAGCTTTCACCTGTGATTGTTGGCCCCTCAAAGAAGAACGGACCGTACACTCGACGCTCTGACACTGCACAAAAAAATTCACCTTGGGTGAGTCACGTTCCACATCAAGAGTGGCATGCGGATGCTCGCTTCCCCAGATCCTAACATTATGCCTGTTCACTTTTCCACTCAAGTGGAAGGTCGCCTCATCAATAAAAATGATCTTTGTCAGAAAGGTTTCATCGTCCTACAATAAAGTGTGGATAGTCTCTCAAAACTCACGTCGCTTTACCTTGTCTTGTGGATATAACGAACCAATTGCAGCCGGTACGGGTGAAAACGCAAACGCTTCCCTAAAATCTTGCTTACGGTAGTTTGTGGCACCTGCAACTGCCTACTGGCTTGACGTGTTGATTTTCTGGGACTGCGTACAAAGGCTTCTCACACACGCTCCACAATTTCCTCAGAGACGGACGGTCGGCCAGAATGTTCTTTTCTTTGATCACAAATGCATCCTCTCTGAACAAATGTTTTATGCCACTGCAGAATGGATTTGTGTGTAGGTGGATCAACATTAAACTTCCGTTTAAATGCACGCTGCACTCTCACAACACTGCTTGTTTTGGCAAATTCTAACACGCACAGCTTCTTTGCTGCGGACTGAACGCCATTTTCGATATTACTGCCCTCTAGCTACCGAATTCACAACTAGCGATTCTGAAAAGAAAGATATTAAAATATTTTGAGTTAACTGAGCTTTGGATATCAATTTTATCAAAATATTCAAGTAACTATTAATTTTATGACATCTTGAAACCAGGGAGTGTTTTTGTGCTCACGCTGTATGATAAAATTGATGAATGAACAATGACAAACATCCATGCCCAGGCCGGGATTCTAACCCGGGACCCCTGGCGTAGCGCGATGCGCTAACCACTCCGCCACGGGGGCCGGAGGGGGATGTTCGATTAAAGGTTATTAATAGTAGGTTGCGTTCCAGATTGTACATTCTTACACAAATTCCAAATGATGAAATAATAGATAAATTCGCAAGGTCCAGCATTCAGAGACAGCTTCTTTTAGGATATTCATACTAAAGTTTGTTTCAGTATCAATGCTGTCTTGTAAATAAACATTAATTTGAAAGCAGCATATACGTTCTACTTATGATATTCTTTTTCAATGAGTAATCAAGAAACAAAGCAAAAATAGTAGTATGGCTTACCATTCACGTGAGATTTCTTATGTCGTCATAAAAATGTACTGTGTAAGCTGTGGTTCAATATATACGATTAATTGGTTTCTATCTACAAAATAATAAGTTTTTAGTTCTTACTAGGAAAACAATTGTACATGTTGTTCATATACATCTTTTAATGAATGAGCACAAGAAATAAATAGTAAAAAGTCAATACATGTCTTTACTAAAGATTCATATAATTTATATTTACCTATTGTATTTCCAAATATGCAGGATATTTTCTCTTAACAGAAGTCGCACATTATTATTTCATATAAATTTAAGCAGTTTAAAAATGATAATGCATTTTATGACGCTAAATATGCTAAGAGTTATCTATAATTATATCCATACCATGTAGTTTTATGTGGAAATTCATCTCTTATCGGCTGGTTAATGTTAAACCTTGCTCATACTAGACGCAAAACAGATCATAGTCTTCACTTTGAACTACACAGTATTTGATGTGATAGTGACATGTTAGATATAGAAATGAAATAACTCAGGACGGGGAGTATCAAGTGATGTGTTCATTAAAACTAAAAATGAAAAAAAATCCTAATTAAATACTTTATGGGGATTATGACACGAACTTGGGGGGGGGGGTGCTTGATTGGCTTTTGGGTGATGCGTCATTGGCCTTGGGGGGTATGGACACCCATGGCTGTATTTCAATCTTCTGACAGGTTCCACGAAAGCATTCCGGGCTTTACGTCAGAAGATGAAATCCGCCCTTGACCGGGAAGGTGTTTGACTTGCGTGCAATAAGCCATACCATCTTTCCAATTTGCGTGAACAAAAGACGATCTATATTCAGCTTTCAACCCGCTCTATTAAAGCATTCTGTACTCGTTGCGGTTGCTAATACTGTGCTACGAAAACAGTGGTTTCAAGTTCGAGCCATTGTGTTTGTCTCGCGAATACATTCTCATCGTCGCTATTAGCCGAAGAAGCAGAAGAGTGACGTAAAAATAAGGGAAAGATTGAAAATACGCGAAACACAGCACCATGACTCACAATCCGCAGCCAGAATGAATTACGTAATACCTGTGCAACGCTCAGCGCCGCGTCGCGACGGCTGCGCTAACTATTTCGTGAACAGTGAAATGGCGAGAGTTGAGGGGTGTTTGTACGCTGCAGTTCAACGATTAGCAGTGTGTGTTATCGTGCGAGATTGTTGTCGCGTTTGATAATGGTAGTAGCCGGGTCGGAAGCACGCAGCGCTTCTCCACTCGGTCATTGTACGTCGTCCTGGCTTCGATGAAAGCGGGAGTGATGTAGGGAAGCAGGAATTTCTAGCGAACACAGCTTGCCTTGTGCGATCAATAGACAAAACGATTTGGCAAAAGAACACGCCGGTATGGATGAAAGCGACTCGCAAAGGTAGGTCAGTGGAGTGACGTATTGCTATAAATATATTAGCACGTGTGTGACATACTGCAGTCATTGCATGCTGTGTATTTAAGGGTGGTGTTGGTCGTGTACAGTGCACACTAATATTAGAGCATACCCAAGTAAACAAAAATATATTATTAGTAGCTTCAATTCACGACTCGCAGGTTTTAAGTTCGAATCCCGGCCTTGGCGTTCCTGTACCAACATTCATCCTAATTGTTGTGATTGGATGGGCAGAAAAGCTACGTAAAATCAAAGTACCAAAAAATCGCTCACAACTAACTTGTAGCCCTAGTGTAAACCGACGCTGATATTTTTCAGGGATGGCCAAACAAGGTATTTTTTCAGGGGGGGGGGCAAACTAGGCATATTTACTCCATAATAACATTAGCCCCTCAAAAAATACTTCAGTTTGAAGTTATCACGTTTCTGCAACACCCCAAGGGGTCCCGGGTTCGATACCCGGTGGAGACACGTAGTGGTTCGGATCCCACTTTAAACTGTAGGTCCAGTCCCGATTAGCCTTACTGTGCACAAAGTAAACTTAAAACTTCGTTTCACAACCTCCGTGGCGGAGTGATATCACTGCGCGCTACGATACAAGGTGTCCTGGGTTCGAATCCCGGCATGGTTGTTCTTTGCGAGTGTCCGTTCATCAATTTCATCATATGGAGTTAAGTCCACTTTATGCACAGAAAGGCTAATCGGGACGACCTACAGTTTAAGGTGGGATCCGATGCGAACCACTATGTCCCTCCACCGGGTATCGAACCCGGGACAATTTCATTACAAGGGAACGACGTTACCACTACGCCATCACCATTTCACAGCCATCCCTATCGTTGCGTTGCGATTAGGCAAAAGTGGCAAATAGCGACACTAAATAAATTACGACAGGAGCATGGACATCTACAAGCGAAAGACAATTCCAAAATATAAGTTATATGTTACACACATATAATTTCATTTCAGTCACAACAATTGTTAATAAGGGAGTGATAATTTCAAGTGGAAAGTGGTACAGCTCGTTGTAGGAACGAAAATTGAAGCATTGTTTTTCGAGACAATTTTTTGGAGAGTGGGAGGCAAATTCCTTATTTTCCCCCGTTGTGTGTGCCAGGAAGTCAGATACTCTTCGCTTTAGTCAAGTACAACTCCCTCAATATACACGTTCAGTACTTTTATGGCTGTATCACTTGACTTTTCGAAGAGAATCGAAAGACAACACCAGTGACATGCCTAGAAGTTACGAATTTAGAAATTGAATTTCAGCGGCAATTGTTGTGCAGTTTCATTGTAGTACTTTTTCAGTAGTTTCTTTTTTGTTTGTTATATATGTTTAATTTGTACGTATGTGTGGCCGTTTTGAACGGGCATTATACACTGATTTTCTACCTTATCTCGATGTTGAGAACAGTGGTGTAGCAACATATCGCGAGTATTATACTCCTCACAAAAAGTTTGGAATATTGTTATATGTATTTGACAATAGATGATGGACACGGCCTTGAAATTCAACAACACATGGTAGTATCTGTCTGTGGACCTTCTCGTCTTTTCACCTTTTTGTGTTTTGCCTAATATAACAATATTCCAAACTTTTGTGAGGATTGTATGTCATGCACTACTTTTATTATATTGCAATTTACTTACTTTTTACAATTTTGAAAGTAAAATTAAATAAAATTGCTCATTTGCAAGATAGAAGTGAGAATATTTCCGTAACAGCTCTGGCCGTTCTGCGCTTGCACCTTGGGAGCGAGTCGTAACTCCCGACGTCTCCAATCAAGAAGTGAATGACTGACGTCATCTCTACTTTGCGCCTATAGCTATCTCTGTTGCTCAAGCTGTACACTGCTCGTAAGCTCGCTGACTAGACTCGCTCAGTCAGCTGGAGATGTTCCGAATACACTCGGACTCTACCACACATTTGTTTCGTGGCAGTTGGAGGTACCTTATTGTTAACATATTAAAATCGGGAGTGCTTTTTATTCAAGAAAAGGATAAAGGCATAGAAACGTCCAAGCAAGTTATCGTGAAGTTTTACTTAAATGTTTCAAATGAGAAATACAACAATAATTTTTACTTTTTTTCGGGCCCTGTAGTCGTAGGGCCCACCCGCCTGTATGTAACGTCCCTGATTTGAAGTATTCGTTCAAAATATAATGTTTAACTAGAATTTAAAGGCAGGCTTTAATTTTTTGCCCAGAGAAATGAGCCTTTTCCATCTTTTTATCTCAATCATGTTTTTTACATTTCTTATATCAACTCCATGAAATGCGAGGCCCCGGCCGATCGCCCACTTCGGCCACCCCTTGCTACGCCATTGGTTGAGAATGAGTTGTTGGAACATGGGATCCTTTACTTCATAGCGCGTTACGCTGACCGCTTCACAGGGTCTTATCGCGACGATGAAGATGACATTAAATGGAATACCGACAGTCATAGTAACATATCAGAGACCTGCAATGGCAAGAACTTGTCTACCACTCAACGGATTATGTTCCTCTGAGGTGGAGGAGCACAGTTTGTAACCCAAAATATTCGTCAACGTCACTGCATTAAATTGATAAATTTTGACAAAGTTTGATCCAGGTTCACAGCCTCTGTCCGAAAGGCACAAAGTACAGACTTGAAGTATGGTCTTCACGGAAGTGACGTCACTTAGTACAGTTCAAAAGCGCCAAGTATTGGAGTGCACAGGTCGCAGAACAGATGGTTGCTGACTAGGTCACGTGATTTTCGCACTCGTTGTTCATTTGTTTAAAATCACGGAGGTAGAGAGCCAGCAACACAGGTTAAATATACGTTATGGGCCAGGAAGTTGTTGGTTATGGTTCTCTAATGTGTGGAAATGTATGTGTATGAGCATTTGAAAATGCTATGTGATTTCTATGGTGAAAATAAGTGTTTAAAACGCGAGGAAAACAAACGAGTACTCAGTTTTATCTTCTGATCGTATTTGGCGCTGCAGTCGAAGTGCAATTCGAAAGACAACACTTCCAGTCCACGACTTGAAGACCGCACTCCAAGACCACACTCGGAGGATGCTCGCTTCAAGTAAGGTCTTGCACATTTCGGACACGGCCAGAGGATACGTCTACACTGTATAAAGCCTATTGTGAGCCACTAAAATTCCCTTATGGGCGTCAACCAAAAAAAAAAAAAGAATTCATTATGCATGCACAATACCGTATTTCATCACCTAATCGTCGCATGGGTGCGTCAGCTAAAGAAACCAATGATGAAAAAGTCTGCGACCATTATGCGGTGAAATATGGTACACTATTTTTTGGGGGCTGAGTTTTAGTGACCGTTATTTCGATTGTCCTCCTTTTAACAGCTTTTTCACCTTCCCCGTCTCTCTCTCTTACTTGCTGTAAGGAAGTGAGAAAGAGAACTCTTCATTTTCCTTTCCCTGTTTCGTACTGTTGCTTCCTCTTTTTCTATCTTCTACTTTTCTCTTTGTTTCTGTACTTCTCTCTTTCGTGTTCTTTAACATCTACTTCTCTTCTTCCTTGCTCTTTTATCTTTGTCTTCTGCTAATTCTCCTTGTTGTTCTCCCCCTGATTGGGGGGGGGAAATAGGTGCCGAATTATGGGGGGCAAGCAATTTCTGCACACACCCCAATTCCTCAGGAAGTATATGCTACATAGGTAAAAATAATATTGTCAATCCTGCCCTCCCCGTTCAAATATTTACATGAAGTTGCCGGCTCTGAGCAAAAAACCTTGCTGAAAGTTCAGTCGGGAAAGAAAAATACTCATTCCACCTACTGTATTGATGGATACGAAACAGGGGCGTATAGTGTGTGTCCGGACCCATCGAAAGTCCTCTTGGTAACTTGGAACGTCCATAGGCTTGAAAATACTTCATTTTCTTTAAGAGTATAATAATGTTGAATAACGACGATAAGATTCCTCTACACTGAATTTCTAGGTGAAAGTATATAGGGCATGGACGTCCCGAAGAGGGTATGGGGGAGGGGCAAGGAGCTTCCCCTATGGAAAATGAATGTCAACCTTTAAAGTGTATATATTTCACACACACACACAATTTGATTTCAGTCATAGTAATTTACTTTAGTTATTATAATAGGGATGCAGGAACGTGATAATTTCAAACTGAAGTGGTGTTCTTTTTTTGAGAGGGCAACACTACAATAAGGCAATATGCTTCGTTTACCCCCCCTGAAAAAATACCTTTCTTGCCCCTCAATGTAAAGAAATCTGCGGACGTCCATGATTAGGGGGGCAATTGCCCTCTCTTGTCCCCGTGCGCACGCCTATGGCTCTCTGTCTCTTGTTCTTTCCCCTTTGTTTTTTTTGCTTCTCTTGTTCTTGCTTGCTCTTTCCTCCTCTAGTTCTTTCTATCTTGCTTTCTTCTCTTTTATCTTGCTCTTGCTTTCGTGCATTACTTTCTTTTCGTTATTTCTCTTTCACCCTCTATAGCATTCTGTTTTTTTGTGTGAAATTCAGTACCGCTATTTATAATTTTGGGTGGGCACATAAGGAGGATGATCACTTATCGCACAAACCTCAAACCAACTTCCCCGCTTTTCGCCTTCTCTGCAGTTTTTCAGGGCTTGACCAAGAATGTACAGGGTGGAGCATTTTCGACTACCTATTTTATAATGAAGACAGATGATTTGCTGATTATGTTTACTTTCATTTTTCATTTCTAGAACAAACATCGCATCGCACCTTTGGATTACAGAAAATGTATACATGAACAATGTGCACACAATTATTTCTTGAAAATAACACCTTTCAAATGACGTCCCTGGCAGGCAACACATTGTGCAAGACTGTCTTGAAAGCTACGCATGACCCATGTTCTCTGGTGTTCTGACTGCTCTTTTTCTCCAATGCGGTTTATTTTGAACACTTCCAACGTCACGCCATTGTTTCCAACGTTCAATGATTGTTTTCCTGTTAGGAACTCGTCCACGGCATTGTTGATCACTATACTCCCTGCGGAATGCACGCTGCACAGCTAAAATTGACTTCAACACGAACTGCTCCACACAAAATATACGTTGCTGTAGAGGCCAACGCTCCATTCCCATTGAAATCCAGTCACAGTGTACACGAGGCAGGAGGAAACCGCCCTCCCAGTGCATTTGTTTTGCAGTGTTGTCAACCTCAAACTGTGTCAGTCGAAAATGCTCCACTATTTATGCTAAGAGAACTTGACCTATCAACCAAGGCATTTAACCTAACAATGAATGCATTTCGGCAGACGTCAGAAGGCGAAGGTTGCTTGAAACTTGTGCGATGAATGAAACCCATATTGCAACGCACCTATCCCGAACAATAAACAATTTAAATTGAGCATGCGGGTACAACCTGTACCGTACAGGCACATAAACCACTGCCTGTAACTGTAAGCGTAATTACATTTGAGTAATTTGGTGGTGGACATTGTTGCCTTATATACATGTAATGCATTGTTATAAATGACTGGTGGGAAACTACCCAATGTTCCCCTGCAAACGACGCCAGATGTGGCTCGTGTTAATCAATCATTGGATCGCAAAGAATGTAGTTGAAAGTCCTTTTATGTGCAAGGGCAGTGAGTACACGTAGAGGTCATTGTGCTACACTTCCGTTTAATAATAGCTTCTGCCGGTCGCGTGCGTCCGCGTTCTAACACCATTCGCAGACCAAGGGTAGGACTTCGGCCGTGAGGTGTTCAGGGTAACGCACTCCGCTTGGGAAGGTATCTGATTCAAATCCATGCTTCCACATTCTGTGGTCAGTGTGTTATCGACGTATACACGAAGTTGGTAGAAAAATTTGAATTGCGCTCGAAATATTTTTTTCTTTTTTCTGTTTCGGTTATTTTACATCAGTTTTCTACCTCGTGAGTTGATCGCGACGATGAGGATGAATGATGAACGTAAGAAAAGTATAAGTTTATTAGAGTTCAACACACTGACCACTCCGCCACAGAGGCTGGTTTCTTCTTCTTCTAATAAATACTTCAACTTTCATCAGTGGCGAGGATTAGGGGGACAGTCTCCCCCGCTTCTTTTTTCAATTTTCACTCCGCACTTTGGTTTCTTAATGCTAAGCCTAATAATGTAAGGGGAAACCCTTGCCCTCGCCCAGTTTTGGCACCCAATCGCCGTTACTGTCTTCAGATATTATTACTACTACTAAAGCTTCCACTTCTTCTGCTACCACTACACTTCTGTCCCGTCAATCTTTGTAGCGAGCGAGCGAAAGCAAGTCTCTGCACGAGTAGTGAGTCGAGAGGGCTCGACCAATGAACATGTGCGAAGGAACGACGTTGCATGGAGGGGGAAAGCAATTGCAGTTACCAACCTTTGCAGCGGCGTGTACAGCTTCGCTCTGCCCACTCGCTTTATCCCCTTCACCGTTATGCGCGGCCGTGCTCCTGAGATTCTCGGGATAGATTATACTTCTGCTGCAACTACAAAACTTCTACTTCTGCCTCTAGTACAACATTGCTATATGTTTTTCTCTAATGCTACAAATTCTACCACGTCTTCTACTGCTAGTACAACTTTTACAACATAAAACAATGAACAGAAATTCGTAACCAGTTTTAATAACTTTCCCATTAGTCCGATCGTATACCATGGCTTAGCAGAAATATTTTGAAATTGCTTTCTGTAAGGGAAAAAAAAACTTAATTCAAAGTGCATTAAAATGCGTAACAGTATGGAATTGAAATTTCTAAAAAATAATACACAAACATAGGATACACAAAAAGGAGGAAAATAACACTAACAAACTAAAAAAGATATTTACCCCTTAATAACAATGAAACTATCTATCGGGTGCATTGTTGTTTACCCAAACACCTTTCTGCTCGCATTCAAACTGAATGAGGATACGAGCGTACCCATGGGACCCAAAATTGTCAATTGACACAAATATGTTGACTGTGTGACATCCTGGGGGGGAACAGGGTGGATTCTCTCCACCAACAATCTTGACCTAAAAAATCACCACACGAAAAATTTTTAAGGGGGTGAGTTTTTGTTATAACGACACAAGATAAGCGATTAGTTTTGACTTCATATTTTAGCATTTTATTCTAATGTAAATCATTTTAATGTAAAGTGTTTGAAGTCTGTAACGAAACATCCAGGTATTTTGTTCTTTAAAGTTGACAAGCCTTTGCAAGGTTTTGGAAGGAAGTTGCAAGTTTCGTGGTCATTTGCATACTTCCTTGTGAAATTTGTTATGATTTATTGTTTTTTTATATAGATACGAGCACAAGAATTGCTTCAGCTTAGTGCATTTCATAAGACTTCTTTTGTAAAGCAACTTCTGCATGACGTCACTCGCTGTTTGAGGGTAAACATTGACGCACTGGTCTATGGTAGAAGATCCGTTGTACTGAAGAATCTAGAACAATTGCGATGCCGGACAATTCTAAGTTCGTTGAAAATCCTTTTCAGTTCATGTTTACGGGGCATGAAAGCAAGCATTTGCCCTAGCGATGGCTCAGTTCACAGAAACGCTTATGTTCAAGAAGAAGAAATTCAAGAAAAGGTCTTTAATATAGATCGGTTTGTTATGACTATCGTATACTGCCCTCCCCACAACTTCAAAAGTCATTCCCCAGGACGTTATTCTCTGAGTAAACCAAGGTACAGTCAATGGCAAAGATAATGGTAGGCAAATTGTCCACCACTATTTTCATTACTTTTTATTTTATTTTACATCCTGTGTTGTTTTAAGGAATGAAACTATGTTGGTTCGAAGCAGGCATTGTTCTCTGCGTATTGACGTCATTATTTCAATTCATTGTCATCACATTGTGTAATGCAGACCGAATGAAAACGGTGGTGGACAATTTGCCTACTGTTTATTTCGCCGTTGGGTATACAGCTGTACCAACCCCAGCAAAATTGTAGGGTCTCCCTTATCACACAAACCTCAAACAACTTTCCCCACCCAATGTTGGTACAGTGGGATCCACTAGTATTGCTCAGCAAATTGTCCATGACTATTTTCATTAATATTTCTCTTACATTCTATGTGTTTTTTAAGCGATGGATTTTATGTATGATGGTGCAGAAGTTGTCAACAGCTTGTTTTGAGTTTTCTTTTAATTCTTAAAGCTCTTATTGGGTCAAATAAAGTGCACGAACATGGTGATGGACAATTTGCACGGTATTACTTATAGATCCCACTGTACAACTATAGAATTGACCGTGGCTACAGTCATTCTCTTGGATCCTACGTGTTTTTCCGTGCATTTTTCTGCGTTTTGTTTCAATTCTGTGAAGATCTCGTTACGTAAAACAAAAATAATAAATATGGTGGTGGACAATTTGCTTGGTGATGCTATATCACAGTAACGTGTATAAACTGCAAATGGTACATTTTTTGGTGTCAAAATACACAAATAAATCATAAATGGTGCATCATCTCATGTTCCGTGTGATGAACTAAAAATTCGTCCATTGTGAAGATTAGACAAGATCATTTCAAAGATAACAAAATTACACATTTAGCTGTGCCAGTTTATGAATTAAAAGCGAAATTTTGTTGCATCTTGTCCGATCTTCACACTTGATGCATTTTTAGTGAATCTGATGAAAGTGCCCTTCGTTGCATTTGTGTGTCTATTTTGACACAGCAAACATTGCATCATTTGCAGTTTAGGCTCGTTAATATGTTATTGGAATCAACATATATATGTCAATTGACGTGTTTGGGGTTCTATGTACACTATATACCTACCGATCTTTTTGAAAGAGAATAAAACAGTTAGGCTGTCACAGTGAGCAGTGGCGCCAACTTATATCGCAACGTGCTCACCCAATAATTTGTTGCGTAATAATAATAATAATAATAATAATAATACTAAATAATAATTTTAAAGCAAGGATGCATTGTTGGTGTGCATGTAGATATACCGGGTGGCCAGAATTAAAGTTACCCAACTCAGAGCCCTCGGTAACCTGTTTGAGGCTCTCAGTTGGGTAACTTTAATTCTGGCCACCCGGCATGTTTTTGGAATCAACATATATGTGTCAATTGACGTATTTTAGGTTCTGTGTGCACTATATACCTAGCGATATTTTTGAAAGAGAATGAAACAGTTAGGCTATCACAGTGAGCAGTGGCGCCAACTTATATCGCATCGTGCCCACCCAATAATTTATTGTGTAATAATAATAATTAAGTAAGGATGCATTGTCGGTGTGCATTTAGATATATCATGATACATGGAATATGAGGATTTTTTAATGAACTTATAACTCAAGTGTATAATAAGCCCATCCAACGTCATTCAAAAGCTGGCCAATCTGACAGTGGGCAGCATGACTTCATGTTGACAGGGGCGCCAACTGTTGAGATACATTGGGTGGGCTTAAACACTTTTCAGCTACAAGTTCAGAAAAAAACCTCTCACTTCCTCTTAATGCATACAAACAATATATCCTCACTTTTTTAAAAAAACCTGTTACTTTCCTATTTCAATAACCATTTCACTACGAATCACGATAACAAATATAGTAATAACAACAACACTACCAATTGTTTGGTGGGTTCCGGCCCCACGGGCTCATATAAATTGGCGCGTTGCAGAATTTTCGCCACATGCTCTTTCGGTTGCAAGTGACAAACAATGCTCTTGGTGACAGAGGTGTTTCCCCATTGAATAGTAAATGGGTGGTATATTACGATGCTATCATGCTAAAGCAAGTCACGCGACCATTGACAAACCGATGCACCCGTCACTTTTTGTGTGTCACGCCTGCTTCCGGAATACACAACGTGTTTGTCACAACACGACACAACAGCGTATTGGTCTCGAGCATAATCAGTGATGTTTTCTTTTCATTCCTTTCGCGTCTCTCCTCTTCAAATGTTGCCGTCTTCTGTCCCACTGAAATATAGTAGAATTTCTCATTTACAATTGATATACTAGAATTGCTCATTTACAATTGAAATATAATGCAATGGACTCCATTAGTGGTGACGTCACAGCAGACGACAAACCAGGATTTGAGTCTACACAACGGGAAAACGTGTTTTCTTCCTATCCAATTCAATGCTATTTTCCTTCGGAAGGAGTGGATTTAACCCTAGAATGATCACCCTTTTTTGGACCTCATGAATGCTCACCTGGGGTAACTTGTCCCTTTCCCCACACTTCATACAAAGCTTTAGTAAGTTATAAAGTCTGGATAGCCTGAGATATTCATTAAGTTGTAACAACAGTGACATTTTGAAACTAGCACAAAAGTAAGCAAAATGAAAGACAAATGTGCCGAATTGTGGGGTTCTATTCTTCGGAATAAAGTAGTACATTACATTACAAAAAAACAAAATTATCTAATTATTTATGCCTTTCAAAATAAGTGTTTCCCCTAAGTATACACTAAGAAATTTACCGTCAAGTCTTTCATTATGGGCTGACTTTAACAACACCACTCCAATCAATGTTTTTTTCTTTGTATCTCTAACCCACTACATGTGAGCCACATAGTATGTTAGTTCTTCAAAGCTCATTCGTCACAAGTGTCCTTCCTGTGATCTGCGCACACAAATCTTGCACATACTGCACAATGTATTTTGGTTTTTCGATCTCTGATTCTTGGACACATTTGACATCTAGATTGTCTCTTGATTTTCGTTGCTGAAGGACCCGAAGACGAGCCTGCGTTTGGTGTCTTCATGCTATCGAAGATTGAGAACTTCATTTGTGACGTTAGAAAGTTCCCGAGACAGCGGCTGTAATAATCTCCTTTTCATATGCGGAGTAGCAAGGACAATGCCCAAATTTTTCAGGTACTGGCATTTACCGATTTTTGTCTGTGTGGTGGATTGGAAAATTATGTGTGAGTTGATTCGAGCTTGATCCAGCTCCCCGTAAAAATAACGTAGAGGCCATCATCATCTTGTTGTGCAGTAAGTTGTGTAGTTGTGAGACATTTGATCAAATGTGTCAACACCGCCCTTGGTTTAGTTGTAAAAGTTTATAATATATGGTTTCTTAGAATGTTCGTCCACTTTGTTTCCACTGTGCATTGCTGATAACAAGAGAACAGGCTTTTCTTTCATTGAACAAAATGATACTGTCTTTTCTCGATCAAATCCAAACAGTGAGGACAACACTTCTTTTTTTTTTCTGTTAGGTTGGAAAGACGCAGGAATTTCTGGTTTGTTTTTCCAACGATTGTGAGATCATGATCGTTAAGCATTGCGTCTGCAAGAGGAAGGGAAGTAAACCAATTATGTACTGTTATATTGCGCCTTGTACCATAGCTTTTACATAGTACATAGAGAGCGTCATTGGATTTGGTCCACGATCTTCTTTCCCAATATACGGTATTGCACTGATCATGTAGAAGGTTCTCGCATCGGACATACAAACAATTTTTATCCCATACTTGTTAGGTTTGCTGGGAATGTACACACGAAAAGGGTACTTTCCTCTAAACGACAATCGTTGTTCGTCAATCGTACAATATTCATGCGGAGTGTAAGATGCGGTGCAGTGTGATATGAACTTTTTCCACAAATCCCTAATGGGTGCAAACTTATCTCCGGAGTCTCTGAGAGTTTTATCATCAAAACGTAGGCAATTTATCAAAAATGTGAATCGGATCTCGTTCATAACTGCACGATAGATTGAGGCAACAAAATGAGACCACATTTCCCTCGTATTGAGATGATTGTCTTTTTGTTGACCAGAAATATATCGCTATTCACTTCATATTCTTCTTCCGAAGCAGTTTGTTCAGATGCACAATCAGATTCTACCTCCACGAAGTCTTGTTCTTCATGTTCACTTATATCACTATCCCATTCAACACCAGCAGGTGAATCTTCATCCAACACAGTTACAACAAACTCTTTGAAACGCTCGTCATGCACAGAAATGGCCATGTTTCCAAACAAAATTTACCACACGTTACTGCTCACCGGTGTCGTGTATGCACACTCAAAGGTTAAATGATTCACACACGTAGGTACTTGATAATATAAAGATTAACACGAGGATACAAAATAACAACGATTTAATACTAAACTTACAATAACCATTTCTAAGATGGCTGAACACACAAATCCCTAAATCAATAACTTTACAAACAATTGAATATCGATTCAGATATTTTGCACACTTAAGAACCGGGGTGTTTGGTCACCCCAAATGTGTCTTAGAACGTAACAACCGGAACGAATTGCACTCACTCACATACTGACGCGTACACCACTGGAGGGTTAGGGAATAGGTGGGTGATGAAAGCTTTGCGCGCATGCGCAACAAACATTGCTAAACAAATGTAATCGTATGCTTTACTCGATTTCCTACTACAGTTATTCTTTACATTCTCATCTGTAAGGTATATGTTATATATAGACGTATTCTCTGAAATCTCATCTTTACATTGATGTACGATACGCATCACAATTTTGTTTCTTAACTGCTGTCACAATAATTAAAGCTACCCCTTCCGAACGAAAATAGCATTGATTTGATAGGAAGAAATGCACGTTTTTATTTGTTTAGACTCAGTCTCAGCGCGTCGTCTGCTGTGACGTCATACTATTGGACTCCATTAAAAAGTTATTCTCGAGTGTTGCAAAGTGCTCTGTGGGTAGGATAATGTTCCGATTCATTTGTGTTTATACCAGGGTTTTTTTTTCGGCAGGGACTGAACTTTCGATTTAAAAAAGTATGTTGGGATTTGGGGGAGGGGGGTAGTGCTGAAATAACTTGCAAAGCACCTGTCACTTAAGTCTGACGTTTTCATAAAATATCACTCAAGTATTTTTCCCATTCGAATTTATCTTTTTTCAAAATCATGTCTCTTACAATCATAATTATGTCTGCTTTCTTACAACTAAAGTTGGGCTTTCCCGATAGCATTGTAGTAACGTTGTGTCAATTCAGAAGTCTCAAAATTTTCACTAGAATGGTTGACAAGTTTTGGAAGTTAATAAAATCACACATAAAGTAGCCGTTTTAATAATAAAAGCCCAATTCTAGTGAAGTCAAACGAAGAATTAATATTGTTTTGTGAATGTTTTCAAATTATGTACAATTTTTTTTATTGGTTAATAATTTAAAAGGAATTTTTAATATTAAATAAATAATAATAACCCGTTGTGTAATAGTCATTGAGGGCCATGTTGTACCTACCGACTGCCGGTCTCATCCAACCAGTTACGGGGTGACGTGTGGTCAGCGCGACGAACACCCAGTCGTCGTTGTAGGTTTCCGTGACCGGGTTACGCTACTCATTCGTAGCTCCCCAATTTTCTCATGGTGATGGGTGGCCACCGGCCGAAATCTCAGGAGAAAAGTTATTACCCTTCCCCCAGGAGACTCGAACCTGCGCGCGTCCCGTATCCGGAGCCCAAAGCCTGACACCAGACCGCACAGCCACGGTGGGGGACTTATAATAAATAAATAGTGAAAATTAAATTGTATGCAATTTATACACTACTGTACGTTGCGCCCATCTATTAGTTTTGTGTGTATACAGCCATGCTGTAGCCCCATCAGCTCCCCCCTCCGTACGCCAACGTGATTTTTGGGTCTGGCCTACACTTGGAGCCGCTTCTGCATACGGCGCCAAGCCTGGACCAGGGTTGTTAAGAGATCCAGGAATTTTTAAATAAATTCCCGTCCGGGAGAGAAAATCAGCAAGTGGGGCCTAGACCGTAAATAACCTATCTATGTTTAAAGTATTTCAATTCGCTCCAGGAACCTTTTTTTTTCGGATGAATTTGAATACTGTCGAGGAACATTTTTTCCGGATGAATTTGAATACGGTCCAGGAACATTTTTTCCGGATGAATTTGAATACGGTCCAGGAACATTTTTTTCCGGATGAATTTGAATACGGTCCAGGAACATTTTTTCCGGATGAATTTGAATACGGCCCAGGAACATTTTTTTCCGGATGAACTTGAATACGGCCCAGGAACATTTTTTTCCGGATGAACTTGAATACGGTCCAGGAACATTTTTTTCCGGATGAATTTGAATACGGTCCAGGAACATTTTTTTCCGGATGAATTTGAATACGGTCCAGGAACTTTTTTTCCGGATGAATTTGAATACGGTCCAGGAACTTTTTTTCCGGATGAATTTGAATACGGTCCAGGAACATTTTTTCCGGATGAATTTGAATACGGCCCAGGAATATTTTTTCCGGATGAATTTGAATACGGTCCAGGAATATTTTTTCCGGATGAATTTGAATACGGTCCAGGAACATTTTTTTCCGGATGAATTTGAATACGGTCCAGGAATATTTTTTCCGGATGAATTTGAATACGGTCCAGGAATATTTTTTCCGGATGAATTTGAATACGGTCCAGGAACTTTTTTTCCGGATGAATTTGAATACGGTCCAGGAAATTTTTTTCCGGATGAATTTGAATACGGTCCAGGAACTTTTTTTCCGGATGAATTTGAATACGGTCCAGGAAATTTTTTTCCGGATGAATTTGAATACGGTCCAGGAACATTTTTTCCGGATGAATTTGAATACGGTCCAGGAACATTTTTTTCGGATGAATTTGAATACGCAACTGGGACCGAATTTAAATTGTGCGAGAATAAAGTTTCCGGTCCTGTTACGGAACCCATTAGAATTTATGTGTTCCTTAACCTTTAACAACCCTGAACTGGATCATACGTCGGTGTGGGATATGAAATTACCGTACGCATGGAAACGCTGATACCATGTTGGACGTTGCACCATTCCAATGTTTATTACGCCTAATGATTAACTTCAGCTGCATATCTATGTGGACTGTGGTCACTTTGGAAGCTAGCTTGTGAAATGTATCAGTTTATAAGTATCTTATCGTGTAATTTGTGTATTACGAATTTGCTTTATCTCCAATAGAGTATTTCGAGATTTTTTTTTTTCTCTTTGAATGACCTTGTGACGTTCTGTTCCTGCACAGAAGTCATATTTCATGCTTATGTAAGGAATATCTCGTTAGCCTCTCGTACAGTTTTCTTATCTGTCACGTGAGATATTGAGAATAGCCGTCTCAGCATGACATGGATCTTGTCTTTGGCAAAGTCAATGATAATGACTTGTTGCACGTGTATCTTGACAATTAGCTGATTTTTTTATCTTTGTAGGAAGCAGGGACTGAAGTGACAGTTGTCGAAGTTAAACAATGATTACCAGGGAACGGTTTTACATGTAGAAAAAATGTGCTAAATATGAAAATACTTAGTTATTCTTACCAAAATATGGACTTAAAATTGTAAATATTTTCTAATAAGACAATGCATAAGCTACTCAAAATACAGTACGCTTACACTGACATTAATTGTAAAACAACACGTAATGTGTTTTCATTATCTGTTTCAAAAACAATGAAAACAAAATTTTCTTGTAAGTGTTCTGTTGTCTCTTAAGATGGATTTATACAGCTGCGTTCAATATCGCAAGAAGTATTGGGTTTGTATTTCAAATTCGCGATGTCTGCTGGAGTTAACGTTGCCATAATAACGTTTGTAACAATCGGGAGCCTTCAATCTCTCTTGTTGACAATTATGTATCTTATATATTTAAATGTATGTATGTGTGTGTGTGTATGTGTGTTTCGGCATAACTCTCGAACGCCTGGAACGATTTCAACCAAACTTAGTATACATATCACTTGCAATCTCGAAAGAAATAATGTGGGGTAAGACACCCCTGGCACCCCTAGGGGTGGGGGTGGGAAGGGGGTGACGTAAAAATAATCGAAAACGACTGATATTAGTGTGGAATCCATAGTTATCGGTGTCGCTAAGATGAATAGTGACACTCCCAATGCCGTCCAAGTCCAAGTTCATTTTACACTATAGTTAGAATTTATTATATTCCTGTTTAATAGAATATTGGGATAAATCAATACCCGGGCAACGCCGGGCAATCAGTTAGTTGTAAATAAACATGAATTTTTAAAGTGTTTTACAATATATAAAAAGCAAACAGTCGGGAGGTGAAAATTATGGTTTGAATGACAGAAAACTTGTAATTAACGTAATTGGACGATATAATGTCGCTTCGAACTTTGTCAGTTTTTCGCAAGAAATTCATCCAATGTTCTGAAATATGGAAATAATATGTAGAAATAACGAAAATATGTAAAATATGAGACAAAACAGTAAAAACTAACTAAGTAACTCTATCCTTCTTAAACCCGAAGGTTCATGGCTGCAGCAACACAGGCCTTCCATCTGTCCCTATCCTGAGCAAGATATAATATATATATTCTTTTCCATCCCTTCCGATTTCCTTTAGGTCCATCTCAACGTTATCCCTCCATCTTCGTCTTGGCCTTCCTACACAATGACCTCTTACCATCAGGTTTCCCAACAAGAATCATGTAAACTCTTCTTTCGTCTCCCATTCGTGCCACATGGCCTGTCCACCTAAGTCTTCTTGATTTAATCATTCTAATAATATCTGGACATGAATACAAATTATGTAGTTCTAAATTATGTAACCTTCTCCACTCACCTGTCTCCTCATCCCATCTAGGTCCAAATATTTTCCTAAGGATCTTATTTTCAAATACTCTCAATTTGTTTCTCTTTCAATGTAAGGGACCAAGTTTCACACCCATATAATACTACAGGCAAAATTACTGTTTTGTATATTTTAACTTTTAGTTTCTCAGATATTGAACAAGAAGACAAAAGTTTATGAAGAGAAAAGTAACATGCATTTCCTGAATTAAGCCTGCTTTTCATTTCCTCTTTAATATCATTTTCATTTGCTAGTATTACTCCTAAGTACTTGAATTTGGAAAATGGTTCAAACGGGTTGTTACCTAACATTTGGTTTCGGCCTGTAAGCTTTAGCTGCTTTGAAAAATATTTTAGCATTATTCTTAATTGTATTTATATCATTCTCTAATAAGTCTACATCATCTGCATATGCTAACAGCTGAGTCACACAGTTTAATTTTAGTCCTCCGTTAGTTTCTTTACCTTCCTAACAGCGTATTCTAAGGCAAAATTAAAGAACAATGGAGATAATGCATCTCCTTGTTTTAACCCATCATAAATTTTAAATTTGTCAGAAGACAAAACAGTACAAATATGGAAAATTGAAACTACATGCCATGATCCGCGAAGGTAATACAAAATATAACTGATTTCAGCTTCGTAAATAAATATGTATTTACATATAAATCCGTTCACTGATGATTACGTACTTGTGATTTCGCCGCTGTTTTTGTCGTTTAGCGTCGCTTTTCTGAGACTTTTGGCTAATCACGACGATGGGGTTGTAGGTTCAGTACTGCCGTGATGGGCTTCAAGGTGACCGCCCCGAAATATGCCTCTGCATCCGTGTCTGAAGGTGGAGTAATTCTCATTTGCATTTCAGCTAAATCGACAACGTGTTTCCACTTGGCGAACTTTTTTTAAAAATTATTCTTTCGTAAACAAGCTTATGAGATTACACTCAGCGAGGCAGATGCGACTCGAATGAACAAACAAACGTTGATTATCTTATTTGCTGAGATAAATATGGACTCCCGAGCCGGGAGACCCTGTGCCTGAATTTGAGTGTGTTCAAAACTTCCCTATCTACGGTTACGGAGGACTGTGATATGGCGAAACCAGTGGCGTGACGATCAACGACAGTCGAACATTTTTATTAGTATTATTATTTGTTACGGGTTAGTCAATAACCTTTCGATTGAATAACAGAATTACGTCAAAGCAAATTTGACGTTATAATAAGACAAAAGTGTTTATTTTATATTTAACATTTTATACGTCGCATTATTTTATCACATGAGGCGTAACATTATCAATATTTTTGCCTTCGGCGTTGTTGCGCTTAAAGTGGAAAATGTTAGCTGGGGGAGGGGGGTGTTTGGTCGAGCCTTGTGGTTGGCTCGACCAAGCATGCTCATATGGTTTAACATGGTGACAGTGAGACAGATGAGGTGATACTAAGGCTCTGTCGAAAGGTACAAAGTACAGACTTGAAGTATGGTCGTGGCGGAAGTGACGCCATCTAATACAGTTCGAAAGCGCCAAGAACGCAAGTGCACAGCTCGCAGTGCAGATGGTTGCTGACTAGGTCACGTGATTTCCGCACTCGTTCTTCATTTGTTTAAAATCACGGAGGTAGAAACCCAGCGACACAGGTAGATATACGTTATGGGCCAGCAAGTTGTTGGTTTGTAGTACTTCTAATGTGTGGAAATGTATGTGTACGAACATTTGAAAATGATATGTGGTTTCTATGGTGAAAGACAAGTGTTTAAAACGCGAGAAAAACAACGAGTACTCAGTTTTATCTCCTGATCGTATTTGGCGCTGCAGTCGAAGTGCAATTCGAAAGACAACACTTCCAGTCCACGACTTGAAGACCGCACTCGAAGACCATACTCGGAGGATGCTCGCTTTAAGTACGGTCTTGCACCTTTCGGACACGGCCCAACATACCTCCTACAGCAAGAAATAATTATGTTACAGTTATTTTCCGAAGACAACCAAATGTAAACCACCCTTTTATGTAGTACACCCTGGACTGCATGTTACAGACTAGCTAGAGACTGGCGTCTGGTGCTCGTGTTGTCTTTCTTGTCCCTTTATGCATGTGATCGTCCCTTCATCCATATCTTCTTATCACCATTCACCCACATCTTCGCAATTAGCCAATAGTGGCAGAAAAGCGAAGTAAAATAAACTAAATCAATCAAGAACCAAACAACACCGATATATTAATATATGTGGGGCTCATACTACAAGTGGCGTAAATCCATTCAAGACAGTTTGAGAAAAAAGCGCATTTAGATAACTTAGTGTTATGTTTAGCTGTTGGAGCACAAACACAGTACCGCTACTATGAGCAAGAATTTGAAACTTAGAAGAAGAGTTATGGCACTGAAATGTTGATACTTCACAGCAGTGGCCGCGATTTGGTTCCAAAACTGGGGGAGATGGGGGGAAAAGGGCAGTTTCCTGTCCCTTGGTAGATAAAGTTTAGCATAGTACGGGGGCAAAAGTGGGAGGGCAAGTGCCTCCACGCCCCCTCTAATCACCGCCAATGCTTCACAGTTCTAAATTATACCTGTAACTCCATTTCCATGAAAAGTGGAGTTACGTCAACTTGTGCTCTTAACCCCTCATATATCGCCGACTGTGGAATTTGCTACTTTTTAGCGAAACATTCTAGCGAAATTAAAGGACTTTTATGAGCGGTAACATATGCTTCTAAGGCACACTCCCATACTTATACTTGCTGCGGCCATTGGGGGGAGGGGCCACCTGGCTCCGCAAGTTTTGGAACCCAATCGCCGCCATTGTGCTGCAGTGTCGATTGAAAGCCTTTGTTCTTTTACAATCGAATTCCCTCGGGTCGGTAGTACAAGTGTATATTTTTGCCACTACGTTTTAGTTTTGTCATTACTAAGGCTCGAAGTTGAGGAAAAATCCTTCCCCCCCCCCCCCCCTAGTGTCCGAAGATGAGGCCCAACATAATATATGTTCATTTTTGGTCATTGTAGGCCAGAAAATGGCGGATTTTATTTGTCCTTTTTTGGCTTATTGGTCCTTTTTTAGCCATTTTTTTAGGTCTTAACGGCTTTTTTTTTTTTTTGCAATTTCAACTTCTTTCGACTACGTTTTTACTGCCCATTCTCAATTCGAACCATCGTCAGTTCATCACCTCTTAAACATCCTTTCTGTAGTAAATATATATATATATATATATATATATATATATAACGCGTGTCCACAATGAGACTCCAACATTTTGAAAGTCTATAACTTTTTCATTTCAGATTGTACAACTGTGATTCCGGAAGAAGCAGAAGCACAGAAACTCAAAAAGTTTATGTGGTGACGTTTTAGTGCGCGCAATAACCGTAGTGGCGCTGCAACAATCGATTGTTTGAAAATGGAGATTCCAAACGAGTGTGCACAGGTTCATTCGAAAGGAGTCCACATAAGTCAGTAAGACAAGCAGTGAAGAACTGTGTGAACTGTCGACCGTTTCATACCAAGTTCTCTCGCTTCTTGTCTTACTTGACGTCTGTGGACACCTGTCGAATGACCTCCGCACATTTTCAACAACCTGTTCCTGGATTCTGGGTTTACCACCACCGTGTCCTTTCAAAACATTGGCGGTCGCCAAAAACTGATCACACTACTTCTTTATAGTCTTGAATGTCGGAGGATCCTTATTGTACACACGACGAAAGTTTCGTTGCACTTGAATAACTGATTGTGTTTCTGCATACCACCACACAACCTGTGCACGCTCGTTTGGAATCGCCATTTTCAAACAATCGATTGTTGCAGCGCCACTACGGCTATTGCGCGCACTAAAACGTTACCACATAAAATTTTTGAGTTTCTGATGCTGCTTCTTCCGGAATCACAGCTGTACAATCTGAAATGAAAAAGTTTTAGGCTTTCAAGATGTTGGAGTCTCATTGTGGACACGCTGTATATATTTGAACCATTCTTGAAACGAGAGAAAAACATTTTTGGACGACTGAAGCAGGTACGGTACAAGGTCCTTTAACCGTAACTTGTCTGGAAGGTCGCCCTGTAAGTGGCAACTTTCTCTTTTTTTGAAGCTTTCAGTTTTTTCGCACTGTGTGTTCCATACCACCAGAATTTTTTATTTTTTTTATTCATTAAATAGGTATGTAATTAAAACTGAAGTTATTAATTAATTTGGATCACATTTATACGTACTTTTTTATGTTTTTAGGTCCTTTTTTTAAATATATGTAGGTCTTTTTATAGGTCTTTTTTTTTGGCAATTTATAGGTCATCAACTTCCGAGCCGTAGTCACGTCCTTGGGTATCGTAGAAGTACTCCCATGTCTTGAATGACGTAACGACATTTTTCATAATTGGCAAGAGTTCGTTATCAGTGCACAATTGTTATTCGCAAACTTATTTTTCGTAGCTGTTGTGGCATCTGTTGAAGCTTTGTTTGCCGATTTCGACTTCGGAGAATTTGTAACTAAAGCCAGTTTTGCTGTATCGCGTACAGACGCCCCAAAATGAAAAGCTTCGAAAACCTATTTTCAGCTAAATTGTCCACGATAAATTTGCATAATAATTTGTCAATATTTTGAAATAAACCATAGATGACCAAACTGGGCGAGCCTTGAAGCTACTTCCCACATTTAACAATACATCGCAAACTGCCAGTGGTAGATTGGGATTTTTATGGTAATTTTTTGATTAATAAAGACTTTAATATGTAATGAAATTATTCTTTTTTTTGGCAGATGGGAACAATAAAAATGACGCGTTAGTAGCTTTCAGATCGAAGCTATACCAACACGGCATCATACAGGCTACATCCAGTCTGTACCAAAGCATTCCCTAAGCATGAGCTATCAACAGTCCGAGGCGACACACAAGCAGGGTTGTTAAAGGTCCAGGAATTCTAAATAAATTCAATTCCGGTCCAGGACAGGAAATCAGCAAGCGTAAATGGGTTCTGGACCGTAAAGAACCTTTTTATTTGTAAAGTATTTCAATTCGGTCCAGAAACTTTTTTCCTGATCAATTTAGATACGGTCCAGGAACCTTTTTTCGATTGAATTTAAATACGGTTCAGGAACTTTTTATTCCGAATGAATTTAAATAAGGTCCAGGAACCTTTTTTCGATTGAATTTAAATACGGTTCAGGAACTTTTTATTCCGAATGAATTTAAATAAGGTCCAGGATCCTTTTTTCGATTGAATTTAAATACGGTTCAGGAACTTTTTATTCCGAATGAATTTAAATAAGGTCCAGGAACCTTTTTTCGATTGAATTTAAATACGGTTCAAGTAGTGGGTTTTGTGGTACGGACAGGACGAGAAAGTACGAGCCCCCCTCAAGCAGCTTTGCTACACTTAAAACAGGCTCAACATGTCCATATGAGCTTTTTGAGCAAGTGTGGAGCTCTTGCATAATCCAAGATTTTTGTAAAAATGCCCTCGGGAATTTTTCAGAAAGTACGAGCTCCCCTCAGAAAGTACGAGCTCCCCTGAGAAAAAAAGAGCTCCCCTGTACTACGGACAGGACGAGAAAGTACGAGCCCCCCTCAAGCAGCTTTGCTACACTTAAAACAGGCTCAACATGTCCATATGAGCTTTTTGAGCAAGTGTGGAGCTCTTATAATCCAAGATTTTTGTAAAAATGCCCTCGGGAATTTTTCAGAAAGTACGAGCTCTTCAGATTGATTTGCACACACTTACAAAAGTTGCATCAGCCAGATTTTTGTCTATAAACTTGTCAATTTTTGACCATACCAGAAATTAAGCTTATAGTATGTTTTTCTGTCAAAATCCCAGGAATCTTGAATTGATATCTATTGGGTTCTGAGACCGAGTGGAGTGTGGTGCATTGCCTTGTAATCAAAAGGCTCGGGTTTGAGTCCTCATAAAATCTGATGGCAAAATGTTAATATTGTTGTTTTGTAAACAGGGGGCTTTGGGTTCGAGTCCTGAGAGATGTGGCATTCCATACGTGAGATTTTGCTCTGTTGATAGCTCCCAGATCTTAAATTTGGTAAAAAATTCTCTATTCTCTATTAAGAATCGCCAGAGTTTTGTTATCTGGGAGCTCAACAATACGGCCGAAACTGCCTGATCAATACATTAGAATGGAGGTCAAGTAAACATTGCATGCTTTTTCTAATCTTTTGATCAATCCCATGTTTCGGCCAACAATAAATTATGCATGGCCGGGGGTTGTATGCCAACAGATATAATCTATACTGCGTCTTTTCAGAGTTATTCATCGTCATTAGATTATATCTGTTGATATTACCTCTATTGTGCCTTTTCCGAGGGAAATTACATGTCATTTGTCATGGAACTCAAAGAGAAATTCTTATCTATACTATGTACTCTTTCAGGGACCATCCATCATATTGAGGAATTGTCTTCTGGATATTGTCATTGCAAACTGAATTGCATTTAGGCTTGGTCTTGTTGTACATAAGTCTGTAACTTATAGAATAATTATTGCAATATTTCTGTATTTCTTTTGTATTTTGGATAGGTATCTGCTACGAACAGAGGTGGTATAAAATGGGTAGGTAACTGACGGTAAAGTATTGTTTTATATCCAAAGGGTTTCTGTGTTTAAATCGTGTTTCTAGTTCGAGTTGCTGTTTTAAGTCTATTTTATGCACAGTAAGGCTAATCGGGACTGGCCCTACAGTTTTAAAGTGGGATCCAAACTACTTGTGCCTCTACCGGGTATCGAACCCGGGACCTCTTGATTACGAGGCATGGGGGAAGCCATGGGGGAAGCCCTGAATCGTGCTTCTAGAACTGCTCTGTGACTCTCTCATTTCTCACATCATAAATATATGATTTTTCACCTATGAGAATGACACTGCATATGGTGTCTTCAGGTAATGCCTCGTGGAATTCACAGATAATTTTAATGTTTGTTCTGTCATTAACCACAACTTGTTTTCTTTTTGAAGTGTTGATGACAAACATGGGTCTCTGTGTTTTGAATTCATCTGGTGTGTAGTACAGGTCAGTATTGCCAGTAGTGACGCGCTTGAAGGAAGAAAAAGCTTCATATAATTTAAGAAAATCATTCTTGGACATGTCTAAATTATAATTTTCTCTAGGAAAGACTTCATTTCTACCATTTTTAAGATATATGTTCTTGATGTTGCAGTTATCAAATCTACTTGAATTTTTTTCCTGATTATTGTGTCTTCCGGTCTGAAACAGTACCACCACGAAATCGGGCATGTCAAATTGAATACTGGAGAATGAATTTGTGGCATCAAACTCATAATAAGTGCCAGATGCGGGCTTCTGTACGCATTGATATGTGTAAAATTGCAGAGGAATCTGTGGATTTTTTACTATATCTGCTTTGTGTTTAAGAGCGTAACTGGCCTCATATTCAACAACTGGGATTCTTAACTCCATAGTCTGAATAATGCATTTTCCTGCATCAGGTAAGGTATTAGGCAAAGCTTCCCCTGTAGAGTTTAATGTGCTGTACCTCATCAAAACATTGTTATCATTTGCAGCTCTTCTAAATGTAATTCTTAAACCACCCTTCCACATAATATCTTTGTAATCCGAGAAGAATCCTGGCAACAGGCGCATGGGGAACAGTACAGTGTGATTTTTAGATAATATCTTATCACCAGCTTCAAATCCACCTATTTGGTAGTATGAAGCCTCGGTTTTGGATAATTTTAATGTGGCCAAAGCCGTGGAGGTAATACCGGGATAATCCACTCTGTTTATAACAACGCCATGCTTTCTGATCTCAATTTCAGAGAACAGATGCGGCACAAAATTATCCACCAATCTTATATTTGAATTTGCCGGATAATCTGTACCATCGAGCTTTACAACATCAAATTTGATGTATAGATCTGCTCTGTGGGGGTGTATAAAGCCGTCCCCTACATCAAGATCAACCTCAATCTCTGTGTTGGGTTGATTTAAATTTGCAAATGTCCTCCTGTTTGGGGGGAATGATTGTAGCTCATAACTCTCAATATTTTCCATTGTATGTATTTTTATTTAAATGTTAATCTCTATGATAGCAGTTGTTGTGGCTCCAGCAAAATCAACTAATTCTTCTTTTTCATTAGTGACCATCAATTCAATGTAATCTATTCTATTATGACACACAGGAAAATATAATGTTGGGGATGGATTGTAGATGATTGGCTCCATGAATTCGGAATTAGGTTTGAATGTTGCAATGATGCCAGTTTGTTTGTGAGTGCCTATGCTATTTGATTTGGTGATCATACCCTCGGCCACATTACAGTGAATATTCAGAGTCTCTATGGCTAAGAATTTAGGTATATTAATAGCAGTGTGTTTGATGCCTGGTTCAAGTTTTGTGTTGTTCTCAAAGCCTAACAGCTCTCCTATAGTACCCAGATGCACTGTTTCTGTAGCAGATACAATCTCTACTCTGTGAGTGACAGAATTTTGACTTAACACTACACCTCTGGGTAATTGAGCATTTAGAGTGGACAGATTATATTGCCCTGGAGTGATGACAATTTTTTGATCCCCTACTGCAATTGTGTTGTTGTGGTGCGTAATATTAGGTATCAAGTACATGCCGTAAAATGCTCTGAGAGCTATTGTTTTGGGATACACTATGTCATCATGCAATTTGAGTTTCAATATTGAATTTTGGCTGGTGAGATGGAATACCCCCATGATGTTTCAGATACCACAAGGCCTTTTGAAAATTTTCAATTGATGGTTTATTTATTTGAGACATATATCTGAGAACAGATAAACACAAATGTCCGCAATTAACATCTTTGAAGTTTTGAACACGGGCATTATTGTAATAAAGATTAGCTGATTTTAGATATTTTATTAAATTTTCAGGTGGAACACCTCCAAATGAATCAAACACAAATGCCTCATTGTTTAAATATTTAAGATAACAGATCCAGTGAGTGCCCTGATTTTTGAACTCATCCAAATTAACAATGCCACACTCTTTGTTGAGTGGTTGCTCCGGTAAAGAATCAGACATGTACACACCTCTAAAATTTTTGATGCCCAGTGGCTTGATCAAAGCTTCAATATCTTGGTTTGTAAGCGGCTCTTGTTTTTTTTAAACTTACTCATGGCTCTCTTAACACCTTTGCCTTTTTTCTCCATGGCCAGGTTATGGCGCCTCTGCTCATCTAATTCTGCCCTATTTTTCTTGGCATCTATTACTGTTTTTGCTATGGCAGCTGATCCCCCAGCCAAGCTCCCCACAGCCCCGAGAGCAGCTAAGATGGCAGGGATAGTAAATATGAAACCCCCCACATGTGATTTTTTTCTTGATTGCTGTAATTTTTTTAATTGGGGGGTACTAAGCAACAATTTCATACCATGTCCCTTTGCAAGACAAGAGCTTTTTTTCTTGCGCTGCTTTTTGGTCAAAAGACTGTCAATAGTTTTAAGAGATTTGAGACCTGCATAAGGTATTTGATACATAACACCCTTGGCCTTCATTGTAGGTTTATTATATACATATTCACAACCCCCACCCCAGTTTTTGTTTGGTGCTCATAGCTATGGTGGTCCCCAACGCTGCTATTTTTTCACTCAAAGAAGCATCTTTGCTTACAAATCTACCAAATGCAGCCTCTTCTAATTTTTTGTCTGCAACATGTCTCTTGTCAAGATCAGAATGTGTGTTGTATGCTATGTCATGGTCTCTACAAGCAGCATCTAAAGGATTTACACCAGGATCACCTCTGTTTAATCTATTCTCCAATTTTGTGCCTGGACCACAATACTGATAGCCTGGAATGTGTAGTTCAAATGGCAGCTTGTTTATAATGTCATTAACAAGCCCCCGACCCTCAGAAATATTCCAAAATTTGGGGGGTAGAGTATTAATAATTTTTATGAGATATCCAATCCCTTTAGGGTCATTCACTATAAAATTAGACAATTTTGTGCTTATCATGTCCATAATTCCAACTTTTTCATTGTAAAAATTGTGGTTGCCAGCATTTTCCTCCCCAGCTATCACCAGCAACCTATCTACAAGTTTCCTGACATCATCAACCCAGACAAATTCTTTAGGCAGGGTGTTGTATTGTTTGATTCCACTACCTGTCTTGATTTGTGACCATATGGGCTTGATTAAATTATTGTATTTTGCTCCACTGCTAGACTTGACTCTTTTTTGTGTGGGATCATTGTTCTGGTATAGAGCATCTGATTTTATTAATATTTCTTTGTAATGTTCATAATCTTGATCTGTATAGCTGCCAGGCCTCTTCCTAGTCATCAGTTCCCACAATCCAGGTGTGCCGGGATACTTAACAAAACCACCTTTTTCTCCGAGACGAGATTCTGAATATACAATTATATCATCCCCCATAAAAGTTACTCTGAAATTGCCAATTCTATGTATGATGCTACCATCAAGCTCTGTGTCGGCATATAAGCCAAACACCTCATCTTTGTTGTCTTTAGGTGTAGTTAAATATTTTTGAGCAAGAAGACCCAATTCAATAGGATCCTGTGTAGCTTCAATTCTTCTAGGAGCAACAGGACTAGGTGTATGAATACTGGAAAGTGGGGTGAATGGATAATCTAATATGTTCCTTGCAGCTACAGGTACGAGCTCTGTGATCAAATCTTGATTTTGCTCTGTAACAGTTTTGATATTCTTACCTAAATTATTAATAGCATCAATTACAGGCTGTTCTGTTTGTTTGTGTTTTTCATAAATTCCTCGGTTCTCTGATTTCCATCCCTTGAATCTTTTTACAAGATAATCTCTTAACTTAAGATCATCAATGATTGGTCGTTTCATGGTTATTTATATACGTCTCAACATCTAGAAAATCGTTGATTTTATTTCTGTATTTGCCAGTATTAGGTGTTCTTGTCATATCAATTGTGACAAACCCATAACTGTCCTGGTTCCAGCACCTACTGCAAAATTTAGAAAAATCATTGTAGCTCAAGTCCCCACATACATATTCATCATGTATGTGTTTGAGGTTGGTATGATCTTGATGAAACACACATATAAAATTGCTGTTGTCTCGGATCAGCTGCTTCGGTATTTTAGAAAAAGTCTGTGCCAGGTAGAAACAATCAATGTTTTTGTGTCGGCCCTGTGTAAAGAAATTTCTAACCTTGTTTTGATTATCCAGTATAATATCATCAAACACAACAACAGAATTATCGAGACATTCATCAAGTGGCTTAACATCTGATTCAAAAGTGGCTATATCCAATCCATCATATAGCTTCATCAGCTGCTGATATTTTAATTGTTCCAAGCTCTTAGAGAAGACATACAAGTGCCTGTTTTTCCAGTCTAACCAGTTGGGGGCCAATAAAAAATTATCAACTACTAGTGTAGTTTTGCCACAAGCAGATGGCCCAACAATAAGACACCTAATATTATCAGGCAGCAAGTTGCCATTTCTCTTATTCTGCTGTTCAGGTTCTGGCAGCCTTTTTATAACATCCCAGGTGCTCATATTATCACTTTGTCTGCATCGATCCAGCTGTTTTCCGGATGACCTAGCCATTTGACAAATAACTTGTTGCCTTTTCTGCGGATGATTTTTTCTATGAGATATGTGTCAGGCTGTTTAGTTTTGCTGAGCTCTTGTTCATAGAATCTGCCTTTGAGAATTTCCCCTCGGTGATCTTTTATTATATATGTGTTAAGGGTCCCGGGTTTAACTTGAACTACTGTAAATAATTCGGTGCTCCAGTTTCTTGTAAAGCCTCTTTTGAATAAGTGCTTATATTTGCTGATTCTTACTTGATCACCCACCCTGTATTTGGCCCTTCTTGTTGTTGGCTGGTATCTAGGATAATAAACAGTCCTGATCAATTTTTGCTCATCAGATGAAGTTACTTCGGAAGGTTTCATGTTGATTGTGGAATGGACCGAGTTGTTATATTTATGTAGAAGTTCTGGAAGAATATTAAGCCATTTATAATTACCTTGGAGTGTAAATTGTTTATACATAAGATTTTTTAAGGTTCTGTTGAATCTCTCTACAATTGAGGCTTTGAGGTCACTGTAACTCGAGTAATGTTTTATTGCCTGGCTTTTAATAAATTGTTGAAACACTGAATTATAAAATTCTTTGCCATTATCTGTTTGCAAATAGCGCGGTGATCTTCCTGAATGATTGATGATTGTCCTGAGGGCTTCTGTAACGCATTTTCCAGTCTTGGATTTGAGTGGCACAGCCCAGGCAAATTTTGAAAATGTGTCTATTACAGTGAGTAGATACTTGTAACTCTTGTTGATTTTGTCTAAGTTTTTCAACTGTCCACTTGACAACTCAATCAAGTCGCTCTGCCATAAATCATCTATGCCCTTTGTGACTACTGGGAGTCTCTTAAAATTATGCCTGGCTTGTCTGTGTAATTCATCAACTATAATTTGTCTAGACATAATATGTAAACAAGAATATTGCAACTATGGGGTGTTCAGCAGCTGAGACTGCAGGATTTTCTAAATATAATTTGTCCCCTATTTGTATTTTAAATTCCAGAGAGCCATCATCTTCAGCATAAGATGTTTCTAATGTGTTGGGATCTGTAAAATCCTCTAATTCTACACTGGTGATTTTCACTTTGTTCTCAGCATTTGTTATTGATAAGGTGGGGTAGTGGTGTGCCTGTGGCTGATGCCAATATTTGATCTTGATTGGTCTCAATGTGCCCCCAACAAAAAACTGGTAATAAAATTGTGCAGGGGACAGCATATATATTTTGCCACCTGGTGTAAATGGAGAATCATATTCTTTGTTGGGGATGCTGTACAATTCAAGAATTACTGTATGTTTTGGATTCTCGATTATGCCTGTTATTTCTTTTTCTGCTGTAAGCAATCTGCTTGTTACAGATTCAAGGTGCTCATTGATGGTCCTAACAACATCATCGTGGCCTGGCTTGATCTTTATGTCCACAACAAGTTTCTTGTATTGTTGCACAATCTTTTGAAGCTGGGTGGCAAAAACAGACAGGGCATTTGCTTGATTGGATTCCATGGTCCCTAGCTGCTGCTTGATATTAGCTACAATTTGTTGCAAATTTTCAACAACTGCCAATTTTGAATTTTGAGCAGTAAGATCATGGACCTGTCTTCTGATATCCTCAAACAGGGCATGCAGTTCATTAATATGTTGATTGGTTGGAAGAGTGGCCACTGTCTGAGTGAGTTGTTTGATCTCTGCTTGGATATTCTTGATATCTTCTGATTTCAATATGCGATTCACTGCCCTCTTAATATTTTTAAGTTCCTGTGATGTAGGAAGATTTGATACTGTATTTTGCAAAGATTCAAGTGCCAATTTCACATTATTTAATTCAGATGCATCAGCCACATTTTGCATAGCATTTTGGAGCAGGGCTATATCTGCCTGAGAGGGTGTGGATTGTTGTAAAATTTCAAGTTTTGTTTGGATATCATCTATCAAGTGATGAAAATGAGACAGTTCAGATTCAGTGTTGAGGTTTTCAAGCTTTGTGATTTGTTGCTGGACACTGACAAGAGTATCTACAATCCCAGGCAGGCGAGTTTCTTGTACATTTGCCAAATCACTTTGCACTGCTGCTATTGTACCTTCAAGATGGGTTATGGTACTTTGAATTTTTCCAAAATCTTCATATGTTTCGAGTTGCAGCTTAATATTTGCAACACTCCGAGTTATTGCATTCAAAGCATCAGAAGATGGCAAGTTGTTCATAAAATTTTCAAGCGTCTCAATTTTTTCTTTAACCTCGGCTATGGCATTGTGCAGAGGATCCAGATTAGGTATCTGGAGTGACTGAATCTGTTCTTTCAGAGTGGAAATGACTAGATCAAAATCTTCTTGTGATTTTATGCTTTTGACAATTGTTTGGAGCTGTGCCTGGACATTATTTATCTGCTCTTCCAATTGCTGTTTCAATTGCTCGGAGTTGGTGGCCTGGGTCTTAAATTTGGCTTGAAGAGCTGCTACAGCTTCTTCTAAACTTTGAAAATTATCTAATGTTGCCAGATCAGTATATTTTTGAAGCAGCACTTTGAGTTCAGAATCAATTTTAAGAAGAGGGTCCATGCATTGTGATTGCAAATTTGTAATTTCTAATTGAAGACTGGCATTGAGTGTGGTTTGTAAAGCTTGTAAATCACTTCTTAATTTCTTGACTCTGACATCAAGCATCAGAATCTCATCACTGTGATCTTCATGTCTTGTGTGGCCAAATATATCATTAGGCATTTTGTTTTAGTGGTTATTTATTATAGAGTATCTGATTCTTAATTCTATAAAAAAGGGTATAAGCTTGTCATAGGATCCAGGGACCTCAATATATAAGCAGTCACCAGCAGAAACAGTATATACAGTGCCAGAAATCATGTTTGAGTGCTTAATTCTATAAATAGTTCTCCCTACTGAAATCTTGACATCACCCTCAGGGGTTGTAATAAATTGCAATTGCCCACCTACAGGTAATTGGTAATGATTTAAATTATTGTTAAATATGTACAATGTTTTACCTGTTTCTTCATCAACATCTGTAAGTATGCTGTTCAGATGAATAATTAACAAGCCACTTAGTTTAGACAGCATATCAGGAGAGGGTTGTGGTGTGGGCAGGTCCATAATAGCCTGTTTTTTGAACCCAAATAAGTTCATAGGCATGTTTATTTATTTCAAATCATGCTCTGTAATTGGGCATTGATTCCCATTTTTCAAATCACAATGCCCCCAAGGTAAAGTATGCATGCCGCATGATAAAATGCATCTCTTGTCATCATGTGGGTCCAGAGCCACTTTTGTTACAATATTTGAAGTCAATAAGTGATTCTCACTCTGAATTCTATTTTCTG
The DNA here is from genome assembly GCF_977018435.1 of Lepisma saccharinum. NCBI lineage: Eukaryota > Metazoa > Arthropoda > Insecta > Zygentoma > Lepismatidae > Lepisma > Lepisma saccharinum. The sequence continues at coordinate 6,475,979 of NC_139248.1, read as the reverse complement.
ATGTTCTAATTGAATTCTGTGATTTGATGCAATTTTTATAATCTTCAAATACAAGCTCTTTTTCCACAGTAACTCTGCCAATGCCCTTGGCTTTTTTGACAACAGCACTACATGTTTTAAAACTGTACATCTTGGCACTTAACCCAGCAAATTCCACAATAACATCGCCAAGTGTCTCATCTTTTAACTTGCCAGGCACCTTTTTGTTGTGGTGTTGTTGAATCTTTGTATGTTCACTGGTATCAAAGTATTGAAACAATTCAGGCTGTGACATATCTTGATAAACATCTTCTGTTTGAATTTCAAGAATAAAACTATCCGTGTCCATGTACAATAATTTTACACGATCACCATAAAAAGGTTTCAGCACATCATAATACAATATTAACATGTGTAATTTGGACGATTCCAATATCGCAGCCCCTTCATAAATAGGTTTATCAAACTTGATCTTTGTTTTCATCATGTTGAAAAGTGCCATGTGCTCATCATAAATTCTTCTGTAATTGAAGTTGGGCTTTGCAACCAATTTTTTGCTCCGGCTGGGGTCAGTAATTATTTTAACATCGGTATGTTTCCTGACATTTTCAATTGTTTTGCCATACACTGAATTCACCATCAATTTAAACAAGCTCTTATCAAATTGGCTTTTTGCAGATGTTCGAAGCTCTGTATTTGTGTCAATGTATGGTTTCAGCCATTCTGAGTGCCTGAACCTCAAAACTTTGCCAACTTTGGTCACTTGAACACCATGTTTCATCAGGAACTGGAGGTTTTTGTAATATATGACATAATTCTGTTTCGGCTCCAGGGTCATCATGAGCTTCTTCTGTTTAGAGCCAGGTGGGCACCTAACCTCGGGAATTGGGGGCAGATCAGAAAATTTGTTGTGCAAATGATCTGGAATTATCAGACCAGCCTCTAAGAAGAGGCCATATTCACTGTCATCAAAATTCTGAAGATCTTCAATTTTGAAATCTTCAACCCACTCAAGCTCTGCATATGGCAGTTTTTGCATCATGGCGTGACCATAGAGGTTGTTTGCATCCACATAAAGTATATAATTTGATGGCCGTGCTGGATCATAATCAGGCATATGCTTGTTATTTGCTCTGGCATATCTCTGGGAACATTGCACCATCCCTCCTCTTATACATTCCTCCATAAACAGATACTTATCTTGATCGTGGATCAGATCCAATTGCATTTTGGTATTCAAAAACGTTGCAGCCCATGCTAGACCAGGGGCACTGTAAAAATACACTGGGTCCAGTCCATAATTTTGCATGGAAGATTTTCTGAATGTTTGCAATATATCAGCTGAGAGAGTAACATCAAGTTTCAAATAAGCCATGTGATAATCACCAAATGTCTTGCATTTAAAACTGTTCCACATCAATTTGGCATGGTGATAATCTTCATCAGTAATTCCAGATCCTCTGATTTTGCTATAAAATGCTTCTTGTGGTGGCAGGGAACACTCATCAAATTTAGAAAAATCTGTAACATAGTCGTATGGATATACACCCTTTCGCCTAATTAATTTCAGGTCCTGATCTGGAAACAAGGCACGTGTGATTTTGAATTGATCATCAGATAATTGAGAGGCCAGTGTAGCCAGGCCAGCAGGTAAAAATCTGTAAGAATCAAGAAATCTTAATTGAATAGAAACACCATCAACTTTAATTATCTTGCTAATAGATATATATTTTTCATCATTTTCAGCTAAAATATTTAAATTCTGCTTCTCAAACCCCTCGTACCTGATCAGATGATGGAAATCATAATTGGATGCTCCATGGCAAAATATGGGGATAAATCTTGGTCTCTTGATCTTAATATTACAGCTATTACACAGGGCCTGTTTATATCGACCATCTGTATGAGAATGGTGATGTACCTTGATATTTGTATCTGAAAATTCACAATCACATACCGGGCATTTTTCTGCATTGTTGAAATCCTCAATCTGTTCCTCTGTTAAAGGCAGCATGGGCTTTGATTTTAATAAGATGTTAGATGCTATGTCACGGCACACATTTTCTATTCTATGTGCAAATATTTTGATGGCATTTGGTCCCTTGTATGAATATTCTTTAATAACAACACCATCCTGTACAACCACATAACAAAAGCTGGAAGGTTCATGTAGCTGGTATGGTGTAATTGAGGATTCTTCAGGATCTGGATTGCAGAATGCAAGAGATTTGAGATTCGATTCGAAATCATAGACAATATATGCTGGGTGTTCCAACAAGGCTTCATACTTTTTGAATTTGCAATTTTCACTTGGATTGGGCATCACCATATGAACAGGTTTATGGTTCCCACAGTATTTCAGATGCTCAATTAACTTGTTTTTAGCAATTTCTGCATTCTCTTCACAAACACCATTCACCATTTTTCTACCATCAAATACAGTTAAGCATCTTCTGCACAACTTGAATATTGTATGAGTTTTGTCTAGTTGTGTTCTCACTAAAGCTTCAAGATTATGTATTAGAGTGTAATGGCATGTATCATCCCCTTCAATTAAGAGCAGATCAATCGGAATTGCAGCTTCATCATCAAGTGTACTGATTCTGAGAGGTGCTATCGGGCAATTGCCAGTGGAACAAATAAATACATTAATAGATAATTGTTTGCCATTGATGTGCCTGGCCCTTTTTTCAAATTTGTCAATATTCTGAATAGACATTGGATATTCCAAACCCTCCATTGCATCGTCAAAATCATGTTCATGCTGTTTGTAATAAGTTATTCTCTCAGGATGGCTTGAAACTGGATACAGAGCAGCTAATATACACCACAAAAAGCATTTCTGGTCGGCGTTTTTTATATTGACCACGGCTCTTTTGTTTTTGATATTGGCAGGTAATGGCACATATGTAGATCCTTGTAATGGAGTGAATTCAGAAATATTAACATAGAGCTTGTGTGATGAACCGCACAGGCTCCATCCTGACTCTTTTGCCGCAAATTCAGAGTGTTTGATATTTAATTGATCTATCAATCTGCCTATTATTGTGTCTGAATTTGAATTTGAATATACAGGTACAGTTTCTGTTATGTGGGGCTGTGTAAATTTTGTGCCGTTTGGTTTCTTATATTGTACAAACAATTTGAGAGATAGCTTATAAGAGCCATTTTGTGCATTAAGAATTGCCTGCAGATCAGAATTTATACTGTTCAAGAAATTCTCAATGCCACATCTTGGCTCTGATACAAACCGGTGATCCCTTAATTGGCCGTTAAAACTGCTACGGATAGGTTCATGACGTAGCTGTTTTGCTGCTCTGGCATTAACAGGTGCTTCGTGCCTTCTTTTCAGACCAGATGTAGATGGTTGTACAGAGCAAGTATCTTTATGTTTATATGTGAAATATTCCATGTTATATTTTCTATTGCATTTGTGGCAAGTTATTGTGGGAGTTCTGTATTTGTCTGGATTACAAATTTTTTGATGCTTGGCCCAATTGGAGCTGGATATATTCTTATTGCACTGATTACAATATTTTTGATTCGGCATTTTTGTTGTTGTTTATTATATACAATTTCCTGGGCTTCAATTCAAAACTTTATACTGAATAAAAAATATCAGTTGGGTTCAGCTGTGTGATTTGTATGTGTATATGTGTGTATGTGTGTATACACTTAATATTTTTGGTTTTGGTATTTATATAAAATTTCCTGGGATTCAAATCTAATCTCTATGGATTAATATTATTAATATTAATCTTATGACAGGTTGTAAAGCCAATAGCCCACAAGTGGAAAATCATTCACACTGACCCAGCGCAAATGCCTGCACGAACATGCATATCTTGAATAGCAATAACCTTGTTATGTATAACAGGCTGGGACAAATATAAGCTTGACTCTAAATATGAGTGGATTACAACAAATATCAGATTTTATATTGTTCAATATGAATTTAAACCAGTAAGTATGAGAAGCACTGTATCAACACATCTGTTCCCCTCAGTCACTCTCACATAACTAGCTGATGCAATAATCGGGAATTTCTGTAAATACTGGCGCTGAGGAAAAAAATCAATACTACCGTCTCGGGAATTCCACACACTGACGCAGAGGAGAAACATGCAAACACGAAGCAATTCTAGAGGTAGGCTCTGCATATTACATTGTTTTAATATTAGATAAGCAAATTGAATAGTATCCAATTGAACTTAAACCTGAAGTAAATATGTATAGGTGGGTATGGATACAAGTTTATAGACTGGCTGATGCAATTTTGTAAATCTGCTTGAGGGGGGTTTGATCTCGAACCCAAAGCCCCCTGTTTACAAAACAACAATATTAACATTTTGCCATCAGATTTTATGAGGACTCAAACCCGAGCCTTTTGATTACAAGGCAATGCACCACACTCCACTCGGTCTCAGAACCCAATAGATATCAATTCAAGATTCCTGGGATTTTGACAGAAAAACATACTATAAGCTTAATTTCTGGTATGGTCAAAAATTGACAAGTTTATAGACAAAAATCTGGCTGATGCAACTTTTGTAAGTACGAGCAAATCAATCTGAAGAGCTCGTACTTTCTGAAAAATTCCCGAGGGCATTTTTACAAAAATCTTGGATTATGCAAGAGCTCCACACTTGCTCAAAAAGCTCATATGGACATGTTGAGCCTGTTTTAAGTGTAGCAAAGCTGCTTGAGGGGGGCTCGTACTTTCTCGTCCTGTCCGTACCACAAAACCCACTACTGGTTCAGGAACTTTTTATTCCGAATGAATTTAAATAAGGTCCAGGAATCTTTTTTCGATTGAATTTAAATACGGTTCAGGAACTTTAGTAGGTAGAACCCAACGTTCTGGAAGGGTCCTTTGACCTACTTTTTATTTTACGACGTTTTACGCACTAAACTAACCTACAATGAGAGAAAAGAGGACAGAAAAAGCTCTGGCATCACTTTTTAAGATATTTTTTTACCTTTTTCAAATCTTGCTCTTATGCTACCTCGTCTTTTGACCTACTTTTCGCCTTACGACATTTTACTATAAGGCTGTCTCCCCTTACGATATTTTTCTGTAAGGCTGTGGAACGCTACGTTCTGGCGACGTCCTTTGACCTACTTTCTCGCCTTAATGGATTTTTCTCGTAAGGCATGAGCAGTGTTGCCAACTCCTCACTCGAAAAATCACCAAGGTTTTTGTTTTACGCACTAAACTAACCTACAATGAGAGAAAAATGGACAGAAAAAGCTCTGGCATCACTTTTTAAGCTATTTTTTATGCTAAACTCGTTTTTTGACCCACATTTCGCCTTACGACATTTTACTATAAGGCTGTCTCCCCCTTACGATATTTTTCTGTAAGGCGTAGTAGGTGGAATGCTTTGTTCTGGCGACGTCTTTTGACCTACTTTTCGCGCGCAGTGTTGCCAACTCCTCACTCGAAAAATCACCAAGGTTTTTGTTTTTGGGTCTAACCTAACCTAAAGCAAGGAGGTGGCAATTTTGCTTGAGGTATTTTCTCGCAGTGTTGCCAACTCCTCACTCGAAAAAATCACCAAGGTTTTTTTTTGGGTCTAACCTAGCCTAAAGCAAGGAGCTGACAACCTTGCTTGAGGCTTGCCTTACAGTGCATAAAGCAAGGTTGCCAACCCGCTGGTACTTTTGCCATAGCCTTTTACAAGAAAAAAAAGAGAAAGGGAAGAGTTAAACAACCGACAGCTTACCCACAACCTTTTTTGGTCTAACCTAACCTAAAGCAAGGAGGTGGCAACTTTGCTTGTGCAATCAACCCGGTTGACCCCCCTCAAGTAAAAATCAGCGTTGCCAACTCCTCACTCGAAAAAAAATCACCAAGGTTTTTTTTGGTCTAACCTAACCTAAAGCAAGGAGGTGGCAACTTTGCTTGTGCAATCAACCCGGTTGACCCCCCTCAAGTAAAAATCAGCGTTGCCAACTCCTCACTCGAAAAAAAAATCACCAAGGTTTTTTTTGCTCTAACCTAACCTAAAGCAAGGAGGTGGCAATTTTGCTTGTGCAATCAACCCGGTTGACCGCCCTCAAGTAAAAATCAGCGTTGCCAACTCCTCACTCGAAAAAAAATCACCAAGGTTTTTTTTGGTCTAACCTAACCTAAAGCAAGGAGGTGGCAACTTGCTTGAGGCTTGCCTTACAGCGCATAAAGCAATTTTTGCCAACCTGCACACACTAACCAAGGAGAGCCGGCACTGCCGTAAAAGAGAGAGAGATGGGTGGATGGCAACGCAGTATGTGTGTGCGTGTGTGTGTATAATATGTAGCATTATTAACTAGAGTGTGTTGGCAATTTACTTACAACTAAGAAAAATAGAGATGCCAACGTTGGTGTAAGATGAAGAGAGAGAGACCCGTGGCTGGCAACAGTAACGAGCGAATGCGCCATATCGTAATTTTCCAACTCTGTATATCGTGACCTTTGTAAACCTCTCTCGGGGGAACGATGTGCCACACACACGCGCGCACACGCCTGTATTGTGACGCAAGCGAACAAACAAATAATAATTGTTGTCTTTTAGGATACCTGGCCCCTATAACCTCGCGAGGGTGCGTGGTGCCCAACACAGTTCTAATGGCCACGGCTAACAAAGTCATGCCTCTGTAGAGTTTCACGTGTTTTTTTTTTTTCTCAAACTTCTATGAAACTCTACAGAGGACCTCCGTAATGCATGCAACGTGTACTAACAACTCTAGTGTTATTTGATGTTGTGATATTTTTGGATATAGAGTTTTATTGTGAGATATAGATAAAAATAATTATGTTTATTATAATATTTTCTTGATGAAGATGGAGAATATGTGTGTGTTACAAATAAAGTTGCATGCTTTTTTTTCTAGTGTGTGTATGTGTTTTTGATGTTTTGACAGCATCTGAAACGATAAAAAAATAAATTTTATTGTTAATTTTCACGTGTAAAAACAACAACAAATTTTTTTGTGCAAATTCTGATTGTCTCGTGCTATAGTGCAAAAAGATATTGTAACTGATAACTGATGAAATTGACATTTGTAACTGATCTGAACTAGTGAAATTCGTATTGTGCTATTGTAACTGATTGTGCTAGTACAAAAAATTACTTATTGTGCAAGAAAAGATGTTAAAAAACTTGTTAAAACTGCTCTGTGACCCTCTCGTTCTTCAGGTCGTAGGCGAAGGACTTCTCTGCAATCAGGATGACGCTGCACAGAGTATCGGCAGGCAGCGCGTCGTGGAACTCGCAGACGACCTTGATGTTGGTGCGATCGTTGACTACCACCTGCTTCCTTTTTGTGGTGTTGATGACGAACATCGGCCTGCGGATTTTGAATTCGCTGGGGGTGTAGTACATGTCCACACTTCCCTCGGTCACGCGTTTGTAAGCCGTGTAAGCTTCGTAAAGTTTGAGGTAATCATCTTTGGTTATGTCCAGGTTGTAATTTTCGCGCGGGAACACTTCGTTGCGTCCATTCTTGAGATAAACGTTCTTGATCTTGCAGTCGTCGAATTTGCTGGAATCCTTTTCCTGATTGTTGTCCCTCCCGGTCTGAAAGAGCACCACGACGAAATCTGGCATGTCGAAGTGTATGTTGTTGAACTGAGTCGTCACGTCGAATTCCATGTGACTTCCCGACGCCATCTTCTGCACGCACTGGTAACCGTGAAAGTGAATCGGCACTTGCGGACTTTTCAAGATCTCCGCTTTGTACTTGAGGGCGTAGTTTGTTTCGTATTCCACGATCGGCATTCTCAATTCCATGCTCCGGATGACGCACTTGGCTGCTTCGGGTAATGTGTTGGCTATCGGCGTGGTGCCGTCCGGACCCAAAGTAGCGTATCGCATCAGTGCGTTGTTGTCGTTGGCAGCTCTTCGAAACGTGACGCGCAGTCCCCCCTTCCACATGATCTCCTTGTAGTCCGAGAAGAAACCAGGCAGCAGACGCATGGGAAAGAGTACCGTGTGACTTGTCGTCGATATTTTGGTTCCCGCTTCGAATCCCCCGGCCTGGTAGTATGCCGCGTCCGTTTTGGATAATTTCAACGTTCCCACTTCCGTCGACGTGATGCCTGGATAATCTATTCTGTCGATGACGGTGTTGTGTTTCCTCACCTCCACCTGCGAGAACAGGTGAGGCACGAAGTTGTCCACGAGTATCAAGTTTGCTGCTGCGGGAAACGCGTCTCCGCTTTCCTTCTTCACCACGTCGAATTGAAGGTAGAGGTCCGCTCTGTGAGGATGAACGAACCCATCCCCTACGTCCACGTCGTATTCGATCTCCCTGTTCGCTTCGTTGAGATTGGCGAACGTGCGACGGTTGGGAGGGAAAGATTGCAATTCGTAACTTTCGATTTGCTCCATTTTTTTTTCACTATGTGTGTTATTTATTATACGCTGATCTCCACGATGGCAGTGGTCGTTGCACCTGCGAAATCCACCACCTCTCCTTTCTCGTTCGTCACCACCAACTCTATGTCGTCTATGCGGTTGCGACATACTGGAAAATAGATCGGCGAAGAGGGCGTGTAGATGATCGGTTCCATGAACTCGGAACTTGGTTTGAAAGTGGCTATGATTCCCGTCTGCTTGTGACTTCCCAGTAATCCGTCCGAGGATTTCGTGATCATGCCTTCCACCACGTTGCAGTGTACGTTCAGAGTTTCGATGGCTAGAAATTTAGGAATATTGACTGCCGTGTGCTTGATGCCAGCTTCGAGTTTGGTGTCATTCTCGAAACCTAAAAGTTCTCCCATGCTGCCCAGGTCCACGGTCTCCGTCGCGGATAGGATTTCCACTCTGTGCGTGACCGAATTTTGAGAAAGGTATGTGCCTTTGGGTAACTGAGCTTGCAAAGTGGAAAGATTGTATTGGCCTGGCGTGACGACGATGTGTTCGCTTCCGACGCTAATTTTGTTGTTGTGATGCGTAACATTGGGTATGAGGTACATGCTGTAGAATGCACGCAGAGCCACAGATTTAGGATAGACGATGTCGTCGTGCAACGTGAGTTTCAAGATTGAAGATTCGCTCGTGAGATGGAACACGCCCATCCTAGTGATGCTGTTTGAGGTTCCACAATGCTTTCTGGAAATCCTCGATCGTAGGGTTATTTATTTTAGAGAGAAACGCGAGCACGGAGAGGCAGAGATGGCCGCAGTTCACGTCTCCGAAATTTTGAATGCGTTCGTCGTTGTAGTATATAGAGGTTTTGTTCGGTTTCAGATAATAAATTAAATTTGTAGGTGGAACACCTCCGAAAGAATCGAAAACGAATGCTTTATCATCATTTTTGTGGTAACATATCCAATGCGTGCCTGGATTTTCTTGACCGTCCAAGTTGACTACTCCGCATTCTCTTCTTTTAACGCTTGAAGGTAATGAGTCGGACATGAAAACTCCTCTGAAGTGTTTGATTTGTAACGGTTCGATCAGAGATTCAATGTCTCGGTTGGTGAGTGCTTCTGTTTCTTTTTTTTAAACTTTTTCATCACGCCCTTCCCTTTCTTCTCCATGGCCAGGTTGTGACGTTTCTGTTCTTCCAATTCCGCCTTGTTCTTCTTCGAGTCGATGACGGTTTTCGCGATGGCGGCACTTCCGCCGGCCAAACTTCCAACGGCCCCCAATGCCGCCAGGATGGCCGGGATGCTGAATATGAAACCTCCGATCTTTTGCTGTTTCCGCGAACGCTGCAATCTTTTCAATTGAGGTGTGCTGAGCAGCAATTTCATTCCATGTCCTTTCGACAAGCAAGAACGTTTCTTCTCGCGTTGTTTCTTGGTGAGTAACCCATCGAGGGTACCTAAATTTTTAAGATTGGAGTATGGTATCTGGTACACGACACCCTTGGGCTTCATGTTGATGCTCTATGTGTTATTTTCACGGTATGTTATTTATATATATATTCTGAGATTTTTTTTGTGTAGTTTTTTTACGGTATGTTATTTATATATTTTCAAGGCCTCGCAGTCGTTACACAAATTCTATTACGTGCTTTGTTTTCTTGCCAAGAAGTTCCTTTGTCCCCTTGTACACAATTCGAGTTTTGTTCTCGATTAAAATAGATAGCTTCTCGTCAGATAACATGTTAGCGTATCGATCTGGTAAAAATAGACTGTATTGTGCGTTGAGCAACAGGCGTACCTTGGGACCATACTGGGTAGAAACGATTGAACCGGAAGTTATCGTGTAAGGTTTGTCGACTTCCAATTCCTGAATTTTTACATACTCGACTGACAAATTTAGCATTTGTTTTAATGCTTGGAGATCACTTATTTTTTCAGTCGTCATATCAAAAAAAATTTCAAAGTGTTAGAGAGAAATTTAATTGTTTTTCACGATGCGTGTTATTTATATATACCGAAGATTATTTATTTATATATCAAGTTTTTTTTGACACGTATATATATTATTATTTTTTAACAGAGGAAGAAAGTCCGTGCTTCGGAAAACGCGATGATGTGCGTAATGATATCTTCCCTCTCCTGCATAGACTTGTACCAATCTACTGTGTACCGTCTTCTTCCCTGCATTGCCTCGTGCAATTCATCGAACCTCTCGTTTAATTTCTCCCCTGCAGCCGAAAGCAGAATGTTGAGATCACCACACCTGAGGCCGCTGATCTCCCGAAGAAGGTCCTTGAGAACTATTTCACACGGAATTCGAAATGCCGGCGTTGTTCTTGCTATGATCACAAGTTTATTAACATCTCCGTTAACTACCTTTTTGAATATTTTAGATAGTAGTTCGTGCGGCAAATCAGTTATGCGAGACATGTTGTTATTATTATTTTTTTACGGTATGTTATTTATATACCCCACCCCAATTTTTGTTTCGTGTTCATGGCGATGGTGGTGCCTAGTCCGGCGACCCGTTCACCCAGCGATGCGTCTCTGCTCACGAACCTTTCGAAAGCTGCGTGCTCTAACTTTCTGTCTGCTTCGTGACGTGCGTCCAGATCTGTCTGCGTGGTGTTGTAGGCTATGTCGTGATCTTTGCATGCCGCGTCCAACGGATTCACACCCTTGTCTCCTCTCTCCAATCTTTTCTCGAGTTTGGTACCCGGTCCGCAGTACTGGTAGCCAGGTAGATGCATCTCGAAAGGTAACTTGTTGATGATGTCGTTCACGAGTCCCTTTCCTTCGGCCACGTTCCAAAATTTCGGAGGCAGCGGGTTGATGATTTTGATCAGGTAACCTATGCCCTTGTCGTCGTTCACGATGAAGTTGGAAAGTTTCGTGCTGATCATGTCCACGATGCCAACCTTCTCGTTGTAGAAATTACGATTGCCTGCATTTTCTTCGCCGGCTATCACCAACAATCGGTCCACGAGCTTCCTAACGTCGTCCACCCAAACGAATTCTTTGGGTAACGTGTTGTAGCGTTTGACGCCGCTGCCCGTTTTGACCTGGTTCCAAATCGGTTTGATGAGATTCCTGTACTTCTCGCCGCTGCTCGATTTCACCCTATTCTGCGAGGCGTCGTTGTTCTGGTACAAGGCATCCGTCATGATCAGAATTTCCTTGTAACTTTGGTAATCTTCGTCGGTGTAATCTTTCGGCTGCTTTTTGGCGACGAGTTCCCACAGTCCCACCGTACCCGGATACCTGTTCCAACTATCCTTGTCGCCTAAATTGACTTTAATGTCGTTGTCTTCGAAGGTCACCTTCGATTTCCCAATCTTCCACACCACACCGTCGCCTTCGCTGGTTTCCATGCTGGGATACAATCCGAACACTTCATCCTTGTCGAATTTCCCCGTGCTCAGGTAGTCTCGTGCCAAAGGTCCCAACTCGATCTTATCCGAAGACGACGTGCTGCCTATGGCTCGACGTCGTGCCGGTACATCCTTCAGTTCGAACGGCGTCGAAGGAATGCTCGAAATAGGCGTGGGTACGGCGTAACTTTTAGCTGCGAGCGGTACGAGTTCATTGATCAAATTTTTATTTTGTTCCGTGACACTTTTAATTTCTTTACCTAGACTGCTGATGGCATCGATCACGGGTTGATCCTGACGCTTCTTCTCTTCGTAGAATCCGCGATTCTCGGATTTCCAACCTTTGAAGCGTTTCGCGAGGTAATCGCGAAGCTTGAGATTTTCGTCTTCGATTTTTCGTTTCGTCATGACGTTATTTATATACGTCGTTTCTCACAACGTTGTAACGTTTAGAAAGTCGTTGATTTTGTTTCTGTATTTTCCGTCGTTGGGTTTCCTCGTCATGTCGATCGTCGCGAATCCGAAATCGTCACCGTTCCAGCAAGTAGAGCAGCAGCGTTCCGAAAATTGATTGTAGTTCATGTCTCCGCCTACGTAGTCATCGTACGCGTGCTTGAGGTTGGTGTGATCTTGACGAAACAAACATATGAAATTAGCGTTGTCGCGCACTAACTGTTTTGGAATTTTGGAAAACGTTTGAGCTAGGTAAAAACAATCCATTCCTTTGTGACGACCTTGCGTGAAAAAGTTGCGAATTTCATTTTGATTTTCAAGGATGGCGTCGTCGAACACAACGACTGAATTTTCACGACAATCGTCGAGTGGTTTTATTTCCGAGGCGAACGTTGCAATGTCCAGACCATCGTACAGTTTCATCAGTTGCTGGTATTTGGATTGCTCCAAACTTTTCGAGAACACGTACAGGTGCCTGTTCTTCCAATCTAACCAATTCGGTGCGAGGAGAAAATTGTCCACGAGCAGTGTTGTTTTCCCACACCCCGAAGGACCTACGATCAGACAGCGGATGCTGTCGGGAAGCAACTCGCCGTTCTTTTTCTTCGTTTGACTTTCCGGATCCGGTAGACGCTTCACCACGTTCCACGTACTTACAAGATCACTTCGTTCGCGTCGATCCAACTCTTTTCCGGAAGTCCCAGCCATTTGACAAACAGTTTGTCACCTTTCCTACGCAATACTTTCTCGATGAGGTACGTGTCGGGGTGTTTTGTTTTAGAGAGTTCCTCTTCGTAAAATCTTCCTTTCAAAATCTCGCCGCTACTATCTTTTATTATATACGTGTGTCGGTTTCCGGGTAAAACTCGAACCACCGTAAAGAGTTCCGTGCTCCAATTTTTTGTGAATCCCTTCTCGAAGGTGCGTTTGAATTTGCTGATCCTCACCTGGTCTCCAATTTTGTATTTAGCTTTTTTTGTCGTGGGAGTGTACTTTGGACAGTAAACGGTAGAAATTAAACGCTGCTCGTCAGATTTCGTAACGTCGGCTGGCTTCATGCCTATCGTTCTGTGTACCGTGTGATTATAGGTGTCGACGAGTTCCGGCAGGATGTCGACCCATTTGTAATTTCCCCGAAGCGTGAATCGTTTCCACATGTGTGTTTTCAAGGTTCGATTGAATCTTTCCACGATGCTGGCTTTGATGTGACTGAAGCTCGAATAATGTCGAATCTTGTGTTTTTGAATAAACTTTTGGAATACGGAGTTGTAAAATTCTTTACCGTTGTCCGTTTGCAGAAACCGTGGTCGTCTGCCGCCGCTTTCGCGAAAAATTAATTTGAATGCTTCCGTGACGCACGTTCCCGTTTTCGCCTTCAAAGGTAGAGCCCATGCGAATTTCGAAAACGTGTCTATGACGGTGAGAAGGTACTTGTTGCTCTTGTTCAATTTATGTACGTTTTTCAAATTGCCGCTACTCATCTCCACGAGGTCGCTTTGCCAGAGGTCGTCGATGCCCTTGGTTACCACCGCCAAACGTTCGTAGTTACGGCGTGCAGGTTTATGCAATTCTTCGACGATGGCTTGCCTAGACATTTTTTTTTTAGAGATTACGTTTCAAGAGAAGCACAAGCGTGATGGGATTCAAAGAGGGTGGCACTTCGCTCGTGTTTTGAATGATCAGCTTATCGCCGGCACTCACGTCGAAAACGGTAAGATCTTCGTCTTCGTGTATTTCATATACGTTGCGCGTTTCGTTCCAACGTGCCAGAGGAATGTTTCCTGCTTTCTGGACACCGCGATTCGATATCAAGGTCATGGTGGGAACGCTAGCTTTTCTACCGTGAGACCAGTACGAAAATTCGTTTATCTGAATCGTGCCATCGAGGAGAAACTTGTAGTACGGATGATAAGGATGCAACATGTACAGTTTGTTACCTTCGACGAACGTGGAGATTCTCTGTTGATTGGGCACGCTGTTGATTTCGATGGCTTGCAAGGTGAACAATTTAGCGAATTTAGTGTCGACGCTAACGAGGTTGCTGTGAAGCTGTCCCAGTGTATTTTGTACGGGCAACAAATATTCGACTATGGTATCCGTTACTGTAGAAAATGACGGTTTGATTTTCACTTCCACGTTCAACTGCTTGTAGTTTTCGTTGAGTTCTTGCAGCTTGGCACCGAAAGAGGCCAGCGTCGATTCCTGCGTGGATTCCAGCACTCCAACTTGATTTTTGATGTTGACGACAATACTCTGAAGGTTTTCGACTTGATTCAATTTCGAACTTTTCTCGGTAAGATCGTTCACGATGCTTCGCATCTCGGTAAACTGCATGTGAAGATCGGCGACGCTCTGCGAAGTGGGCAGCGTCGACACCAGCGAAGCAAGTTCGTCTCGAATCTGTTCCACGTTCGCCGTTTCCGTTTCTACTCGTTTCAGCATTCGAGATATGTTTCTTTTCAAAGCGTTCAATTCTTTGGAGGTGGGGAGATTGGCCACTTTACTCTCGAGATCGCTCAACGAGCTTTTGATGTCGTTCGAATCGGATAGTGCCGTCACCGCCGTTTTCAATTTTTCCAAATCTTCGCTCGAAGGCACGCTCGTCCGTAACGATTCCAAGTCACCCTGTATGTTGTCGAGTACGTGATGAAAATGAGCGAGATTCGTTTCGACGTTCAAATTTTCTAAATATTCGATCTTCTGCTGAACCGTGATTAACGTGTCCTGAATGCTCGTCAACGCACTCGCTTCTGCGTGAATATTTTTAATTTCTTCGTTGATCAATTCCAAGGACGCCTGAAGCGTAGCGATGGTGGTTTGAATGTGTTCGAAATCTTGATAAGCCTCCAATTGAATTTTTATGTTCGCAACGCTCTTGCCGATGACCTGCAGTTCGTCTGACGATGGTAGGTTCGTCATGGTATCTTCCAAAGTCTGTAACTTGGATTTAATTTCTTCCAACGTGCTGGCGAATTCTTCTTGTAATTTGGAAACGACGACGTGCAAGCGTTCTACATCAATATCCTTCACGACGGTTTGAAGTTCAGAGAAATTTTTTTCGATTGCGGAAGTTCGTTCTTCGATTTCGAGTTTCAATTTTTCCAAATCTTCATTTTTCGATTGAAATTGCTGTAATTTGGCCAAATCATTTTGAAGCGAATCCACGCTCAACTGTATATTTTGAACGCTGTCGTAAGAAGGTACGTCGACATAATTTTTTATGAGCGTTTTCAGTTCGGAATCGATTTTCAGAATGGGGTCGAGACATTGCGTTTGGAGCGTAGCGATTTCCGACTCTAAACTTTTGTTTAAGGTCTCCTGCAAAGCGATCAAATCGCTCCTCAATTTTTTAATTCGGACGTCCAACATGAGAATCTCTTCTGCGTGGTCTACACGCTTGGTGTTGCCGAAAATGTCGTTAGGCATTTTTGGTTAACGGTTATTTATAATAGGATAGACGATACGTAATTCTACGAAGAGAGGAATGAGTTTATCGTAATCTCCTAGGAGTTGAACGTAAAGATAATCTCCTGCAGAAACATCGTACGTAATGTTAGAAAGCATCTTGTCGTGCTTGATTCGAAAAATGTTCTTGCCGGTAGATATTTTGATTTCGCCTACGTTTTCCGGATTCACGGTGATTTGAAGTTTCCCACCGATCGGAATTTCGTAAAAATGTAAATTGTTGTTGAAGACGTAAAACATCTTGCCCACATCATCATCCAATTTCGTCCAAATACTGTTGAGATGAACAATCAGTAGACCATTGAGTTTAGTTAACATGGAAGGTAGATCTGTCGTCGTGCGGTGTACAGCCTCCATGTTGGTTTGTTTTCGAAAACCAAAGAGATTCATGCTGGTTATTTAAGAAAAAAATTGAGAACATATCTAATATAAACAGCACCACAAATAGTAACTTCATCTAGGGTAGATCATTTATGGTTTTGGGGTCTAATATAAATAACACCACAAATAGTAACTTCATCCATGGTAGATTATTTATGCTTGGGGGTCTAATATAAATAATTACTACAAATAGTAACTTCATCTATGGTAGATCATTTATGGGTTTCGGGGTCTAATATAAATAACACCACAAAAAAATGTGTGCAATTTAGTAACTTCATCTTTTTTTCTTAGCAAAAGAATGGAGAAGAAGGAAGCGAAACGTGCATGCGACCAATGTGGGAAATATATATCCATTTCTAACTTGAGAAGACATCGGAAGAATGTGCATGGCGAAGGATCAAGTAAGAGAGAGCTCGATGTTGACGATCAAGCGCCACGAAAGAAGCAGAAGAGTGCCGGCGAAAGTATTCGAAATATTTTAACCGAGGAGACTTTCCGATCTGAAGAAACAACTGATCTAAACAACTTTTTTCGCTCGGTCAAAAGCAAGTTAATTTCGTCTATCACCGAAGTTTTGTTGCAATGCTCGTTGAAAATCCACCTCATCGTTTCCGTCATTTACGAAAACATGAAAAAAAGCGAGAAACTTTCCATCATTACACTGGTGTAAAGAGCCTCCACGCCGCCGACGTCGATGAGGTGGATGCCATTTGCAACCAGATGTTTGACGCTTTGTTGAACAAGCACGAGACTTTCCAAAAACGTGGATCGGGTTGGACACTTTGCGGTTCGCCTCACACTTTAACTTTGAAGGTAGCACGATACAACCCGATGGGAGCATCCAGCTTCATCGATTTGCCTCGGGAAATAGCCAGTAAGAAAGCCATAATAAACATTCAAAATGAAGATAACAGATGCTTTTTGTGGTGCATCATTGCCGATCATCACCCAGCCAATAATAACAAACATTGTTTATACCACTACAACAAGCCAGAATATCTCTCAGAATTTGAAAAACCTATGGCTGGCATTAATTACCCTGTAAATCTACGAGACATTAGTAAATTTGAGGCACAGTACAAGACAGATAAAAACGAAAATATAGCAGTACACATCTTCGGATTAGACGAAAACAACACCATCTACGTTCTCAGACACAGCAACATTAAAAGTAATCGCGTCATCAGATTACTCCTGATCGAAAATGATGATAATTATCATTACTGTCTAATCCAGAATCTTCCAAAATTAACAAGAAGTCAAATTACCACAGATCACCATAAAATTGGAGTATGCGACAGATGCCTGACTATATTCTACGGTCAAGGAAAAAAGAATGCTGATGAAGAACTCCGAGATCATCATGAAATGTGCAGTAAACATTCGGCTACGACTATCAAAATGCCCTCTCGAGACATGACATTTTCCAACTACAAGGCGTTACTCTGGCATCCCGTGGTGATATGCGCCGACTTTGAAAGTTTCCAACTTCCACTCGCCACATGCGAACCGAATCCCAGCGTATCGAGCACCACCGAAATTCTACATCACGAAGCCTGCGCTTTTGGATTGATGGTCAACAACACAGGCAATGTTATTTTACATCGCGGCAATGATGCTCCACAAAAATTTGTTCAAACCTTGAAACATATGGCCATACAATTCGCTCCTCTACTAAGAGAAGACAAAGCAATAGAGCCTCTTACCCAGGAAGAGAAGGAAGCATACGACCTTGCCTCTCAGTGTGGTGTGTGCGAAAGTAACTTCACCCTCGAAAATATCAAAGTTCGCCACCACAATCATCACACGGGAAAATATGTGGCCCCCCTGTGTAACAACTGTAATCTACAAATCAAAAAACCAAATTTTATTCCTGTATTCATTCACAATTTGGAGGGCTACGACGCCAAAATCTTCATAAAGGAGATGGGATGCGACGCTCAACCCATTAGCGTCCTAGCTCGCACCAACGAGAAATTCATTTCATTCAGCAAGAAGGTCGACGTTGGAAATGGCAATCACGTAGAAATTCGCTTCTTGGACTCCTACAACTTTCTGTCTTCGAGTTTGGCGACACTCGCGTCTCAACTCACCGACAATGATTTGGTCGCCACCAGGAAATGTTTCGGCGACCAACATTTAGCACTGTTGAGACGCAAGGGTGTTTACCCCTACGAATACATGACGGATGCTTCCAAATTCTCAGAAACATCGTTACCACCGAGAGAAGCATTCTACAGTCGTCTTAGCGACACCTGTTGCACCGAAGAGGACTACCATCATGCTCAGCTCGTCTGGTCTACATTATCTTGTCAAACCATGGCCGACTATCACGATGTGTATCTCAAACTGGATGTTACGCTATTGAGCGACCGTTTTCATCTCCATCGCTCGAGAGGAATGGCAGCATATGGTTTGGACCCCGCTTTCAGCTACACCACACCGGGTTATTCTTGGCAGGCGATGTTAAAATCTACGAAGGTGGAGATAGAACTCATCAAAAACATCAATCAATTTTTGTTTGTCGAAGAAGCAAAACGCGGTGGAATCGTCCAGTGTCCCCTTCGATACGTCAAGGCCAACAATCTATATGTTGGCGATTTCGATGCAGGGAAACCGACAAACTTCTTGGCATACTGGGACATGAACAACCTGTATGGTTATGCCATGTCCGAGCCTCTGCCCATCGGAGAATACGAATGGATGAGCGAGCAGGAACTTCAAGATTGTTTGGAATGGAGCGAAGATCATGAAAATGGATGTTTCCTGAAAGTAGATTTGGAATATCCTGCATCGCTTCATCAAGAACACCATGGATTTGCGATGGCACCTGTGATGGAAACGGCTCCGGAGAAAAAGCTGATGCTCACCTTCAAGAGCAAAAAGAATTACGTGGTGCATTATCGTCTCCTACAATTCTACCTCCAGCATGGATTGGTTTTGAAGCGCGTGCACTCGGGATTGAAGTTTAGACAGACCAGGTGGCTAGCACCCTATATCGACGGCAACACTCAACGTCGAGCATCAGCTTCTTCTTCCGCAGACAAAGACCTATACAAATTAATAAACAACAGCATCTACGGCAAGAGCATGGAAGATGTGAGGAAAAGAAGAAATTTCAACTTGGTCTCCGACCCGAAGAAAATAAACAAGCTCGTCGCTCAGCCCACGTACAAGAACTTCACGATACTGAGCGACACGTTGGTATTGATCGAACGTGCTCTCCACCACATAACATTCAACAAACCAATCGCCGTGGGAGTCGCGATCCTCGAGTTGTCGAAGCTGGCCATGTACAAGTTTCACTACGACATCATGAAACCACGCTATGGAGAGGCGATCGAGGTGGCGTACACCGACACGGACAGCTTCGTGTACAACATCCACACCGATGATCTATACGAAGATCTAAAAAGCATGAGCCAGCATTTCGACTTCTCGAACTATCCAAAAGATCACGCTCTCTTCGACAACAGCCAGAAAATGACGATCGGGAAGATGAAGGATGAAGTCAACGGCCGCATCATCACAGAGTTTGCTGGTCTTCGGGCGAAAATGTATGCCGTGAAAATCCAGGACGAGACCGAAATAAAAAAAGCAAAAGGGGTGGGGCGTTCGAGCACAAACAAACTGACCGTAGAACATTACAAGTCGTGCTTGTTCGACAAAAAAATCAAACGCATGACCGAACATCGGATCACAGGCACCATCGACCAGTTGCGTACATCCACGATCAACAAAGTGGCGCTTGATCCCCACGACACCAAATTGAGGCTACTCGACTGCAACATCCACACCCGAGAATGGGGATGTCATGACGAGGAAGAAACCTGCTCGCACCATTAGACTTCTTCATCAAAAAAGTATGTATTATTTCTTGCACCACTTTTTTTAAAAAAAAACAATTATTCAGACTAATTTTTGCATTCACACTTTTTTTTTATATTTTTCTATTATTTTTTTTAAAGAAAAACAATCATTCACACTTTTTTTTTATATTTTTCTATCGTTTTTTTAAAAAAAAACAATCATTCACACTAATTTTTGCATTCACATTTTTTTTATATTTTTCTATCATATTATGTACACTATTTTGAGGATATTTTTTTTCTTTCAGATGCAGCACCCTACGGAAACTTTTTTACTTCTTACACTTTCTATTCTTAACCAAAATTTTTTCTTCTCTTCAATCATAAAACACACACATTACACACGGAGGTCCTCTGTAGGGAGTCATGGGGGGGGGGTTAAAAAAAAAAACACGTGAAACTCTACAGAGGCATGACTTTGTTAGCCGTGGCCATTAGAACTGTGTTGGGCACCACGCACCCTCGCGAGGTTATAGGGGCCAGGTATCCTAAAAGACAACAATTATTATTTGTTTGTTCGCTTGCGTCACAATACAGGCGTGTGCGCGCGTGTGTGTGGCACATCGTTCCCCCGAGAGAGGTTTACAAAGGTCACGATATACGGAGTTGGAAAATTACGATATGGCGCATTCGCTCGTTACTGTTGCCAGCCACGGGTCTCTCTCTCTTCATCTTACACCAACGTTGGCATCTCTATTTTTCTTAGTTGTAAGTAAATTGCCAACACACTCTAGTTAATAATGCTACATATTATACACACACACGCACACACATACTGCGTTGCCATCCACCCATCTCTCTCTCTTTTACGGCAGTGCCGGCTCTCCTTGGTTAGTGTGTGCAGGTTGGCAAAAATTGCTTTATGCGCTGTAAGGCAAGCCTCAAGCAAGTTGCCACCTCCTTGCTTTAGGTTAGGTTAGACCAAAAAAAACCTTGGTGATTTTTTTTCGAGTGAGGAGTTGGCAACGCTGATTTTTACTTGAGGGCGGTCAACCGGGTTGATTGCACAAGCAAAATTGCCACCTCCTTGCTTTAGGTTAGGTTAGAGCAAAAAAAACCTTGGTGATTTTTTTTTCGAGTGAGGAGTTGGCAACGCTGATTTTTACTTGAGGGGGGTCAACCGGGTTGATTGCACAAGCAAAGTTGCCACCTCCTTGCTTTAGGTTAGGTTAGACCAAAAAAAACCTTGGTGATTTTTTTTCGAGTGAGGAGTTGGCAACGCTGATTTTTACTTGAGGGGGGTCAACCGGGTTGATTGCACAAGCAAAGTTGCCACCTCCTTGCTTTAGGTTAGGTTAGAGCAAAAAAAGGCTGTGGGTAAGCTGTCGGTTGTTTAACTCTTCCCTTTCTCTTTTTTTTTCTTGTAAAAGGCTATGGCAAAAGTACCAGCGGGTTGGCAACCTTGCTTTATGCACTGTAAGGCAAGCCTCAAGCAAGGTTGTCAGCTCCTTGCTTTAGGCTAGGTTAGACCCAAAAAAAACCTTGGTGATTTTTTCGAGTGAGGAGTTGGCAACACTGCGAGAAAATACCTCAAGCAAAATTGCCACCTCCTTGCTTTAGGTTAGGTTAGACCCAAAAACAAAAACCTTGGTGATTTTTCGAGTGAGGAGTTGGCAACACTGCGCGCGAAAAGTAGGTCAAAAGACGTCGCCAGAACAAAGCATTCCACCTACTACGCCTTACAGAAAAATATCGTAAGGGGGAGACAGCCTTATAGTAAAATGTCGTAAGGCGAAATGTGGGTCAAAAAACGAGTTTAGCATAAAAAATAGCTTAAAAAGTGATGCCAGAGCTTTTTCTGTCCATTTTTCTCTCATTGTAGGTTAGTTTAGTGCGTAAAACAAAAACCTTGGTGATTTTTCGAGTGAGGAGTTGGCAACACTGCTCATGCCTTACGAGAAAAATCCATTAAGGCGAGAAAGTAGGTCAAAGGACGTCGCCAGAACGTAGCGTTCCACAGCCTTACAGAAAAATATCGTAAGGGGAGACAGCCTTATAGTAAAATGTCGTAAGGCGAAAAGTAGGTCAAAAGACGAGGTAGCATAAGAGCAAGATTTGAAAAAGGTAAAAAAATAGCTTAAAAAGTGATGCCAGAGCTTTTTCTGTCCTCTTTTCTCTCATTGTAGGTTAGTTTAGTGCGTAAAACGTCGTAAAATAAAAAGTAGGTCAAAGGACCCTTCCAGAACGTTGGGTTCTACCTACTAACTTTTTATTCCGAATGAATTTAAATAAGGTCCAGGAACCTTTTTTCGATTGAATTTAAATACGGTTCAGGAACTCTTTATTCCGAATGAATTTAAATAAGGTCAAGGATCCTTTTTTCGATTGAATTTTAATACGGTTCAGGAACTTTTTATTCCGAATGAATTTAAATAAGGTCCAGGAACCTTTTTTCGATTGAATTTAAATACGGTTCAGGAACTTTTTATTCCGAATGAATTTAAATAAGGTCCAGGAACCTTTTTTCGATTGAATTTAAATACGGTTCAGGAACTTTTTATTCCGAATGAATTTAAATAAGGTCCAGGAATCTTTTTTCGATTGAATTTAAATACGGTTCAGGAACTTTTTATTCCGAATGAATTTAAATAAGGTCCAGGAACCTTTTTTCGATTGAATTTAAATACGGTTCAGGAACTTTTTATTCCGAATGAATTTAAATAAGGTCCAGGATCCTTTTTTCGATTGAATTTTAATACGGTTCAGAAACCTTTTATTCCGAATGAATTTAAATAAGGTCCAGGATCCTTTTATTCCGAATGAATTTAAATAAGGTCCAGGAACCTTTTTTCGATTGAATTTAAATACGGTTCAGGAACTTTTTATTCCGAATGAATTTAAATAAGGTCCAGGAACCTTTTTTCGATTGAATTTAAATACGGTTCAGGAACTTTTTATTCCGAATGAATTTAAATAAGGTCCAGGAACCTTTTTTCGATTGAATTTAAATACGGTTCAGGAACTTTTTATTCCGAATGAATTTAAATAAGGTCCAGGAACCTTTTTTCGATTGAATTTTAATACGGTTCAGAAACCTTTTATTCCGAATGAATTTAAATAAGGTCCAGGATCCTTTTATTCCGAATGAATTTAAATAAGGTCCAGGAACCTTTTTTCGATTGAATTTAAATACGGTTCAGGAACTTTTTATTCCGAATGAATTTAAATAAGGTCCAGGAATCTTTTTTCGATTGAATTTAAATACGGTTCAGGAACTTTTTATTCCGAATGAATTTAAATAAGGTCCAGGAACCTTTTTTCGATTGAATTTAAATACGGTTCAGGAACTTTTTATTCCGAATGAATTTAAATAAGGTCCAGGATCCTTTTTTCGATTGAATTTAAATACGGTTCAGGAACTTTTTATTCCGAATGAATTTAAATAAGGTCCAGGAACCTTTTTTCGATTGAATTTAAATACGGTTCAGGAACTTTTTATTCCGAATGAATTTAAATAAGGTCCAGGAATCTTTTTTCGATTGAATTTAAATACGGTTCAGGAACTTTTTATTCCGAATGAATTTAAATAAGGTCCAGGAACCTTTTTTCGATTGAATTTAAATACGGTTCAGGAACTTTTTATTCCGAATGAATTTAAATAAGGTCCAGGATCCTTTTTTCGATTGAATTTTAATACGGTTCAGGAACTTTTTATTCCGAATGAATTTAAATAAGGTCCAGGAACCTTTTTTCGATTGAATTTAAATACGGTTCAGGAACTTTTTATTCCGAATGAATTTAAATAAGGTCCAGGAACCTTTTTTCGATTGAATTTAAATACGGTTCAGGAACTTTTTATTCCGAATGAATTTAAATAAGGTCCAGGAATCTTTTTTCGATTGAATTTAAATACGGTTCAGGAACTTTTTATTCCGAATGAATTTAAATAATGTCCAGGAACCTTTTTTCGATTGAATTTTAATACGGTTCAGGAACTTTTTATTCCGAATGAATTTAAATAAGGTCCAGGAACCTTTTTTCGATTGAATTTAAATACGGTTCAGGAACTTTTTATTCCGAATGAATTTAAATAAGGTCCAGGAACCTTTTTTCGATTGAATTTAAATACGGTTCAGGAACTTTTTATTCCGAATGAATTTAAATAAGGTCCAGGAATCTTTTTTCGATTGAATTTAAATACGGTTCAGGAACTTTTTATTCCGAATGAATTTAAATAATGTCCAGGAACCTTTTTTCGATTGAATTTAAATACGGTTCAGGAACTTTTTATTCCGAATGAATTTAAATAAGGTCCAGGAACCTTTTTTCGATTGAATTTAAATACGGTTCAGGAACTTTTTATTCCGAATGAATTTAAATACGGTTCAGGAACCTTTTTTCGATTGAATTTAAATACGGTTCAGGAACTTTTTATTCCGAATGAATTTAAATAAGGTCCAGGAACCTTTTTTCGATTGAATTTAAATACGGTTCAGGAACTTTTTATTCCGAATGAATTTAAATAAGGTCCAGGATCCTTTTTTCGATTGAATTTTAATACGGTTCAGGAACTTTTTATTCCGAATGAATTTAAATAAGGTCCAGGAACCTTTTTTCGATTGAATTTAAATACGGTTCAGGAACTTTTTATTCCGAATGAATTTAAATAAGGTCCAGGAACCTTTTATCGATTGAATTTAAATACGGTTCAGGAACTTTTTATTCCGAATGAATTTAAATAAGGTCCAGGAATCTTTTTTCGATTGAATTTAAATACGGTTCAGGAACTTTTTATTCCGAATGAATTTAAATAATGTCCAGGAACCTTTTTTCGATTGAATTTAAATACGGTTCAGGAACTTTTTATTCCGAATGAATTTAAATAAGGTCCAGGAACCTTTTTTCGATTGAATTTTAATACGGTTCAGGAACTTTTTATTCCGAATGAATTTAAATAAGGTCCAGGAACCTTTTTTCGATTGAATTTAAATACGGTTGAGGAACTTTTTATTCCGAATGAATTTAAATACGGTTCAGGAACCTTTTTTCGATTGAATTTAAATACGGTTCAGGAACTTTTTATTCCGAATGAATTTAAATAAGGTCCAGGATCCTTTTTTCGATTGAATTTAAATACGGTTCAGGAACCTTTTTTCGATTGAATTTAAATACGGTTCAGGAACCTTTTATTCCGAATGAATTTAAATAAGGTCCAGAAACCTTTTTTCGATTGAATTTAAATACGGTTCAGGAACCTTTTTTCGATTGAATTTAAATACGGTTCAGGAACCTTTTATTCCGAATGAATTTAAATAAGGTCCAGGATCCTTTTTTCGATTGAATTTAAATACGGTTCAGGAACCTTTTTTCGATTGAATTTAAATACGGTTCAGGAACTTTTTATTCCGAATGAATTTAAATAAGGTCCAGGATCCTTTTTTCGATTGAATTTAAATACGGTCCAGGAACCTTTTTTCGATTGAATTTAAATACGGTTCAGGAACCTTTTATTCCGAATGAATTTAAATAAGGTCCAGGATCCTTTTTTCGATTGAATTTAAATACGGTTCAGGAACCTTTTTTCGATTGAATTTAAATACGGTTCAGGAACCTTTTATTCCGAATGAATTTAAATAAGGTCCAGGAACGTTTTTTCGATTGAATTTAAATACGGTTCAGGAACCTTTTTTCTATTGAATTTAAATACGGTTCAGGAACTTTTTATTCCGAATGAATTTAAATAAGCTCCAGGATCCTTTTTTCGATTGAATTTAAATACGGTTGAGGAACCTTTTTTCGATTGAATTTAAATACGGTTCAGGAACCTTTTATTCCGAATGAATTTAAATAAGGTCCAGGATCCTTTTTTCGATTGAATTTAAATACGGTTCAGGAACCTTTTTTCGATTGAATTTAAATACGGTTCAGGAACTTTTTATTCCGAATGAATTTAAATAAGGTCCAGGAACCTTTTTTTGATTGAATTTAAATACGGTTCAGGAACTTTTTATTCCGAATGAATTTAAATACGGTTCAGGAACGTTTTTTCGATTGAATTTAAATACGGTTCAGGAACTTTTTATTCCGAATGAATTTAAATAAGGTCCAGGAACCTTTTTTCGATTGAATTTAAATACGGTTCAGGAACCTTTTATTCCGAATGAATTTAAATAAGGTCCAGGATCCTTTTTTCGATTGAATTTAAATACGGTTCAGGAACTTTTTATTCCGAATGAATTTAAATACGGTTCAGGAACCTACTTTCGATTGAATTTAAATACGGTTCAGGAACCTTTTATTCCGAATGAATTTAAATAAGGTCCAGGATCCTTTTTTCGATTGAATTTAAATACGGTTCAGGAACCTTTTTTCGGTTGAATTTAAATACGGTTCAGGAACTTTTTATTCCGAATAAATTTAAATAAGGTCCAGGAACCTTTTTTCTATTGAATTTAAATACGGTTCAGGAACTTTTTATTCCGAATGAATTTAAATAAGGTCCAGGAACCTTTTTTCGATTGATTTTAAATACGGTTCAGGAACTTTTTATTCCGAATGAATTTAAATAAGGTCCAGGATCCTTTTATTCCGCATGAATTTAAATAAGGTCCAGGATCCTTTTTCGATTGAATTTAAATACGGTTCAGGAACTTTTTATTCCGAATGAATTTAAATAAGGTCCAGGAACCTTTTTTCGATTGAATTTAAATACGGTTCAGGAACTTTTTATTCCGAATGAATTTAAATAAGGTCCAGGAACCTTTTTTCGATTGAATTTAAATACGGTTCAGGAACTTTTTATTCCGAATGAATTTAAATAAGGTCCAGGGACCTTTTTTCTATTGTATTTAAATACGGTTCAGGAACTTTTTATTCCGAATGAATTTAAATAAGGTCCAGGAACCTTTTTTCGATTGAATTTTAATACGGTTCAGGAACTTTTTATTCCGACTGAATTTAAATAAGGTCCAGGAACCTTTTTTCGATTGAATTTTAATACGGTTCAGAAACCTTTTATTCCGAATGAATTTAAATAAGGCCCAGGAACCTTTTTTCGGTTGAATTTAAATACGGTTCAGGAACTTTTTATTCTGAATGAATTTAAATAAGGTCCAGGAACCTTTTTTCGATTGAATTTTAATACGGTTCAGGAACTTTTTATTCCGAATGAATTTAAATAAGGTCCAGGAACCTTTTTTTCGATTGAATTTAAATACGGTTCAGGAACTTTTTATTCCGAATGAATTTAAATAAGGTCCAGGAACCTTTTTTCGATTGAATTTAAATACGGTTCAGGAACTTTTTATTCCGAATGAATTTAAATAAGGTCCAGGAACCTTTTTTCGATTGAATTTAAATACGGTTCAGGAGCTTTTTATTCCGAATGAATTTAAATAAGGTCCAGGAACTTTTTTTCGATTGAATTTAAATTCGGTTCAGGAACTTTTTATTCCGAATGAATTTAAATAAGGTCCAGGAACCTTTTTTCGATTGAATTTTAATACGGTTCAGAAACCTTTTATTCCGAATGAATTTAAATAAGGTCCAGGATCCTTTTATTCTGAATGAATTTAAATATGGTCCAGGAACCTTTTTTCGATTGAATTTTAATACGGTTCAGAAACCTTTTATTCCGAATGAATTTAATAAGGTCCAGGAACCTTTTTTCGATTGAATTTAAATACGGTTCACGAACTTTTTATTCCGAATGAATTTAAATAAGGTCCAGGAACCTTTTTTCGATTGAATTTTAAATACGGTTCAGAAACCTTTTATTCCGAATGAATTTAAATAATGTCCAGGATCCTTTTTTCGATTGAATTTAAATACGGTTCAGGAACCTTTTATTCCGAATGAATTTAAATAAGGTCCAGGAACCTTTTATTCCGAATGAATTTAAATGCGGTCCAGGAACCTTTTTTCGATTGAATTTAAATACGGTTCAGGAACCTTTTATTCCGAATGAATTTAAATAAGATCCAGGAACCTTTTTTCGATTGATTTTAAATACGGTTCAGAAACCTTTTATTCCGAATGAATTTAAATAAGGTCCAGGAACCATTTTTTTCGATTGAATTTAATTACGGTTCAGAAACCTTTTATTCCGAATGAATTTAAATAAGGTCCAGGATCCTTTTTTCGATTGAATTTAAATACGGTTCAGGAACCTTTTATTCCGAATGAATTTAAATAAGGTCCAGGAACCTTTTATTCCGAATGAATTTAAATAAGGTCCAGGAACCTTTTTTCGATTGAATTTAAGTACGGTTCAGGAACCTTTTATTCCGAATGAATTTAAATAAGGTCCAGGAACCTTTTTTCGATTGAATTTAAATACGGTTCAGGAACTTTTTATTCCGAATGAATTTAAATAAGGTCCAGGAACCTTTTTTCGATTGAATTTTAATACGGTTCAGAAACCTTTTATTCCGAATGAATTTAAATAAGGTCCAGGAACCTTTTTTCGATTGAATTTAAATACGGTTCAGGAACTTTTTATTCCGAATGAATTTAAATAAGGTCCAGGAACCTTTTTTCGATTGAATTTTAGTAGTGCAGGTGCACGGGTTCTGCAACCGAAAGTGGGGCTCGGTGGGGCTCGCCTTAATGGTTTGCTCTTGTAAGGCATAAGCCCCATTTTCTCGCAGTGTTGCCAACACCTTACTCGAAAAAATCACCAAGGTTTTTTTTTTGGTCTAACCTAACCTAAAGCAAGGAGCTGGCAACCTTGCTTGAGGCTTGCCTTACAGTGCATAAAGCAATTTTTGCCAACTTATTGGTACTTTTGCCATAGCCTTTTACAAAAAAGAGAGAGGAGAGAGAGAGAGAGGGGGAAGAGTTAAACAACCGACAGCGCTGCCAACACCTACCTACAGCCTTTTTTTTTCTTGGTCTAACCTAACCTAAAGCAAGGAGCTGGCAACCTTGCTTGAGGCTTGCCTTACAGTGCATAAAGCAATTTTTGCCAACCTACTGGTACTTTTGCCATAGCCTTTTATAAAAAAGAGAGAGGAGAGAGAGAGGGGGAATTAAACAACCGACAGCGCTGCCAACACCTACCTACATCTTTTTTTTTCTTCCTACTTAGCAAAAGCTACTATCTTTTTTTGAGGCTTAGCCAATTTATATACTGGCGTAACATACACACACTGGGCAAGGAGAGCCGGCAACAAACACGCACTGCCGTAAAAGAGAGAGAGATGGGTGGATGGCAACACAGTATGTGTGTGCGTGTGTGTGTATAATATGTAGCATTATTAACTAGAGTGTGTTGGCAACCCACTTACAACTAAAAAAAAATAGAGATGCCAACGTTGCTGTAAGATGAAGAGAGAGAGAGATTTATAGCTGGCAACAGTGGTGAGCGAATGCACCTTATTGTAAATTTTTTCCAAGTCCCAAAAAAAAAAAAAAAAAGAGGCCAATGTTTATATATATCGTGACCTTTGTAAACCTCTCTCGGGGGAACGATGTGCCACACACGCGCACGCGCGTGCTTTTTATTATTTCCGTATTGTGACGCAAACAAACAAATAATAATTGTTGTTTTTTAGGATTCCTGGCCCCTATAACCTCGCCAGGGTGCGTGGTGCCCAACCAAAAAAAAGTAAAAGGTTTTCTAACGGCTGCGGTTCTAGATAACCACACCTCTGTAGAGTTTCACGTGTTTTTTTTTTCTCAAACTTCCATGAAACTCTACAGAGGTCCTCTGTAATGCATGCAACGTGTACTAACGACTCTAGTGTTATTTTGATGTTGTAATATTTTTGGATATAGTGTTTTCTTGTGAGATATAGATAAAAATAATTATGTTTATTATAATATTTTCTTGATGAAGATGGAGAATGTATGTGTGTGTGTTACAAATAAGGTTGCATGCTTTTTTTTTTCTAGTGTGTGTGTATGTGTTTTTGATGTTTCGACAGCATCTGAAACGATAAAAAAGAAAGAATTTTATTGTTAATTTTCTTGTGTAAAAACAACAACAAATTTTTTTGTGGAAATTTTCTGATTTGTCTCTCGTGCTATAGTGCAAAAAAAAGATAATGTAACTGATAACTAATGAAATTGATATTTGTAACTGATCTGAACTAGTGAAATTCGTATTGTGCCATTGTAACTGATTGTGCTAGTACAAAAAATTTCTTATTTGTGCAAGAAAAGATGTTAAACATGTTAAAACTGCTCTGTGACTCTCTCGTTCTTCACGTCGTAGGCGAAGGACTTCTCTGCAATCAGGATGACACTGCATAGGGTATCCTCGGGCAAGGCATCGTGGAACTCGCAGACGACCTTGATGTTGGTTCGATCGTTGACCACCACCTGCTTTCTCTTAGATGTGTTGATGACGGTCATGGGTCTCCGTGCTTTGAATTCGCTGGGCGTGTAGTACATGTCCACGCTTCCCTCGGTCACGCGTTTGTAAGCCGAAAACGCTTCGTAAAGTTTGAGGTAATCGTCTTTTGTCATGTCGAGGTTGTAATTCTCGCGCGGGAACACTTCGTTGCGTCCGTTCTTGAGATAAACGTTCTTGATTTTGCAGTCGTCGAATTTGCTGGAATCTTTTTCCTGATTCTTATCGCGCCCGGTCTGAAAGAGCACTACGACGAAATCTGGCATGTCGAACTGTATGTTGTTGAACTGCGTCGTCACGTCGAATTCCATGTGACTTCCCGACGCCACCTTCTGCACGCACTGGTAACCGTGAAAGTGAATCGCCACCTGCGGACTTTTCAAGATCTCCGCTTTGTACTTGAGGGCGTAGTTCGTTTCGTATTCCACCACAGGCATTCTCAACTCCATGCTCCGGATGACGCATTTCGCCGCTTCGGGTAAAGTGTTGGCTATCGGCGTGCCGTCGGCGTTCAAGTTGGTGTATCGCATCAGTGCGTCGTTGTCGTTGGCCGCTCTTCGAAACGTGACCCTCAGTCCTCCCTTCCACATGATCTCCTTGTAGTCGGAGAAGAAACCAGGCAGCAGACGCATGGGAAAGAGCACCGTGTGACTTCTCATCGATATTTTGGCCCCCGCTTGATAGTATGCTGCGTCCGTTTTGGATAATTTCAACGTTCCCACTGCCGTCGACGTGATGCCTGGATAATCTATTCTGTCGATGACGGTGTTGTGTTTCCTCACCTCCACCTGCGAGAACAGGTGAGGCACGAAGTTGTCCACGAGTATCAAGTTTGCTGCTGCGGGAAACGCGTCTCCGCTTTCCTTCTTCACCACGTCGAATTGAAGGTAGAGGTCCGCTCTGTGAGGATGAACAAACCCGTCGCCTACGTCCACGTCGTATTCGATCTCCCTGTTCGCTTCGTTGAGATTGGCGAACGTGCGACGGTTGGGAGGGAAAGATTGCAATTCGTAACTTTCGATTTGCTCCATTTTCACTATACGTGTCATTTATTATACGTTGATCTCCACGATGGCCGTCGTCGTTGCACCTGCGAAATCCACCACCTCTCCTTTCTCGTTCGTCACCACCAACTCTATGTCGTCTATGCGGTTGCGACATACTGGAAAATAGATCGGCGAAGAGGGCGTGTAGATGATCGGTTCCATGAACTCGGAACTTGGTTTGAAAGTGGCTATGATTCCCGTCTGCTTGTGACTTCCTAATCCGTCCGAACATTTCGTGATCATGCCTTCGGCCACGTTGCAGTGTACGTTCAGAGTCTCGATGGCCAAGAATTTAGGAATGTTGGTTGCTACGTGCTCGAGTTTGGTGTCGTTCTCGAAACCTAAAAGTTCTCCCATGGTGCCCAGGTCCACGGTCTCCGTCGCGGATAGGATTTCCACTCTGTGAGTGACCGAATTTTGAGAAAGGTACGTGCCTTTGGGTAACTGAGCTTGCAAAGTGGAAAGATTGTATTGGCCTGGCGTGACGACGATGTGTTCGCTTCCGACGCTAATTTTGTTGTTGTGATGCGTGACGTTAGGTATGAGGTACATGCTGTAGAATGCACGCAGAGCCACGGATTTAGGATAGACGATGTCGTCGTGCAGCGTGAGTTTCAAGATTGAAGATTCGCTCGTGAGATGGAACACGCCCATTGTGATGCTGTTTCAGGTTCCACAATGCTTTCTGGAAATCCTCGATCGTAGGGTTATTTATTTTAGAGAGAAACGCGAGCACGGAGAGGCAGAGATGACCGCAGTTCACGTCTCCGAAATTTTGAATGCGTTCGTCGTTGTAGTATATAGAGGTTTTGTTCGTTTTCAGATAATGAATTAAATTTGTAGGTGGAACACCTCCGAAAGAATCGAAAACGAATGCTTTATCATTATTTTTGTGGTAACATATCCAATGCGTGCCTGGATTTTCTTGACCGTCCAAGTTGACTACTCCGCATTCTCTTCTTTTAACGCTTGAAGGTAACGAGTCGGACATGAAAACTCCTCTGAAGTGTTTGATTTGTAACGGTCCAATCAGAGATTCAATGTCTCGGTTGGTGAGTGCTGTTGTTTTTTTTTTTTTAAACTTTTTCATCACGCCCTTGCCCCCTTTCTTCTCCATGGCCAGGTTGTGACGTTTCTGTTCTTCCAATTCCGCTTTGTTCTTCTTCGAGTCGATGACGGTTTTCGCGATGGCGGCACTTCCGCCAGCCAAACTTCCAACGGCCCCCAATGCTGCCAGGATGGCCGGGATGCTGAATATGAAACCTCCGATCTTTTGCTGTTTCCGCGAACGCTGCAAGCGTCTCAATTGAGGTGTGCTGAGCAGCAATTTCATTCCGTGTCCTTTCGACAAGCAAGAACGTTTCTTCTCGCGTTGTTTCTTGGTGAGTAACCCATCGAGGGCACCTAGATTTTTTAGATTCGAATATGGTATCTGGTACACGACACCCTTGGGCTTCATGTTGATGCTCTATGTGTTATTTTTTCACGGTATGTTATTTATATATAAATGTTCTGAGATTTTTTTTCAATGGATGTTATTTTATATATACTCCGCGTAGCCCCGTTACACAAATTCTATTACATGCTTTGTTTTCTTACCAAGAAGTTCCTTTGTCCCCTTGTACACGATTCGAGTTTTGTTCTCGATTAGGATAGCTAGCTTCTCGTCGGATAACATGATAGCGTATCGATCTGGTAAAAATAGACTGTATTGTCCGTTGAGCAACAGACGCACCTTGGGACCATACTGGGTAGAAACGATTGAACCGGAAGTTATCGTGTAAGGTTTGTCGACTTCCAATTCCTGAATTTTTACATACTCGACTGATAAATTTAGCATTTGTTTTAATGCTTGGAGGTCACTCATTTTTTCACTCGTCATATCAAAGAAAAATTTTCAGGGTGTTAGAGAGAAATTTAATTTTTATTCACGATGTGTGTTATTTATATATATATTTTTTCACGAGATTTTTTTTTGTATCGAATATTTTTTTAACAGAGGAAGAAAGTTCGTGCTTCCGAAAACGCGATGATGTGCGTGATGATTTCTTCCGTCTCCTGCTTAGATTTTCTCCAATCATCGGTGTCCCGTCTTCTCCCCTGCCTCGCCTCGTGCAGTTCGTCCAACCTCTCGTTCAATTTCTTCCCCGCGGCCTACAGAAGAGTGTCGAGATCACCGCAGCTCATTCCACTGATCTCCCGAAGACGGTCCTTGAGAACTATTTCGCATCCCATGTGAAATGCCGGCGTCGTTTTAGCTATGATCACAAGTTTATTAACATCTCCGTTAACTACCTTTTTGAATATTTTAGATAGTAGTTCGTGCGGCAAATCAGTTATGCAAGCCATGTTGTTTTTTTTACTGGATGTTATTTATATACCCCACCCCAATTTTTGTTTCGTGTTCATGGCGATGGTGGTACCCAGTGCGGGGACCCGTTCACCCAACGATGCGTCTCTGCTCACGAACCTTTCGAAAGCTGCATGTTCCAATTTTTTGTCTGCTTCGTGACGTGCGTCCAGATCCGTCTGCGTGGTGTTGTAGGCGATGTCGTGATCTTTGCATGCCGCGTCCAACGGATTCACACCCTTGTCTCCTCTCTCCAATCTTTTCTCGAGTTTGGTACCCGGTCCGCAGTACTGGTAGCCAGGTAGATGCATCTCGAAAGGTAACTTGTTGATGATGTCGTTCACGAGTCCCTTTCCTTCGGCCACGTTCCAAAATTTCGGAGGCAGCGTGTTGATGATTTTGATCAGGTAACCTATGCCCTTGTCGTCGTTCACGATGAAGTTGGAAAGTTTCGTGCTGATCATGTCCACGATGCCAACCTTCTCGTTGTAGAAATTACGATTGCCTGCATTCTCTTCGCCGGCTATCACCAACAATCGGTCCACGAGTTTCCTAACGTCGTCCACCCAAACGAATTCTTTGGGTAACGTGTTGTAGCGTTTGACGCCGCTGCCTGTTTTGACCTGGTTCCAAATCGGTTTGATGAGATTCCTGTACTTCTCGCCGCTGCTCGATTTCACCCTATTCTGCGAGGCGTCGTTGTTCTGGTACAAGGCATCCGTCATGATCAGAATTTCCTTGTAACTTTGGTAATCTTCGTCGGTGTAATCTTTCGGCTGCTTTTTGGCGACGAGTTCCCACAGTCCCACCGTACCCGGATACCTGTTCCAACTATCCTTCTCGCCTAAATTGACTTTAATGTCGTTGCCTTCGAAGGTCACCTTCGATTTCCCAATCTTCCACACCACACCGCCGCCTTCGTTGGTTTCCATGCTGGGATACAATCCGAACACTTCATCCTTGTCGAATTTCCCCGTGCTCAGGTAGTCTCGTGCCAAAGGTCCCAACTCGATTTTATCCGAAGACGACGACGTGCTGCCTATGGCTCGACGTCGTGCCGGTACGTCCTTCAGTTCAAACGGCGTCGAAGGAATGCTCGAAATAGGCGTGGGTACGGCGTAACTTTTAGCTGCGAGCGGTACGAGTTCGTTGATCAAATTTTTATTTTGTTCCGTGACACTTTTAATTTCTTTACCTAGACCGATGATGGCATCGATCACAGGTTGATCCTGACGTTTCTTCTCTTCGTAGAATCCGCGATTCTCGGATTTCCAACCTTTGAAGCGTTTCGCGAGGTAATCGCGAAGCTTGAGATTTTCGTCTTCGATTTTTCGTTTCGTCATGACGTTATTTATATACGTCGTTTCTCACAACGTTGCAACGTTTAGAAAGTCGTTGATTTTGTTTCTGTATTTTCCGTCGTTGGGTTTCCTCGTCATGTCGATCGTCGCGAATCCGAAATCGTCACCGTTCCAGCAAGTAGAGCAGCAGCGTTCCGAAAATTGATTGTAGTTTATGTCTCCGCCTACGTAGTCATCGTACGCGTGCTTGAGGTTGGTGTGATCTTGACAAAACAAACATATGAAATTAGCGTTGTCGCGTACTAACTGTTTTGGAATTTTGGAAAACGTTTGAGCTAGGTAGAAGCAATCCATTCCTTTGTGACGACCTTGCGTGAAAAAGTTGCGAATTTCATTTTGATTTTCCAGGATGGCGTCGTCGAACACAACGACTGAATTTTCACGACAATCGTCGAGTGGTTTTATTTCCGAGGCGAACGTTGCAATGTCCAGACCATCGTACAGTTTCATCAGTTGCTGGTATTTGGATTGCTCCAAACTTTTCGAGAACACGTACAGGTGCCTGTTCTTCCAATCTAACCAATTCGGTGCGAGGAGAAAATTGTCCACGAGCAGTGTCGTTTTCCCACACCCCGAAGGACCTACGATCAGACAGCGGATCCGGATCCGGTAGACGCTTCACCACGTTCCACGTACTCACAAGATCACTTCGTTCGCGTCGATCCAACTCTTTTCCGGAAGTCCCAGCCATTTGACAAACAGTTTGTCACCTTTCCTACGCAATACTTTCTCGATGATGTACGTGTCGGGGTGTTTCGTTTTAGAGAGTTCCTCTTCGTAAAATCTTCCTTTCAAAATCTCGCCGCTACTATCTTTTATTATATACGTGTGTCGGTTTCCGGGTAAAACTCGAACCACCGTAAAGAGTTCCGTGCTCCAATTTTTTGTGAATCCCTTCTCGAAGGTGCGTTTGAATTTGCTGATCCTCACCCGGTCTCCAATTTTGTATTTAGCTTTTTT
This sequence comes from Lepisma saccharinum, assembly GCF_977018435.1. Lineage (NCBI taxonomy): Eukaryota > Metazoa > Arthropoda > Insecta > Zygentoma > Lepismatidae > Lepisma > Lepisma saccharinum. The sequence continues at coordinate 6,440,094 of NC_139248.1, read as the reverse complement.
TTGTCGTGGGTGTGTACTTTGGACAGTAAACTGTAGAAATTAAACGCTGCTCGTCAGATTTCGTAACGTCAGCTGGCTTCATGCCTATCGTTCTGTGTACCGTATCATTATAGGTGTCGACGAGTTCCGGCAGGATGTCGACCCATTTGTAATTTCCCCGAAGCGTGAATCGTTTCCACATGTGTGTTTTCAAGGTTCGATTGAATCTTTCCACGATGCTGGCTTTGATGTGACTGAAGGTCGAATAATGTTGAATCTTGTGTTTTTGAATAAACTTTTCGAATACGGCGTTGTAAAATTCTTTACCGTTGTCCGTTTGCAGAAACCGTGGTTGTCTGCCGCCGCTTTCGCGAAAAATTAATTTGAATGCTTCCGTGACGCACGTTCCCGTTTTCGCCTTCAAAGGTAGAGCCCATGCGAATTTCGAAAATGTGTCTATGACGGTGAGGAGGTACTTGTTGCCCTTGTTCAATTTATGTACGTTTTTCAAATTGCCGCTACTCATCTCCACGAGGTCACTTTGCCAGAGGTCGTCGATGCCCTTGGTTACCACAGCCAAACGTTCGTAGTTACGGCGTGCAGGTTTATGCAATTCTTCGACGATGGCTTGCCTAGACATTTTTTTTTTTAGAGATTACGTTTCAAGAGAAGCACAAGCGTGATGGGATTCAAAGAGGGTGGTACTTCGCTCGTGTTTTGAATGATCAGCTTATCGCCGGCACTCACGTCGAAAACAGTAAGATCTTCGTCTTCGTGTATTTCATATATGTTGCGCGTTTCGTTCCAACGTGCCAGAGGAATATTTCCTGCTTTCTGGACACCACGATTCGATATCAAAGTCATGGTGGGAACGCTAGCTTTTCTACCGTGAGACCAGTACGAAAATTCGTTTATCTGAATTGTGCCATCGAGGAGAAACTTGTAGTACGGATGATAAGGATGCAACATGTACAGTTTGTTACCTTCGACGAACGTGGAGATTCTCTGTTGATTGGGAACGCTGTTGATTTCGATGGCTTGCAAGGTGAACAATTTGGCGAATTTAGTGTCGAAGGTGACGAGATTACTGTGAACTTGTCCGAGTTTATTTTCGATGGGCAGCAAATGCTCGATTATGGTATCCGTTACGGCAGAAAACGACGGTTTGATTTTCACTTCCACGTTCAACTGCTTGTAGTTTTCGTTGAGTTCTTGCAACTTGGCACCGAAAGAGGCCAGCGTCGATTCCTGCGTGGATTCCAGCACTCCAACTTGATCTCTGATGTTGACGACAATGTTCTGTAGGTTCTCGACTTGATTCAATTTCGAGCTCTTCTCGGTAAGATCGTTCACGATGCTTCGCATCTCTGTAAACTGCGTGTGAAGGTCGGCGACGCTCTGCGAAGTGGGCAGCGTCGACACCAGCGAACTAATTTCGTCTCGAATCTGTTCCACGTTCGCCGTTTCCGTTTCTAGTCGTTTCAGCATTCGAGATATGTTTCTTTTCAAAGCGTGCAATTCTTTGGAGGTGGGGAGATTGGCCACCCTACTCTCGAGATCGCTCAATGAACTTTTGATGTCGCTTGAATCGGATAGTGCCGTCACCGCCGTTTTCAATTTTTCCAAATCTTCGCTCGAAGGCACGCTCGTCCGTAACGATTCCAAGTCACCCTGTATGTTGTCGAGTTCGTGATGAAAATGAGCGAGATTCGTTTCAACGTTCAAATTTTCTAAATATTCGATCTTCTGCTGAACCGTGCTCAACGTGTCTTGAATGCTCGTCAACGCTCTCGCTTCAGCGTGAATATTTTTAATTTCTTCGTTGATCAATTCCAAGGACGCCTGAAGCGTAGCGATGGTGGTTTGAATGTGTTCGAAATCTTGATAGGCCTCCAATTGAATTTTTATGTTCGCGACGCTTTTACCGATGACCTGCAGTTCGTCCGACGATGGTAGGTTCGTCATTGTATCTTCCAAAGTCTGCAACTTGGATTTAATTTCTTCCAACGTGCTGGTGAATTCTTCTTGTAATTTGGAAACGACAACATGCAAGCGTTCTGCGTCTATATCGTTCACGACGGTTTGAAGTTCAGAGAAATTCTTTTCTATTGCGGAAGTTCGTTCTTCGATTTCGAGTTTCAATTTTTCCAAATCTTCATTTTTCGATTGAAATTGCTGTAATTTGGCCAAATCATTTTGAAGCGAATCCACGCTCAACTGTATATTTTGAACGTTGTCGTAAGAAGGTACGTCGACATAATTTTTTATCAGCGTCTTCAGTTCGGAATCGATTTTCAGAATGGGGTCGACACATTGCGTTTGGAGCGTAGCGATTTCCGACTCTAAACTTTTGTTTAAGGTCTCCTGCAAAGCAATCAAATCGGTCCTCAACTTCTTAACTCGAATGTCCAACATGAGAATCTCTTCTGCGTGGTCTACACGCTTGGTGTTGCCGAAAATGTCGTTAGGCATTTTTGGTTAACGGTTATTTATAATAGGATAGACGATTCGTAATTCTACGAAGAGAGGAATGAGTTTGTCGTAATCTCCGAGGAGTTCTATGTAAAGATAATCTCCTGCAGAAACATCGTACGTAATGTTAGAAAGCATCTTGTCGTGCTTGATTCGAAAAATGTTCTTGCCGGTAGAAATTTTGATTTCGCCTGCGTTTTCCGGATTCACGGTGATTTGAAGTTTCCCGTCGATCGGAATTTCGTAAAAATGTAAATTGTTGTTGAAGATGTAAAAAATTTTGCCGACGTCTTCATCCAATTTCGTCCAAATGCTGTTGAGGTGAATGATCAACAGGCCGTTGAGTTTAGGTAACACGGAAGGTAAGACTTCATGATCTGGTATGGTTTCCATAATGATCTGTTTTTTGAAACCGAACAAATTCATAGGCATGCTGGTTATTTAAGAATACGGTCAAAGTTTTTTTTTTGTAATGACAGTCAAAGTGTTTTTTTTACTGAGTAACAAAATGTTTTTTTTGAGTTAGTGAAAATTGTTGTGTGTGGTGGTGAGTGCTAATTATTTGCACTGTGCGCAATTCTTATTTATTTCTAAACGACGATGCCCCCAAGGCAATGTGTGAATACCACACTCGAGGACGCACCTCTTATCGTCATCGGGATCCAGCGCAATTTTTCTAACTTTGTTTGTGGTGATGATATGGTCGACGCTCTGGATGCGCTGTTCTGCTCTTAGAACCGACGACCTGGTCTTGAGGCAATCGACAAAGTCCTCGAATGTAAGATGCTCCCGAACCACCTGTCTGCCGACACCCTTGGCCTTCTTGGTAACGCTGCCCTCGGCTTTGATGGCATAGGCCTTGGCGCGAAGACCTGCAAACTCGAGAATTACATCACCGTCCTTCTCGTCTTTGAGTTTGCCAGGCACCTTCTTGTTGCGGGCCAGGATACCGTACTTGTTTTACTGGGGATAGCCCGAGGTGTCAAAGAGGTTAACCAAAGATGGAACTGTGACTATATCCCCGTACGCGTCGTCCGTGCGAACGTGGTACACCAAGCTGTCCGTGTCCGTGTAGAGTAGGCTGATATTGTCGTTATAGTGCTGGCGTAGTTTCCCATAATATATTTGAAACATGTGCAGCTTGCTCAGGTCTAATACTGAGGCGCCAACATAAATTGGCTTGTTGAGCATCACCTCGCTCTTCCTCATATGCACCAGAGCAAGCTGTTCATTATAAATGGTCCTCGATTTGAATAACGGGTTTGCTACGAGCCTGCGACATTGTGCTTTGTTTGATATTAGCCTCACATCTACACGATTCCGTACATTCTCCATGGTTTTCCCGAACACCGCATTGTTCATGAGCTTGAAGAAATCCTTATCAAGCTCGGACGTGGCTGCGGTGCGGTGTTTGGTGTTGACTTCAATATATGGACGCAGCCACGGAGAATGCTCGAACTTGAGGATGCGGTGAACTGCGTGGACCGTGACCCCTCGCTGCATCAACCACCGGAGATTCTGGTAGTGCAGGACGTAATTCTTCTTGGGTTCGAAATCCATGACGAGCTTCGTCTGGTTGGAATCGGGTGGACACTTGAACTCGGGTGCAGGGGGAAGATCGCAGAACAAATCCTGCAGCTTCTCGGAGAATTGCAGATCAACCTCGGCGAAGAACCCATGTTCTGAATCGTCGAAACCTTCAACGTCAAAGTTGGAGGGGTCAACCCACTCGAAGCCTCTAAAGGGGAGTGGCTGCATCATGGAGTGTCCGTAGAGGTTATTGACGTCCGTGTACATGATGTAGCTGGACGGTTGTGAGGGGTCGTAGCCGGTGGCCATGTGGTGATTGTTGGCGCGCAAGTGTCGCTGCGACACCTGGACCATGCCACCCCGGATAGCGCGTTCCACAAACAGCACCATGTCATAATCGGAAAGAAGCTCCAGCTCGATCTTCGTCACCAGAAACATGGCTGACCACGCCAGTCCGGGGAGACTATAGAAGTAGGCGGGGTGCAGCTGGTAGATCTTCATTGCGGTCGCACGGAACGTCTGGAACACGTCGGCGAGGAGCGTCACATCAAGTCTGAGGTAGGCGTCGTGGTAGTCCCCGAGAGTTCGACAGCCCAGCTCGCGCCACATGGACTGGGCATGGTGATATTCTTCGTCGGTGATGTTCGAGCCTCGTAGCTGACTGTAGAACTTCGCCTGGGGAGGTAGCGACGTCTCCGCGAACTTGGAAGGGTCTGTGATGTATTCGTAGGTATAGACCCCCTTACGCTTGAAGAGGCCGGCGTCCAAGTTCGGAAAGTTTCCGGAGGTAATGAGCATTTGCTCGTCGCTAAGCTTCCCTGCGAGAGCATCGAGGCTTGCTGGGAGGAACCTCAGGGAGTCGAGGAAGCGAAGCTCGACGGTAGAGCGTGATCCTGGGATTCGAACCCACTTGCTCAAGCTAATGTAACGCTCCTCGTTCTGCGCCAGGACGTTGATTCGCATGTCGTCGTACCCAAAGTGAGGCACCAGATGGTGGAAGTCGTATCCCGAGCCATTGTGAAAAAACACAGGGGTGAAGCGCGGGTCCCGGGCCATGATGTTGCATCCGTTGCACCAAGGACCAACGTACCTACCGTTAAAGTGATCGTGGTGTTGGACTTTACGGTTGTTGGCGGTGTACTCCTTGACGCAGACAGGGCAAGCGATGGCCTCGTCGTGTCTACGTTGATCGTCGGGGGACAGTGGGAGCATAGACTTGGGGGCCAACAGTACCTTCCCTATCTCGATGGCCTCGACAACCATCCTCTCGAGGAAGTGTTTGGCTGCGTCGGGGCCACGGTACACGTAGGGCTCGGGGGCGATGTGCTGGTCACGTCGCACCACAACGTATGCGAAACTGGATGCCTCGTGGAGTTGGTAAGGGGTGGTGGAGGAAACTTCGGGATCTGGATCGCAAGTGGACAGGGGTTTGAGGAAGGCCTCGAAATCCGCGATGATGATAGCGGGATGCTCCACCATGGCACCGTGCATGTGGAAACGCTCCACGATGCCAGGTTTGGGCAAGACTGCCACCCCAGGCTCGTTGGCATTGCAATAAAGTTTGTGGCGAGCGAGCTTCTCTGCAGCGATGTTGGGACCTCTGATGCGCTGGTAATCCTGCTGTTCTCGATTATGAAATGTAGACAAGCACCTGCGACACACCTCGACGTGGGTTTTGTATTTGCTCCGTTGGCTCGAAACAAGCCGAGAGAGGGAGCGGATAAGGGTGTAATGGTGATGGGTCTCGTCCTTGATGAGCAGAAGGTGAATTTCTCGAGCATCATCGCCGTCTACGTCGCTCACCCGGATAGGGTACACCACATTTTTGTTCTCGGTGAGACCGTAAACGTTGATGGCCAACCGAGGGTTGTGTGTACGGGCCTCGAACTTTCGAATGTCCGGGACCTCCACGGGATAGTCGATCCCGACCATCGCATCTTCCAGCTCTGACTCGTAGGGTAGGTAGTGGTTAACCCGGCGTGGTTGGTTTTTCCAGTGGGCAGGGTGCAACGCTGCAAGCACCGACCAGAGAAAGCACTTGGCGTCACTGTTCTGAATGTTCAGGACAGCCTTCTTTGCCGCAATGGTAGGTGGTAAGGGGACGTAGCTGGAGGCGGAGAGAGGCACGAACTTGCAAAGTTTGACACACAGTTCGTGAGGCTCGCCACACAGCGAACCCCCCGAGCCCTTAGCTTGATGTTCTTCTTGTTTTGCCACCAGCTCCTCGGCAAACTGGTTGTAGATAACCTCGAGGTTATCGACATCCGCCAGATGCAACGTCTTCGCCTTGGTGTTGTGGCAGAAGCTGTAAATTTCATCAGACGGCTTCTTGTACTGGCAACGTAGCGATGCGTAGAATTTGGTGGAGTGCGTTGCAAGCGCATCACCGAGGATGGAAATAATTTTGGCTTGCACGTTCTCCAAAAAGCTACGCACGTCGCATGAGCCCTCCGAAGTGAGGACAAAGTCCTCTAACAAACGCTCGAAAACAGACCGGTCTGCTTTCATCGCAGGCTTGACGCGTTTCGTGGGTGGTGCATTGATGGAGGCTGCTTCTGCCTTCCTCTTGGTGGAGGTCGAAGGCTGGGCCCCAGATGTACTTTCGCTTAGACAAATAAGCTTATGCTTCTTGGCATACGCAATTGTGATATGTTTATTGCATCCGGAACATACTTCAGTGGCAGCCAAATGCTTGCCTGGCTCGCAGGTACGACAATGTCTTGCAAAATGTTTGCTTGATATGGTTCTCTTGCACACAGGGCAACTTTTCATGGAGCGCATTTTTTTGGGGGGTATGTTTATTTATATGTGATCTGTTGGTGGTAGAGTGTTTACAAAAAAATGCCTTATGAGAAAAATTTTGTAGGCTAATTCTAATTAGTGTTAGTTTGAGGGGTTTATTTATATATGGGTGGTGTTGTTTTCCTCAAATATGTGCTTTAATCAACCCTGTAAAAAAATTTAAAAAAATATATAAGAAAAATATGATTGTAGATAGAAAAAAGCACAATAAATATTGTATGCATATGTAATTCTATTTAGCTTATTTTTGCTAGACACGAATCTTCTTCAGATTTTATTGCCCATTAGTATATTTTTCTACCAATCTAGTAGAGGTATGAAACTATGAAAATGTACTTGTTTATATATATTCTATTGTTTTGGCTGATATAATAGCAAATATATATATATATATATATATATATATAGCTATTTTGAAATTCTAAAACTTTCAGGTATACTTATTTTTACATGCAAACATACATCATAAAAAATTACACAATCGTATTTTTTTCCATACACACATTTTTTATTTTCAGAAAACAAAATTATTTTCGATCTTTTTTTTTTAAATCAAACAATAAACATTATTTGTGTTTATAGTATTTGTCGGGCAATAGCAGATAAAACAAGAATGGGTTTTCTACGACCCATAGTTTACGAGTTACAAAACAACTTAGAAATTACATCTTGAAATTTAAATTTAAAATAACTCGAAAACAGTAAGCACTAATCATTATGTTTCCAATAGGTTGTAGAGTACATTCAATTTTTTATCAAATGTCATTAAAATTTTCGAAATAGGGTAAAAACTAAGCCAGCAAATCAAGTTTCTCAAAAAATAAAAAAATTGTCTATATTTTCGAAACTTGAGGGGGTGGAATCGATTTTATTTGCTAGTCGTATAGTTTTCGTCAAATCCTATCCAACAAACCTAAAATCATCATCCTAGGTCAATTAGGAGACAAGAAAATCAATATCTTGGAAAACATCTTAAGACAAATATCTTAAGAAAATTTTCTTGACAGACCGGAAGTAACATCTTGACAGACCGGAAGTCGACTTTCTTAAAGATTAAGACAAATATCTTAAGATGTTTTTCCAAGACATTGATTTTCTTGGTTCCTATGGGGCCTAGATCCACGCAACTTTGGATTATGTATATACCGTTGTTTTTTCCTACATATTCACTAGGGCTCGAAAGTGCGGTGGTTGTGTTGTTGCCTTGTAATCAAGAGGTCCTAGGTTCGAACCCGATAAAAGTACATAGTGGTTCGGATCCTACTTTAAAAAAAACTGTAGGCCTAGTCCCGATTAGCCTTACTGTGCATATGTGAATATAGGAAAGTACAATACAAAGTCAGCAATGTGTGATGTGGTCAGCACCAAATATTTTAATTTTATATGTATATTTAAGTTTCATGCATAAACATGGCAGTCTTCCTATATGCTTTTATGGTATGGTGCTATGCACAGAGGAGCACTTTATTTAAGCATATTTAACTTCTCTTTCCATCTCTCAATCTATTCATATTTGACACAGTCATTGCAAGTCGGCCATTTTGTTTACGTAGCAATTAGGCTTAAAAAAACTTTGACACACTCATTGCAAGTTGGCCATTTTGTTTACGTAGCAATTACGTTAAAAAACTTTAAACCACATTATTGCTATTTTTTATGAATGCTTGTTGTGATAAAAAAAAACATAATTAGATATATTTTATTTAATTTTATGTTTAATATCTTTTCTGTGTATAAAACTAAATAATAATAAAATTCGAAACACTATGTACCTCCACTAAATATCAAACGCACAAAAAAAACAGGCTAACACACGCAAAATTATACTCGTCTGCCAGACGCCAGAGCCTCGTTACTCTACAGTCCAGGGTGTACTACGTGGAAGTGAGGTTAACTGTTGGGCGCCTTACCAGAAAGTCGTCCTCTTAAACCCCGCATATTGCTATTTTGCATATGCTTGATGTATATAGTAATATGTAATAAATATATATATATAAAAAAAGCAAGAAAAAAAAAGAGAGATACATGCAACACACTCAAAACTTGTATACTTTCTCTCTCTCTTTTTGCGTGCTTTGCGAGTATATATTCCTTCCACAATATGCTTAAGAATTGTTTGGCTTTTGTAGAGAGTTTTACCTTTTATCTACAATTCCTTTACATCTGTTTGGCTATTACAGAATCAACTCACAGAAGCAACACTACCTATTTATATAACACAAAGCCAACTCATGCAAGCTAACAAACAAATTTACTCACGCTAGTTAATTTCAATCACAATCACAATGTTCTCCTTGCAGCTCACAATAAAAATAGGACCTGATGCCCTCGAGCTTCTAGTTTTATTAGTCGAGGAGTAATATGTAGGTTAACAACGTGGACTAGTAGAAATCCGCTCTAGAAAATAGTTCTATACTTCAATTTTTAGCAATATCATTTTCCTACTTTCGTAAATTCATCACGTCACCCCCACCAATGCTGTTACCTGACGTCATTATTTCTCAACAGTTGGCTGAGCTGATGTGAAAATTACATAGCATCATCTGTGCTGAACGCGAATTTTTGAACGAAATAAATGCGTCAGCATGAAATTCCATCATTATTGTTAGCTTTTGAAAAAACAGGAAGTACATCCGCCACTGTGAATAGCCAGAAATGCTGCCCCCCAGTCATCCATCTCTCTTACAACAGCGTGTGTGTGCTGGCAACTCTCTCTAGTTGCAGGTTTTTTAGTTAACTCGTAATCCTCGTCAAAAACTACAGTAACATCATAATGTCATATTGCACAGAAGAGGGAGGACATCGTACACCACTGTTGCCAGCTATAAATCTCTCTCTCTCTTCATCTTACAGCAACGTTAGCATCTCTATTTTTTTTTAGTTGTAAGTGGGTTGCCAACACACTCTAGTTAATAATGCTACATATTATACACACACACGCACACACATACTGTGTTGCCATCCACCCATCTCTCTCTCTTTTACGGCAGTGCGTGTTTGTTGCCGGCTCTCCTTGCCCAGTGTGTGTATGTTACGCCAGTATATAAATTGGCTAAGCCTCAAAAAAAGATAGTAGCTTTTGCTAAGTAGGAAGAAAAAAAAAGCTGTAGGTAGGTGTTGGCAGCGATGTCGGTTGTTTAATTCCCCCTCTCTCTCTCCTCTCTTTTTTGTAAAAGGCTATGGCAAAAGTACCAATAAGTTGGCAAAAATTGCTTTATGCACTGTAAGGCAAGCCTCAAGCAAGGTTGCCAGCTCCTTGCTTTAGGTTAGGTTAGACCAAAAAAAAACCTTGGTGATTTTTTCGAGTAAGGTGTTGGCAACACTGCGAGAAAATGGGGCTTATGCCTTACAAGAGCAAACCATTAAGGCGAGCCCCACCGAGCCCCACTTTCGGTTGCAGAACCCGTGCACCTGCACTACTAATTTTAATACGGTTCAGGAACTTTTTATTCCGAATGAATTTAAATAAGGTCCAGGAACCTTTTTTCGATTGAATTTAAATACGGTTCAGGAACTTTTTATTCCGAATGAATTTAAATAAGGTCCAGGAACCTTTCTTCGATTGAATTTAAATACGGTTCAGGAACTTTTTATTCCGAATGAATTTAAATAAGGTCCAGGAACCTTTTTTCGATTGAATTTAAATACGGTTCAGGAACTTTTTATTCCGAATGAATTTAAATAAGGTCCAGGAACCTTTTTTCGATTGAATTTAAATACGGTTCAGGAACTTTTTATTCCGAATGAATTTAAATAAGGTCCAGGATCCTTTTTTCGATTGAATTTAAATACGGTTCAGGAACCTTTTTTCGATTGAATTTAAATACGGTTCAGGAACTTTTTATTCCGAATGAATTTAAGTAAGGTCCAGGAACCTTTTATTCCGAATGAATTTAAATAAGGTCCAGGATCCTTTTTTCGATTGAATTTAAATACGGTTCAGGAACCTTTTATTCCGAATGAATTTAAATAAGGTCCAGGATCCTTTTTTCGATTGAATTTAAATACGGTTCAGGAACCTTTTTTCGATTGAATTTAAATACGGTTCAGGAACTTTTTATTCCGAATGAATTTAAATAAGGTCCAGGAACCTTTTTTCGATTGAATTTAAATACGGTTCAGGAACTTTTTATTCCGAATGAATTTAAATACGGTTCAGGAACCTTTTTTCGATTGAATTTAAATACGGTTCAGGAACTTTTTATTCCGAATGAATTTAAATAAGGTCCAGGATCCTTTTATTCCGAATGAATTTAAATAAGGTCCAGGATCCTTTTTTCGATTGAATTTAAATACGGTTCAGGAACTTTTTATTCCGAATGAATTTAAATAAGGTCCAGGAACCTTTTTTCGATTGAATTTTAATACGGTTCAGAAACCTTTTATTCCGAATGAATTTAAATAAGGTCCAGGATCCTTTTTTCGATTGAATTTAAATACGGTTCAGGAACCTTTTATTCCGAATGAATTTAAATAAGGTCCAGGAACCTTTTATTCCGAATGAATTTAAATAAGGTCCAGGAACCTTTTTTCGATTGAATTTAAATACGGTTCAGGAACCTTTTATTCCGAATGAATTTAAATAAGATCCAGGAACCTTTTTTCGATTGATTTTAAATACGGTTCAGAAACCTTTTATTCCGAATGAATTTAAATAAGGTCCAGGAACCATTTTTTTCGATTGAATTTAATTACGGTTCAGAAACCTTTTATTCCGAATGAATTTAAATAAGGTCCAGGATCCTTTTTTCGATTGAATTTAAATACGGTTCAGGAACCTTTTATTCCGAATGAATTTAAATAAGGTCCAGGAATCTTTTTTCGATTGAATTTTAATACGGTTCAGAAACCTTTTATTCCGAATGAATTTAAATAAGGTCCAGGATCCTTTTATTCCGAATGAATTTAAATAAGGTCCAGGAACCTTTTTTCGATTGAATTTAAATACGGTTCAGGAACCTTTTATTCCGAATGAATTTAAATAAGGTCCAGGATCCTTTTTTCGATTGAATTTAAATACGGTTCAGGAACCTTTTTTCGATTGAATTTAAATACGGTTCAGGAACTTTTTATTCCGAATGAATTTAAGGTCCAGGAACCTTTTATTCCGAATGAATTCAAATAAGGTCCAGGAACCTTTTTTCGATTGAATTTAAATACGGTTCAGGAACTTTTTATTCCGAATGAATTTAAATAAGGTCCAGGATCCTTTTATTCCGAATGAATTTAAATAAGGTCCAGGATCCTTTGTTCGATTGAATTTAAATACGGTTCAGGAACCTTTTATTCAGAATGAATTTAAATAAGGTCCAGGATCCTTTTTTCGATTGAATTTAAGTACGGTTCAGGAACCTTTTATTCCGAATGAATTTAAATAAGGTCCAGAAACCTTTTATTCCGAATGAATTTAAATAAGGTCCAGGAACCTTCTTTCGATTGAATTTAAATACTGTTCAGGAACCATTTATTCCGAATGAATTTAAATAAGGTCCTGGAACCTTTTTTCGATTGAATTTAAATACGGTTCAGGAACCTTTTATTCCGAATGAATTTAAATAAGGTCCAGGATCCTTTTTTCGATTGAATTTAAATACGGTTCAGGAACCTTTTTTCGATTGAATTTAAATACGGTTCAGGAACCTTCTTTTGATTGAATTTAAATACGGTTCAGAAACCTTTTATTCCGAATGAATTTAAATAAGGTCCAGGAACCTTTTTTCGATTGAATTTAAATACGGTTCAGGAACCTTTTATTCCGAATGAATTTAAATAAGGTCCAGGATCCTTTTTTCGATTGAATTTAAATACGGTTCAGGAACCTTTTTTCGATTGAATTTAAATACGGTTCAGGAACCTTTTATTCCGAATGAATTTAAATAAGGTGCAGGAACCTTTTATTCCGAATGAATTTAAATACGGTTCAGGAACCTTCTTTCGATTGAATTTAAATACGGTTCAGGAACCTTTTATTCCGAATGAATTTAAATAAGGTCCAGGATCCTTTTTTCGATTGAATTTAAATACGGTTCAGGAACCTTTTTTCGATTGAATTTAAATACGGTTCAGGAACCTTTTTTCGATTCAATTTAAATACGGTTCAGGAACCGTTGATTCCGAATGAATTTAAATAAGGTCCAGGAACCTTCCTTCGATTGAAATTAAATACGGTTCAGGAACCTTTTATTCCGAATGAATTTAAATAAGGTCCAGGAACCTTTTTTCGATTGAATTTAAATACGGTTCAGGAACCTTTTTTCGATTGAATTTAAATACGGTCCAGGATCCTTTTATTCCGAATGAATTTAAGTAAGGTCCAGGAACCTTTTTTCGATTGAATTTAAATACGGTTCAGGAACCTTTCATTCCGAATGAATTTAAATAAGGTCCAGGATCCTTTTTTCGATTGAATTTAAATACGGTTCAGGAACCTTTTTTGATTGAATTTAAATACGGTTCAGGAACCTTTTATTCCGAATGAATTTAAATAAGGTCCAGGAACCTTTTATTCCGAATGAATTTAAATACGGTTCAGGAACCTTCTTTCGATTGAATTTAAATACGGTTCAGGAACCTTTTATTCCGAATGAATTTAAATAAGGTCCAGGAACCTTTTTTCGATTGAATTTTAATACGGTTCGGGAACCTTTTATTCCGAATGAATTTAAATAAGGTCCAGGAACCTTTTTTAGATTGAATTTAAATACGGTTCAGGAACCTTTTTTCGATTGAATTTAAATACGGTTCAGGAACCTTCTATTCCGAATGAATTTAAATAAGATCCAGGATCCTTTTTTCGATTGAATTTTAATACGGTTCAGGAACCTTTTTTCGATTGAATTTAAATACGGTTCAGGAACCTTTTTTCGATTGAATTTAAATAAGATCCAGGATCCTTTTTTCGATTGAATTTTAATACGGTTCAGGAACATTTTTTCGATTGATTTTAAATACGGTTCAGGAACCTTTTATTCCGAATGAATTTAAATAAGGTCCAGGAACCTTTTTTCGATTGAATTTAAATACGGTTCAGGAACCTTTTTTCGATTGAATTTAAATACGGTTCAGGAACCTTTTTTCGATTGAATTTAAATACGGTTCAGGAACCTTTTATTCCGAATGAATTTAAATAAGGTCCAGGAACCTTTTTTGATTGAATTTAAATACGGTTCAGGAACCTTTTATTCCGAATGAATTTAAATAAGGTCCAGGAACCATTTTTCGATTGAATTTAAATACGGTTCAGGAACTTTTTTCGATTGAATTTAAATACGGTTCAGGAATCTTTTATTCCGAATGAATTTAAATACGGTTCAGGAACCTTTTATTCCGAATGAATTTAAATAAGGTCCAGGAACCATTTTTCGATTGAATTTAAATACGGTTCAGGAACTTTTTTCGATTGAATTTAAATACGGTTCAGGAATCTTTTATTCCGAATGAATTTAAATAAGGTGCAGGAACCTTTTTTCGATTGAATTTAAATACGGTTCATGAACCTTTTATTCCGAATGAATTTAAATAAGGTCCAGTAACCTTTTTTCGATTGAATTTAAATACGGTTCAGGAACCTTTTTTCGATTGAATTTAAATACGGTTCAGGAACCTTTTATTCCGAATGAATTTAAATAAATTCCAGGAACATTTTTTCGATTGAATTTTAATACGGTCGAGGAACATTTTTTCGATTGAATTTAAATACTGTCCAGGAACCTTTTTTCGATTGAATTTAAATACTGTCCAGGAACCTTTTTTCGATTGAATTTAAATACTGTCCAGGAACCTTTTTTCGATTGAATTTAAATACTGTCCAGGAACCTTTTTTCGACTGAATTTAAATACTGTCCAGGAACCTCTCTTCCGAATGAATTTGAATACGGTCCAGGAACCTCTTTTCCGAATGAATTTAAATACGGTCCAGGAACCTCTTTTCCGAATGTATTTGAATACGGTCCAGGAACCTCTTTTCCGAATGAATTTAAATAAGGTCCAGGATCCTTTTTTCGATTGAATTTAAATACTGTTCAGGAACCTTTTTTCGATTGAATTTAAATACGGTTCAGGAACCTTTTTTCGATTGAATTTAAATACGGTTCAGGAACCTTTTATTCCGAATGAATTTAAATAAGGTCCAGGATCCTTTTTTCGATTGAATTTAAATACGGTTCAGGAACCTTTTTTCGATTGAATTTAAATACGGTTCAGGAACCTTTTATTCCGAATGAATTTAAATAAGGTCCAGGAACCTTTTTTCGATTGAATTTAAATACGGTTCAGGAACCTTTTTTCGATTGAATTTTAATACGGTCCAGGAACATTTTTTCGATTGAATTTAAATACTGTCCAGGAACCTTTTTTCGATTGAATTTAAATACTGTCCAGGAACCTTTTTCCGAATGAATTTAAATACTGTCCAGGAACCTTTTTTCCGAATGAATTTGAATACGGTCCAGGAACCTCTTTTCCGAATGAATTTGAATGCGGTCCAGGAACCTCTTTTCCGAATGAATTTGAATTCGGTCCAGGAACCTCTTTCCCGAATGAATTTGAATACGGTCCAGGAACCTCTTTTCGCAATGAATTTGAATACGGTCCAGGAACCTCGTTTCCGAATGAATTTTGAATACGGTCCAGGAAACTCTTTTCCGAATGAATTTGAATACGGTCCAGGAACCTCGTTTCCGAATGAATTTTGAATACGGTCCAGGAACCTCTTTCCCGAATGAATTTAAATACGGTTCAGGAACCTTTTTTCGATTGAATTTAAATACGGTTCAGGAACCTTTTTTCGATTGAATTTAAATACGGTTCAGGAACCTTTCTTCGATTGAATTTAAATACGGTCCAGGAACTTTTTCCGAATGAATTTAAATACGGTCCAAGAACCTTTTTTTGGGGATCAATTTAATTACGGTCCAGGAACCTCTTTTCCGAATGAATTTAAATATGGTCCAGGAACCTTTTTACTGGATCAATTTAATTACGGTCCAGGAACATTTTTCCGAATGAATTTGAATACGGTCCAGGAACCTCTTTTCCGAATGAATTTGAATACGGTCCAGGAACCTCTTTTCCGAATGAATTTGAATACGGTCCAGGAACCTCTTTTCCGAATGAATTTGAATACGGTCCATGAACCTTTTTTCCGAATGAATTTGAATACGGTCCATGAACCTCGTTTCCGAATGAATTTGAATACGGTCCAGGAACCTCGTTTCCGAATGAATTTTTAATACGGTCCAGGAACCTCTTTTCCGAATGAATTTGAATACGGTCCAGGAACCTCTTTTCCGAATGAATTTGAATACGGTCCAGGAACCTTTATTCCGAATGAATTTGAATACGGTCCAGGAACCTTTTTTCCGAATGAATTTGAATACGGTCCAGGAACCTCTTTTCCGAATGAATTTGTATACGGTCCAGGAATCTTTTTTCCGAATGAATTTGAATACGGTCCAGGAACCTCTTTTCCGAATGAATTTGAATACGGTCCAGGAATCTTTTTTCCGAATGAATTTGAATACGGTCCAGGAACCTCTTTTCCGAATGAATTTGAATACGGTCCAGGCGCGATTTGACGTTTGCACGGAATCGTCTGGCATTATTGACCATAACGTACTTCAAATGTTTTGTCATTAGCTTGATTTGTGTTGTTTATGTTGCCTTGGAGATTGCGCGACAACAATAAAATGGAATTCACTCGTGAACATTTTCGTGCGATGATTTTTTACGACTTTCGACGTGGATTATCAAGACAAGATTGCATCGATCAACTTACTTCCACATTTGGCGATGAAGCCCCATCCTTTGCCACTGTGAAACGCTGGTATAACGAATTTAATCGTGGCCGCCATTCGCTCACCGACGAGATTCACGAAGGTCGTCCAAAATCAGTTGTTGTTCAAGAAAACATTGATGCTGTGCAAAACCTAATACTGCAAGATCGTCATGTGACATACTGTGAGATTGAGGCTACCATAGGCATTAGTTCCACCAGCATATATACAATATTACATGATCATTTAGCTGTGAGAAAGGTATGTTCTCGTTGGATCCCACACAATTTGACAAAAACTCAAAAAGACGCTCGCCTCAATTGGTGCAATCAAATGCTCAATAAATACAATCTTGGTGCTTCAAAAAGACGTATATAAGATTGTAACAGGTGACGAATCATGGATATATGCATATGAGCCGGAACGTAAACAGCAGTCGACCGTATGGGTGTTTCAAGATGAACTCAATCCAACAAAAGTTGTTCGCGCTCGAAGCACATCGAAACAAATGGTCGCCTGTTTTTTGGGGAAAACTGGTCATGTGGCAACTGTGCCTTTAGAGGAACGTAGAACGGTCAACTCTGAATGATACACAACAATTTGTTTGCCAGAGGTCTTCGGTCAAATACGGAAAACAAACAAACGCCGTCGGATCATTCTTCATCAAGACAATGCCAGCTGTCACACATCTCGTCTAACAACCGACTTTATGAACAGTCAAAAAATCGAATTGATGGGTCATCCGCCGTACAGTCCTGATTTGGCACCCAATGACTTCTTCTTGTTCCCGAATGTCAAGAATAAATTGCGTGGATTTTCGTCGGCGGAAGACGCCTTTGATGCGTTCAAAAACCATATTATGGAGGTGTCTGAAGAAGATTGGAAAAACTGGTTTGACAAATGGTTTGAACGAATGCAAAAGTGTATTGACCATAAAGGAGAATACTTCGAAAAACAATAAAGCAGTTTTCAATGCCAAATTCCTGTTTTTTTCATTGTTAGGCTCAAAATATAAATAGTGACCCTCGTATCTAGTGATTTATTAGATATTTCATTTACTTTTCATCTGTTTAACGTTACAATTTTTCCTTTCAGAATTCACATTGAGGTGAAGTCCAGGAGGAAATCAAAGCAGATTTTTTATGAAATTCAAGGTAGGTTCATTAACATGTAGCTTATTAGAAATGGACTATTAGATAAATAACAACGTGTGGATTACAATGATATACAGTAAAACCTCGTTAATCCGGACTAACGAAAGTCCGGATTAACTGAAATAACCTAAAAGAACAGTAGAAAGTGCATTAAAACTCCTTTTATAGCAAAAAACACATTTTTATGGTGTATTTAAAGTGCATAGGCCTAAATACACTGTACAATACAGTACAAAGTCTGCGGGAAACAGAATTTCATCAGTGGTTGACTGCCTTTTCTTTGCGAAGTTCTCTTTTTGATTTCTAGTCACATTTAAAACCTTTCATTCTGCTTTTTTTTTCCCTTTTGCCTGTCCGGATTAAGCGAAGTCCGGCTTATCGGAGTCTGGATTAACGAGGTTTTACTGTACTTGAAAAACAGCATAAAATTGCACAGTCTAGAGACCAGTTCCCATTTGATTACTAATCTGCTAATAAAGTGGACAAAAATCCATGCTAAGTGACTCTTTGGAAACCCTAAACTCAAAGGTGCATTGCTACATAGCACTTTACGGGCAACGTTGTTCAAATGTTAACCAGCCTCGTTAATTTGCTTCAGGTCCATGTCGACATTTTCTCAAAGCAGCCTACCGTAGGGAAATTACAACATGAATGTAGCCTCGGTATATATGAGAAGTAGTTGTATTGATACTACGGACAGTGCCACTTACAAGTGTAGAAAAGGCGAGGCTATTTGATTGAACAATCAGATTTGCTTATACATAAAACAAAGCCAAGAGAGGCCTATACCCCAATTTTTCAGGTGTGATATGCTCTGATTTTTAAGAAATTCTGAATTTCTAGTGTAGAAAAGGCGAGGGCTCAACAGATAGATTTACCCGTACTTAAGACAAAGCCAAGAGGGGCCTATACCCCAATTCTTCCAGTGTGATATGCTCTTAATTTTAAGAATTTTGAATTCTAGTGTAGAAAGGGTGAAAGCCTCTCAGACAGATTTGCTTATACTTAAAATTATGCCAAGTTCCCGTATGATCTTATTGCTTATAGTGTGTTTTTCTGTCAAAATCCCAGGAATTGAATTTTAGTGTAGCTCAGATTGATTCTGCCATGTATATTAATATAAAGCTTATAGTTACTGGGTTCTGAGGCCCAGTGGAGTGTGGTGCATGGTTTTTATTGCCTTGCAATCAGGAGGCCTCTGGGTTTGAGTCCTGATAAAATGTGAAGCCTCTCCTGATGGCAAAATGTTAATATTGTTGTCTTGTAAACAAGGGGCTTTGGGTTCGAGTCCTGATAGATTGAAATATATACAACTGCCCACACATAAGATATTCACTGCTAGCTGATAATACAGTTGAGGTTTGTATGTTGTACAACAGGATAATAGAACAAATATCTTCTAGAATTGCTCCGTGACTCTCTCATTTCTTACATCATAAACATATGATTTTTCTCCTATGAGAATAACACTACATATGGTGTCATCAGGTAATGCCTCATGGAATTCACAGATAATTTTAATGTTTGTCCTGTCATTCACCACAACCTGTTTCCTTTTTGAAGTGTTGATTACAAACATGGGTCTCTGTGTCTTGAATTCATCTGGTGTGTAATACATATCAGTACTGCCTGTAGTGACTCTCTTGAAAGCCGAAAATGCCTCATATAATTTAAGAAAATCATCCTTGGACATGTCTAAATTATAATTTTCTCTAGGAAATACCTCAATTCTGCCATTTTTAAGATATATGTTCTTGATGTTGCAGTTATCAAATCTACTTGAATTTTTTTCCTGATTATTGTGTCTCCCAGTCTGAAACAGTACCACTACAAAATCAGGCATGTCGTATTGTATGCTGGAGAATGAATTTGTAGCATCAAATTCATAATATGTGCCAGATGCGGGCTTCTGTACGCATTGATATGTGTAAAATTGCAGAGGAATCTGTGGATTTTTTACTATATCTGCTTTGTGTTTAAGAGCGTAACTGGCCTCATATTCAACAACTGGGATTCTTAGCTCCATAGTCTGAATAATGCATTTGCCTTCATCAGGTAGGGTATTGGGCAGAGCTTCCCCTGTAGGGTTTAATGTACTGTACCTCATCAAAGCATTATTATCATTTGCAGCTCTTCTAAATGTAATTCTTAAACCGCCCTTCCACATAATTTCTTTGTAATCCGAGAAGAATCCTGGCAAAAGGCGCATCGGGAACAGCACTGTGTGGTTCTTGGTTAATATCTTATCACCAGCCTCAAATCCCCCTATTTTGTAGTATGGAGCCTCGGTTTTGGATAATTTTAGAGTGGCCAAAGCTGTGGAGGTAATGCCGGGATAATCTATTCTGTTTATAACAACTCCATGCTTTCTGATCTCAATTTCAGAGAACAGATGCGGCACAAAATTATCTACAAGTCTTATATTTGAATTTGCCGGATAATCTGTTCCATCGAGCTTTACAACATCAAATTTGATGTACAGATCTGCTCTGTGGGGGTGTATAAAGCCATCCCCTACATCAAGATCAACCTCAATCTCTGTGTTGGGTTGATTTAAATTTGCAAATGTCCTCCTGTTTGGAGGGAATGATTGTAGCTCATAACTCTCAATATTTTCCATTGTATGTATTTTTATTTAAATATTAATCTCTATGATAGCAGTTGTTGTGGCTCCAGCAAAATCAACTAATTCTTCTTTTTCATTAGTGACCATCAATTCAATGTAATCTATTCTATTATGGCACACAGGAAAATATAATGTTGGGGATGGATTGTAGATGATTGGCTCCATGAATTCGGAATTAGGTTTGAATGTTGCAATGATGCCGGTTTGTTTGTGAGTGCCTATGCCATTTGATTTGGTGATCATACCCTCGGCCACATTACAGTGAATATTCAGAGTCTCTATGGCTAAGAATTTAGGTATATTCATAGCAGTGTGTTTGATGCCTGCTTCAAGTTTTGTGTTGTTCTCAAAGCCTAACAGCTCTCCTATAGTACCCAGATGCACTGTTTCTGTAGCAGATACAATCTCTACTCTGTGAGTGACAGAATTTTGACTTAACACTACACCTCTGGGTAAGTGAGCATTTAGAGTGGACAGATTATACTGCCCTGGAGTGATGACAATTTTTTGATCCCCTACTGCAATTGTGTTGTTGTGGTGTGTAATATTAGGGATCAAGTACATGCCGTAAAATGCTCTGAGAGCTATTGTTTTGGGATACACTATGTCATCATGCAATTTGAGTTTCAATATTGAATTTTGGCTGGTGAGATGGAATACCCCCATGATGTTTCAGATACCACAAGGCCTTTTGAAAATTTTCAATTGATGGTTTATTTATTTGAGACATATATCTGAGAACAGATAAACACAAATGTCCGCAATTAACATCTTTGAAGTTTTGAAGACGGGCATTATTGTAATAAAGATTAGCTGATTTTAGATATTGTACTAAATTTTCAGGTGGAACACCTCCAAATGAATCAAACACAAATGCCTCATTGTTTAAATATTTAAGATAACAGATCCAGTGAGTGCCCTGATTTTTGTACTCATCCAAATTAACAATGCCACACTCTTTGTTGAGTGGTTGTTCCGGTAAAGAATCAGACATGTACACACCTCTAAAATGTTTGATGCCCAGTGGCTTGATCAAAGCTTCAATATCTTGGTTTGTAAGCGGCTCTTGTTTTTTTTAAACTTATTCATGGCTCTCTTAACACCTTTGCCTTTTTTCTCCATTGCCAGGTTATGGCGCTTCTGCTCATCTAATTCTGCCCTATTTTTCTTGGCATCTATCACTGTTTTTGCTATGGCAGCTGATCCCCCGGCCAAGCTCCCCACAGCCCCGAGAGCAGCTAAGATGGCGGGGATAGTAAATATGAATCCCCCTGTATGCAATTTTTTTCTTGATTGCTGTAATTTTTTTAATTGGGGGGTACTAAGCAACAATTTCATACCATGTCCCTTGGCAATACAAGAGCTTTTTTTCTTGCGCTGCTTTTTGGTTAAAAGACTGTCAATAGTTTTAAGAGATTTGAGACCTGCATAAGGTATCTGATACATAACACCCTTGGCCTTCATTGTAGGTTTATTATATATATATTCACAGCCCCCACCCCAGTTTTTGTTTGGTGCTCATAGCTATGGTGGTTCCCAATGCTGATATTCTCTCACTTAAAGAAGCATCTTTGCTTACAAATCTGCCAAATGCAGCCTCTTCTAATTTCTTGTCTGCAACATGTCTCTTGTCAAGATCAGAATGTGTGTTGTATGCTATGTCATGGTCTCTGCAAGCAGCATCTAAAGGATTAACACCAGGATCACCTCTGTTTAATCTATGATCCAATTTTGTGCCTGGACCACAATACTGATAACCTGGAATGTGTAGTTCAAATGGCAACTTGTTTATAATGTCATTCACCAGGCCCCGACCCTCAGAAATATTCCAAAATTTGGGGGGTAGAGTATTAATAATTTTTATGAGATATCCAATCCCTTTAGGGTCATTCACTATAAAATTAGACAATTTGGTGCTTATCATGTCCATAATTCCAACCTTTTCATTGTAAAAATTGTGGTTCCCAGCATTTTCCTCCCCAGCTATCACCAATAACCTATCTACAAGTTTCCTGACATCATCAACCCAGACAAATTCTTTAGGCAGGGTGTTGTATTGTTTGATTCCACTCCCTGTCTTGATTTGTGACCATATGGGCTTGATTAAATTATTGTATTTTGCTCCACTGCTCGACTTGACTCTTTTTTGTGTGGGATCATTGTTCTGGTATAGAGCATCTGATTTTATTAATATTTCTTTGTAATGTTCATAATCCTGATCTGTATAGCTGCCAGGCCTTTTCCTAGTCATCAGTTCCCACAATCCAGGTGTTCCGGGGTACTTAACAAAACCACCTTTTTCTCCGAGACGAGATTCTGAATAAACAATTATATCATCTCCCATAAATGTTACTCTGAAATTGCCAATTCTATGAATGATGCTGCCGTCAAGCTCTGTGTCAGCATATAAGCCAAACACCTCATCTTTGTTGTCTTTAGGTGTGGTTAAATATTTTTGAGCAAGAAGACCCAATTCAATAGGATCCTGTGTAGCTTCAATTCTTCTAGGAGCAACAGGACTAGGTGTATGAATACTGGAAAGTGGGGTGAATGGATAATCTAATATGTTCCTAGCAGCTACAGGCACGAGCTCCGTGATCAAATCTTGATTCTGCTCTGTAACAGTTTTGATATTCTTACCTAAATTATTAATAGCATCAATTACAGGCTGTTCTGTTTGTTTGTGTTTTTCATAAATTCCCCGGTTCTCTGATTTCCATCCCTTGAATCTTTTTACAAGATAATCTCTTAACTTAAGATCATCAATGACTGGTCGTTTCATGGTTATTTATATATGTTTCAACGTCTAGAAAATCGTTGATTTTGTTTCTATATTTTCCAGTATTAGATGTTCTTGTCATATCAATTGTGACAAACCCATAACTGTCCTGATTCCAGCACCTGCTGCAAAACTTAGAAAAATCATTGTAGCTCAAGTCCCCACCTACATATTCATCGTGTATGTGTTTGAGGTTGGTATGATCTTGATGAAACACACATATAAAATTGCTGTTGTCTCGGATCAGCTGCTTCGGTATTTTAGAAAAAGTCTGTGCCAGGTAGAAGCAATCAATGTTTTTGTGCCGCCCCTGTGTAAAGAAATTTCTAACCTTGTTTTGATTATCCAGTATAACATCATCAAACACAACAACAGAATTATCGAGACATTCATCAAGTGGCTTAACATCTGATTCAAAAGTGGCTATATCCAATCCATCATATAGCTTCATCAGCTGCTGATATTTTAATTGTTCCAAGCTCTTAGAAAAGACATACAAGTGCCTGTTTTTCCAGTCTAACCAGTTGGGTGCCAATAAAAAATTATCAACCATTAGTGTAGTTTTACCACAAGCAGATGGCCCAACAATAAGACACCTAATATTATCAGGTAGCAAGTTGCCATTTCTCTTATTCTGCTGTTCAGGTTCTGGCAGCCTTTTTATAACATCCCAGGTGCTCATATTATTATTTTGTCTGCATCGATCCAGCTGTTTTCCGGATGACCCAGCCATTTGACAAATAACTTGTTGCCTTTTCTGCGGATGATTTTTTCTATGAGATATGTGTCAGGCTGTTTAGTTTTGCTGAGTTCTTGTTCATAAAACCTGCCTTTGAGAATTTCTCCTCGGTGATCTTTTATTATATATGTGTTAAGGGTTCCGGGTTTAACTTGAACCACTGTAAATAATTCGGTACTCCAGTTTCTTGTAAAGCCTCTCTTGAATAAGTGCTTATATTTGCTGATTCTTACTTGATCACCTACCCTGTATTTGGCCCTTCTTGTTGTTGGCTGGTATTTAGGATAATAAACAGTGCTGATTAATTTTTGCTCATCAGATGAAGTTACTTCAGAGGGTTTCATGTTGATTGTGGAATGGACCGAGTTGTTATATTTATGTAGAAGTTCTGGAAGAATATTAAGCCGTTTATAATTACCCTGCAGTGTAAATTGTTTATACATAAGATTTTTTAAGGTTCTGTTGAATCTCTCTACAATTGAGGCTTTGAGGTCACTGTAACTCGAATAATGTTTTATTGCCTGGCTTTTAATAAATTGTTGAAACACTGAATTATAAAATTCTTTGCCATTATCTGTTTGCAAATAGCGCGGGGATCTTCCTGAATGATTGATGATTGTCCTGAGGGCTTCTGTAACACATTTTCCAGTCTTGGATTTGAGTGGCACAGCCCAGGCAAATTTTGAAAATGTGTCTATGACAGTGAGTAGATACTTGTAGCCCTTGTTGATTTTGTCTAAGTTTTTCAGCTGCCCACTTGCCATTTCAATCAAGTCGCTCTGCCATAAATCATCTATGCCTTTTGTGACTACTGGGAGCCTCTTATAATTATGTCTGGCCTGTCTGTGTAATTCATCAACTATAATTTGTCTAGACATAATATGTAAACAGGAATATTGCAACTATGGGGTGTTCAGCAGCTGAGACTACAGGATTTTCTAAATATAATTTGTCCCCTATTTGTATTTTAAATTCCAAAGTGCCATCATCTTCAGTATAGGCTGTTTCTAATGTGTTGGGATCTGTAAAATCCTCTAACTCTACACTGGTGATTTTCACTTTGTTGTCAGCATTTGTTATTGATAAAGTGGGGTAGTGGTGTGCCTGTGGCTGATGCCAATATTTGATCTTGATTGGTCTCAGTGTGCCCCCAACAAAAAACTGGTAATAAAATTGTGCAGGGGACAGCATATATATTTTGCCACCTGGTGTAAATGGAGAATCATATTCTTTGTTGGGGATGCTGTACAATTCAAGAATTACTGAATGTTTTGGATTCTCGATTATGCCTGTTATTTCCTTTTCTGCTGTAAGCAATCTGCTTGTTACAGATTCAAGGTGCTCATTGATGGTCCTAACAACATCATCGTGGCCTGGCTTGATTTTTATGTCTACAACAAGTTTCTTGTATTGTTGCACAATCTCTTGTAGCTGGGTGGCAAAAACAGACAGAGCATTTGCTTGATTGGATTCCATGGTCCCTAGCTGTTGCTTGATATTAGCCACAATTTGTTGTAAATTTTCAACAACTGCCAATTTTGAATTTTGAGCAGTAAGATCATGGACTTGTCTTCTGATATCCTCAAACAGGGCATGCAGTTCATTAATATGTTGATTGGTTGGAAGAGTGGCCACTGTCTGAGTGAGATGTTTGATCTCTGCTTGGATATTCTTGATATCTTCTGATTTCAATATCCTATTCACAGCTCTCTTAATGTTTTTAAGTTCCTGTGATGTGGGAAGATTTGATACTGTATTTTGCAAAGATTCAAGTGCCAATTTCACATTCTTTAATTCAGATGCATCAGCCACATTTTGCATAGCATTTTGGAGCAGGGCTATATCTGCCTGAGAGGGTGTGGATTGTTGTAAAATTTCAAGTTTTGTTTGGATATCATCTATCAAGTGATGAAAATGAGACAGTTCAGATTCAGTGTTGAGGTTTTCAAGCTTTGTGATTTGGTGCTGGACACTGACAAGTGTATCTACAATCCCAGGCAGGCGAGTTTCTTGTACATTTGCCAAATCACTTTGCAATGCTGCTATTGTACCTTCAAGATGGGTTATGGTACTTTGAATTTTTCCAAAATCTTCATATGTTTCGAGTTGCAGCTTGATGTTGGCTACACTCCGAGTTATTGCATTCAAAGCATCAGAAGATGGCAAATTGTTCATAAAATTTTCAAGTGTCTCAATTTTTTCTTTAACCTCGGCTATGGCATTGTGTAGAGGATCCAGGTTAGGTATCTGGAGTGACTGAATCTGTTCTTTCAGAGTGGAAATGACTAGATCAAAATCTTCTTCTGATTTTATGCTTTTGACAATTGTTTGGAGCTGTGCCTGGACATTATTTATCTGCTCTTCCAATTGCTGTTTCAATTGCTCAGAATTGGTGGCCTGGGTCTTAAATTTGGCTTGAAGAGCTGCTACAGCTTCTTCTAAACTTTGAAAATTATCCAATGTTGCCAGATCAGTATATTTCTGAAGCAATAATTTGAGTTCAGAATCAATTTTAAGAAGAGGGTCCATGCATTGTGATTGCAAATTTGTAATTTCTAATTGAAGACTGGCATTGAGTGTGGTTTGTAAAGCTTGTAAATCACTTCTTAATTTCTTGACTCTGACATCAAGCATCAGAATCTCATCACTGTGATCTTCATGTCTTGTATGGCCAAATATATCATTAGGCATTTTGTTTTAGTGGTTATTTATTATAGAGTATCTGATTCTTAATTCTATAAAAAAGGGTATAAGCTTGTCATATGATCCAGGGACCTCAATATATAAGCAGTCACCAGCAGAAACAGTATAAACAGTGCCAGAAATCATGTTTGAGTGCTTAATTCTATAAATATTTCTCCCTACTGAAATCTTGACATCACCCTCAGGGGTTGTAATAAATTGCAATTGCCCACCCACAGGTAATTGGTAATGATTTAAATTATTGTTAAATATGTACAATGTTTTGCCTGTTTCTTCATCATTATCTGTAAGTATGCTGTTCAGATGAATAATTAACAAGCCACTCAGTTTAGACATTACAGATTGTAAATCAGGAGAGGGTTGTGGTGTGGGCAGGTCCATAATAGCCTGTTTTTTGAACCCAAATAAGTTCATGGGCATGTTTATTTATTTCAAATCATGCTCTGTAATTGGGCATTGATTTCCACTTTTCAAATCACAATGCCCCCAAGGCAAAGTATGTGTGCCACATGATAAAATGCATCTCTTATCATCATGTGGGTCCAGAGCCACTTTTGTTACAATATTGCTAGTCAGCAAGTGATTCTCACTCTGAATTCTATTTTCTGATGTTCTAATTGAATTCTGTGATTTGATGCAATTTTTATAATCTTCAAATACAAGCTCTTTTTCAACAGTTACTCTGCCAATTCCCTTGGCTTTTTTGACAACAGCACTACATGTTTTAAAACTGTACATCTTGGCACTTAACCCAGCAAATTCCACAATAACATCACCAAGTGTCTCATCTTTTAACTTGCCAGGTACCTTTTTGTTGTGGGGTTGAACTAATGTATGTTCACTGGTATCAAAGTATTGAAACAATTCAGGCTGTGACATATCTTGATAAACATCTTCTGTTTGAATATCAAGAATAAAACTATCCGTGTCCATGTACAATAATTTTACACGATCACCATAAAAAGGTTTCAGCACATTATAATACAATGTTAACATATGTAATTTGGACAATTCCAATATCACAGCCCCTACATAAATAGGTTTATCAAACTTGATCTTTGTTTTCATCATGTTGAAAAGAGCCATGTGCTCATCATAAATTCTTCTGTAATTGAAGTTGGGCTTTGCAACCAATTTTTTGCTCCGGCTGGGGTCAGTAATTATTTTAACATCGGTATGTTTTCTGACATTTTCAATAGTTTTGCCATAGACAGAATTCACCATCAATTTAAACAAGGCCTTATCAAATTCGCTTTTTGCAGATGTTCGAAGCTCTGTGTTTGTGTCAATGTATGGTTTCAGCCATTCTGAGTGCCTGAACCTCAAGACTTTGCCAACTTTGGTTACTTGAACACCATGTTTCATCAGGAACTGGAGGGTTTTGTAATATATGACATAGCCTTGTTTCGGCTCCAGGGTCATCATGAGCTTCTTCTGTTTAGAGCCAGGTGGGCACTGAACCTCGGGAATTGGGGGCAGATCAGAAAATTTGTTGTGCAAATGATCAGGAATTTTCAGACCAGCCTCTAAGAAGAGGCCATGTTCACTGTCATCAAAATCCTGAAGATTTTCAATATTGAAATTATTAACCCACTCAAGCCTTGCATATGGCAGTTTTTGCATCATGGCGTGACCATAGAGGCTGTTTGCATCCATATAAATTATATAATTTGATGGCCGTGCTGGATCATAATCAGGCATATGCTTGTTATTTGCTCTGGCATATCTCTGGGAACATTGCACCATCCCTCCTCTTATACATTCCTCCATAAACAGATACTTCTCTTGATCGTGGATTAGATCCAATTGCATTTTAGTTTTGAAAAACATTGCAGACCATGCTAGGCCCGGAGCACTGAAAAAATACACTGGGTCCAGTCCATAATTTTGCATTGAAGATTTTCTGAATGTCTGGATTATATCAGCTAAGAGGGTCACATCAAGTTTCAAATAAGCCATGTGATAATCACCAAATGTCTTGCATTTTAAACTTTTCCACATCAATTTGGCATGGTGATAATCTTCATCAGTAATTCCAGATCCTCTGATTTTGCTATAAAATGCTTCTTGTGGTGGCAGGGAACACTCATTAAATTTAGAAAAATCTGTAACATGGTCGTATGGATATACACCCTTCCGCCTAATTAATTTCAGGTCCTGATCTGGAAACAAGGCACGTGTGATTTTCAAGTCATCATCAGATAATTGAGTGGTCAGTGTGGCCAGGCTAGCAGATAAAAATCTGTAAGAATCAAGAAATCTTATGTGAATAGGAACACCATCAACTTTAATTATCTTGCTAATAGATATATATTTCTCATCATTTTCAGCTAAAATATTTAAATTCTGCTTCTCAAACCCCTCGTACCTGATCAAATGATGGAAATCATAATTGGATGCTCCATGGCAAAATATGGGGACAAATCTTGGTCTCTTGATCTGAATATTACAGCTATTACACAGGGCCTGTTTATATCGACCATCTGTATGAGAATGGTGATGAACCTTGATATTTGTATCTGAAAATTCACAATCACATACCGGGCATTTTTCTGCATTGTTGAAATCCTCAATCTGTTCCTCTGTTAAAGGCAACATAGGCTTTGATATTATTAAGATGTTAGATGCTATGTCACGGCACACATTTTCTATTCTATGTGCAAATATTTTGATGGCATCTGGTCCCATGTATGAATATTCTTTAGTAACAACACCATCCTGTACAACCATATAACAAAAACTGGAAGGTTCATGTAGCTGGTATGGTGTACTTGAAGATTCTTCTGGATCTGGGCTACAGAATGCAAGAGATTTGAGGTTCGATTCGAAATCACAGACAATATATACAGGGTGTTCCAATAAGGCCTCATATTTTTTGAATTTGCAATTTTCACTTGGATTGGGCATCACCATATGAACAGGTTTATGGTTGCCACAATATTTCAGATGCTCAATTAACTTGTTTTTTGCAATTTCTGCATTTTTTTCACGAATCCCATTTACCATTTTTTGACCATCAAATACAGTTAAACATCTTCTGCACAACTTGAATATTGTATTGGATTTGTCTAGTTGTGTTCTCACTAAAGCTTGAAGATTATGTATTAGAGTGTAATGGTATGTATCATCCTCTTCAATTAAGAGCAGATCAATCGGAATTGCAGCTTCATCATCAATTGTACTGATTCTGAGAGGTGCTATCGGGCAATTGCCAGTGGAACAAATAAATACATTAATAGATAATTGTTTACCATTGATGTGCCTGGCCCTTTTTTCAAATTTATCAATATTCGGAATAGACATTGGATATTCCAAACCCCCCATTACATCATCAAAATCGTGCTCATGCTGTTTGTAATAAGTTATTCTCTCAGGATTTCTTGAAACTGGATACAAGGCAGCTAATATACACCACAAAAAGCATTTCTGGTCGGTGTTTTTTATATTGACCACGGCTCTTTTGTTTTTGATATTGGCAGGTAATGGCAAATATGTAGATCCTTGTAATGGGCTGAATTCAGAAATATGAACATATAACTTGTGTGATGAACCGCATAGGCTCCATCCTGACTCTTTTGCCGCAAATTCAGAGTGTTTGATATTTAATTGATCTATCAAATTGCCTATTATTGTGTCTGAATTTGAATTTGAATATACAGGTACAGTTTCTGTTATGTGGGGCTGTGTAAATTTTGTGCCGTTTGGTTTCTTATATTGTACAAACAATTTGAGAGAGAGCTTATAAGATCCATTTTGTGCATTAAGAATTGCCTGCAGATCAGAATTTATACTGTTCAAGAAATTCTCAATGCCACATCTTGGCTCTGATACAAACCGGTAATCCCTAAGTTGGGCATTAAAACTGCTATGTATGGGTGCATAGCGTGGCTGCTTTGCAGGTGAAGCATTAACAGGTGCTTCGTGTTTTCTTTTCAGACCAGAAGTAGATGGTTGCGGGGGCAATGCTGATGACTGTACATAAGAATTACACTTATGCCATTTGTAATATGCCTTGCTTAATATTTTATGGCATCTTGGACATATTTTCATGGCCTTTCTGCATTTCCTAGAGTTACAAATACGGCAATGCCTAGCCCAATGAGAACTAGATATATTTTTATTACACTGATTGCAATATTTTTGTTTTGGCATTTTTTTCTTGTTGTTTATTATATACAATTTTCTGGGCTTCAATTCCAAACTTTATACTTAATAAAAATATCAGTTGGGTTCAGCAGTTAATGGCTGAGCTGGTGCTTTTATACCCAAACAACAGCAGTAACTAGGTTTTGGTGATAGTTTTGCTGATGTACAACACACTTCACCAGGTTTAAAACCTCATCTCTATATCAACTAAATACAATTCAAAATTGGATTTTGAACTGTGCAATAAATATTCTGTAAGTCTCACTTGTGTTTATATTAACAGAACAAGACAAAACCAGAATTGTATTCAGGATTGCATGTTTTCATACAAAAAAGCCATATTTTTGACAAGTTTATAAACAACAATCATACAGATATAACTTTTACACACATGGCCGAATCTGTCTGAGCAGAGGAGAAAGAAGTGTTATTCTCATAGGTGAAAAATCGTATGTTTATGATGTGAGAAATGAGAGGGTCACGGAGCAGTTCTAGAGACCCGATTCAAACACAGAAACCCCTTTGATTACAAAGCAATAATACCAACACTTTGCTGTCAGAGAGGTCCCAGACACTCTACCAGCTTTGAAACCTCAACTGTATTATCAGCTAACAGTGAATATCTCATGTGTGGACAGTTGTACATATTTCAATCTATCAGGACTCGAACCCAAAGCCCCTTACAATGCAACAATATTAACACTTCTCAATATGGAATATGCCCACATTTTACTGGGTTCTGAGACCCTTATGCAGACAAAATTGGATTTTGAACTGCCATAATATTTTCTAAGTCTTTGCCTAGGCTCATATTATCAGAATAGAATTGCTTTCAGCACGAGGGGGGTACAGTTCATTGCCACTGTGTGAAAATATGTTTTTATCGATAATCTTTGTTACATTTTCCTTGTTACGGACATGTTACACGCACAGAAAGATTAATGACCTCTTCAGTGAATCACACAGAAAAATCATTATTATTCCCTTCTAGCGTCTCTTGCGTGCCGGCAAAGCACGCAAACAATTAATTATGCTTACCCGCTCTTCTCCTATTGTATGGCTGAGCGAGTGGTTATAAAACATGAAAAAATAAGAAAACTGAGAAATTCAGTTTTTATACAATATATTATTGTAAAACATTTTTACCAAGATTTCAGATTTGGGGGCTATCAACTAACAATAATTATTCAAAATCTCACTTGTGGACATATTATTTTGCCACATGTTTTCAATCTTTTATCAGGACTCGAACCCAAAGCCCCTTGTTTACAAGACAACAATATTAACATTTTGCCATCAGGAGAGGCTTTGCATTTTATCAGGACTCAAACCCGAGCCTTTTGCTTACAAAGCAACAATATTAACATTTTGCCATCAGGAGAGGCTTCACATTTTATCAGGACTCAAACCCAGAGGCCTCCTGATTGCAAGGCAATAAAAACCATGCACCACACTCCACTGGGCCTCAGAACCCAGTAACTATAAGCTTTATATTAATATACATGGCAGAATCAATCTGAGCTACACTAAAATTCAATTCCTGGGATTTTGACAGAAAAACACACTATAAGCAATAAGATCATACGGGAACTTGGCATAATTTTAAGTATAAGCAAATCTGTCTGAGAGGCTTTCACCCTTTCTACACTAGAATTCAAAATTCTTAAAATTAAGAGCATATCACACTGGAAGAATTGGGGTATAGGCCCCTCTTGGCTTTGTCTTAAGTACGGGTAAATCTATCTGTTGAGCCCTCGCCTTTTCTACACTAGAAATTCAGAATTTCTTAAAAATCAGAGCATATCACACCTGAAAAATTGGGGTATAGGCCTCTCTTGGCTTTGTTTTATGTATAAGCAAATCTGATTGTTCAATCAAATAGCCTCGCCTTTTCTACACTTGTAAGTGGCACTGTCCGTAGTATCAATACAACTACTATGAGATATAGAGCTATTTAATTCTGCTTAGAGCTAAATATGCGCAGCATGAAGCATGTGTCGTCAAATAGATTCCGTTATTTGCTGAATCAAATGCACATATCGCGTGACCAGATGAACTATTGCTGTGTATGTGGGAAGCTTATGACCTTGCCACACTGCGTTCGTGTTATGACGCAGATAATTCTAATTGGATTTATATCCTTGGTTGTGATTGTGATAATATAACTTAGTAATGATATAACTTAACTTTTCGAGTACCAAGACTGGGTCAATTTGACCCAGATGACATTTTTTTTAGGAATTTCACTATTTTAAAAAGCCGTAGTGGTATATTACTTTTGCACATCATTTCACTAAAGTTCCTGTATAAAATACCAAAAGTGTGCAATCTGCCACAAGTTTGTATGGAAAGCACACTATATCAGCGAACCGCTCTGCAAGGACTGTCAAGTGTAATCAGAATGGAATATGTGATGTCAGTTTCTTCTAAAGGAGACATCTTATTTGTATGTTTATATTTTTAACTTTGAATTATTATGTTTCAAGTATTGTTTGGAAGAAAACTGCTATTAATAGAGTGCTACCTCTATTTGTGCAAAGGTACATAAATCTTAATATTAAACCACGGCTAATGTATCTTCAGGGTAGGGTTCTTTTTTGAAAACTAAACCAGACAGGATGGTTTCCAATGGAGACGTTTAAACGATTATATTATCTCAACAAGGATACATGGATTTATATATTTGCATAATGAGATATTATTATTTCTCTTGTTCTTATTTACATTCAATTTGTATGCCTCTTTAGTGTATGCTTTCTTTTGCACTTCCTTCTTTGTGGGAATCTGGATCTGGACTTCCTTCTTTGTGGGAATCTGGATCTGGACTTCCTTCTTTTTGGGAAATCTGGACTTCCTTCTTTGTGGGAAATCTGGATCTAGACTTCCTTCTTTGTGGGAAATCTGGATCTCGACTTCCTTCTTTGTGGGAAATCTTGATATGAACTTCCTTCTGGACTCTTATGTAATCCCTGGAACGCGTATCCTTTATGCCAATTCGTATGGTATTTTCACATGTAGGTTTTCCCTCTTCACTGAGTCCTTTTTTCACAAGCTGGTAACGCCTCACTTTTTCTTAATTCACACCAAGTACTAGAGGGTTACGATTTCGAGGGTGTGGGTTGATATCAATCCGGATATTTCTACTCTCCTCCCTTGAGGCAACGACTGGAACGCGCCAACAGTAAAATAAGTCCAACAAGGTGTATACTTAGTGCTGGACGACTGAATCGCGCAACCAAAGGTAATGTGGTTCGCGACTGGAACGCGCCGCCACTGGTATAATTCAAAATTTCCACTAAGGGAATGGTAAATCAAGCTAACAGATTCGAGATCTGTTAAAAGACACGAGTTTCTATCAATGTTTTCACTTCTTTAAATTTCTGATCTATTTGTGTATGAGCATCAATTTAAATTATTAAGTATTTTCATTAATTTGTTTTCATATATTTTCTTCATTGTTTCATAGCTTATTCTATTATTCTACAGCTTTTCAATCTAATTGGCGCTTATTTACAATGCCATTCAATTGTATTGTGTAAATCTTCAATCTTGCACGCCTGGTGCTGCCATCTCTATTCCGCTTTCGCAAACTATTTACATGAGTTGGTCCTATATTGGGTACGTAACAAGAGTACATTAAAAATTGCATCTCTTGTGTACACGGTAAATGTGTATGTGCTTATTTACTTTCATATAGACAATACATATTATTGTATTATATGTATATAACATGTATTGTAATGCATGATACAGTCAGGCACATTGTCCTGTTTATTGTACATCCCAATTATAACTCACTGCATCCAACTAAATGTATTTTTTAAAAAATAGTGCCTCGGTCAAAATTACCCAGTCTTGGTACTTTACGTTACATTTTTATCTTGGTACTCGAAGTGTCGCATCATATCACAACATGTTGTAAAAAATACTATGTTATGGGCATGGACGTCCGCAGGATTTTTTCCAGGGAGGGGCAAGGAAGGTATTTTTTTCCAGGGGGGGGGCAAACAAGTCACATTTTCCCCCAAAAGAGTCTAGTTCCCTAAAAAAACATTGCTTAAATTTGAATTTATAGTGTTAATGCAATAATTAACACATATTATTTGACTAAAATGAAATTATATGTGTGAAATACATAATTTTATGTTGACGCCCATCGTTAGGGGTATTAATTGACTGAATGAAAACATTATACTTTCAGTCATTGTTGTCCCTCTGTTTGCGTCTCAATACTTAAGTATGCAACAATTTCTCGCCTTAATGTTCCTACGATGTTGACGGGAGCTTCATCTGGGATAGAACCAGAGACATTTCACATCAGTGGAAAAATTGTACATAATTGTAAAGAATTGAGAAAAATTGTATTGTAAAATTCATTATTTTGGTCTCTGACCTTCTTGTGCATTCCATTATTTTAGGGAAAGAAAACAATATTGGACAATATTACGTGATCTTAATGCTAATTGCGCTCACAATGCAGTAAAACACGTCTTATGCGTTGTTCAACGGATTTACAATTTCCATCTGAATCTGTTTCAACATCAGCCAGCGACTGGAGAGGGCATTGGAAGAAGTCAGAGAACTGGTCCGAGCATGGTGTTCCAAATAATGCTTTATGTGCTTGTTCCTGACCTTTTGAGCATATTTCGACATTTGTCCAATCGGCAGAAGAACAGCTGAAATACGCACTGGGCCGCGGACAAGTATCTTGTGAACTGAAGGATAGAGCGAGAGGTGTAGCTCAGTTTTCTTCTTATTTATTTATTAACGCCTTGTTTTAAATGGCGGAGTTAAGGTAGTACAAAGCCTTTTCATCCACTGAACCATACATACATAAAATTATACATTAAACATAAACTACATAGTATATTAATTTCACATACGTCCACACACACACACACACACACACACACACACACACACATTATACTCACACATACAAGTCTTAACGCGTTGAATATAGCACACAAAATACAAAATAACGAAATATACAGAGCATTCCCTGACATTCGCTACGAGACTCGGCGGCAAGCGGCTCGGCATCAGCGCTTGTCTTTCCCGGTAAACGGGTCCGCGACAGTCGCTTATATTAAACCTCGTAAAAACGTTTAGAGTAACAGGGTCAGTTCTGAATAAAAGTGGAAAGAAAAATGGGGATATAAAGTATACAAAGACAATCCGCACACCATCCGTGAGTTAAAAAAGAGTATTGTACGAAAAATCGGGGGAATTGCAGTAGACGAACTCCACGTGTAAATGCCATTTCCTTCGGAGATGCCAGGAATGTGCTGCAGCAGGAGGATATCATTTTCAACACGTTCTGTAGTCAAGGTTAGTACACAGTATGAAAACTGTAATTTTAATAGCAGACTCTAGCGACTGTCGCGGACCCGTTCACCGGGAAAGACAAGCGCTGATGCCGGGCAGCTTGCCACCGAGTCTCGTAGCGAATGTCAGGGAATGCTCTGTAGAATGCAAAATTGTATTCAAGTAACGAGGTATTTTAAGAATTCGTTAGTCTTCTCGACAGGGAAAGATCTAACGAGTATCCTCAAGATAGTGGCGAACGCGTCTGTTGAAGGAATCGACGGAGCTTACTGTTCTGGTACTTTCTGGCAACTGATTCCACAGCCTTACAGCCGATACGGCTTGGAGAAGTAGTTTGATTTGTGGGCGGGGATAGAGAGAGAGAGAGATGAGGAGCTGCGTGATCTGGTGTCACGATCGTGAAATTCGTGAAGAAATTGGAAGCACGAGAGGAAATAGGAAGGTGACTTTAGGTTGAGAAATTTGTAAAGTATGATCAGAGCGTGCAGCATTCGTCTTTCTTGCATGCTTAGCCACCCCAATTTTTAAAAATAAGGCGATCGCAAATTTCTCCACATGTAGGCCCAGTCCATAACATAGTGCCTATAGGATCGTGGCACATTTCTTGAGAAGGTCTTACTTAGTATATTACCTTTACATTTATTCACCATTATCTCGGAGTTCTGGAAAAAAAAACCCTCGGTATTTCCGTCGTTGGACATCTCGCTTGGTTCATCTGCAATGATTCCTAATTCCTTCTTTAGCTCGGCTTGTATCTTCTGCATTATTTTCTTCGTGAACTGTTCGTTTGCCTTTCAACGCACCTGTCATTCTTTGATTTCCATGCGGTTCCATGAAGCGTATCCACGCATGTATCATTGAGACGCACACTAAACCAGATAGCTTCCTGATTTTCGTTCATGATAAAATCAATTACCATTATATTTTTCTGAGTACTTTTGCATAGATCTGGTTTAAGTAAGCTCATTGCACACTTTTCTGTCAATTGTAAAATGTGCATTTAGAGCTTTAACAACTGTCTCTCTTAGATTCATTTTCTATGAAAATTCTTTATCCTGCAAGATCCGTGGTTTCCTTTTTTTAAGTGAAGCCTGATCAGCCGGTGAAATCTTGTTAAAGGTCAAATCTTTCATCAAATAGCAACTTTTTCTAGTTTCTTATATTCATAGTGTATCTGAAGTGGCACAAGAGATGCGAGGAAAATGTGTGTCTTGAAATCCCTCTTCCTGGACCCTCTGATTATACTGAGATAGCCCACTTGTTCCATCTAAACTAAAGTTACACTTAAGAAGAATGAAGATCTCTGTATTTTAAGGCACTCTCAAAATCACTGTCTCTTGCACTTGAAGAAGTCTGCACATTGTGTGGTCTAGCATTGACTGAAGGATAACTTCAGCAGCTGATTCAGTTGCATGGATTGCTTCAAGATAGCACTTCTTCTTAGCTTCCAGAACCTGGTTATACGAAGGGTACGGGTGTACCCAAAAGCCATGTTTTTTTTACAAAACAACCTTATCAGCTTCAAAGTACTCTCCATGACACTTAATACATTTGTCCAATGTGATTCCATTCTTGGAAACATTTTTTAAACTCTTCTGTTGTGATGGCTGACAGCTCCTTCCTCGTTTTTTTCTTCACCTGTCTACGTCGACAAATCGCTGTCCCTTCATGTCCCTCTTCATTCGGGCAAACAAAAAAAAGTCGCACGGAGCGAGGTCAGGTGAGTAAGTGGCGTGGGGCAAGAGAGTCGTGCTGTTTTTTGCCAAAAACTTGCACACTGAGATGGCTCTTTGTGCTGGTCACTCAGATTCCGAGGCACAAATTTGGCAGCGACCCTTCTCATTCCCAAATCTTCCGTTAAAATTCACTGAACCGAGCTCAAAGATAGTCCAGATAACTTCCCCAGCTCTTCAACGGTCCGTCGTCGGTCTTCGAGCACAAGTTCATGAATTTTATCGACATTTTCGTCCGTTCTGGAAGTTGACGGACGTCCAGAACGGGGTTTGTCATCAATCGACATGTCACTTTTCTTCAAGCGAGAAAACCACTCGTACACTTGAGTTTTCCCCATAGCGCTGTCCTGGTAAGCTGTGTTCAACATCACAACCGTTTCTGCGGCATTTTTCCCGAGCAGGAAATAAAATTTCACCGCCGCACGCTGTTCTCTTACATCGGCCATCACAAAAAAAGAGTTGCGAGCGAAACTGCTTTTACGAAAAAAGATCACCGTGACCAGAGACAACCTTCCCTGGCGAAGCCACTGGGAGCTAGTGATGGGTCGTTCGTGAACGAGTCGTTCAAAAGTAACGACTCTCTCTTGTGAGCGGTGAACGACTCGTTCACCAGAATTGAACGACACGTTCAAAGAGTCGTATGTGTGCCACGACTCCTCCGCCCGCCAAGCAACTATTATTCCATTATTCCCTCTCCTTTCCACGAATTTTGCGAGGAAGGCGCATGCGCAAGTGTATACTAGCCTGGCGGCCGGAATTTTTTAAAGAAAGCAAGTCGATTCTGCGGGCAGCAAATGGGGACTGGAGAGGAGAGGGAGGGGGGGTCCTCTCTGTTCCTTTTCCCTACCCCTAGTTGAGTAAAGCTGGCTGAAACGTGCCGTGTACGATGAGAGGGGAAGGAGCATGCTCGCGAGTCGACTCTTTCCTTCGTTCAAAGAGTCGTGGCACACTTTAGCGACTCTTTGAACGAAGGAAAGAGTCGACTCGCGAGCTCGCGACTCGCGAGTGTTGTTTGCAGAGAGAGAGAGCGCGCAACCTCAGCCCATGACGGGCAGCGAAGAACAGCCAACAAATTTGTCCTGTAGTTTCAAGTTCGGCCAAACCATTAGCGCTAAAATTACAAGAAATTAAATGTTAGTAAAAAATATTAGGAGAGTCTTGTAAAGATTTTGGGAAGGTGTTAGGCACAGACCTCTTGATTACAATATTCCGATTAGCCTATTTTGAGTTGTTATTGTTTAAGTCCACTTTATGTGCAGATAGGATAGTCGGGACTGGACCTACAGTTTAAAGTGGGATCCGAACCTCCACTTTGTATTGAACACGGTACCCCTTGATTACCGGCGACGTTATCACTACGCCATCGGGGAGACCCGATTAGCCTATTGGAGCATAAAAGTGGACTTATAACAATTTTTGCCAAGCAAACCATTTTAATACACGACAGCGTTAACCACTATGCTATTAAAGTGAATCAGAAAAGGGAGGCAGTAATTTATAATTTGCAACCCAAAATACTTAGTGTGGAAAGCGATTGTTACTTTTAATTATTTTCTAAAGCGCCGGCCTCCATGGTGGAGTGGTTAGTACACCTCATTACTCATCCTGATCTTCGCGATTACCCAAAAAAAGTGACAGAAAGGCGAAGTAAAATAAACCAAATCAATCAACCAATCATTATTTTCTAAAGCAAGATCAAAGACAATAAACACCTTTTGTTTTCTGTTACTCCAAATCCAAAAATGACGTAATACAAGCAGCAAGCACAAGTTCAAATGATAAACCTTTAGTGAAAATAACAAACATGTATTAAAACAAAAATTATAACTTACAATTTTTTATATTCAGTTAAGAATTACCTAATAGAACAAACCACATGATAATGAATTAATTATAAGTGGACTCGTGAAATGAAGGTCCTTTTATATTTGAATACTACATTATGTTCTGTTTTTCTGATTTTTTAATAAAGAACCTGAGAGACAAACACACGCTCACACACGCAGTTATACATAATTTCTTATAATCCGATCTATAATAGATATTCAATTTGTTATAACATTAATTTAATATATTTTGTGTAATACAAGGAACAAATTTGAAATTATGCGGGGAACGGTGGGGATTTCCCCTCTAACGATCATATCATGCAATTTCCCTCTCTTTCTCTCTGTATGCATGTGTACATACATATACTTATATATTATACACGTGAGATTAGAAGATTAAAATTTAAATCACATTGAAATGATAACGTTATTATAGACGAATCACAAATTTACACCAATAGAAACACAGCATTATATACAAAATAAAAGTAAAACACAAATGAAAAGCAAAGATAAATATGAAAATTTAGTGCGCAAAATCATTGCAAAACAAAAATGCAATCAATAAAATTAATATTGACAAAACTAACTCAAGTATTCTATAATGTATGCCGGCGTGGTTAGCACATCAAGGGTCTCGAGAAATATAGTTTAAGAGATGTAAGGGATGATCCTTCCACATAGTACACCCTGGACTGCATTTTGCAGACTAACGAGGCTCTGGCGTCTATACCTACGGCCAGTATAATTTTCGTAGGAATGTGTGTGTGTGTGTTGTCCTGTGTTTTGTCCTTATGTGTGCTGAGTGCCTTTACAGCCTCAGCTTTTAACCGGTCAGATTATTTTAATATTTTAGTTACTACAGGACATTACAGTTATGTTATTTTAGTTCTGGTAAGGGGCTGGATCCCGTGCAAAATAGCCTAAGTGACGCACACAAAATTTTAAATTCATATTCAATCATAGCCTTTAGTATAAAACAGAGATGTGATGGGGAGGGCCGGCCCCCGTGGCGGAGTGGTTAGCACATCGCGGCACGAGGGCAGGGAATCCTGAGACCGATATTCGGTGGAAACACATAGCGGCTCGGGATACCACTTTTGCCCAGGCTTTGCTCTTCTGCCACTTTGGCTAATCGCGAACATGAAAATCAGTGATGATATAATGAAATTGATGAAGTGACACTCAGTTCCGAGATTCCTCTTAGCGCACTGTTCTAACCACTCCTCCACAGAGGCGACTGAAATTGTTGGAAGTGAATCAGTTTGACAAGTAGCAGGACATTACTAAATCGCAATGAAAACAGGGCCAACCCTTCCAAAGTTGGTGAGATGATGAGAGACACTCTGTGTAAAATGTACTGTCCGAGAATCTCGTCTCATTGGAGTAACGATACCGATTTATGCTTTGAAATCGATAAACGAACAAGACCTGACAGGTGTTTTTGACTTGAAATCAAATCACGAACAAGATATGCATTCTCATTCACGAGTTGAAACGATGTGCCAAGTCATCTTGTCTCACCACGATACTCGATCGAGTTGCTCTTCCGCTTCGTGCACATGTAAACCTTTTAATTTACACGTTCAATTTTATTTATCCAAGAAAACAAATCTGTTAACATGAGAATGAACATAAGAAATAAGCTACTAGTTATTTTCCCATTAAGGAACAAACAAATTTTAAAATGCTATAATTTCTTATAAATTAGCATGCAGTAATTATATTTTATAATTAATTAATTCAGTTTTAATATTTTAACTGCCTAACACGCTTTGTTGTATTTTATGCATCTTTTATACCTAATTACTTAGTATTGACAGCGAGGATGAATGAATTTTACGTACAGATAAGCTAATCGGGACTGGATCTACAGTTTAAAGTGGGATCCACCAGGTATCGTTACAAGGCAACGGCGGAGGATGGATGGTGATTAGAGTAATTGACAAGAGGTTAAATACAGATTACCACTCATCTCTGGGCTGGGGTTCGAACCCGGAACTTTCGGTGTCAATAGGCTTACTTTGAGGAGGGCGACACCACTTATCTGTCACTCCAAGATTATTTCAAGCTGGCCAACATAGAAACCAAGAAACAAAGAACATGCACCATGGAGTATGTTTTATTTATGTTATTCAGCCATCCTTTCATTCCTTGTTAAATCCTGGTAAGGAAATCGCTTCCTGTCTCGGATTCGATCCTCGGTGGAGGCACCTTGCCCAGTGATTTAGACCCCCAGTTTAAAATGTAGCTTCAATCCCGAGCATAAAGTGAACTTTAAACATTGTCTGACAAAATCGTTTTCATATGACGTGAAATATTTCATTAACGTTAACGTGTAAATATTTTACTAATGAAAACAGCATTAAAGAATAAATATAGAAGTTTAATCATAAATCTCATCGTACATGATACTGCAAAAAAGCTTTTATTGAATGACTGCAGAATTAGGAACAACTACGTAAGATGGACATGGGTCATGTTCACGAGTGATATAAACAGCTGTTGGCCATCTGCGGTGAGCCTACGTGTTAAGGTGTTTTACTAGTAGAAAGCAACATTAAAAAAAATACATACGTATAATTTGGCCCGCTTTATAGAAATTCGATCATACATTATGATATTGGCAGAAACTTATATTGAATGACTGTAGAACAACAAAAACATGGATATGGGATGGACATGGATAATGTTCAAGAGCAATATATATTTCTTAAACACAGCTGTTAGCCATCCGCGGAGAGCGAGCGGGTGGATCCTACTTTAAACTGTAGATCCAGTCTGCTGGCGAGACTGCCGCCGCCGCGCCTTGTGTAAGAGAGCTCGCGACTCGCGAGCGAACGATGAGTGAGGAGAAGAGTCGTTAAGGTGCTTAATGACTCTTCGTGCCGACTCGCGAGTCGTGAACGATGAGGGAGGAGAAGAGTCGCTAAGGTGCTTAATGACTCTTCGTGCCGACTCGCGAGTCGTGAACGAATGATGGGCAAAGAGTCGTGGGACTGTGCTGTGACTCTTCGTGCTGTTTCAAGAGTCGTGAACGAGCGATGCTCGTGGAAATGCAAGCATGTGTCGCAGCGCAGATCTGGAGTGCATTTTGTTGCGATATTAAAACCAGTGATCGAATGCAAAAAAGGAAGAATATGTAAATGCACGTTATTACTAATAAAAGGTTGATATAATTATAAAGCATTACTGTGTATGCTATCGTACTGCATAATTTGCATTATCCGCAGCATGAAATGTAAACTGAAACAAGATACAAATATAGAAAATCTCACTCATGAGGCAGAGTAATGAAAACAAGTATGTGTATAAAAAAAAGTATAAATTTTGTTTGTGTGTGTGTTTACTGTTTACACATATATGTATATCCACACACATAATCGTATTTGTATTTTTCTTATTTTATGCCGCTTTTCTTCAAATTTTAAGTAATCGCGACGATGAGGATGATGCGTGATGATATAGATGAAGGGACACTCGTAAAGAATATCCTTGCCCAGACCGGGACTAGATCCCGGGAACTTCTGTGGCAAGATCAAATGTCGATTACTTCAGAATCTTGGCCATCTAGTCGGCTACACGCACACACACATACACAAAAATGCAATACAATTTATTAATCTTGAAGGACGTACGTTGTGTTCGTTTACTTAAATACAATCATCTGCTTCAACACCTCCTACCCCCTCTTCAGGCATGTGTTTCGAGAAAAAGAAGCTTGGCGACTCTTTTGAACGACTCATTTGAACGACTCTTCTCAGTGAGCGAGCGCTCATGAGTCGACTCGCACAAATGAACGGCTTGAACCCATCACTACTGGGAGCACTGAACTCGCAACGAGTTGCTCGACGCTTGCCTAGCGGGAAAAATTCGTACTACGGAAGCTCCGCGCCCAGCGCAGCGTTATTCCGGTTTCTTTTGGGCACACCCTCGTATATCTTTTCCTGCACGCTTTATTGATCTGTTAAATATGATAGATAAGTATTTTTTTGGAAAAAAATGTATCACGTATCCAATAACATTTTACAACTTTTTATGAAAAGGGGCCAGAAGGGCCAAGAACTACTTTTGGATCCTGAAACTAGAAACCTTATTCTAACGTAAGATGGTTGAATCTTAACTTGAGCTTGTTTGAGTCGTTTTGCAACTCAACGAGAAGTATCGAAAAAGAAGAAATCTGTGGCAAACTTGAGTTCCTGCACATTAACAATTCAACACTTGATTAAACCAGATGACAAAAGTATGTCCTTATAATTAAAGCTTAAAACTAACAAAAAAATAATTTTCAAAGCGCAATTGGCATCCGATAGATGTTTATAAAGAGACAAAACTAACTACGTGGAAAAGTCCTTTCTGCAACAAACAAACATCATAGCTGTACTTCAAGGGTTGGTAGCCAACTGAAGGCGACACTTATTGTGTGACATGAGGTAGTTTTCAATAGAATGGACCTTTTATTCTAGAATTATTAGAATACTAAACCTACTTCCACAACTTTCACTTTTGGGATTTTGACCAGGTTTTGCATTCACTGGTCGGAGCGCTGATCATTTATTTAGCAGGGTACCCTGGATAACTTTGCTGGATAACGTCTTCTGATTCACAAATTATGCAATAGATTCAACATTCATGGCAAATTTCTCACCCTTCTCACAGACTACCTTAGCGATCGCCAACAACGTGTTGTTCTTCCTGGAACTGTTTCTAACTTTCTTCCTGTCCTCTCTGGAGTTCCACAGGGTAGTGTTCTAGGACCTCTCTTGTTTATATTATTCGTCGATGACCTTGCCGACCATCTCACAGCTCCCTCTAGCAATTACCTTCTTTTCGCAGATGACTGTAAAATTTTCAGGGAA
The DNA here is from genome assembly GCF_977018435.1 of Lepisma saccharinum. NCBI lineage: Eukaryota > Metazoa > Arthropoda > Insecta > Zygentoma > Lepismatidae > Lepisma > Lepisma saccharinum. Next base: position 6,395,642 of record NC_139248.1, on the reverse strand, counting down.
ATCTCCACTTCCGACGATACTCATCTTCTTCAGAATGACATAGCAACCTTTACTTCCTGGTGCCTGACATGGGGCCTTACATTACATCCTGACAAGTGTACTACTCTCACTATCTCTCTCAAGAAGAATCTGTTAAAGTCATCTTACTCCATCTCTGGCAATAACATCAAAGCAGTATCCTCTCACAAGGACCTAGGCATTGTTTTCGACCAAAAGCTCACATTTGAGGAACATATTTTATGCACCACAAAAAAAGCCATGCGTCTCTTAGGTTTACTCTACCGTTTCACTGAAATTAGTGACATCTCAGCCCTCACTTTGTACTTCAAATCATTCATCTCCCCAATAATAGAATACTGCTCTCCCGTCTGGTCCATGGCATGTCCCACTCACCTCTCCAGATTCGATTCAGTCTTTCACTTCTTCCTAGCTATAGTCCGTCACAGGGTTCCCTCATTACGCAATTTTTCATCTCCGCATCTCTTGTCTTTTCTAAACTTACAAACTGCTTATCAGCGACGTTTGCAGAATGATTTCAGTTACTTATACAAAATTGTGAATGGCAAAATCCGCTGCAACACACTTCTTGAGGAATTCCACTTTAGAGTACCTATGCGCACAACTCGCAATACAAGGTTATTTTATACTAAAAAACCTAGACTAGAAATTCAAAAAAGATCTCTTTTATAGACTTGCAGCACAATACAATGATCTCCCCTCAAGTATTGATATATTTTCCTCCGAGTTTGCCTTTCGGTCTTCTATCAGAGGAAATACTTGTAATTAATATCACATAGTGCCATCTCTTACTTATTTTTTTGTTCATTTGCTATTCACTTTTATGTTGTTTTGTTACTCTTAATTATTTCTTATTTATTTTTATTTATTTATTTTATTTTATTTTATTTTTATTTTATGCTTATTATAATTATTGCTTTCTCATTGTTGACAATTTCAGTGTAAAATGGCCACCTGTGCTGTATCTGAAATTTTCTCAAATAAATAAATAAATAAATAAATAAATTTAAATGTCCTAAAACTTATAAAGGTTAACAAACTTCACTGAAACTATCAATTTGCTGGAATGGTCACCATTAGTACATAAATGCGAGCGACTTTCCTTAGATCCATGGGCCCACGCAGCGAAGGGGGGGGGGGTCCTTTTTTGGCTAAAGCCCCCCTTCCTCAAAGTTTAAGGACTTAACATTTCTTATACAGTTCCTGAAACAGTGTGTGTACGTGTCTGTGCACGTAATGTATGTAACAAAATGATAAAGCAACGCGTGGTCCTTATGTACGCCTCTGTTGATGTTTTTGGTTATAACATGTAGCTTTACTATTTAAAAAAAGGCTTTCTTGACAGATAAATGAATATAGAGTGCGTAAGCTTTGCGGATAGGGAGTGGTAAATTTCCGAATTTTTACAGTTTCGGAGTGGTTAGTACAGCGCACTATGACGAAAGATGTCTCTGGTTCGAATTCAGGCCTGGGAGTGGATGTTCAATTTCATCATATCATCAGTCATCCTCATCTTCGCGATTGGCTAAGAGTGGCAGAAAAACGATGCTAAATAACTCAAATCAATAAAGAATGAAGTTGGAACTTACAGGTTTTTATCGCAAATAAAAAATAATCCTTTAGAATGTATAAGGATATCTGCATAATGTAATGTGTTCTTCGAAAGTCGCGGCCTCTGGAAAACTGGACCTTTTTGTAATTTTTTACCGATCTGCGAAGGGAACATCCACAAAACAAAATAAAAAATGTGAAGAGATTGGTTTCATGCTACAAACTTATGGAGCGAAGCGTCGCCGCGTCGCACTTCCTGCCTTCGTTAGCTGCGCATCCCTGTGCCTCTTTTCGTTCCTTAGCTTCACCTCTGTTCCTCCTTTAGCTTCCCCTCTGTTCCTCCTTTAGCTTCCCCTCTGTTCCTCCCTTAGCTTCGCCCCTCTTCCTTCCTTAGCTTCGCCCCTCTTCCTTCCTTAGCTTCGCCTATCTTCCTTCCTTAGCTTCGCCTCTCTTCCATCCTTAGCTTCGCCTCTCTTCCATCCTTAGCTTCGCCTCCCTTCCTTCCTTAGCTTCGCCTATCTTCCTTCCTTAGCTTCGCCTCTCTTCCATCCTTAGCTTCGCCTCCCTTCCTTCGTTAGCTTCGCCTCTCTTGCTTCCTTAGCTTCGCCTCTATTCCTTCGCTGTGCTTGTACCTTAGTGAGCGAGTTGTACTTGTTACACGTATTGCTAGGGAGTGGTTAGCACAACTCGCTACGACGCTAGGGTCCTGGTTCGAATCCCGGTATGGACATGGGTGTTCTTTATGGTTGACTCTTCATCAATTTCATCGTATCATCATCACTCATCTTCATCTTCGCGATTAGCCAAAAGTGTCAGAAATGCGAAGAAAAATAAATTAAACCAACGAATAAATCAAAATGTACTTTTTCTAATCTGCCATGTTTGTATCTCCACTTGGCCCCCGCTCCAGTGCCTCGCTCATTCCTGGAACAATTAACCAGGCAGATGATAGGTTACATAATCACAGCAAGTTTTCCCTTCACCATCACGCTACAGCTAGTTGTGCGCTAACGTTGTAGCCTGCAGCAAAACCTGGAGAAGCAGCCTGTCGTTAGTTGCACGATCGTCGTGATTTTGCATTATGTGCTTCGACTGGACTCGGGGAAAGGTCGCACGGAAAATAGGTCGCTCATAGCCCTCCGCGCTACCATATTTCCATCACAGCGGCCGTGAGAGATAAGGCGCTATAGCATACTTGCAGTGGGAGTCTTTGAAACAATGTTCTCAGGGAGAAGTGTGGGTGGAGGAGTTAAGACTACGCCCCCAAGAGGTATGTAGAGATTTTTAATTTTTTGATTTCGTCCAATTTATGCACTGATAGACTAATCGGGGCTGGACTTAAGTTTAGTTGGATCCGAACCACTAGGTGCCTCCACCGGATATCGAACAATGTTTAATTTCTGTATGCGTGCTTCGCCAAAATCACATTTTAAGAGCTCTGGCGATACTGGTGTCTGGTTCGATTAGGATTCTACTTAAAACTGTTGGAACAGTTCGCATTAGTTTTCTATGCATAAGTGGAACTAACTTTGAGACTTCCACGCCTGTATTTGTGTCCTGTTAGAAGCAACTTTTAATTCCAGCTACCTCTTTCCTCTCCCTTCTTTCTTCCCCCCTCTCTCTCTTTCACCTTCTGTTTACAGATAGTGTGTGTGTATATATATATATATATATATATATATATATATATATATATATATATATATAAAGGTAAAGTTTTCCCCTGTGCTTTGCACCACGCCATGAAGGCGTATAGGGGGTGTGGGGGTAACGCCCCACACTTTCTTGATCCGGTCGTGAGTGGGGGTGATGTGATCAGCACCACGCCCCTGACCGCCTTTACCCCCCAGGGTTTCCCCCAGGTACCCATGTTATTCGACACTGGGTGGACGCCGGGGCCGCTTCCAACGTTAGAAAAGTTCCCGGATTTGAACCGGCCGGGGATCGAACCCGGGACCTTTAGCATGGTAGTCAGACGCGTTACCGACTGAGCCACCGCGGCCAAGTGTGTGAGAGAGAGGAAGAAAAGAGAAAGATACCTCCTTCCATCTTGTTTCCATCTTTCTTCCTAACCTCTTTTATTCCTTCGTTTCTTCTATATCTCTCTCTCTGACCCTTTCTTCTCCGTCTCTATCTCTTCGTTGTTCTCTCTCTCTTTCTCCTAAAGCAGAGTTTCTCAACAGCCGAGACCCCGACTTCATTTGTAACGGGCCGTGAGAGGTTCTCCTAAAGATTACAATTTGCAGCCCGAGCTGGCAACGACCTGGATAGTAGGCCTTTCGTTCTGGATACACCCGCCGTAAGAGGAAATTCTTTCTCGTCGTTCAAAGCCGTTCTGAGGGACTGTCCCCCAAAATTTGAATCTCAACCAAGGGACAGTTCTCAAGTTAGTCGGAAATGTGAAGCGACTTGCAACCCGAAATGGCAACCACCTGGAAGTATAGCTTTTGTTCCAGTTTCCACTGCGATAGCAGAAAATACTTTCGTGACAGTGGCGGTGAGACATTAAACTAACAGGCGTTGCTTCCCGACTCCAAGTCTGCGCAGCAATTTTCGTTAACAAACATATTGAAGCGGCAATTGGAATTTTCCGGTGTCCGAAATGGAACATGACAATGAAATCCAGCACTTACAAAATTAATGTAATGATCAGGGCTCGGAAGTTGAAGACCTATAAATTGCCAAGAAAAGACATAAAAAGGCCTAAAAATGTCAAAAAAAGACCTAAAAACTGAAAAAAGGACGTATAAATGTGATCCAAATTAATTAATAACTTCAGTTTTAATTACATATTTAATGAATATGCGCGGCACCTCCTTATCTGACTTGAGATCCTTGCAGGCGCGTGCTGTCTGGTCGTATGCACCGTGCTGAAAGCTTCAAAACAAGAGAAAGTTGCCACTTACAGCGCGATCTTCCAGACAAGTTACGGTTAAAGGACCTTGTACCGTACCTGCTTCAGTCGTCCAAAAATGTTTTTCTCTCGTTTCAGGGATGGTTCAAATATATTTATTTCTTTTATTTCTTTACTACAGAAAGGATGTTTAAGAGGTGATGAACTGATGATGATTCGAATTGAGAATGGGCAGTAAAAACGTAGTCGACAATGTACACCTTCTGGTGTAAACATCCAACGCCAAAGCCACAGCAAAAGAATACAAACTTTTTAATTGGTCCATTGATAGGGACATTGATTTTTCTTTTTCAGGACTTCTTGTAGCACATTTCCCCGCGAAATACACAAGAACTTATACTTCCACTATGCGTTTAAACTAGTGTTTCAAATTGTAGGTCACATGACCTACTCCGTTCGTGAGAGTTTGATACATTAGATTGTGTAGGAAATTTCTGTCCGAGCGATGTTACGGCTCTCGTGTGACGGTAGGTGCGCGCTCGATCTCCGTCAAAACGTCGCCACTTTGCTCGGTTTGAGCAAAACGTTCCGGTAAAAGTGAAAAGTGGAGGAAACCTCTATTTGTACATGGTTTCATGTAGCCTCGCGAGTTATTAAATGCATAACGCACATTATAGTTTTGGACTCGCGTACTTTGACCACGTCTTGTACGCTCGCAAGCCTGACCTTCGGCCACGTTGTGGGCGTAATCATATTATAGATGGGGTAAAATGTCAGCATGTTGTATTTAATGAAGGGGAACAAATGTATAAGTTGGCTAATTTGAAAAGTTTAGAAAGTAACTTAATGTGTGTATGGGCTCTAATAAGGTACAAATATTCAAAATATTTTTGTCTATTTACTTAGTAATAAACTGAGTAAGTAATAACCGTTTCAAGATAATTAGTTTGGATGTTTTGCATAAACGAATTCAATAGCGGCACTAAATTGGAAATTCAATATTTTCGTCTTTTGTCATTTTCACATTTTTAAACTTAATTGGAAAATAATTGTTTTCGTCATTCTCCTCAAATTCCTACCTTGCCTCTGCAATAAATTCTGACGCTCGTACTTTAAAATACCAAAATTCTACTATAATTCACTTAACAGTAGCTTACGGGGTGAAAATAAACTTTCTTTAAGTTCCCTAGCAACGTCCGTTTCCATGGTGAACAACAATCACGGCAAACTCCCTAAATAATTGTTCGTTATTATACCTCTAAACATTTAATTAAAGCAACCACGCAACCACGATGAAAATATTTTCGCATTGATTTTACCAATATATACGTAATTGTATCTGGGCTGAAACTCCTTATGTAGATGTCAGTCTTGTTTGTGGCACCTTTTCAAAACCAGGAGTTCATTCATCTGTGTGTGATCTGTGGTAGCTAGACAATTAAGAATTGAAAGGAAACAATGTGTGCTGCAAAAGAAAATGTCCGTGGAAACGGTTGCTAAGGACGTGAGGAAAGGGCATTTTCACCCTTAGAAAAGGGCCAAGTGAGCGATTTTTTAAAATTTTCTCGGCCTTTTGGGACATTTTCATGGGGGGTCGTAATCGGGCATTTTTTTGGCTCCGGGGCTTCTTCCTTCATGGAGAACCAGAGGCGTCTCCTGAACGCATGCGCCAATTGTGGGAAAGTAATGAAAAGTAAGTGAAAGAAAGTAATAAGTCTTTTCCCACAATTGACGCATGCGTCACTTCAGATCCAAGAAATGTAATATAAGCGTAGTTGAGCGATCTCGTCTAAAATAAATACTTCTATATGAAGAAATTAGAATGTAGAAATGCTCATTAATGTCGTCGCAGAGCAAACTGTCCTTTTTCCCACAATTGGCGCATGCGTTGAGGAGACGCCTCTGTGGAGAACATTTATGTCAGTGAGTGAGCGGTAGGATTGGGGCTTTATATATATTGGATAAAATGTTGTGAAACGAGCGCGTCATACATGCAGAAATATGCTACATATTGTTTTTTTAAGCCTAAAACACAATATGTTGGCGGGATTTTTCGTTGTTTGAGCACAAAATGTGTTGAAATTTGCGGGGAAATCAAAAATTCCCGTTATATCGTGAGTTCCTATGGGTTAAAATGTATGCAGAACGCATTCATAAACATTTTTGTTTGGAACAGTTAACATTTTTGGATGTTCTCGCGTTTGCGAAAAATCTAGGCCCGTATTCATTGCCTTTGTGCAATGCAGCTTAACGTGTCGCTTCGGTTTGGAAGGTTGCGTTTATTACTGACGGTTCATTTTCAAGCGACACGTGTCGCTTCGGTCTGAAATACCCCTTACTCCAACATTTTCACAGCGTACATCCACGCATTTCTTGACCTTGCCCATCTCAACCTTGGGCCCATCTTTGGCGCGTGGCCTAATTCGAATGACGTAAGCAATTAGCTGCCGATGTACAGTTTGGAGGCGTCGGTTAATGAAGGCAGAAACGACAATTTCCTGTCTGCATCCTGACTGACGCCACGAACGCCCTCGTCTTTGTTTTTCTCTCCCCTCCCCTCCCCCCTCACCTCTCCTGTGGGTTGACTTTGATGATAAGCTGCGATTCATGTCCTGAGGGAAGATAATTTAAGAGGTGGCCTGCTGGAGTTACATAATTTGATCCCCAACGAAGGTTTCAAGCGAAGGATGGAGTGGGCAGGTCGCGTGCTAAGTTCAGGACAATGAGACGCCTGTTGTGGGTTTGTCTGGGACATGACGTAATGGAGCTCCCTGTTATGAGGAGCGCTTCTCGGCTTTCAGATGTCAATTGCAAAGACACGTGTGCGGAAATTGTCTACGTCATCGTGATGGTACTCGAGGATGCATCTTTGGGGCATATTCTTCTTAACATAGAAGTGGGCGAAGTGAGCTGACAGTGCCGTGGGGCTTGTAGAAAAGAAAAAGTATTATAATAAATAGAAGCGACAAAAATAATGGAAAAGGCTGAAAAAAGAGAAAAATGTTCACCACATCACGCTACCACGGCAGGATTCCCGGGTTCGAATCTCGGCCGGGACACTGATGTTCTTTGTGAGTGTCCCTTAATCAGTTTCATCACATAACTCATCTTCGTCGTCGCGATTAGCCAAAAGTGGCAGAAAAGCGAAGTAAAATAAACCAAATCGATCAATCAATTTTCCTCTTGCAAGAAGAAAGTGAGAGAGAAAAGGGAGAGGAGAGAAAGAGGGAAGGAAGGAAAGATATGGGGTGTCTCCCCCTCTTCCCCCTCCCTCCCTCGCCCATCTTTCCAAGGAGAGAAGGCATCTGCATTCCCTCTCACACACTTATAGGAAAAGGAGAAATTACATTCCACTTTTTTTTTTTTTCAAATTTTGTACTGATGCGTGCACAACATGGACGCATCTACTAGAATAATCCGAAAAATCCCATTCCTGTGTTTTAGAGTAATTTTAGGCGTAATTAGACGCACGCTGTTACGGCTCTGTGTTATTTGGAAATTTTCATATGTTCCGCGAATCAACGCGCGCCTGTAATTTAGTAACTAACCTGAATGTGATTTACTGACGCCTGCAAATTCTAAAGCAAATTTCTTTTCTATAAAATAAGTTAATGAAAGAAAGATATAATATCTTAACTTTTAAAATGTTTAACGTTCATTGAACGCAATCATTTGTAATCAAAGGGGGTTGGAGAGTAAACCCTCAGAGGTATAATTATCCAGAAATGTCGATATTGACAAATTGGCTCCTGGGTGGACTAAGGAGATTATCCTGGGTGGACCAGGCGAAATTAGACAATTATAAAATTCGCTTATAAACCGTATTCAGTTAGCACTAATTATGACTAAATTATCCCTTCCGTGATCCTCAGTTTAACTGCATCTCTTCCACCAAAGTGACTGTGTTCTGTTACTACAATAAACTATTGAAATGATAATTCAGTGTTCGTGATTCCATAATCCTGGGATGGCTTGAGTGTAGGCCCAGATAGAGTTAGTGTTACTGGCAGTAAAAGCAACGAGTTCACTAACTGATCAACGGGACGGGAACGTAGCAACATTATACGTCTAATGCGGAAATGACTCATATTTACTCCAAGTAAAGGAAAGGAAATCATATTTTGAACTGAAATGAAAACCTGCGAAATGGCGCAAATATCACATTTCTTTGTAAAAATACGTAAAATATCTAAAAAAAAACAACATTAAATTAATATATATGTCATTTTTTAAATATTTTACTTGGCTGCAGGCACGTACCCAGGGGAGGGGCCATGCCCCCCCCCCCGAGCCATTAATTTTTTTAACGTGAACCTATAAAAAAGCTATGAAAATAACCGACGATTTTTTAAACTTTTTAAAATTTCAATTTTGTCCTTGCATAAACGAGTAGAGATGCAGTCTCCAGAAGTCTGCAGTCTGCGATATTGGGTACTTTAGTTTTATAACCATTGATGCAAGGCTACCAGCAATGGCGGCGATTGGAGGGGCATCGAGGGGGGAGGGCAGTGACCTCCCAGTTTTGGCACCCAATTGCCGCTATTGCCTACCAAGTGAAAATTTCTCTCTCTCTATTTTTTTGGTTAACCATAGCCCGCTTCGATCCTTCGTAGCGGGGTATGGGTTAACTACATTTAGAATTATTTATTGTAGTAATAATTGCTAATGCGTATATTTTGTAAACATAATTATCGTGGCTGTTCAATGGTTCTGGTATAAGAAAATAAAGGAAACAATTTTAATTTGCAAATACTTCGGAACAGTATAGGCGATTGGGTGCGAAAACTGGGGAAAGGGGGGCAAGGACAGTTATTTTTTTCTTAATAGTACGGGGGCAAAAGTGGCAAAAAAGAAGTCGGGGGCAACTGCCCCAACGTCCCCCCCAAATAGCCGCCAATGTGTGTGTGTGTGTATAAACACGGATCTGGCCCCTCCCTAAAAAAATCCTGGGTACGGGCCTGCTTGGCTGCATACAAGAAAAGAATCTACATTATTTCAATTCTATTGTTATAACTAGCTTTTATTGTTAAATGCTTCAGCATTGTGTCGGCACAAACTCGTAATGCTTTTGGTAATCAATCCATACAAACCTGCATACAAGTACAAACAAATGAAGTAACAAATCATATGCCCATTGTTATCTGAGCATTCTTTTTCTGCGATTGTGTTTTTCGTAGAATGTTTGTGTATATTCACCGCAAGATAAGGCCTAGCTGCCTGGGAGGGGTGATATTACTCAGTACTACGTCATGCTTCGCAAGAGTTTTATGAAGCCCTTTGGCCCTTGGCTGGTGTGTCACACAAGAGTTCCAGCACTTATGCATGCCCATTGTGATATCAGCCCTCGCTAGTTTCTTGTTTGCACTAAAGCGTAATGTAAACGTGCTTCAAGTTAGAAACAATGTCAAGAATTTGTAATACGAATTCAGAAATAGTGTGATTTTGTTGGTGGTAAGGCGGGAAGGGGATCGAAAAAATGAGTGAATTACAGGAACATTCTGTCACTGTTTTCTCACACCTGGAAAATGAGGCACTTGTTACAATCATTCAGTCGTTACTTTTCCTGATTAAAGATAAGTTGAAAGAAACCTTCACCATTGCATTTCTCGTGAAATTCTAGCCTGATTTGATATCACATCACCCCCTTTCCAATTAAATTTTTTCAGTTGAATTCAATATGGCGGACGTCCGCTTCGAATACACCAAGTCCTAACCTGTTTCTATCATGACTATTTGTACCTAGCCTACGTTTTGGAGGGTGTGTTAAAGGACTTTAGAATTACCCTGTAGTTTAGATCCTAAAGTGTTGGTCGTGAAAGTCTGTGCTAAAGCATTTGTTTTCGAACATTATTTTTTCAACACGTTTAATTTCACATTAATAATGGGAAAACAAACACACAAACTATTCTTGAAAGACAGAAATAAGAAAAATGCTTGATAAATGCATTCCAAATGTAATTCTTTTTTTACATTGACATGCATAACTTCATGCACGATGTATGGTTCACACATATGCAACATGGAGAGACCTAAAATCAGAAAATACATATGCAACATGCCAACACTAAAATGTGTACTCATTCAAAGTTTCTTTAATACATATATCTATATATATGTATATATATTAAAGAAACAGTGCTCGAAAAATTTTCTTCAAAGCTAGGCGCCAGCTCTGAAAATCAGGCGCCAGGAAAACACCTACTAGCAATTGTGTTTCAAAAGTCCCACAATTCAAACTTTGAAAATGTAGATCATGAAAATCATAAGATATATTTACACCAGGTTTTCTGTACTAAACTAATCCTGTAGGCTATCATTGGGTTTATAAATTTGTTAGCATTTTTCTAAATAAAGGCAATTACATTATTTTAAAAAAAAAAAAACATTGTTAATTTGCTGAAGACATCTGAGAACTAATTTTGAACAATAAATGCCAACTCTTAAACAATTTGTGGGATCATTTTTTGGAGTTTGGTTGTAAAACAGTTGCTTTGTGAGGTAGCTACAGCAGAAGCAGGAAGGGCATTTTTATTGGAAAACTTCTTGCACATGAGTGTAAGAATGAGTAGTAAAATACTCTTCAGCAACGCACACGTACTGCTCCAATGAATACGCCATGCTGAATCAATTAAAACAAACAGGCACAGAAGCAGCGAAAGTGAGCGAAGAGAATTCAATGTAAACAGGGGAGTCTAGAATTCTCTCAAGAGCCCAATTTCGGCACAAAATCTTGATTTACGATTTTTCACGTAAATGTATAGCCAATACTTAGACACATGTTTGCGACTGTTGGCATATTTCGACCTGCTAGTGTTGCACTTTTCGCTCAACCCATAAAATCGCCAGTCAAAAATTCATCAAATGTTGCACATGACCAATATTGGTAGCAAATGACAGACTGACATGGCATCAGTCATCAAATGTCTGATTATGACCCTTCGATAATTTCTTACATATTTTTCTTACTCAGAAGTTCATTTCTGGATAAATTTGAATGTTGCTTTCCGCCAGTTATTAATTTATATAATTTTCTGTATGGAGTGAACTGATATTTTTAAGCATTGAAAAATATCTCAATGGATGAGACTTTATAATGCAGAAAACCCGGTGTAAATATCTCTTATGATTTTCATGATATACCACATTTCCAAAGTTTGGATTGTGCGACTTTTGAAACACTCTGTATAAGATGCTGAGTATCACGGTATTCAAAACATCGCTAAATCATTTGAGAAAGCAGGAAATGGGGTGTTGGGGGACAAAGCGTAAGAAATTGTTACGGACTCTATGGAATGCTCACAACGTTGATAAAAAAAAATCATAAGCTAACTTACGCTGTACTGCAATTTGAACTTAGAATCATCAAAATATCGTACATATAACAGCAAAAGATCACAGTCGCCAGGCTGAAATTTTTAGTCGCCATGGCGACCTGGCGGCCGGGATTTTTCGAGCCCTGTATATACATACAACATATATTATTTAAATACATTACACAATCAATTCGTCCATCTCATAATAAACCAACAGCAAAAATTATATAAATTGTCTCTAAATGTGGACGCTCCTTTCCTTCAAGATAATTGTTCATGCATTTAAGACAAAATCAATTAAGAGAAGTGTTACTTCTCTCTCTAGCAATTTACAATGCATTACAAAAAATAATTATACATTGCGAGCGAAGCGAGCAAGAAAATTTTTAGATCAATTGCTTTCCAGACTAACATCAATATTGATTTAATAGGGCGTAAATAATTTCACGGGGCGCCGTGGCATTATATCTTTTACAACTTTTTTCATTTAGATCGTCCGCCGCCCCCTAGCCACGGCGCTGATCTTGATAAAACTAAGAAGAGCATGTATACTGCGAGCGAAGCGAACAAGAAAATTTTACGAAAAGGATTTTATTTACATAAAATTTGCTCCCTGCAGTTACCCTTGGCCTTCAATGTTTGCTCCCCCTAGAACTCATTTCCGTCCACGGTTGGAGGGGGCATTGCCCCCTCTGCCCCCCCCCCCCCGTGGTTGCGCCACTGCAGTCAGTATGTCTCCACATTCGCACCGTTCGTTGTTCGTAGGATATCCAGACGATAGTTCAGTTCCATCCATGTACGCTTCGGTGTTACACGAGCATTCTCGGAGATCAGTGTTGATGGTACTCGGTGATCCACTGTTCTAAACTTTCGCTGCACTTGTATTACAAATTTTAACTCCGCAAGACACACACAGTTTGTTTGTTTTTCTGTGAAGACGTCAGTCCTGTTTGTTGAGCCAGCTAGCGCCACCACTCGCCGGAGTCGCGAACTAGCACAACGATGCCAAAGTTTCATAGTTGTCAGTTTTCCTGTCACAGAGAAGACATATTCCCTGTGCCAGCTAACTAGATCAGGAGAACGAGAACAAGTCTCTGCGCAAGTAGTGACGCGAGACGGCTCCACCAATGAACAGTGAGAGAAACGGGATTGCGTAATGGGCGACTGGAATTACCCGATTTCCTTGCTTCGCTCTTGTCACAGGTCCGTAGCTAGAATTGATCTCCAGGGGGCTCACTGGTTATCAGGGGGGCTTTGTAAACAAAGTCCATTTTTTAAAAAAAATATTAAATGAAGGTAAATTATGTGTGGGGGGCGCTCATTCATTTATAAATATCATATACTACACAAATACTACATTTTTCTAAATTTTTTAAAACATCTCTTGAAGTGTTAATTGACTGATACTGAAATTATCCCTTACACACCCCATACTATTTTAGATGATACAGATATGTATATCACACACAAAAAACTCACAATATTTAATCACAGTGCCTACAGCACATTCCACCCCTGGCCGAAGCAATGAAACTCCCCTTCGTTCCCGAAATTTGGGAGCTGTTGTTGAACTTTGACGCAGATGCGGAGGGAACTTGCATGATGCCATCAAAGTCACAGATTTCTGTCTAAACAGGAGGTTGCAACACGGACAGTGAAGGTACAGATAAAGAAGCTCCCCTATGAAAGAACTTTCTGAAGTCTAGAGAAAATTATAAATACTTAAATACTTGCAGCTACTTCTGTTCATGAACAAAATGAGCGAATGTAATATACTGTTCAGATTCTGTGGACTTATCCTTAAAGTTGTGAGTTGACTACATTTTCACTCTTCGCTGCAAACAAATTATGCAAAATAGTTTACCTGATGTAAAGGAGGGCTGACGGCAGTGCCAGGTGGGGGGGGGGGTGGCTGACGGCAGTTCCAGGGGGGCTGAGCCCTCTCTCCTGGCTACGGGCCTGTCTTGTCAGCGTTGCAAACTTTTGAAAAGGATAATACCGTACGCACATGGTAAACAAATTTTGACAAGCCGTACATTTGGCGTACTGACTAAGGTCCGGACGGTACGGTTGGCAACGCTGCGCTTTCACCACTCGATTTCCCACCTCATCTGCAGGTATGCGCAGCCCTGCTCTACAGTTAGCTGATACAGGGTATATGTAATTTAGTTTTCATTCTACAAGGAAAGGAAGTTGTGTACATCATTAGTAGACACCCGGTACTTTGGCCAAGGAAACTTGTTCAGTGCACTTTTTGACATGTACACCGTTGTCTCCTTTTCAGAATGTATGCCTGCGCGGCGCGTGCTGTACTTCCTGTCCTTCTCCGGGTTCCTGGTGAGCTTCATGATGAGGAACGACATCAACATAGCGATTGTGGCGATGGTCAAGTTCTCCAAAGACCTGGAGGTCCTCAACAACACCAACAAGCACTGCGTGGACAACATTGGCAACGTCACAGTCAGCCCCAACGAGGTAAGTCACATGCACTGGGCAATTCACTTCACATCCTTCAGCAGGGGGAGATTACCACTAGGCTATCCTAGGCTATAACCTAGAGGCCGCACAAACATTAGATGCTGAAGGAGCAGAAGTGATAAACGCAGTCGACTTTTAAAATTCCTTAATATTGTAATAACAGCAAAATAAAACAACTAGTCAAGTCCGGGGTCTCCCTTATCGCACAACATTTCAGCACCCTTGCGTTCTGACGTCAGACGAGGAATGCTTACGTCGTTAGGTTAGGTTTTATTTTCATAAATACACTGAAAATTTATTATTTATGCTAAGAGAACTAAATCTAGCTTGCCTAGTCTAAAGCCCGCATCACACGGAACTGGATTTCCAGTAGGTATGTCCTAGTTGACGCTGGACTGGCTACCCATTTGCTAGTTTTCGCCTCACACGATACTTATCAACGTACTTGTCGATAGACTTTTGTTCCCATACGAGTGCAGTTGTAATGGCGGCCGCGTGAGAAGTAAACAATGTATCACTTCACATTTTTAAAAGCCGATAACTATTCAGCCGAGAGGAATAACGTTTCGTATAAAACGTTATTAGGTACAAAACAATGGCGCTGCTTAAATACATACTTTACAACGTTTACTGTACACGTATGGAAGAATATTTTAGTTGCTTCAAATGTAAACACCGTGCACTCAGCATAGATGGTGTAACTCAACGCGCCTTTCATGCTGTATACGTTATACATTGCTGGAGTAACACTCGGAAACCACGGACAAAAGCGCTCCTTTGCACACTCACAGATTATCTTCACATGGCGAAACTTTGCTCTGATTGGCTGTTCCACAGAATCCAGTCGAGGAAAGCAAGTAGCAATTAGAACATGTCCTATTCCTCCAAACCAGTCAAGCAGTCAGCCAGGCGGCCATGATTGCTACCTAGAAAGTTTGTTCAGCGCCAACTTGGGCATTCCTACTAGAAATCAAGTTCCGTGTGATGGGGCTTAACAATAAAAACATTCCCCGCTGACGTCAGAACACAAGGTTGCTCAAGTGTTGTGCGATAAGGGAGACCCGTCAAGACCTTTTACTTTGCTTATTTCATAAAAGACTGTGGAAGCAGTAGCGAAGCGTAGTCTTACGAAGGAGGCAAGCAATGTTTCAGTACAATAAAACATGTAGTACAACGACATGCCGAGGGGAAAGATTCAAGGTTTATAGCCTCATTTACCCAGTCGCTGGATTTGTCAAAATATCGTAATAAAGTGACTGTACTAAAAATAAACCATATGATCCGCAAACGTCACATTTACTTTTTAAAATAAATCCAGGTAACGTTATTCATATGATATTAAACGTTTTGCATATGCGAACTTTCCGCATACGACTAAAGGGAGACGGAATTTCTTACTTACTTATTAGTACCTTTATTTGTTCATTATTATTTAATATGGTCAAACGGTGACCAAACCGATTTAGATAAAAAAAAATGGGAATCATTTGTTTATTTTACGCTGCATGATGTAATTTAGTATTTTTGGGCACCCTAAAAACCGCATTGGAGTAACTTTAAACACTAAATAAAAAGTTAAACACAAACAATAAAAAATTCATTTCAAAGCAAAGAAACACATGCATAGACGATGTACTCACCACAATAAATTTCAAACTCTTGGTGTTGGTCGACCCCCTTCCACGATTTTCATTTTAACACTTATCTCTCTCGAGCTAAACGAAGCAATTTTCAATTGCTCAATAATACACCCGCACTTCACATCAACCGTTCCTAAATACGCGTTCATTCCGATAAATTCACAGCACAAAACACGAAGCAACAAACACTCACACTATCCCACGCGCTTTCCACAACTGCAAATGCAAGCATCCACACAAGATCACTTTGAAAATCTCTGAAACAACAGAAAGTGATACCAACCTATTTCATTAATTTTATCCGTCACAAAGGAAAGATATATCAGTTTGGAGATAAAAATTACGCGGAGGAATCAGAATCATTTCAGCAGAACGAGTATGTACATTAATATTTAAGTAATAAAGTGTCATTCAATGGCGTGCCCGGGGCGAAGGGGGGGGGGTTGGATGGTAGACATAACCCCCTTTTGGCCCAGTATATCTAAGAAAAAACGTCAAAGGAAGGAAAATATGACAAAATGGGGACCGTAAAAAGATCCTGGGAACACCACTTGCGTCATAATAATAGAACTTAAAACATATTCGGGCCTCCCCGATGGCGCAGTGGTAGTGTCGTCGCCTTGTAATCAAGGGGTTCCGGGTTCGATACCCGGTGGAGGCACAAGTGTTTCAGATCCCATTTTAAACTGTAGGTCCAGTCCCGATTAGCCTTACTGTGCATAAAGTGGACTTAAAACAACAAATCAATCAATCAATCATTAAAACATATTCTTGTGCTCATAATATGCAGAATGTATACGATTTACTTCTATGCCATGTACAAATATCAGTAGATAGTTCTTTCTCAGATAGCTTTATTTTCACCCCAAGTTTTATTCAAAAGCAGTCAATTTATTGATTGTAAAATTTGTGAAAGAGCTCACTTGAATTACTGCGTAAATAATTTGGCAGTTGCAAACACTGGTAGCGGTCAACACTTCTGGCGTAATTTGAGCTGGACCGACCAGGAAGCAGGGTGCAGGACCAAGGTCCGTCCAATCTTCCCTCCCTCCCTGAGAAAACTCTTCACGGGGGTGCAGAAATTCCACTGCCCCAACTCCCAATGTCAACTTTTTTTACGCGTTTTACATTTCGCGAAATCTAAAATAATTTGTAATATAATATGATATATATGGAATTTAGAACAGTGATAATAACTTCTTTTAGTTATTTTATGACTAACAATTATTATTATATTTGCGATCTTGTTTACGTGTTCATGAAGACAAATATTCGTTACTAGTCTTTGCTGGCAACGTACCCATAGATGAATCCTTCTGCTTTCGGTTGAACTCGGCTATTTTCGGGAATCACGCAAGCTCGGAAAGCACAGCTTTTTGTAGAAGCTTTGTGGACGGGTTCCACCAGAATTTCACGCTTCGCCATGTGACTCCTTCGGAGGCCTTATTTTCCCGCAGAACGGCTGCAAGCATTGAGGCTGGTGCTTGCTACAGAGCTGCTGGGGGAGTTTGCGGCCGCTTTTTTTTCGCGAAATCGAGTGCGATGGAAACTAAATACGGTTAGAACATTAAGTACATTAAATGATATTCGAATTATGCAAGCAGTGCTTGCATTGCTTGTACTATATCTTCGCCTCTGTGTGGAAGGAAGGAGTTTCTAGCATATAAATAACTTATTACATCATACGACTATTATCAGTACTATATTGAATGCAATTTGAGTAATTTTTAATCAGATGTATCTATATGTTAAAGTTTACAAGTATTATTAATAGAGAGTATGCAATTAGTGGAAGTAAAGCACCTTTATAACTAGAGAACTGATTTTAAGGTGCAAAATTCTGGTCAGGAAAGGTTCTGAAAATGTTTTTAAAAAACTGCTGATAAAATGTCTACTCAGGTCTAAACCAGTTGCATGAACATTCTTTATACAACACTGTATTAAATAATATAATTTATGGTAAACATGGTATAATTTATATTATACCATTTTATATCTCTCGTTCTGCTCTACAAAATGACACTATAGGATTTTATGTAGATGCTTAAGAATAGTGAAAAATCATTTATTTTTCTGTCCAATTTTTAAACAGAACGTGAAAGAGAAGGAAGGAAAAAGGTGCTGAAGCATCAAAGAGGGGGTAAGAAGGGGGATAAATGTGCTAATCTCACAGAAAGGTGCAACAAAGCGTGTTCATTTTTCTTGATGTCACGTCACAAAATACATGCCTCAAACGATCAGTATGAAAACGGCTATATTTTTGGAAAGCTGGTGCACTTTGAAATTCGTTCCTATATTATAACAAAACTAACAATAATAATAATAATGTAGGGTGACCAGACATACTCTTTTAGAGGTTCATATACTCTATACTCTTTTCAATTTGCAAAAATCCCCAAATATACTCTTTTCCTTGCTATTTAATTTCACATTATTTTATGCGTAAAATGCCGTAAAATCCACAGAACGGAGAACGTCAAGGTGTCAACAAACTGAATCCTTGACTCAAGAATTTCCTATGAACAATTTCAAGTGTCATTTTCATATTCCATCAACAAGCAAAACGTATTTCAAATTCATTGGAATTTAATGATAATTATTTGGGTTGAGCCGATACCACTTTGAACCGATACCGATACTCTTACCGATTCCCACCGATACTTGAAAATTGCAATAATTAAAATTTGTTCAAAATATTGATCAATATTGGTGTGTAAATATTCTCCTCCAATTATATGCATCAACATACCAAGAAATTTGCTTGAGAATATTCAAGAATTGCATCAGAATATTAAAATAGATATTATGTAGTCACAAAATATAGTTTTTTGTGCAAAATTAGTGTAAAATAAAAAGCAAGTTTTAATTTTGCATAATTTCCAGGATAATTAGACTGTCAAGAAGTCGCGAGGGATTTTTGCGGACCCCGTGAAAGAGCAAAATTCATGGGCACCTTCAACCTATAGACTATACTCTTCTTGGTCAACAAATATCTGGTCACCCTAAATAATGACAACAGGGCCCAAAACAAAGGATAGCATGGGGTCTAAATTTATTAATTCATCATCTTCCTGTTCTTTAGTGACGTATTTCGTAAGTTAAGCAAGATCTTTTTTCTGGGAAGAAATGTTCCGATACTCTTCAACTTGTTTGTCATTGTGTTCATCATAAGGTCTCATGCGAAATTAGGTCGGATTGAAAAGGCGGGGGGGGGGGTTTGACTCTCGTTGGAATAAGTTAAACAATGCCTTGTTCTCCTTTCTCCCTCCCTTTTATTGTATAATTTTTCTAGCTTTCCTTTCTTTTCTCAGCTTTAGTACCTCTTCATTCGTGTTTCTTCCTTGCTTCTCCTTCACTTATTTTTCTGTTTTCCCTCCTATTTTCTGTCATTTTTCTTTATTCTTTCTCTCGGTCGATCTTCTGCTGTTCCTCCTCCTGCTCTGTCTCTTTTCTGTCTTTCTGTATTTCCTATTTTCCTTCTCTCTCTCTTTCTCTCTTTAACTTTCTCTTTATCTTTCTCTATCTTTATCTTTCTCACTCTCTATCTTTCTCTCTCTCTTTCTCTTTATCTTTCTCTCTCTCTTTCTCTTTATCTTTCTCTCTCTCTTTTTCTTTCTCTCTCTTTCTCATTCTCTCTGTCTCTCTCTCTTTCTCTCTTTTTCTTCCTCTCTCTCTTTCTCATTCTCTCTGCCTCTCTCTCTCTCTCTTTCTCTTTCTCTCTGTCTCTTTCTCTCTGTCTCTCTCTCTCTTTCTCTCTGTCTCTTTCTCTCTCTCTCTATCTTTCTTTCTCTCTGTCTCTCTCTCTCTCTCTCTTTCTCTCTCTTTCTCTTTCTATTTCTCTCTCTTTCTCTCTCTCTTTCTCTCTCTCTTTCTCTTTCTCTCTTTCTCTCTTTTTCTTTCTCTCTCTCTTTCTCATTCTCTCTGCCTCTCTCTCTCTCTCTTTCTCTTTCTCTCTGTCTCTTTCTCTCTGTCTCTCTCTCTCTTTCTCTCTGTCTCTCTCTGTCTCTTTCTCTCTCTCTCTATCTTTCTTTCTCTCTGTCTCTCTCTCTGTCTCTCTCTCTCTCTTTCTCTTTCTATTTCTCTCTCTTTCTCTCTCTCTTTCTCTTTCTCTCTTTCTCTCTCTCTTTCTCTCTCTCTTTCTCTCTTTCTCTCTCTGTCTCTTTCTCTTTCTCTCCCTCTCTCTTTCTCTCTCTCTTTCTCTCTTTCTCTCTCTCTCTTTCTCTGTCTCTCTCTTTCCCTGTCTCTCTGTCTCTCTCTTTCTCTGTCTCTCTCTTTCTCTCTCTCTCTCTCTCTCTCTCTCTCTCTCTCTCTTCTCTTCTCTCTTTAGCATATCATTTCTTTCATTCTTTCTCTTATGGCGACGGGAAGTAATGAGAATAAGTTTTATTGACTTACCATTTATTCAACGCAAACAAGTAATTGCAGGTATTACATCCCGTACGTACATACTTCTGCACTCGGGAGAACAAACGTCGAGCCACTGCCCGATCCACCGTCTGACGCCAAGCGATCAGCTCTTACAACTGCTTCCTCCTTCTTATCTCGCTCGAGCCGCGAGGCATGAGGAGCGAGATAATTGGAAAAATTGAAAACAGTATATGGGGTATTCTTACGGGTGGAAATTCCTTTCCTGACGATATGAATCCGGTTACAACAGCATGTTTCATGTTTGCTCTAATTACTTCTGTCGAGGCACTTACTGTTATGGAAGTCTGACAAGACGACTGGCTATCTATAATTTATACGTAGTGGTTATGTGCAATCAAGGCAACAATGGAAAGTAAAAATGTGGTTTTCGTGTAGATTTAACTTTTTGAATGAAATTATAGATATGAGTAAATTGAAATTTCCGACTTTTGTTGGTTTATTGTGTCTATTTTCCACGAATCTAGGACAGTTGCGATGGCGGGCAATTGCGATGAAGCCAAAACCACGGACAATTGCGATGTTTTTGAAGGTGATGGTCATTTTACAAATTAATGGTAGGGCAATTTCGACGATCAGGGCCTAACCTAACCAAAGGCGCCATAGAACAAATAATGCTGTAGAAGGTTGGAACAACAAAATAAATAGGTGGCTTGGAAGACCGCATCCAAAAATTCATGACGTTCTGGCCTGCCTCAAGAGCAAAGCAGAAGGCACCAATATCAAGTACATGCGGATGGAGCTAAATATAGAAGATCAGAAAAGGAATAATCGTGACATTAAAATCGACGAGAGTTGGGAAGTGTATTCGCACCGTTCAAAAACTGGATTGAATCAAATTCCCAGCCGAAAATATCAATATTTCACACAATTTTCTTGTAGGAGGTATTGTACGAGGTGTTAAGTCACCCTTCAATTTAATAGAAGATTTGAAATGGGTAAATTTCTCGTATCGGACAAACGGATTTCTTCAAATTTACAGGAGAAATTACTTACCGAATGCAGTTTCTTTAGACTTGTGGAAGTTCGGGGAAGTGTTTTCTCGCATCGTTCATTGAAGTTTGCCGGTAAATCATCTATTTTTCGATATAAATGTGTGACCGATGCACGGAAGATGTTGCATCCATTTCCTTCCAGTCGGATGTTGTCTGTGTGTGATGGCGTAATCACGGTCAATGCCGGTCAGTGTTTCCAAACACGTCTTTTTGTAACTGAAGAAGGTACGTTTCCGCAAATGGTTCGTGGGGCTATGTGTCAATGGTTCGTGGGGCTATGCGAGAATGGTGTGTGGGGCTACGCATTTTCTTTTCTAAAACAATTTTTAACGATTGTAACCTAAACGTGACCCTACCTAACCGAACCTTACCGGAAATGGTTCGTGGGGCTATGTATCAATGGTTAGTGGGGCTATGCGTCAATGGTTTGTGGGGCTACGTAGGTATTTTTTGGTGCAGTGGGGTGAAAACACTGCATGCCGAGTACGGTAGTGAAACTGTGACCGCCATTTTGCGTGTTACCGAAGGCAAAAAGAAACTAAGAAAACCTACTCGATATGTCGCAAATGGAGCTTATTTCCGTGAAATAAACGAAATGCCACCTTCAACAATGTTTCTCAATGCACAATACGTAAGTACGAATTTTGAAATTAAAAGAACTAGCAAATTTCAGCCGTTTGTCCGATACGAGAAATTTACCTTAAAATGTAATCGCAATTGTCCACCCGCCCTTTCAATTCTGTGTTCATCGCAATTGTTCGCCATCGCAATTGTCCGGCTACCGTACTATCTGCCTGCCTATTTTAACCAAAATAAACGCCTGAATTTCCTGGCTCTGGTTATTTGTTTTTAATCCCACTTTTATAAAGTGCCAGTGCGGCGTACCCCCAGAACTGTACCTAGATATATATATAATTGACCGCAGTCCTTCTCTTCTTGATAAGACTCTACGTATTCTTCTTCTTCTTTCAGAAAGGTGAATTTGACTGGGACAGCACCACTCAGTCTGTGATCCTGAGCTCATTCTACTGGAGCTACATCTTCTCGCAGGTGGCGGGCGGTGCCCTGTCCCAGAGGTTCGGCACCAAGATCGTTTTCGGTGGAGCTCAGTTGACGACCGCTCTCTGCTCACTCCTCATCTCCCCGGCGGCTGACTTCCACTATTCAGCCATCGTTGTTCTCCGCTGCATACAGGGTGTGGCGTCGGTCAGTTGTTTTCTCTTCTTTTGCCAAATCTTGAGTGTGTGGTTTTATGTAAGCTGCTTTAAGATTCAATTCAATCCTAAATTTAGTATAGGACATCAATTTGCAAAGTACCAATAACAACTGTTTCTTTAGTCGTTAAACGTCCTTAAACATTTGATAATACCTACAATAATAGCAGTTATTTTAACCATAATGTTTTGAAACTCTCAATATACTGACCAAGGCAGAAATTTATTTTATTATAAAGCATAACCTAAACGTAACGTTTCAAACTTCTAGCAAGGTCTTCTTCAGACCCTGCACCAAGTACAAATGTAACAAGATACAAAAACAGGACGAATTATATAAGCAAACATTACTCCCCTCTAAACTATTAGAAAGTTGTTGTGGAACATTCTAGCAGGTGGCTTTTCCTTGTCAACTGTGCAGAGTCTGAAGAAGACCTTGCTAGAAGGTTGAAACGTCACGTTTAGTTTATGTTTTATAATAAAATACATTACTGCCTTGGTCAGCATATTGAGTGTTTCATATCATGGAAACAAGGCTTAATGGTGTTATACCGTAATGTTTGTTTCATTGGATTTGTGAAGCAAGAAAATCTCAATTTCTTAAATGTTCGCGTATTTGGTACATTTTTATAGTTTTCTGCCACAAAGTTTGGGGTTCACTGCTATGCAAGGTAAGTCTTAGCCACTTATGGCTAATTTGCGAAGATGTGGATGAGGGATGACATGATGAAATTGATGAATGGACACTCACAAACATCCATGCCCAAGCCGGGATTCGAACCCATGACCGCGTCGTAGTGCGATGTGATAACCACTTCGCCACGGGGGCCGGCATTAGAAATAATGCATTTTGAAAAGCAGCCTCATAAAATAGTTGTAGGTACTTCTTTCTTCGTGAGGCGATGCTTCAGACGAATGAAATAAAGCAGTAATATTTGTTCAAGCGTGTGATTGACGCTAGCTGTAGCTGAACACATCTTTCTCAAAAGCCAAGAATGAAAACGAAATCTAATATCAGTTACAAAAGGTAATTGACAACAAATTTGTAACAAAGTACAAGATATTTGAAAGGAACCAGCAAATACTTAATCTGCAAAAATCATTGTATTGTTCTAATTCGGTTTTTCTGTGTTATAAGAATATCACCACACAGAGAGAGAGAATATTTCTGAAGTCTAAGAACCTTTTTATCTGTAAAGTATTTCAATTCGGTCCAGGAACCTTTTCTCCAGAACAATTTAAATACGGTCCAGCAACCTTTTTCTCCGGATGAATTTAAATACGGTCGAAATTACGTATTGAAATGAAGCAATACGCAACTTGTACCGAATTGAAATTAAATTGAAAAAAGTTTCCGGTGCTGTTGCGAAACCCAATAGAACCCATTGGAATTTAGGGGTTCCCGGCCCTTTGACAACCCTGTATTTTATTCGTTAGCAATACACAAGAATATTCAGGAGAATTGTGATATTTGCTGAACTGTTTTCTGTATTGCTATTAGTTTCGTCTGTCTGAATAAAATTGGCATTTCTGGTCCGATACCCTGTGAGTCTAACCTAGCATAAAGCAAACTTATAAAATTTGCACTAACATTTGTTTCTTTCAGGGTCTAACGTGGCCGGCCATGTTCGCCATCGTAGGTCATTGGATTCCTTTGTCCGAGAGGAGTAGATTCATGTCTTCGTTCCAAGGTAATTGAATTTTATCTTCACGGTGACTGTAAAGGTAAGAAGTTGTAAATATCGCAAGTTTTGGTTAGAGGAAGACCGGTGTTTGAAGGATATTGGTAATAAATTAGAAGGTTGGAAACACTGAAAGAAAGAATTCTCAATAGGACATTTCCGCCGTAGCCATGTAATGCAGTGTACTCGAGTACTGGAAGACAGGAATAACAACTACTATTTTTATCTACAACATCTATTGTAATTGTTTCATGAGAAAGAACTGTTCTAGAGATGAAAAGTTGAGATGAAGTGTTTATTAAGGCTATGCGCTGTGTTATTGCAAATTTGTTCCTTATTTCCAAGCTGTGATTGCGAGTTTGTCCCTTATTTCCAAGTTGCGATTGCGATTTTGTCACTTATTTTCAAGTTGTGATTTTGTCCCTTATTTTCAAGTTGTGATTGCGATTTTGTCTTATTTTGAATTTGTGATTGCGATTTTGTCTTATTTTCAATTTGTGATTGCGATTTTGTCTTATTTTCAATTTGTGATTGCGATTTTGTATTATTTTCAAGTTGTGAGTGCGATTTTGTCCCTTATTTTCAAGTTGTGAGTGCGATTTTGTATTTATTTTCAAGTTGTGATTGCGATTTTGTATCTTATTTTCAAGTTGTGATTGCGATTTTGTATCTTATTTTCAAGTTGTGATTGCGATTTTGTCCCTTATTTTCAAGTTGTGATTGCGATTTTGTATCTTATTTTCAAGTTGTGATTGCGATTTTGTCCCTTATTTTCAAGTTGTGATTGCGATTTTGTCCCTTATTTTCAAGTTGTGATTGCGATTTTGTCCCTTATTTTCAAGTTGTGATTGCGATTTTGTCCCTTATTTTCAAGTTGTGGTTGCGATTTTGTCTTATTTTCATTTTGTGATTGCGATTTTGTCACTTATTTTCTAATTGTGATTGCGATTTTGTCCCTTATTTTCAAGTTGTGATTGCGATTTTGTATCTTATTTTCAAGTTGTGATTGCGATTTTGTATCTTATTTTCAAGTTGTGATTGCGATTTTGTATTATTTTCAAGTTGTGATTGCGATTTTGTATTATTTTCAAGTTGTGATTGCGATTTTGTATTATTTTCAAGTTGTGATTGCGATTTTGTATTATTTTCAAGTTATGATTGCGATTTTGTCCCTTATTTTCAAGTTGTGATTGCGATTTTGTCTTATTTTGAAGTTGTGATTGCGATTTTGTATTATTTTCAAGTTGTAGTTGCGATTTTGTATCTCATTTTCAAATTGTGGTTGCGATTTTGTATCTCATTTTCAAATTGTGGTTGCGATTTTGTATCTCATTTTCAAATTGTGGTTGCGATTTTGTCCCTTATCTTCAACTTGTGGTTGCGATTTTGTCCCTTATTTTCAAGTTGTGATTACGATTTTGTATCTTATATTTTAAGTTGTGATCGCGATCTTGTCCCCTATATTTTCAAGTTGTGATTTTATCCCTTATTTTCAAGTTGTCGTTGCAATGGTGTTCCTTAATTTTTCAAGGTGTGATTGCGATTTTGTCTATTTTCAACTTGCAGCTTTGATTTTGTCACATATTTTTCAATTGACAATCTGGCAATCCTGTTCAGTAAAGCAATATGGTCTGCACACTCCAAATGCAAACCAATTTTCCATTTTCGTAATCCAAATCCTTTCTCCACAGGCATGAGTATAGGCATCGGCCTCACCTACCCACTGTGTGGGTTCCTCATCCACAACTTCGGCTGGCGAGTGGTGTTCTACGTCACGGGGTCCATCGGGGTGCTCTGGTGCGGCATTTGGTGGTTACTGGCCTTCGACACCCCCGCCCAGCACCCTCGGATCTCCCCGGAAGAGAGGCTGTACATCGAGGAGAACGTGAAGGATACCGTGGTCAGCTCCAAGGTATGTGTCTGTTTCTTCCCTAAAGCAGAGCTATTGGGGGTAGGGGTGTCGCGAAGAGGTTGATTAGGTGGGCGCAATATTATTTCCATTTTTCTTCCTTACCAGCTTTCTTTCTCTTTTTCTTTCCACAGTTATTTCTTTCGTTGCCTTTTCCTTCCACGTGTCCGTCTTCCCCTTTTCTCCTTGCGCGCTTCTTACTTTATCTTTCTTTCACGTTTGTGTTTCTTTCTCTCCTTCCCTCAATGTTTCTTTCTTCTCGTTTCCTTCTATCGTTTCTTTCTTTTTCCTTCTGCCTTTCTATATTCCTCTTTCTCCTTTCCATCTTTCTTTGTTCCTCGTTTCCTTCTATCGTTTCTTTCTTTTTCTTTCTGCCTTTTTTTATTCCTCTTTCTCCTTTCCATCTTTCTTTGTTCCTAGTTTCCTTCTATCGTTTTTCTTTTTTCCTTCCGCCTTTCTATATTCCTCTTTCTCCCTTCCACCTTTCTATTTTTCTTTGTGTGTCCTTTTCCTTCCATGTTTCTCTTCCTTTGTTTTCTCTTTTTCCATACACATTTATATTTTTTTCCACGTTTCTCTCTTATTCCTTCCATGTTCTTATCTCCTTTTCTTTTCTCCTTGCACATAACGTTCTTCCTTTTTATATTTCCTTACATGTTTCTATTTCATCTTCCATTATTATCTTTCTTTCTCTGTTTCCTTTCACGTTTCTCTCGTTTTTTCTCCTTCCTAGTTTTTATCGTTCTTACACGTTTTTTCTCCTTCCACGTTCCTTTCTTTTCGTTTCACCTTTTGTCTTTTTTTACTTTCACGTTTCTATCTTTCTTAGCCCCTATTTCCATTTCAGTTCTGCCATTCTATCTTTCACTCTCTTCCCCCTGTTTCTATCTCTCTCTCTTCTTCTTTTTGTGTTTCTCCACCAATTTCCTGCCGACCTCCGTGGTGGAGTGGTTAGCACAGCACGATATTCCGCCAGAGGTGACGGTGGCGAATCCCGACCCGCGCATAAGTGTTTTCTCCGCATATTTAAGTATGTACTAGAGTTCACATGTTTGGCTACGTAAAGATTCTGGCTTCTGTTTGTTTTTTTCCTCAGTTTCTATAATTTCTTTCTTTCAAACTTTTCTGTCTTTTTCTCGTTCCACCTTCCTCGCTTTCTCTTTTCCATTACATCACTATGTTCGAAATGTAATATTATAATATATTCAACATTGTTTCCAATTCTGTTGATTGCTTTTTGAGAGGTTTCATTTCTAGCCATTTCTACGTCACCAGATCTGTCAATTCTTTTATCTTCAGGGAATGCCAGTGCCTTGGAAGAATATCTGCCTTTCCCCGCCAGTCTGGGCCATCACCATCACCACGTTCGGAAGGATATGGGCCAACTACACTTTCATCATTCCAGGACCAATGTACATAAAGACTGTTCTTGGTTTCAGCATTCAGGCGGTGAGTACTCTCAAATTTAGTGTGAACTAAGGATGGCCACTTTAGTTATTCTGTTGAAATACTAACTGAACTTTATTTTGGTTATTAACAATAAACTTAACAAACTTCCTTCTTGCTTGTAACTTGAAATTAATGATTTCCAGAGGAGGTCGTCGGACCTGCTCGAACCGCCCTCTTTTCGACGCCCATGACAGAGATTCGAACCTGGGAACCCTGGTGGCGAGATTGAAAGTCCTCTCAGCCACCTAGGTGGCTTTTACACTAATGGGACGATTTTGTAACCGCTATGAACAAAATGTGACTTATCTACAAATAATGAGGTAGATTAATTTGCTTTATTTTGGTTTGCTTCTCTGCCACTTTGGCTAATTGCAAGGAAGAGAGTGAACGATAGTCAAAAAGAACATCCATGCTCAGGCCGGGATTCGAACCCGGACCCCTGTGCTTACCACTACGCCACGGAGGTTGACGTAATCAGGTAGATGCCGCTAGGTATGTCGGAAGAAGTCGCACAGTGTTTCGATTAAGCAAATTTTTCCTCGGTCTCGTCTCGATTTTGAAAAAGTGTGTCTCGTTCTCAGTCACGTCCACTGGCGTACGCTGGCGGAGGCTGGTGGGGCTACGGTCCCCTCCGAAATGTTGAGATAATCAACATTTTCAAAT
The DNA here is from genome assembly GCF_977018435.1 of Lepisma saccharinum. NCBI lineage: Eukaryota > Metazoa > Arthropoda > Insecta > Zygentoma > Lepismatidae > Lepisma > Lepisma saccharinum. The sequence continues at coordinate 6,367,451 of NC_139248.1, read as the reverse complement.
AAGAGCGGTGAAGAATTCTAGAAAAACCAAATAACCCTTAAAATGACCATCCATTGCCATTTTTGAAAGTAGCACGAGTTCTAAATGTGCTAAATATCTGGGTATACCGACCAACCCTAAAGAAAGCAGGGCGCACGTCTCTGCAAGTATCCAAGTGTATGGTTGGAAATATGTCGCTCAGTGAGAGTTGAATCCACCTGTTGTACTGTGGCAGAATTGGCTTTGATAGTGAATGATTCAAAGGTTGAAACACTCAGCGCCATGACGTCATTCGTCGAAACTTGTTAAAACTGCATCCAGTTCTCAGAATCGATCGCAATCTTCCACTTGGTAGGCACGCTTGAGAAAGTGTGTTGAATCAATAATTTAAGCATAACTTTAGTTTTCGTACATAGAAGGCTCAAGAGATTAGTCAGAACATTTCAGTTTGACGTCATGCATCTTATGAGGCAGTAGCGTACGCAGGATTTCATCAAGGTGGCGTTATTTCTAGAACTTTCTCCCTGAATTACTACCAATAATACTACTAATACCACTACTATCTACTATTAAGTAGTAGAGATTTACATAAATATAGTATTTATGAAAACAATAGAACGAAATTACTTTCTAGTCATTCGATTTTTATCAAATCCTGGGAGCATTCTTTTGTTTCTTTGTTACGAAATAATTGTCTGGTCAACGAGGTGAGACATTTTAAGTGTGAAGAAAATCCATAAAAACAAGAAAATATATTAAAATAAATTGAAATAATCAACGTATGGAACTCATCCAAGGAGCTGCGGTGGTCTGGTCGGCAGAGCGTCTGACAACCACGCAAGAGATCCGGGTTCGATTCCCGAAATTGGTAAGAACTTTTCCGGCTTCTTCCCCGCATAAATGTCCCCGATAATTGAAGAGTAAAATTGGTAAACGCTGTAAGTGCCACAAGAATTCAAACACCGTTTTCTACGTTAAACTGTGAAATGTGCCATGCTTTATAATGTGGTAAACGTGAAATGTGGCTGGTAGCCCTCTAAGTAGTTCAAAGGGCGTGTAAAGAGGTCACTAGTGTGCACGTTCTTACGAGCTGATGTTCGGAACGATGCGATTTCCAGCACTTTCGCTTTTGGCACTTACAACGTTTACCACTTTTAGTCCTCATCACATCTGGATTGTCTCGTTGTTCTTACCAACAAAACATTTTGCAATAGTTAAGCTTATTGTTGTTTGAATAATTGTCTAGTCAACAAGGTGACACATTTTAAAGAGAGACATTCAAACGTGTTTCGGTAAACAATGCAATGGGAAGGCGAACTGGTGACTGTATTGTTGTCCGCCTAGCCTTTGTCTATACATTAACCGCTTACAAGTAACTAAGAACTTTCTTTAGTTAATTCTCAGTGTTCACACACAAAAAATACATGTTCGTTGAACACTGGCGTACGTAGAAGGGTGGCCGATGGGATTACAGCCCCTGCCTAAGTTTTGAGAAAATCAGAATTTTCAAATAAAAATCCGTTAAGAACTTTAAAAAATCAAAATGTGTAAATGCGAAACCTCTTTTCAATTGAGTCCGATTATAATTTTTGTCTTTGAATACAATTTTAATAGACTGAAAAGCTCCAAAAATACGAAATATTTTATTATGCATCCTGCCCTCCAAAACGAAGCCATGTGCTATCCACATTTTCTATTCCAGCCCCTCCCGGAAAAAAAAAATCGAGCGTACGCCAGTGTATTGAACATTGTTGCAACTGAGATACAAAACAACTTTTTTCTCTTTTAAATCAATCAAAGTTACCCATATATTTTATTTTCAAGAAGAACTCGTCTTTATTTTCAAGGCATCACTGTGAAAGACGTGTGTGTTTGGAATGCTGTGCTTTTCTCCATGCTGCATGGAAATAATAATTCAAATTATTATTATTGGAAGTAGTAGTAGTAGTGGAAGTAGTAATAGTAGGGGAAAGTGGGGGAATCGTGCGCGGCGGGGAATCGTGCGCACCACGTTTCCGAAGGTACGAGCCAGAGAATGAGCTTTCGATTCATGCTATAACCTAGCGGGCGTCTCAGGAAATACTACTACATTGGGCTTTTCGCGCCAGTTGTATTGTGTTGTGTGTAGCGAGTGGATGTTTGTTTTTGTGTCCATTGTTGTTATTTTGCTGTTGACGAAAATAAGGAGGTATGTCTTAAATTTTTACTCTAGTGTTTTGAACTATGCTTGTTTCGATAGTGCATGATCATGTCTATACACGTGTCTACTTGTTACGAGATTAACGTTTTTATATATTTTTCTAGAAAGTAAATTTTTTGTAAGGTTGGTGTGGGGCAATGGTGCGCTTCGGAGAAAGGGTGCGCACGATTCCCCCGTATATGTAATTGAATGCGCACAATTTCCCCAAACGACATTAAAGGTGAAACAAGTAGTAATACCCAGGTTTTTATTTTGTTCACAGATGCCACGAAATTACAACAGAAAAACTGAGAAGAACTCCTACTCTCAGGGTAATCTGAAAAACGCTCTGGACGCTATCAAAAATGAAGGAAGAAAAATAAGGGAAGTTGGCAGATGGTTCAACATACCTGAGTCTACTTTACGGAAAAAGCTTGTAGAAAATCGTGATCTGCCTACTCCAACCCGGCTTGGAAGAAAATCAACGTTTTCTGTTGAAGTGGAAAGTGAATTGAAGGACTATGTTCTGACACTGGCAAAGTTATTATACGGGTTAACTCCGAAAGAATTAAGACGCATAGTATTTAGATATGCAGAAGATCACGAAATTGTAGATTCTTTCAATATGGAACAGGCTCTAGCAGGTAAAGACTGGCTGTACGGATTTTTAAAACGAAATCCCGATGTAACTCTACGACAACCCGAAGGAACAAGCTTAAATAGAATTACTGCATTCAATGAAGAAGAAACGAAGCTATTTTTCTCAAATCTTCAGAAAGTTATGGATGAATATAAATTTGAGCCAAGGCAAATCTACAACATGGATGAGACAGGAATAACGGTCGTCCCAAAGAAGTGCCCGAAGATTTACGCTGCGAAAGGTATGAAGAGGATTGGTGCTGCTACTTCGGCAGAAAAAGGGCGCACAATAACTGGTGTTTTTGCTGTCAACGCTGCTGGATCTTATATTCCACCAATGCTGATTTATCCGCGGAAACGTACGACACCTCAATTACAAAGAAATGGTCCTATCGGGTGTTCTTACAAGTGTTCGAAAAATGGTTGGACAAACGCAGAATTGTTCACTGAGTGGCTAGTTCACTTCCAGAAATCTGCAAAACCCGCAGCAAGTGACCCAGTGCTGCTTATTTTAGATAACCATGCAAGCCATATTTCAATCGAGAGTTATGAATTCTGCAGGAATAACCATTCATATGGTATCTCTGCCACCGCACACATCACACCGGTTGCAGCCGCTCGACGTAACATTTTTCAGTCCATTGAAAAATGCATTGTACAGGGAATATGATCTTTATTTAACTACAACTGGCCACGAGAGGGTGACAGAATATGATTTGGCTGAACTCCTAAATCATGCTTTCATAAAAGTTGCAACAATGGAGAAAGCTGTTTCAGGTTTCCGCTCTACAGGAATATTTCCCTTTAATCCCGACAAGTTTCAGGATCATGATTTTGCTCCTGTTCAGGACGTTACACTTGTTATCGCTGAAGATTCTTCCTCTCCTAAAGGTTTGAACAAATCATGTGGCATTCCGAACAGTGCAGATAGAGACTTAGTGGAAGAAAACAAAGATTCTTCCTCTCCTAAAAGTTCGAACAAATCATGTGGCATTCCGAACAGTGCAGATGAAGACTTAGTGGAAGAAAACAAAGATTCTTCCTCTCCTAAAAGTTCGAACAAATCATGTCGCATTCCGAACAGTGCAGATGAAGACTTAGTGGAAGAAAACAAAGATTCTTCCTCTCCTAAAGGTTGGAACAAATCATGTGACATTCCGAACAGTGCAGATAGAGACTTAGTGGAAGAAAACAAAGATTCTTCCTCTCCTAAAGGTTTGAACAAATCATGTGGCATTCCGAACAGTGAAGATGAATACTTAGTGGAAGAAAACAAAGATTCTTCCTCTCCTAAAGGTTTGAACAAATCATGTGGCATTCCGAACAGTGTAGATGAAGACTTAGTGGAAGAAAACAAAGATTCTTCCTCTCCTAAAGGTTTGAACAAATCATGTGGCATTCCGAACAGTGCAGATGAAGACTTAGTGGAAGAAAACAAAGATTCTTCCTCTCCTAAAAGTTCGAACAAATCATGTCGCATTCCGAACAGTGCAGATGAAGACTTAGTGGAAGAAAACAAAGATTCTTCCTCTCCTAAAGGTTGGAACAAATCATGTGACATTCCGAACAGTGCAGATGAAGACTTAGTGGAAGAAAACAAAGATTCTTCCTCTCCTAAAGGTTTGAACAAATCATGTGGCATTCCGAACAGTGCAGATGAAGACTTAGTGGAAGAAAACAAAGATTCTTCCTCTCCTAAAAGTTCGAACAAATCATGTCGCATTCCGAACAGTGCAGATGAAGACTTAGTGGAAGAAAACAAAGATTCTTCCTCTCCTAAAGGTTGGAACAAATCATGTGGCATTCCGAACAGTGCAGATGAAGACTTAGTGGAAGAAAACAAAGATTCTTCCTCTCCTAAATGTTTGAACAAATCATGTGGCATTCCGAACAGTGTAGATGAAGACTTAGTGGAAGAAAACAAAGATTCTTCCTCTCCTAAAGGTTTGAACAAATCATGTGGCATTCCGAACAGTGCAGATGAAGACTTAGTGGAAGAAAACAAAGATTCTTCCTCTCCTAAAAGTTCGAACAAATCATGTCGCATTCCGAACAGTGCAGATGAAGACTTAGTGGAAGAAAACAAAGATTCTTCCTCTCCTAAAGGTTGGAACAAATCATGTGACATTCCGAACAGTGCAGATGAAGACTTAGTGGAAGAAAACAAAGATTCTTCCTCTCCTAAAGGTTTGAACAAATCATGTGGCATTCCGAACAGTGCAGATGAAGACTTAGTGGAAGAAAACAAAGATTCTTCCTCTCCTAAAAGTTCGAACAAATCATGTCGCATTCCGAACAGTGCAGATGAAGACTTAGTGGAAGAAAACAAAGATTCTTCCTCTCCTAAAGGTTGGAACAAATCATGTGACATTCCGAACAGTGCAGATAGAGACTTAGTGGAAGAAAACAAAGATTCTTCCTCTCCTAAAGGTTTGAACAAATCATGTGGCATTCCGAACAGTGCAGATGAAGACTTAGTGGAAGAAAACAAAGATTCTTCCTCTCCTAAAGGTTTGAACAAATCATGTGGCATTCCGAACAGTGCAGATGAAGACTTAGTGGAAGAAAACAAAGATTCTTCCTCTCCTAAAGGTTTGAACAAATCATGTGGCATTCCGAACAGTGCAGATGAAGACTTAGTGGAAGAAAACAAAGATTCTTCCTCTCCTAAAGGTTTGAACAAATCATGTGGCATTCCGAACAGTGCAGATGAAGACTTAGTGGAAGAAAACAAAGATTCTTCCTCTCCTAAAGCTTCGAACAAATCATGTGGCATTCCGAGCAGTGCAGATGAAGACTTAGTGGAAGAAATCATCCATCCAAATCCTGATAATAATGTGCCTTCAACATCTGCTGCAGGGACAAACTCTTTCCTTTCCTTTGTCCCAATGGGATTACGTCAAGGAAAAGGGAATGATACCAAAACTGTAAAGAATTCTCGGCGAGCAAAACAACATTCAGAAATTTTGACCAGTACGCCCATTAAACGCAAGTTAGAAGAGGCCCAAAAGAAGAAACAAGAAGGAAGTAAGAAGAAGTTGGACAAAATAACGCGACACCATAAACGTCCGTGTGGAATGAAAAGCATCAAGAAGAAGCTGATAAGGAAAAGGCAACTTTCAGAGTCGTCTGAGTCAGACACCGAGGATCAAGAAATTGTTTTTGATGACGATGAATTGGATGACGTAGACTTAGAAAGCGGACAAGGCAGTGCTTTGATTGTACAAGACACTAATGAACGTTGTGGAATTTGTGGTGATTTTGGGAAAGACGGTGAATTATGGTATCGATGTGTTTCTTGCTGTGAATGGAGCCATGCAGAGTGTACTGGTGTCGATACAGCCAACAATTACGTGTGTGATTTTTGTAATCGAAAATAACATCGTCTTCCCCATTAATTTTCTTTCAATTTTAAATATTGAAACAGCAATTCAATTGTCTTCTACAATTGTAAGGCAACCATTTTTAACACATTCAATTTATATGTTGTTAATCTGATATATAACTACATACATTTTTATTTGCTGAACTATTTATTAATGCACACCATTGCCCTACCCTTGCGTATCATTACCCCATAGGTTGGGGAATTGTGCGCAAATGCAGGTTTGCATTACATGATGCGTTACTCACGTACACACTGTTTTCTTTCAATTATAATTATTTCATTCAAAAGGAGAAAGAATGAAAAAGTATTAAGCTAAATTTCATATTTTCTCAAGCAAAACCTTTCCAAATATAATGAAAATTGCTTAGGTGCGCACAATTCCCCCACTTTCCCCTATTGTCTCATATATTTGACTGTGATAAATTGGCCATTTAAATTTTTTTCCACAGCATTTTTCATAATATTTCACAAGCTCAAGGAGAGGTTTAAACCCCGTAACCCCCCCTTTGCGTACGCCACTGTTATGAGGCCTGCCTCATTCTTATCATCATCATAGGCGCCACCAGAAATTTTTGAGGGAGAGGTTAGACCGTTGTCATAAAACTGAATAGTAGAAATGATTATAAATAACAATTGTCATTATACTATGTTAATAATAAACAATAATAATAATAATGAAATCTTTTATTATTATCTCATCTTTCATGTGACGTGTATCAGAAATCGAAGTGGAAATTACTAGGGGGGTGGGCATGGTCCTATATATAGAACGATAATGGAATGGCTTCAACTTTCAGCAGCTAAAAAATAGTAAAATTTTAATAGTTATAGTCCGTTATATAGTAATATATATAATGTTTTTATATTACATAACGCATGTATGATAATAATAGTATCTATGTTATATCAACTATCTATACATTGATTTTGAGGGTTTTTTTATTTTTATTTTAGCCCACTTTATGCACTGCACACATTTCTTTATTTTGAATTTTATTTCTTCAAAATTTGTTTCGCAGCGAATTACCTTACATGTTTGTTAGATTCAGTCATCTTTATATCTAAAGAAAGGATCATTAAAGAACCACGTGTTAGAAATGAATGTTTATATTTAGTAGTAATTTTTTGTTGGTAAACAATATTGTCTTGCACCCCGTTCCCCCACTAATAACAAAACTGCCAATGTTTATATACTCTGTATTTCTGTCCAGATATAATTAGAATAATTAAATCAAGAAGACTTAAATGGGCATGCCATGTGGGACGAATGGGAGAGGAAAGAAGAGTTCATAGGCTTAACTTGGCGGGAGCAAGGGGGCACACCCCCCAAATTTTCAGGTTTATTAAAATTTACAAGTTAAGTGACCTGAGGAGCAAAACAATAAATATTAATATTTGTGATTTCGCAAACGTCAGAGTTATTAAGCAAATAATCCTGGACGCCTTTTTTATTGGATGGAAAACTTTTTGAGTATCTTCCCCCAAAGTTAAGCCCCAGGTTTGATTCTGTCCCCTCAAACTAAGGCCCCAAGTCTGATTCTACCCCCTCAAAATTTGTCCCAAGTCTGATTCTACCCCCTCAAAATTTGTCCCAAGTTTGATTCTGCCCCCTCAAAATTAAGCCCAAGTGTAATTCTGGCCCCTCAAAATTAGGCCCAAGTGTAATTCTGGCCCCTCAAAATTAGAGCCAGCTTGATTCTGACCCCTCAAAATTAGGTCCCAAGTTACGCCTATGAAAGATTTTGTAGGATTCTTGTTGCGAAACCTGTTGGTAAGAGACCTGTAGGAAGGCCAAGACGAAGGTGAAGGGATAACGTTGAGATGGACCTAAAGGAAATCTGCAGGGATGGAAATGATTGCCCAGGATATGGACAGGCGGAAGGCTTGGGTTGCTGGAGCCATACACCTTTGGGATTAAGAAGGCCGATTTTTCGACCTGCGCACGCCTCTGTCTCAAGCGTTGTTTTCTTTTCAGAATGGTCTTCTGTCCGGACTGCCGTTCCTCTGCAGTTACCTGTCTTCGGTTGTCTTCTGCCATGTGGCCGACTACTTATCCACCTCAGGGAAGTTGACGCTCACTAACGTTAGGAAGCTTTTTTCTGCGATTTGTGAGTTCATTTACAATTATTCTCTTCTAGTGCTAATTTGTTGTATTCACTGTGTTCCTAAAAGTGATTAAAGAAGCAGATTTTGAATACTAGGAAAAATACAAGTAAAGCGCGAATTATCCGAGGTTAAGCCTGAATCACACGGAACTGTTTTAATGCCCTAGTTGGCGCTGGACTGGCTACCCATTTGCGAGTTTTGGACTCGCACGATACTTATTACAAAGAGACGAAGCGTCCGGTCATCGGGAGATGCGGCGATGACAAAGCAAAATAATAAAAAAAATTGCTTTTTAAATATTTTAGAGAAGTAAAAAAAAGTCAGAATACTCGCATATTTGAGCGAAATTAGTCACTCGACACCATGAAGCAGCTAGAAATACGCAAGAGATTCTCTTAGTTTAGCGAATCGAAAGGAGAGCCCAGTTCTACCCCCCCTTCCCCCGTGCCCAGCCGTCCCGATACGTTTGCTGTTGAGTGCAATGGTGTCAGGCGGGCCACCTCAGCAGGTCTGCGAATCCAAGGTCCTTCGACCACTTTTCCCTCCCTCTTGAAGGTCTGGTCATAACAGGCCTTTTTTCAGCCCCCTTGTTTACAAACACCGCAGGCTTTCAGTGACGTCATAAGTAAGCAAAAGCATAAATTTCTGCAAAAGCAGTTCTGGATCCATTGTATTTCCTTCACAGTATTTCTCCTTTTCATTTTTTTTCCTTTTGATCCTGTGGTTCAAATATAGTTTTCTGAAAATAATGTTCTTACTTTACAAAACACGAAGTACTTCAATGTTGTTTTGTGTTTACTATGCTTACGAATGACAAGACTGATCAAGATTTTTGTTCTCGAGGTGACAGACGTACTTACTTGGACAGAACCTTTTCCCTAACCAGTGACCTGCACTGAGGAGTAGCTAGTCTAGCAGAGATAGATTAATCAATCTGACATCTCTAATTATTTTCAAATCATAATATTTATTGTCTTGTTAAAGCCACAGTTCATATGCAACACTTTCTTTTTCACGCGCTTCTCGTCCCTCGGTGTGATCCGCGGACAAAACTGACCTAGCTCGCTCTTCTTCCGCCTTAGCAGTTCCAGGTAGAAACGGGTTTCAGAAGGAAAAGGGAAGATTTCTGCCTCTACCTCCCTTGCCCCCTCGCCCCCGCTGCAATGGTTGAAAGCCCTTGCTTTCAGGTCCCCCAGTCTATCTCCTATAGGACAGATAGGGGATTGGTTTCCATCGTAAATCCTCCAAAGAACTCAAGGGAAAATTTTCTGCAGTACTTATGTTCTCTGTATTTACACAACATTTTACACGTTGTACAATATGTATGTATAATATGGGATGTAGTTTTATTATTTATGAAATGGGAACGTGTTAACAGTTGGGCTGAAAAGTTCGTAGGCTAACATAGTAAAAAATATTTTTTTGACAAAATTCGATTTTATTATTTAATATAGTTGCCTTTGAGGGCGATACAACGATTATAGCGGTCATACAATTTTTCGATGCCATTTTTATAGTACGATTTCTCTTTAGCCTCAAAATAGGCCTCAGTTTCGGCGATTACCTCTTCATCAGTGCTAAATTTCTTGCCAGCGAGCATTCTTTTAAGGTGTGCAAACAGGAAAAAGTCACTGGGGGCCAGATCTGGAGAATATGGTGGATGGGGAAGCAATTCGTAGTCTAATTCATATAATTTTGCCATCGTTTTCATTGATTTGTGACACGGTGCATTGTCTTGATGAAACAGCACTTTTTTCTTCTTCAAATGGGGCCGTTTTTTCGTGATTTCATCCTTTAAACGCTCCAACAACGCTATGTAATAATCTCAGCTATCTCGATCAACTTCACTTTACGATCATTTAAAATTATTTTGTGGACTTTTTTGATGTTTTCGTCGGTAACAGCCTCTTTGAGGCGTCCACTGCGTGCATCGTCTTCGATGCTCATTTCGCCTCGTTTAAATTTATCAAACCACTCCTCAACGGTTGATTTTCCTGGTGCAGAGTCCGAATAATGTTTATCAAGCCAAGCCTTGGCTTCAACAGTATTTTTTTTCGCCAAAAAGCAATGCTTTATTAACACACGAAATTATTTTTTATCCATTTTTTCACAATAACAAAAGCTGCTTCACTCACAATGCTATATCTCACGAACTAATTATCCGGCAGCTGTGAAATTTATACACGTATCTTTTGAAGGTTAGTACTAATTAAAAATCACATGGATTTAATTCTAGTAACGCCATCTATGAGTCAGCCTACGAACTTTTCAGCCCAACTGTTATGTGCAGTCAATAATGTTATGTTTTCTTTATTTTTTATTTTATTTTATATTTTTCAAATATGGAATATATAATAATTAAATTACAAATATTTGCTCAGGCTCTCTCTCGCTCTCGTTTTAGTAGTGTTTTATTTAAATATACTAATCTTTTGGCCTCCAACGGATGTATTTAATTGGGCAAGAGAACGCACATTCATAATGTTGTTGGTTTGGTTTATTTTACTTCGCTTTTCTGGTTATCGCGAAAATGAGGATGATGTGATGAAATTAATGAAGGGACCTCGAACAATCCAGGCCGGGATTCGAACCCGTGATGAGCGTGCATTCTTGTTCCTGTGTTGTACTCTGCAGTGAATAATGAAATAATTTGAAATGAAGAATGTACCTCAGAACTCAAGAAGCCAAATGAATATTATTGAAGAAACTACAAAAAACTGTGTTTTGTTTCTGTGCATAAAGTGGACTTAAAACACCAAATCAACCAACCGTGGGGAAGTGGTTATCACAGCGCACTAGGACACCAGGAGTTCCGGGTTCGAACTCCGACCTGCATATGGGTGTTCTTTGTATTTGTCCCTTCATTAATTTATCGTATCATCTTCGCAATTAACCAAATGTGAGAAAAAAGCCATGCTAAGTAACAAAAATAAAGTCAAATCATTGATTGATTGCTTGATTTGGTTTATTTTACTTCGCTTTTCCACCACTTTTGGCTAATCGCGAAGATAATTCAATATAATTGATGAAGGGACACACTCAAAGAATACCCATGGCCAAGCCGAGATTCGAACCCAGGATCTCTCGCTTAGTAGTCAAATCAAATCTTTTTTATTACAAATGTGGGGTGGGGGTTACGTGTACTTTTTTTAGTACTCATTCGTCATTTTGCAATCTTTTCCTGTTATTGACGTTCTATTTTTAGGAATACTGGGCCGTAAAGGAGGGAGGGGTATGAGCCAAACCAACATCCCAACCCCCACCTTGAGCACGCCACTGATTGCTACCCCAAGTGTCGACGTCACCGCACGTCACTGTCCCTAACATATCTTACTTTCACACCAGGGATGGTCAACAACATCAGGATACCGGAAAATTTAAAATCTCGATTCGGAAATTTTACTACCCGGATTTCGGAGAGAGACGTTTAACAATTTTTTTTTTCATTTTTCGGATAGAATTTAAGAAAGTTTCGTCTTCCTTATTTTACGATCATATACAACATAGAAGAAAATTAATTTGGCCATCTCTACTTCACACGTCTGTACGAACACTGTTATCATCATTATCAATGTAGAAAACCCCCCTCCCCCCTCCAGGGTTGAAAGATTGACCCTGACGTTTGGCAAGTCTTGCGATGACCACGTAAAAATGTCACCCTTCGCCACTGTTGTTACACCCTACTTGTCGATACTCACCGTAGCGGCATGACAGGCTTCAAAAGCCTGCATTCGATTGGTGAAATCCTCAAGCGACGTGTGTCGCCTGTTGCTTCGATCTGATAGCTTCCTAAGATGACCTTCACGATTGAATATTCTGGACAAACTATTGCTTCATAAAGTCCTGTTCTTTTGGGGTGTAAAATACGTGAACACGTGATTTTCCCGCCCTCAGTTCCAGTTCAAGCTTACCACGTGACGTAAACTTTATTAGGAGCTTATACTCCCTCAGAGCCTTGAATTGATCGTGGGCGCCCCACTGACCCAAAAAACGCACCATTCAGGAATTTCAATAAACGGATCGACTCCCCCTCCCCCGTGTAGTGCAAATGGAGGCATGCGCTGGGGAGGAATTTCATAACTTTCGAAGTTGTTGGGAACAGGCTCTCAGCGTGAAAGGAATGGGAATCAGCATCAGATGGCATTCTTCCCAGGTTCTCTATATCCAATGCTGGCCCTGCAAACCCCCCCCCCCGCCATCCCCTTCCCCACGCATCTTGTCTAATGGTAGTAATTAGAAATGCGTTATTTCAGAAATCTCACTGTAGGTAGCATGGGTGTACCCATACTTCTCTCCAAGGCGAAAACAAGCCTAAGAAAGACATTTTTAAATACTTACCCCCCCCCCTTTCCTACTTGCTTCATTGTTTCAATGTTGAATCACACAGTGCTCGAAGTGTAAATTGTTAGCAGCAGGTATTCATCCAGAATTTTCCATCCGAGGGAGGGGATTAAGGGTAAATTTAGACCCAAGATAATCATAAATTATGCCTCTTTGTGAAAATTTTAGGGGAGGATGTTGAGCAAATTTTGGAGGTGTGTGCGATGTGTGGATAAATCATTAGCTTCGAGGATGATTCATGCTTTCGGATTAGCTAGGAGGATGTTCCTATGTTTAATAGGGGGGGTGGGCATAATATATATCACTTTTTTGGTTATTATGTTGGAATATCGGCAAAGCTAACTTCATTCTGGTATCGAGAATCAAAATAAGTTTTTTTTCTAAGTGAAATTAACAATGCCAATTTCTAGAGACTAATGTAGTTGGACCCCTCCTCCTTCATCTTGCAATGTCATGTTGTCAGGAAACTGGTAATGTCTATTGATTGCAATTCAAACTAGTTTCTAGATGCTAGAACCCAGTGGCGTGCATACAAGGTAAGCTACTGAAGCACTGCTTCGGAATGCAATTCGAATTTTGTATAATTCCCAGGATAATTAGACTCCCCGGAAGTGTCGAGAGGCATTTTTGCGGAGCCCGTGAAAGACTAAAATGCCGCAATGTGGCATGCAGTGTTTTTATCAAGGCAGGCCTGCCCCTAGATGTACTATTGTTTATTTAAAAATTATATATTCAGTGCTTGGCTATGTAATTGGTCACAGCACGATACTTCTAGAACCAATTATCCTTAGTTGTAGAATTAAATGGATACTTGTTTACTGTTATTTCTAATTTGTTAATTGATTTTGTTGGAGGTTAATAGTATTTGTCTCAATTTCCTTTTGTATATTTTCCATGCCATACACTTTAAAAGGCTAAATTGTACTGTACAAAAGCACATCACATACTTGAATTGAGTTTTTGCAAGGGAAAGTCAAATGCAAACCTTAATTTGTTTCTTGTTTATTATCTAGTAGTTTATTGCATGTATGGTTGCACAAGTTGGCTGCATTTTAGCGTGGGTCCATTGCTGGCCTACATACTGTATATGTTCAAGTCTGAGTTACTGTCTAATTACCACAAGAAGAATTTTTGTGGTGCACCTGCAGTCACTTATGAGCCACCGCGAAGGTCTTTCCACCCATCTGCCTGCACACTGAGGTCATTGTCGAAATTCTTCCTCTGTTTGTAAACTTGCTAGTGTGGTAAGCATGATGAGAGAGATTAAATTTTTATTTGCTCAGAAATGTCAACAAGTTTTTTACTTCCAGGTGGCAAGAATCCACTGCCTGATCAGTTTTGGAGCCCTGAGGTCGTTAATAACAGTTGATCTCTGATGTAAATTTTACCTGTACGCAGTCAGTTCCATAATTTTTATCCAACTATTAAACTTTCATTTGGCTCTCCCCCATATAACATACAATCTTCCTACCTTGGTTGCCAAGTACAGTGATACGGTTCACAGAGAAATTACGATTATTATTATTATTATTAATATTGTAGAACATTATTGTCAGTTTCGCTAATAAGTTTGAGCTTAGTGTAAAATGTGAATTGAATACTTTTGTTAATTCCTGTTTTACAATTATATTAAATCTTCCTTTCTTTTTTGACAGCTCAGGTTTGCCCAGGACTATTGGTGGTCATTATTGGCTATGTTGGCTGTGACATTACTTCAGCTGTTATAGCATGGTTTGTTGCTGTTTCCTGTCTCACTGCTTCTTACGCAGGTGCAATGGCCAACATTGTGGACATTGCCCCTAATTTGGGAGGTGAGTCTTATTCTCTGCAATTGCTCACAGGGCTGAAAGTGAGCCGAAATGAAGCGGAACTCTGTTTCGGCAAATCAGTTTCGTAGCAGAACTCAGTTCCTGCTGCGATATTGGACATACATTTTATTTATTTAATTTGCTATAGAAATGTCCATCCTTTGTTACATTAACAAAGAGGAAATGAGAAAGTTCTTGCAACTAAATTTGTCTCCTGTTGGTGGCCGGCTGGAAAAAAATAATATATTGTGTAGTCATTGCTATTCGTTTAAGATGTTAATGAGAACCTAATCTCTTGAAATGACAGATGAATGCACCACATGAACACAATAACAAACAATAAGAACAAACCAACTTTGGAGAGTACTGCAACCTTTTCTCTCAATAGAAAAAGCATTGATGATAATTGTAATAAATACCATTGTTATATTAATATATATTTAATACTACTACTGCTATTCGTGTCCTGGAGCCTCTCGATGATGCAGTGGTAGCGTGGTTGGCTTGTAATCAAGGGGTCTCCGTTCGATACCCGGTGGAGGCATGTAGTGGTTCGGATCCCTCTTTAATCTGTAGGTCCAATCCCGATTAGCCTTCATATGCATAAAGTGAACTTAGAACACCAACTCAATCGATCAACTATTTGTGTTCATTCATTTGTTGTTGGCGTTCTGGATATGGACTGAAAAGACTTTAAGCACTGACTGCTCATTAAAATACATGTATTTCATTTGCCCTGTGTCATTACCCACTTCAACTTTCTTATTATACCCTGTCCCAGCTATCTGAGAAGGGGGCAGGGGGAATCGAGTGGGTAGAGTGAAGCAGTACATGCTGCAGAGAAGGCTGGTAAATGCAGTCGCTTTTCTCCCCTCCACGAAATTCCATTCCTCTGATGTGTTCTTGCGTCACTACTTGCATAGAGACTTGTTCTTGTTTGCTTTCTCCAGAGATAGCTGGGACAGAGTGTAGGCAATACTATGGTTTATATTCAAATACCACCTTGGTGGTCAAGAAAATGAAGGTCTCACCATTGAAGGTTGTGGATTGGTGTTCTGCCCTAGGCATGGATCTTCTGTGCCTGTCATTCCATCACTCATCTAATCATCATGCATCCTTACCAGTGGTGCAGGAAAAATCACACACAAAGAAAATGAACTTGTGTGTGTGTCAGCATAGGTGTAATATATATATATATATATATATATATATATATATATATATATATATATATATATATATATATATAGTTGCCACGTTCATTGGTTCCCCAGGCGGCTGCCTTTGGAACCTTACCCTGCCCGCCCCTCTCCTAATGAGCCAGGACCTCCTTAGCAAGACCACCCCAACAAAGCTCCAGGCAACGCGTTGTTGCCATGCTTTAAGAGCGCGGTGGAGGAAAGTCGACGCGCTGCACTCAAAGCATGTGACATAAATAAATAAATCGACACAGATAATTAATTATGGTGTTTCATTATTTCTGTGACACGAAAATACATCATAATAATCATCTGATTCGTCCAATCTTGCATAGCATTTTGTAACGTTTAATAAGAGAATTTAATGTGGCTTACCTTTATTCATCGTCCGTCGTCACTCTCTCCAACGTGAATGATGAATCGCTCCTGGTTATGATCAGTGTCGTGATGCATGTACTGGCTTTCAACCTTGATGACATGCTTGATGCATGATGACTAGCTGGGAGTCAATTGTCGCTGCACCATCCCGCAATAGCTGACACACGCTAGCACTCAGTGTAGGGGTTACATTGTTTTTCCGCACGAACAATTTGAGCTGAGACCATACTAGTTCGATTGGATTCAGCACACAATGGTAAGGAGAAAGACGCAACACTTCATGTCCACGTGAGTGTGCAAGCTCGTCCACTACATATTTTTTTTTTATATTTGCAGATTTAATGACATCTAATAAAACTGCTTTTATTGGAACTGGGTTTGGTATCGGGATCCTGTGCTGTTCCATGAACGATACAATATCCTGCAACTTTGTATTCATTGTTGAGATTTTGACCAACAGGCGCGAATGGTAACTAGCATTATCCATGATAATGACGCATTTTGTATCGATTGGCATATTTGCCAAAAGATAATTTTCGAACCAATTTTCGAAAACTTTTCCTGTCATTTCATCGTGGCTGTCCGCTTTGCAATCTCCAATGTTCTTTGCTGACAGATAGAGACAATTTGGTACCCATCCCTCACTGCCCCCAGCATGGAGCACCATAATACGTTTCCCCCTCCCTGATGGCGACTTCAAAATACAATTGCATGTACCATCGTCCCACCCCTTCTTGACTGCATCGTAGGTGTCGTACCAAGTCTCGTCCAAGTAAATGAGTTTGCAGCCTTCCGAACGCAGGTCCTGTAGTCTCCGCAGGTACCGGTATCTCCAAGCAACAATTCTCGCCGATTCCATTATTACATTCTTTTTCCTTAAACGACCAAACCGAAAACCAATTTTTTTTATTAGTTCTCGAAGCGTTGTTTCTTCATAAGGGAAGTCTGACACACTTTTTAAAAGTTTCAATAGTTCACTCACTGTCGGTGACTGTCCTTTACTATAGAACTTGTAAATCTCGCGTCTAATAAAATCGCAAGTAAACTCGTCCACTTTGTTAAATTTTCTTCTTTTATTTCCAGGCTTCTTTGGTGTGACTGGACCTCTCCGAATCACATTTCGCACGGTTTTTCTGTCTAACTTTAATATTTTGGCTCTCTCTGCAATGGCTCCTTTTCCTAGCTTTTTCTTTTCGACATATTCGTGCACATTACATACAAATAACTGACTTTGTTTGTTCAACGTTTTGGTTTTGGATACTTTTCTGTTCGGTGCTCCGGAAGTGCTTGGTTGAGGATTATCTTGGTTCGTTGAATGATCTGGAACTTCGGTTGTGTTCCACGGTCGCCACATGTCGATACAAACTCTGTTTTCCCGTAAGATTTCTAAGATATAACAATAAACTAGAAAAGAAATTTAAAAAATACACTTTGTCAATCGAAGAATACGAACTCGCATACGCACCTCACACTGCTCTCTTGTTGCTGAGTTTGTGAATGTGAAAGGCAGCGAAGAGAAGGCCTTGGGGGAGGAAGTGACTTGGCAACGTCCAGCCTGTTGACAGTATGCTCACCCTGCACGCGTCGCAGGATTGCAATATTCTCAAGGGTGGGAGGATCTGGTTTCCAAAGGAAACCGGCGTGCTTTGATGCCGCCTGGGGATCCAAAGAACGAGGCAAGTATGTACAGTGTGTGTGTGTGTGTGTGTGTATGTATATATATATATATATATATATATATATATCAATCAGGCGCGGAACGTCCATGTAAGCTGGGTTTACACTTTATTAGTTCTAGTAAAATGTATGTAATTATATGGCAAAATTCGTAAAAACTTCAAAGTTCAACTCGGCTCGATACTAGTCTTGGAGATTCTGTTTGTTAGATTGCAACACTTCAGCACCAGGGGGCACATGGGAACTCCTGCCTTCTGCTTGCGGAAAGTTGTAAGCCTTCTGAATGTTGCCTTACAAATTTCTGACCACGTAGGAGCAGTGCCTACCGTATCTGGATGGAGAAGAGCAAGAAATATAGGGAGAAGAGCGGGTCAAACCCTAGGTTTGTAAACCTACGGCCACAGGCTTACAGCAGCATTGCAAACCCCATGTTCATGGATGTCCGCAGTATTTCTTTCCACCAGGGAGGATTAAGGAATGTATTTTTTTGAGGGGTTGGGGTAAACTAGGTATATTTTCCTTCTCAAAATATACTAATTCAATTTGAAGTTAACATTTTTCTGCAACGCCCTTACAATAATTAACAATTTGATGTGACTGAAGTGAAATTGTGTGCGAAAATGGTTTACATTCATTTTTCAGGAAGTGTCTCCTTGCCTTGTCCCTTCTGGACATCCATGATGTCGTTTAAACTCCGAAATTATGCTGCATACTACTGAATTGTTCTGTGATTTTCATATTATTAATATTAATTTATAACAAAAACAAAAATATAAATTCGAATGGTTCAACCAACGGCATGGGTTCGACGTTATACGTGAAAAGTTTGAGACAACTCAACCACAACGAAAAGTGGCCCTCTTGTTTTATTTATATACCCAACTTACAAACGACTTTTTAAACTTGTGCGAGATTTAGCGCCATGATGCTTGGGTTGGCTTCACTGAATACACGCCAGCGAGACACAGGTCCTGCAAGAGGAGGGGCTCCAGCTTTGTCAGGTATGAATGGTTGACTGCAAAGGAAATTTGAGCCGGTGGTGCTTCGAGGTTTTTTTCCAGGAACAGGGAATTCTGAAGCAAAACTCGAACAGGAAGGGGAAAAAGAAGAAACCTAAAAATGAGCAGGATACAGGAAAGCTAGATACAAATTGATGTGCTAAATTCTTGTTTCTGTTTTTAGCTTGTAGGAGAGCATAAACATCAGAAATATTAAGATCTCTGTTTTCCGTTTATGTATGAACTCAGCTGGTAATAATTGAGCTAAGAAGTGCAAAAATAAATAAATAAATAAATGTTAATGAAAGCTGAACCAATTTTACAAATCTCATGTCAAATGTGAACTAAATATTATTAATTACGTAGTCTGTGATTCAAACACTCTTCCAACAGCGTTCGAAAAGCCTGTTTATGATCTTTTAAGTGCTAGATTTGCTTTTACAGTATCCTAAGAAAGCACTTACATGTCCTTTGATAGAAATTTCTGGATATGTCCCTACAATTAGTGAGCATTTCTTTTATAATTAATATTGTATTTTTTTAATTTTTTTTTTTTACTAATTATAGGGAATTTTAAATGGTTAAGGCAAGAGAGGGAATTTATTTATATCCAAAAGGGATATTCCCCTCACAGTCCGAAAGATCACTGCTTTGAGCAGTGACCAATTTTGGATCTGGTTTCTTTTTGTTTCCCCGTTCTTGTTGTCAAGGTATTGCTTTTGTGAATTCCATCTATTGAAAGCGGACTGTCAGCCCTGTGCTGTTGTGTGATAGTGAAGTGCATTATGGAATAAAGTGAGTGTGACTGTGCGGTGGGGTGGAGAACTTGTTGAAGACGTCGTTATCCAGCAAAGATTTTGCTGCCAAGAAAAACTTGTGGATGTAGGTAGGCCCACCCCTTCCTTCTCTAGCAGGCATAGTAACAGAAACGAAAAATAAAGTGCGCCGATTTTGTGATTCAGGGTACGAAGCTGATACTTGGTTATGCGGTTGTGAAAAGTATTCAGCACTTTTCTGTTTCCTTCTGTTTTCATTTATTTATTATTATTATTCATTTTATGTAACTTTGCATATTTTTTATCCTTACATTACTCATTATGATAGGAAAAAGGCTGACTTAATTATCAGTTGAAATGTAGGAGATACACAGCCTAGCAAAGAAAACACCAATCCCAGGGATTTATCCAGAATTTTTAATTTGGTGAAAAATTCCAGGGTAGTGTTCTGAAAAAATGGGGGGTCGATGTGTGTGGACAATTCACTAACCATGTCAGCCCAAAAATAAGCACAACGGGAAATAACCTTCATCATGATAGGCTTACACTGTTGGAAAGGTCATGCTCCGCCACTGATATCAGTGCTTAAAGTGGTTTGTCAATATCCAGAATGCCAATCACAAATGAATAGGCATGACTACTACTACTACTAATAATAATAATAATAATGAATACATATTAAAGTAATAATGGTATTTATATTTGCATCCAAAGTAAATGTACAGTGCTCAGAAAAAGTTTTACACATTCAGGGTTTGTGATCATTTTATTGTACTAGATACATGGAATCATATTCAAGAGTACAGGGGAGACATACAGACAGACAGAAAACAGTGCAGCCATGCAGAAGAAAACAAATCACACCAGAAGCACAAGATTGAAAGTGTGGGATGCGAAACACAAAAGAAAGGCAGTGTAATACCGTGTACCTACGGCTCGCAGGCATGCTTGGTATCAACAGATGGGAGTTCGAAGGCATGCTTGAACACGACAGGGCATGCTAAGGATAAGAGCATCCAACTTCTCCTGAGGAAGACTGTCCCACTCTTTAATGGCAGCCTCCCGCAATTGCACCTTTTTCACAGGAGGATTTTCGCGGCTGACTATTGCTCGCTTCAGGTGACCCCATGCATGTTCCACGTAGTTCTTGTCTGGAGAATACGCCGGCCACACCATGCTTCGAATGCTGGGCATATCAAGGAACTCTTGAACCACTCTGGCTCGATGCTGTCGAGCGTTATCATCCACCAGCGTGAAGCCATCCCCCACAGTTGTAGAGAAACCTGCTACCACGGCTTCGGGAATAGAGTTTCTCTACATCAGACCAGTCACGTGACCCTGGAGAGGAATTTGGGGCGTACGTTGACCAAACATGATGGAGCCCTCCTGCTGCTGGTGACTTTCCTGGATGAAGGGCTCATTCAATCTCTCATCTCAAACCCTTATGCTTTTGCTTAACGGGTGCAAACTGATGGTGACCTCGTCTATAAAGAGCGTGTGCTCCCACTGTTCCTGACTCCATTCACTGTGCATTGTTGCCCACTTTACACGGTCTCTCTTATGGTGTGGTTTCAGAGGAACCTTGGGTATGGGTCTTCTTGACGTCAATCCTTCCTCATGAAGTCGATTCCGCCTTGTCTGATTGGAAACATTTGCTCCTGAGGCCCTCCACAGATCCTGGCACAAACTGTTAGGAGTTGCAGTGGGTCTACGACGTGCCGAAATCACCACGTACCGATCTTCCCTGTGTGTTGTTTTGCGTGGCCGCCCTGTCCTTGGCCGATCAGCAACTGATTTTGTCTCCCTGAACTTTTTCCACACTCGAGAGACATCACTTTGGCTCATTCCAACACGGGCAGCGACGTCCACTTGGCGATATCCCTCTTGCAGCAGCGTTACAATTCGAATGTATCAGAAATGGTTGCTTGAGGCATGTTGCCCTTCGTTTCCCACCCGCTCTCTGTGCAGGTTCCAACTATAAGTGTGGATAAGACACGGACAATGCCTCCCATCTGTCTGCTTTCAAATCTGCTCAGGAATCATGTGGCAACTACTGCCCTCTTTCTGCTAAATATCGAACTCACTTGGGCATTATGTCTGTTTCTGTCTCGGCATTGCTCAGATAATGAACATTGTATACCTTTTGGGGATATTGTGACTCAAACCGCATGCAATCATAATATGCAAAACTTTTTTTGAACACTGTATATGATCTATCACATCTGTCATTTCAGGAAATTGGGTTCACATTACACGAATAGCACTGACTGAAATATACAAGGGTCGTTCAAGGTTGACCGGGACTTTAATTTCTGCAGAGGAAATAGGTAGCAGAAGAAACACCAAACTATGTCAGTTTTTCAAAGTATTCTCCGTGCACGCCGAGGTACCGTTGCCATCGTTCTGGCAGCTCCCGAATTCCTTTGGCGTAGAAAGAACTTGGTTGTTGTCGTAGCCACTGGAGGACAGCGCTCCGCAGTGCTTAGTCTGTCGTGAATTTCTTCCCTCCCATGGTCTTTAAGGGGTGCAAACAAATGATAATCACTGGGGGCTAAATCCGGACTGTAGGGGGGATGGGGCAGAACTTCCCAGCGCATGTCGGCCAGAGTTGTTATTGTCACATTGGCCGTGTGAGGGCGGGCATTGTCATGGAGAAGAATGACATTTCCAGACATCCCAGGTCTTTTCTTGCGAATGGACTTTCGTACAGCACCACTCAACAATGTGGAGTAATACTGGGCATTAATCGTGCTCTCTTTGTCCAGAAAATCCACCTGGATAACGCCCTTCATGTCCCAGAAGACACTTGCCATGATCTTTCTAGCGGACTGCTGAGTTTTGCTTTTCTTGGGGGGTGGGGAACCTTTATGCTGCCACTCCATGCTGCGTCATTTGGTCTCTGGGGTTGAATTGTGCAACCATGTTTCATCACACGTGATGATGGATTGCAACAATTCATCACCTTCTGCTCAAAACCGATTCAGAAGCTGTTCAGACCATCCTGCGTGTCCACTTCTGATCGAATGTCAGCTGGTGGGGAACCCACCTTGCACAGATTTTGCGGAAGCGTAAGTGGTTGTGAATGATTGTCTCAACACTCCCGACACTGATATTCACCTCGCCAGCAATATCCCGCACTATTACTCACCGGTTCTCAAGAATCATTTGCTTTGTTGAACGTGCGATATTCACTGGTGTGACTGCAGTCGGGCGAATGTGTCCATGCGCTTCATTTGCCACCAGCTCCCGTCCTTCGCGAAACTGCTCACACCATTCGTACACTCTTGTCCGCGACATCATTTGTTCACCATACTGTGCTTGCAATCGTCTGAAAATCTCAGCTGGTTTCACTTTCTCCTTCACGAGAAATTTGATTACAAACCCCTGCTCCACAGACACACTGCTTGCCGCCATGTTCGCTGCAACTGCTGTGCATGCGTGAAATACGTCATACTCGCGAAGGAATACATTACGTCACCCGCACGTTTCATCATGATCCGGCTATTCATAGATTTTTTACGTACGAAAATCCCGGTCAACCTTGAACGACCCTTGTATTATTTTCTCTAAATCTCTGGATAGGGAACAAATTTAGTACAGGAATTTCCTCTTTTTTCTCTTTTATCTACTGTTAACACGAGCTAATGAAGCTGAGTTGAGTTGGTGTTTTAAGTCCACTTTATGCACAGTAAGGCTAATCGGGACTGGACCTACAGTTTAAAGTGGGATCCGAACCACTTATGCCTCCACCGGGTATCGAACCTGGGACCCCTTGATTACAAGGCAATGACGCTACCACTGCGCCATCGGGGAGGCCAACGAGCTAATGAAGCAAAGGATGAACTTTCGTATAGTGTGTTAAATAAATGAAATTTAGGTCCAAGTCACAGCAGGAAATGAGTTTCGGCAACAAACTGTTATGTCTGAATGGAGTGAGTTCTGGTGCTCTCTGGCTCACTTTAAGCTCTGCTATCAATATAGGTCATTCCACTTTAGAACTGGCCGCACAGCTCTCAATTTTTAAAATAAAGTTTTCATAACTTTGTAGAGCCAGTAAAGAAAGGAATTCGGAAAATAATTTTGAATTTCTTAAAAATATAAAGGCTATTTAGAGGTGTTAAAAACATGTACAATTCCAAAATGATACATCTCTAGACCTCATTCCATTGTTTTGCATTTGATTTTAAACAAATAAAGTGACCTAACTAGTACCACAATGTATTATAATAGGGTCATGGTGGTTTGAGTTATTTTGCACAGGGAAGTAATGTAGACAAGCTCCAGATAGAACAGTATGCTTGCAAGCTTGTCAAAGTAAATTGTCAGCTTAATTCAAACTTGAATCTAGCTTTAGAAGGCAACTTCGAGCTTGTCAGAGGAAGCTGTAAGCCTGCAGCAAACCAGCACCAAGCTATCTAGTTACTGTGTCTGAAGGTTGCAGCAAACATATTCCATCAAGTTTGCTTCAGCAGGCTTCTATAAATATTTTTATTTTTGAAAAACACAATATTTCATGCATAATTCCATTTAGAACAGTCAAGTGAGATCTCTTGTGGTTTGCTTTCACCATAATATATATATTTGTAATACAGGGCTCCTATAAATGATTCATTCGATTTCAAAACACTATATTTACCAAAGTATTGCACATACAGATATGAATGATACATGAAAATAACTGTAAACTCGCAAAGTTTTCCTCACATTCTACAAATGTTCTGTGCCCCCTCTGACCACATGACATACATCCATAGAGTTCCACCCATACATTTTGTATGCCGATACCATACTGCTGTACTCTCTTCTGAATGCACGCTGCACTGCAATAACAGATGAACATCTCGCATATTTCAACACACAAGAACTCTTTTCTTGGTTTGTCGCCATTTTGTACAGGCACTGCACTCGTGCTGCCAACTGGGTCACAATGCAAACTTGCCTAGTTTACAGTTATTTTCATGTATCATTCATATCTGTATGTGCAATACTTTGGAAAAGTGTTTTGAAATTGAATGAATCATTTATAGTAGCCCTGTAGATTTATAGCCACTGAATGCCTATTTCCTATCAATCTAGAAATTGGTCAAAGCCATATTGTTACGACCAACAATCCAATCATCAAAACGTGATCCAAACTATGACTTTGAAGTTTCAGTGCAGTAAAAATCCTCCTGTTGGTGGGTTTTCCGTAAGCCAAAAGTGCGTGCACATACATATCGACACCAGCTACAGCAAAACTTGTAGAAATATAATGCTTGCTTGCATCATGCTTATATCAAGCTTGTCATATCCAACTGGCTTTGAGAAGCTCCAAGCAAGCTACCTCAAGCTTGCCACAAGTTTTCGTGCAATCTGGAGCAGCATCCTACATCTGGCAATGGGGTACAAGAGTTACAATTAGAATAATACAGAAAAGCAACATAAATACATTTTATTTGATAGCATGATTATTGTTTGTAACTGATCAGTAACAGTAAATTCATGATGAATTATTTGGACTTTTAACCACTGTGCTTTCCCCAAACACATCGTGTAACTACCTACATAAGACCACAGAACATGATACTACCCTGAAAATGGAGACAGGAGGAGTCAATACAATACAATACATTTATTCATCGTTAGACATTGTACAATGCAATAGATGTCGTCAGTTATTGGTTACATATTTGTTATTGTATATATGTAAATATATAATTACATATATAGAGAGGGATTACATGGAACTATAATTAATATGTTATAGATACTAATATGAGAGTATGTGTGTTTATAAAGTAAGAGTATGTACGTAGACATAATACAATTATAATATTAGTGACGATGAAATAATATAAATATGGCAGTGGGAATATACATAACAATAATTCATAGAACAGGAAATAAACAATACAATACATTCTAGAATATTAAATCATTTTTGGGATGGATTTCGAATTCTTCTAGATTGTAGAAGATCTTTTCTTTTAACCAAAGTTGAAGTACACTTTTAAATTTTTAAGAGAAACACTGTGAGCAGCTTCTGGTAACATGTTGTAAAACTTAATTCCTAAATACTTATAACTATTTTGTGTTTTACTTAATCTGATTGATGGTGTGTCGAGCTTGTAACAGAATCTTGTATTGTGTCTGTGCACAGTGTGTCTTGCGTTATAATTATGTACATTTTGTTTTGTATACACTAGACAGGTAAATGTATATAAGCTTGGCACAGTCATAATTGTTAGTTCTTAAAGAGATTTTTACAGGAAACAGACTGATCAAAGACTCCTGCCATGCTTCGTAAAGCTTTTTCTGCCAGATAAATACATCCCCAGCACCAGATGAGTTTCCCCACAAGAGAATTCCATAAGTCAGAAGGCTATGAAAATATGCATAATATGATTGCAGCAACAAATCCTTGCTAATGCATGTTCTAAGCTTTTTAAGTAGAAATACCACCCTGGCAAGTTTGGAACATAGGTGATTTGAGTTCATATGCGTCTGAAATGCTGATAAATAAAATTAAACCAAGTACAATGGTTAAAAGTCAAATTCATCTTGAGTGTATCGGTAATCTTTATAGTGAGAGTTGCAATTTATTGCTTAATTATCTGTAATTTTTGTGTGTACTGTTAAAAATTAATGATTGTTTTAATTATTAACATGCATGCCTATGTATGGTTTCTCTAATTGCAAAACAAAATGCTTTTTGCTAGTTGTAGGAAGGTGCTGCCATTGCTAATTGTCCCTGTGGTAGATGTGGGCTGACTCCAACTGTCACCTGCTTCTGATATTTCACAGTAATTTACAATGACAGACAAAAATACGTTTAGAATATTGCAAAATCGATACAAGAGGAAAGTATGGGGTGTGTATGCAGTGCTCTTTTTTCACGGAAAGAAAGTTTCGAGACCCTTCATAAGTTCCTTAGCCTTTGTTATGGTAATACAAACACCATTGATCAGGTGCAACTTAGGGGCTGGATGACCCAAGTGACTGCTCTCAGCACCATCCTTGGTGAGGGAGAGGGGCACCAATCACGACCATCCCCCTATACTAGCACCAATACTTTAATTCTGATCACATAAGCGTCAGGCACGTATTTAGAACTATATTTCAGGGGGAAGGGTCCAAACCAAGTGTCTCAGAGATGATGATGATGATAATGCTTAAATTAAAATATATTATATAAAATAATACTATTATTTTCCTGTAGTTTACGGTTATTACAAGCATAAGAAAACAGTTTTTCTTTGTGACGTTTCAGGAGAACACACGCTCCTTTCATCAGACATTTATTTTCATTTTGACTAAAGATACAGTTATAACAATGGTTAATAAATTTTAAACAAAAAGAATCCATTATATAATGGATGTTGTCAATGTTACATTGTTGTAATATAGCAACTTAACTGTGAAAAAAGCAGTCTGTTTTATTTTTATTTCAGATTTTTTTAAAATTATGAATCCCAAATATCATCAGGTAATTCAAATTCATCATTGTTTTCACAAAGTCTCTTGATGTTTTCTGTTACATTAAATTTTAAAGATGGTGGCTTACTTATTTATGAAAATAAATGTCTGATGAAAGGAGCGTGTGTTCTCCTGAAACGTCACAAAGAAAAACTGTTTTCTTATGCTTGTAATAACCGTAAACTACAGGAAAATAATTCTATAATGCAAGCAATGCGTACATACAAGAAAAACTATTAAAATAATACTAATTACGATATATAAATTAATATTATATTATTACATGAATAGGTAAAAAGACCATAAGAATAGAGATATAACAGTGCATATTCATTATGTAGCTTACCTGCAGTTAAGATCGGAATAATTTACATAAGAACAAGTGCCCTGGCAATTAAATTAATGCCAAATAGATGAAGAATTGAATATTTATTGAATATCAAAAATGATGTTAGATGCAGTTCGAGAAAAGTTAGTTTTTTAATTAATATTTTATGCATATTGTTAAGAGTAGTAGTTTGCTTATTTTTTTTTTTTTGTAATGCCATTCAAAGCTGTATGATCCCAATATAATCCTTGCCTTTCAATACATTTAGAGGAAATTAATAACCACTGATTACACAACAAATGCTAATATTTTCATAATTTAATTTTAGAACTTTGTAAGTCTTTTGGGAGCCGTCTGTACCTCCTGCACCCCCCCCCCCCAACCTAAATATGTCCTTAATAAGCATGACTATTTGTTTGTCTCAATTTATTTGTAAGTCCACTTTATGCACAGATAGGATAATCAGGACTGGAAGTAGAGTTTAAAGTGGGATCCGAACCACTATGTGCCTGCATCTGGTGTCTGGCTATTTGCTTGAGAAAGAGTTCTTGGATTAGCAAGAATTAATTAGTTACTGCTGTATAACATAATAAGGACATTGCAAAATTATATATCAATTTATGCCGAGAGATTACTGTTATTTTGATGTGATTATGTAGATATTAAATGAACACATACCTACAATAAACGTGTTCTTTACCAGTAACACTTATTTTTTAAGTAAAGCTATTATTTTTTGTTGGTAAAGCCATAAATACATTACATGGTCATGTTTTATTCACCTTGCCTGGGTGAAAATTTTATCTTCAGCCACTCCTGCCATTGATGCAAACTTAATCATAAAATGCTACTGTAAACAGTGCAATATGTTTGTCCATAATTGTACATTTCAACATTCATAGATTTCTTCCATTAACAGGAATTATTATTAGTTTTTATTCTCAATATGAAACAATGGTGCTAATACAGTGTATTATTGTATGTTGCCAGGGGAAAAATGTGGTGTATGTTATAAGTGCATGCTCATATACTCTATTTGAAAGATTTGCATTGGTACTAATTTTCTGTATTTTCCCCCAGGGCCAATACTTTCCTTTGCCCAGACTTTCCACATGACGGCAAGCTTTCTGTCACCACTTGCAGCAGGAGCTCTAACACCTGATGTGAGTATTCTGTAATGTATTAATGTTTCCAGGAAGTTTTGTTCAGTTAAAATAAATGTTAGCTAAATTTGTTTTCCAAAAAAAGCATAACAAGAGTGGAGGGTGTAAAAGAAACAGGTGTATTAATAGGTAGGGTCACCATTAGGCATGTGAGACTCGTACCATCACACAGTGCCTTATACTTTAACTCTCTGGCGGGCATGCTGGGGGACTTTGTCACCCCACGGTTTTTTGCCATGCCAAGACACGACTGGTACCATCCTGCCATCCGCTCTCGTATTCTTTTATTGGAGTTTCTGCTACCAACGGAGGAAGGTGCCATTCTTCTGTCTACCTTTGTCTAAATACCAGAGGTGCATTTTCATTTGCTTGCAATCTTGGGGTGACTGAGTTCCCCCACACACCTTCTGCTGTAACTAAAATTTTAATTTTAATTATTATTTTTTTGGTTACTTTTGCATCTATTATTAGTTGTATCACCGATCACTATTATAGCAATCAAGTTTAATTTTTATTTAATATTTCTATCTATTCATCATGCCATTTATCAGATAAACAACAACTTCTTATTGTATGCGTGAAAAGAAATAAAAAATACACATTTATAAATATTTGTAAACTCAAAGACACAAACATAGTATGTAAGAACCTTATTATTGTGCGATAGAAATATAATAGAAACGTTCAAACTAAAAGATACAAATACATTATGTAAGAACAACATCTTATTATTGTATAAGTGCAAAGAAATTAGAGAAATAAATAAACATTTGTTAACTTAAAACACACATAAAATTTGCAAGAATCTTATTATTTTACAAGCGAAAATAAATAAATATCACATAAATATGTATAAACTCAAAGATACATATATATTATGTAAGAACCGCAACTTTTCATTCCATGAGTGAAAATAAATAAATAAATAAATAAAAAATAAACATTTGTACATTCTAAGATGCAAATAAAGAATGTAAGAACATGTCTAAATAGAGGTATTTAATTATAAATGTAAAACAAGCAATTTTTTTAACGAAAAAAAGGCTGGGGTGACAGACCCCCGTGCATCTGCTCGTGTTATAAAAAAGTAGCATGCCCGCCGGAGGGTTGATGCCTCACGGGTCCAAAATATTCAGTGCTTGAAGCAGAAATGACTAGCTGGGGGATATTTGGACAAGCATTGGGTTCAGCTAAGGGGATGATCCTATGGTTTAATGTGGGGAAGGAGATGGTTTGTGAAAATTTTGCTAGCTGGGGTGCATCTGTTTCCTCCTGCATCCCCCCTCACTTTGAACACTGATTGAATCTTTTATTCATTCATTTCTTGTGCAAACACGATCATGTTAGAAGAAAGAAATGAAACCTACATAAATGATGCAGCTTCATTTCTAATCAGTATACCTAGTATAGAAAATAGGAAACCGAAGTTTCAAACAGGGACCACAAGTCTGATGTGAAAAGATCTTGTGAAAGGAATATTTCCACCATAACACAGTTGATGGATATGATTTGATTCTTGTTATTTAGCTTTGGTTTTCTGCCACTTTTGGCTAATTGTGGCAGTGAGGATGAGTGATGATGTGATGAAATTGATGAAGGAACACTCACAAAGAATGTCCAGGCCAGGATTCGAACCTGGGACCCTTGGCATCATTGTGCACTGTTCTAACTACTACGAGTACACCGGAAGTTGTCTCACAGCACAGTTGGATTCGTTGTTTGTGACCACAACTCTACTTTTTCCCATCACAAACTACTGTTCAAGATAGTACAAACACCGTAACATGATTTTTTGTGCTGACGCTGAAAGACACTAACACTGTTAAGCCTTGTTTCCATGTTAATAAAACATTATTATTATTATTTTTTGTTCAGCATTTTAATGTTTTAAAGACACTAAGTATGAGGGTGTGCTGCCTTCCTCTTGAATTTTATTATTTAACTGAATTAAGAAAAGATGAAAAGAAGGGATACACTGTGACAGGGTAACTTGCCCTGGTCACTATATTCTCCTTTTGCATGAAGCAAATCCTCAGCTAAAATAGGAAAATGATGTGGACATACTTTTATTTAGTGTTACTTCGTCAACCCCACCTCCAGAGAAGGGAAGTTTGCTGATGTTGCCACTATGTCAATGTGCCAGCAAGTTTCAATTCAAGAAATTAATTGAAACATTAACTGTATTCACATCTTGCATCCAAGTAGGCATAAATTCCAGTTTATCCTCTCGGGACCTGAGACTTTGTTTATAGTACCAAATATTGATTTTCTGCCACTTTTGGCTAATCGTAAAGATGAGGTTGAGTGATGAACACCCATGTCCAGGCTGGAATTCGAACCTGGGACCTCTGACGTTTAGTGTGCTGTTCCAACCACTCTGCTGCAGAGGCCAGCTATAGTACCAAAACCATGTGTATGGTTCCCCCCTCATTGTTTGTGGCTAATTGAACATAAGAAATTGAAAATATTTTTATTTCTGAATAATGAATAAAGGTATGTGCACTATGCATCAGTGGCGTGCGGTGACATTTAAACTAGGGTACGCAACATGGGCCAACCGAAATGAATTATGGGGGCCAGAACCCCCCCCCCCCTCCCTGACCATCATGTTATTCAGAAAATAACTTCTTTCTACAATTTTATAATGGGAAATTTCTCATCCTTGTATCAATATCCAAATGTAACGAGGTAAAATATATGTATGATATTTTATATTCACAAATATATTCTGATAGTAGCTACGTAGAGTCCAACAATTGAGCTTCGATTATTTCCTTCATGGAGTGCGATGAACATTGAACGGGAAGGAAATGGGACAATCATTTGCCGTCCTTTCAAATTTCATGTAATAAATTTGATAAATCTCAGTATCCTCTACTATTTCACAACACCTTTCGCAGAGGAAACCAACGAATAAGGCCAACAATAAAGTTTCACTGTTTTTCTACTCAGTCAATCACTCTGTAGAGATATTTTTTTTCTTCTTCTCAAAAATCAAAATACTAATATACTGCTTACCATCGTTCACAACTCCTGCCTGAAACAATTCTTCCGACTCAGGAACAGACCTTCCATTTCGGATTGTTTACAATTTTTTCGTAAATGCCGAAAATCCCTTCTCCAGAATGTCATCAATAACTCCCGGTCCCCCTATTTTATCACTTCACTGCACCGACACACAATAGAGATCCTGTAATGTAAATAATATGAATGAAACACTCGCTGCAAATTCCACACGACAGAAGAAAGAAAAAGTCAACCTCCCACGCTACGTTGTGTCCGGTCCCGCTATGCCCGAAAACCACGAGTTCTTGTGTACGAATGAATCGGAGTTGCCAGTCGACAAAGTATTTTGTAGAAGGGAGATAAGTAAGGACAAGTAGAAAATACGTCAGCATACATCCCAGAACACTTCAAAAGCTAAACTACTGTACATCATTTTGCAATGTCTGGCGGGAGGGAGGCTCATTCGAATCCCATTGTAAGCATTGTGTTTTATTATGTTTTTCTTTTATCATTCATTCATATCGTCAGGTCAACAATCAACACCCATGCTATGGAACTCAAATGAAATGTTGATCCCGAAAGGAGATAAACAGATACTCTCATACTCTGAGAATTGTGCGAAACTTGCAAATTGTTCACATATTTTCCCCTCGACACAGTGACAGTCCATTCTGGTCCTCACCTCCCTATACGAAAAAAAAAAAACTTGCTAGTGTAACTTTAACCTCACATAAATATTTTATATGTGATAGTTTACGCGTATATTAAATATGATCTTCCACAACTACATATTCTTGCCCTCCTCTCTGATTCCTGTATCACTTTTTATAATGTATTTTTATTGCAACCCAACAGTGATCTATCTACGCGTGGCTGCTAAATGCTAGTAAGCTAAGCATTCCAGAAAAAAAATATGTTGACTACTGTCAACACTGCATACGCTGTCAAAATCTTGGGTACCCTCGATGCTTAGAACCGGGAAAGAAGTGAGAGAGAGGGTAAGCGCGGGCAGACCCAAACACGTGGTCGGGGCTGATATGAGCCAATGGAGTTACCTTCCGAATTTCTAGGGTACCAAGCAGAAGAAACAGCGTCTTTCTGCGGAAATCGGCAGGAACGCGGATCGGGTGGGTGCCGAAGTCACAATCGGGATCATTTGGGACTGCCTTCAGGAAGGCAGCAGCGTGTTCGTGCGGAAATCGGAATTTCTTGCAGTTGAACTGCTTTCGGAGCGACAATTGTTGAATTTTCATGTTCGGGGAAGACGAAAAAAATGTTTATTTTTTCTTAGTGTGTTGTGGGTACGCAGTGCGTACCTTGAGTATCCTGAATGCACGCCGCTGCTATGCATTTCAATTAGTAGACAATATGTAAAAAAACTTTTAACATTATCAAATTTGTTTTCTAAATTATTTTCATTTCTGTTCTTACAGCATCGCACTGATAAACCATTTGTCAAATTAAATTTCTTCACTGAACATGCATATGCTGCAATGGTTAGTGCTATCATCTTTGATGCTAGAGGTCCCAGGTTAGACTGTTTGATCGTTCACCGCCTCTGTCACGAAAGGATTTCCTTTTATCCTGGTAAAACCAGACCGAAAGCCATTTTTCCAGGTGGTTGCCGGCTTGAGCTGCCAGTTACTACACCCTTCCGGCTCTTAACTCGAGAAATGCCCAACCATTAAAATTAAGTTAGACTGTTCAAGCCAATGATGTGCACTGAGGATAAAGGTAAAGTTCTCCATGCATATAGCCCCATCCATTCCATGAAGGCATATTTAGGGGACGTGGGAAATTCTTGATCTTGGCCATTTTTGGAGGTGATGTGATCAGCACCATTATCAGACTACTACATTTACCCCCAAGGGTTGCCCTCAGGTACCCATTGATTTGATGCTGGGTGAGCCCCAGAACCACTTTATGTGGGGACAAGGCTGGAAAAATTCTGAACTTAGATCACCCACTCCGGGTATCGGACCCATCTCTACCACATGGTAGTCAGATATGCCCTATGACTAGACCATCGTGCTGGGAGTAATTCCAATATTTACACCACAAATTTTACACATTATATTTATGTGCAGGGTGAAAATTTGCTGTAGTTTTTGTAATATTTAAGCACAGATAATTTCATTCAGATTGCTTAAATTTTACAAAAACTACAGCAAATTTTCAATGCCTAGTTACTTTTCACACACCCTGTATAATAGCATATGGCTTCAAGCCTTATTATTTTGAAATGAGGAAGTAACTACAGTAAAAACTGCATATCCTGGAACCTCTATAAGAAGGAAACCTGTAAATACGGGAAAAAAAAGTCCCGAGAACGGACCAATTTTATACCTGAAAATGACCTGCTTAAGGCGGAAACCTCCTTGACGCAGAAACGGGAAACCATTTAAAGACCAACGAGATATTTTTATTCTCAGTAAGACAGAAATTTCGTCCTTTATTTTTTTCGCTCGCAAGAAAACAATGCAATACTGTAAGTGGAACATGCCTCTGTTGCCACTCGCTTATCGGTAACATTGTCGATATGAAAGAATGCGCTACAATACTCATAGCCAGTGGCGTACGCAAGGGGGGGGGGTTACCGGGTTTAACCCCCCCCCCCCTTGAGCTTTTGAAATATTATGGAAAATGCTGTAGAAAAAAATAAAAAATGGCTAATTTATCACAATCAAAGATCTGCGACGGTAGTAATAATACTAATAATAATTTGAATTATTATTCCCATGCAGCATGAAGAAAAACACAACATTCCAAACATAATCTAAGCGGCCGCAAAATTCAATTTTGCAATTTTTTTGCAAAAAGTCACGCAGTGACTCGCGAGAATTGTGAAAATTCCTTGCTTCGTCGCAGTGTACCGACCTTATTGCAAACGTTCTTCCCGGTACTGATTTCACATCCCCTGGTGAACTCTCAAGTGATGCTGAGTCTACATCCACATCATTAAATAATGTTGAAGAAGTGCTTTGTGAATCACCTAGAAGTGATAAATGTGTTGGAATGTCTATAAACTTACTTTTCAACGAAAACATAGACTCAGTGGAATTTAGCAACATGTATTCTCGCGCTTCATCATCATCCTTGGCGAGTTCCATAGGTAAAGATAATGTAAATTCCCCCGTGCATATAGCACCGTGCCATGAAGGCACACGTAGTGATGTGGGGGGCCCCAAAGATTCTCGATCTCGAACTATTTTGAAGGTGATGTGATCAGCACCATGCTCCGGCAGCCTTCATCCCCCAGGGTTGCTCTCAGGTACCCATTGATATGAGGCTGGGTGCGGAGACAAGGCTGGATAAATTCCAACCAATTCCGGGAATCGAACCCGGATATCCCACGAAGTTGTCAGACTAGACCAGCGCGGCTCCTTGAATGAGCTTCATATTTCGATTATTTCAATAAATTTAATATATTTGCTTGTTTTTATGGATTTTCTTCACACTTTAAATGTCTCACCTATCATATACAAATAACCGTTGTCTAGACAATTATTTCGTAACAAAGAAACAAAAAAAATGTAATTTTGTTCAATTGCTTTCATAAATATATTTATGTAGATCTTTACTACTTAATAATAGTAGTGATATAAGTAGTAACAGCAGCTGCATTAGTAGTAGTATTAGTAGTAATTAAACTAATTAATTAAATATAAGTATTAATAATTAATTATGATGGTTATTAATTAATTAAAGTATAATAAAACGATGGTTATGTGAATTTGTAGAAAGTTTTCGAAATAACACCCCCCTTGATGAAATCCTGCGTACGCTACTGCTCATAGCTCTTACGATTCCGTTTCTTTCTTTCATCTCTTACCCTCTTTCTCCACCTTTCTTTGTCTATTTCTCCTCTGTTCTTTCATCATCTTTCTATTTTTCTTATCTCTCTTAGACTTTCTTTTTTCTTTACTTTTATCTGTCTTTCTTCACCTCTCTTATTCCATCTTTCAATCTTTCTCTTTCCCTCTATGCACATCGTGCTACAACGACAAGGGTCCCGGGTTCGAAAAGATACATAAGTACATTCTGTACATTCTTACAATACTCTTTGTAGTTTGAGTTACTCTTTTAAGTCCACTTTATGCACAGTAAGTCTAATCGGGACTGGGCCTACAGTTTAAAGTGGGATCCAAACCACTTGTGCCTCCACCGGGTATCGAACCCGGGACCCCTTGATTACAAGGCAAAGACGCAACCACTGCGCCATGGGAGAGGCCCTCTTACAATACTGTAAAAAGTGTACCAACATGTTGTGTAGTTACATAATTGTAATCTGGGCTTTGCTTATTGCGACTGTTTTGCATTTTTATTCATGTACATACATGCATTAGTACTCTACATTATAAGTAATGCGAAATGTAAATCTGTCTTTCCATTATTTCCTGCAGCGCTGTATACTGTAGTTTAAGTCAATCCTGTATAAGTTTGAAAACTGTTAAGACGACTGTTAAGACGGAAAATTTTGCTCGGAACCATCATGTTCCGGGATAGACAGGTTTTACTGTATTTTGTTTGCAGATGAATTACAGGAAACATAAGACTTTACGGTCCTTTGCCAGATAGGATCCAGGGATTTTCAGAGCATACACCTCTGCTTTTAAAATTCCCCACGTGGCAAAGTCCATGGGGTTGAAGTCAGGTGACCAAGGTGCCCATTCGTTCATCTTTCATCAGTGCTATAGCAAACCTGTCATCAGATTCATTAAATTCAGACATGTGGTATGACATATGCACCCCTCCCCCAGTTTTGGAGCTCCTCCAATGTGGTCATGGCACCATGTCATTATGCCGTAGATATTCGCATGTTCCTGCATGCTCACTTACCTGGGAGATGTATTGGGCGTGGGAGACCTTTGATGTGGGTGGCACGTTCTCCTGACCTCACACCCATGGACTTCTTTGTGTGGGGAATTATCATTACCATTACCACATTGGAGGAGCTCCGAACCCACATTACACAAGCTGCTGCCGCCATGACACCGGCAATGCTCCAGAACGTATTTTGCACCACTGCCGATAGATAGAAACTGTGTCGTGATGTGGATAATGCAAATGTTGAAAGTAATGTGTAATGAACATATACCACGAAAAACATTGCTAGTGAAATCATTATTTCAACAAACTACGATACTTACTTTAAAAACCCCTGTATTTTAACAGCAAACCAATGTTTTTAGCAACTTTATGGGTAAGAATATTGATATTGTTTCTCTTTATCTCAACAGAAATCAGTGGAACAATGGAGAGCAGTGTTTTGGGTCACAGCAGCTGTTGCTATAGGCACTCTCGTCTTCTACTTTATTTTTGGCACAGCCGAGGTTCAGAAGTGGAATTACCCAAAGTCTTCTGTGAACGAAAGCCTAAACGGAACTGCAGCTATTATTAATGGCGAAGAAAATGATTCTCAATTAGAACAAAATTCCTTATTAGAAGTTCCAACTAAATCCTAGTACAAACTAAGTTTGCAGACTGCACACACATAAAAGTCCATAAATAGTTTAATTAAAGACAGTAACTGTAATAAGTGTCTTCAGATACTGCACATTCCATGTGATAATGATGCAACAGAACATGTTCACACCCAGTATTATAAAATGTGAAGTTTTATGTGATGATTTATCTTAGTTGATGCGATTATTTTATAACTGTTTAGTTAGCTTGATAGTTACATTTTGTCAATGTATACAAAACAAGCACTTTGTGTATAAGAACTCATATATTGATGGTTTTCAAGTTCTCAACTTGATATATGCATTTCTATTCAAGTATTTGTTACAGGTATGTTGTAAATTAGTTTTATTTTTTTGTATTTTTAGTATTTATCGAATATAATATTGGTTCTAGTAGTTTGTTGGCATGTGCTGATATTTTTACAGTGTTGCAAATCCAGATATTTTCAAAGAAGAAATTTTTAGTGGAATAACCTTTTTTTTTAAATTCACTTCATCTTAAATGCATAGAAGCATTAATTTGTGGTTCATTAGTGTAAGAACTTTCATAGCATTGCAATCTCATGAAGAAAAGCAAGTATTTCTAGGAATGTCAATGTTGTGTAGGTGATTGTTACAAACCCTTAACATGTTTCTGCAATGCTTGGCAGTGAGAGAAAGCTGGGCTTGTTTTATCTCATTATCACAGATCATTGGTTACATTAAGATTTGGCACACACAGGCATAGGTGTAACATTGCAGGGGGCAAGGGGGTTCACTTGCTCCCCCAAAATTTTTAGGTTACTAAATTTAAAAATTAAAGATACTTTTGTTAACCTCCTGGTACCAGAGGGTCAAAGTATTGAAGAGT
Source organism: Lepisma saccharinum (assembly GCF_977018435.1). Taxonomy (NCBI): domain Eukaryota; kingdom Metazoa; phylum Arthropoda; class Insecta; order Zygentoma; family Lepismatidae; genus Lepisma; species Lepisma saccharinum. Next base: position 6,329,716 of record NC_139248.1, on the reverse strand, counting down.
ATTTTTTTATGATTGCTCAAATGTAAGTTATTTAGCAAAGTACTTCTGGATTTTATAGATGGAAAACGTGTCCATGCTACCTCCGAAAGTCTCAACTTCGCTTCTGTCCCCAAAAGTTAAGTCCTCAGTTTGATTATGCCCTCAAAGTTAAGTCCCACGTTTGTGTCTGCCTCCCCAAAGTTTGACCTCAAGTTATGCCCATGCACACAGGATATGTACAATAGAAATTTCAGCGAAAAATGCAAGCTTGACCAGGATTCGAACCTTGGTCTGTGGCATAACATGCCATTGTTCTTCCAACTTGGCAACTGAGCCTCCCTGGCTTTGCCTGATGTTTTCGCCATCGCTGTCACGATTAGGTAACACCGGTTAGGGATTTATCCAGAACTCTGGTGAGTTAAGTTCATATTTAGGAGACATAGGATGAATTTAGAGCCAAAATGAACATAAGGGCTTTGCATAAAATGTTAGTGTTGAGGAAATTTTTGGAGAATGTTAGGGTGGGTTGGATAAACTGACGCAGGTAATACAGTGACAGGAAAAAAATCAGGCGAAGCCAGGACTGTCTCGGTAGCTAAGTTGGAAAAACTATGACGCTGTATGTAGAGAGACAGGTTTGTTTGGGTCTTGTTCGAGCCTGCATTTCTTTGCTGAAATTTCATAATCATATGTGCAACTAGGAATTTATTTTCCAGGAGAGGAGGTTAAAGGTGATTTATTTTGATGTTCAAATTGTTTTCGTACTGAGGAATTCCAAACTTTGCAAATGAAAAATGAACTGAACCCCGCCCCCTTCATCAGTTGTAAGTCGAGAGGGGTCTAGATTGTTGACCCCCTACAAATATTACACACATGATGTTAATCTTTCTTTGAGGTTTCTCCCAACTGAAAATTAATTTGCAAAAATTACAAACAAAAAACAAGGCCATTAAAGTGATACAAACTTAGAAGAAAATTATGGGGGAAATCTCTCTGACCATTACAGCCAGCCTATGCTGACAATATTTGGTTTTCCATCATTGCTAATAGATTGATGAAGAACAGAAGAATTATCAAATATTGCTCATAATTGGTTACAAGAATTGCAGACTCGATTCCCATCTTGTAAGATGATAGATTAACAACAATCTCTTGTTTAGGATGGATGAACTATTTTTTATTTCGGCTGCCAAGCGCTAAATTTGTTGTTATTAGTTCTGGGAGGGTGATCACTTAAATTTTGTACATCTCTGAGGGTTAGTAAAACTAACAGTTTTAAACATTGAAAGGGGAGGGGATAAAAGGAGGAGAGGGGTGGAACATAATTCACCAGGGTGTCTACCAAAATAACATATCCAAAATTCTTGACTTTTTTTTCCCCTTTTTTTTAACATTTATTTAATCGTCCCCTACTTAGTTTCAGTTGGAAATCAAAAATATATATTTTTATTCAATGCAAAACCCCTATCGCAAGGCCGGTTAAGATGAAAACTGAGGCTGTACTTTAATAAGAGGTTTAGACTTGCTTTAATTATTAATGCTTCAGACTTTATCCTGGATGGGGAATGGCCACATTACTCTATTTAATATTTTTACAAAACTTCACGCATACAAGAATGTCTTTCTTAAGAAAGAAAGTGAACAAATCTTAAGCACAACTGAATAAAATTTTAGATTCTATTTTATCAAATCCCAGTACAGGTATATATCAATGTAATTTCTCTATACAGGGTGAGTCATAAGTCTCCATACAAATGGTGAAAACGATGACTAATGTTTGTTTTTCCTTTGCAGGCAGGTGAACCAATGAAAAAGAGATGCCACTAACGAAGGAAGAACGGATTGACATCATTCTGTTGGCTGGGAGTGGTACCACCCGTCATGTAGCACGTACATGCAATGCAACCCACAGAACGCAGATAACCCATGACACTGTGGCCAAAGTTCGTCACCAATGAAAGCAGGCCTGGAAGACCAAGGACAGCAACATATGAACCTGTCCTTCTGAATTTCTTGAGTTTGGCCACGGTGTCATGGGTTATCTGCGTTCTGTGTGTTGCATTGCATGTACGTGCTACATGACGGGTGGTACCACTCCCAGCCAACAGAATGATGTCAATCCGTTCTTCCTTCGTTAGTGGCATCTCTTTTGGTTCACCTGCCTGAAAAGGAAAAATAAATATTCGTCACCGTTTTCACCATTTGTATGGAGACTTATAACTCACCCTGTAGTGTAAAAAAAGCAAACTTTCTTGACCACAAGCATTATTTCTTGACTGGTAGACACCCTGCTTCGGCTTAGTTGGGGAGTCTTTTGTATGGTTTAAGGTGATGACAATGAGACAGCTTTGCGAAAATTTTACTAGCTGAGAGGATACCACCCCTATACCTCCATTTCATGCACTGGTTATTAGGCAAAAGGTATAAATCTTATCAGCTTCCCTCCAAACAAGAAATCCAGCCACCACCCTTTGCTGAAGTTCACCATTTCCCTGTTAAAAGGGTCTGTGGTCTCTGCATGGTATGTCTTTCTCCCGTTACTGGTGCTAGTGGCTCAAATGGAATATATGGCCACATGGAAGGGTTGTTTGTTGTGGTGTTGGTGTTTGTAGTGCTTCTAGAGCAGTGTTTCTCAAGCTTCATGAGCCTGCGGCATGGTAAATTGTTTTTTAAAAGCCATGCGCAGATCCCAACTTGGAATAAATTAATTATTCAATTAGTTGACAACAATTTTATTTGTAAATAAAATTTTGTTTGAATTAGTTGGCAATGACTGGATCTAATGGCATCTTTTAGTTTCCTCTGGCCAATATCATTAAATTAATTTGGAAAGTGCTGATTTTCATTGGCATGTTCAATTTCTGACACCTAAAAATTCCAGTTTATCAGAATATATTTCCACTTCAGCATATTTGTTAATGAAAACTTCTGTGCAAACTAAATTGACCGTGGTGCCCATCTGTCAACCTCCATATTTGGAGGAGGAAAACAATGTATACCCCCCCCCCCCCAGTTAGATCGTTTGATCGTTCACCACCACTATCACAAAAGCATTTTCTGTTACTGCAGTGGAAATTTGAACGAGTGGCCATCTTTTTAGTTGCTGGCCAGATCAGGCTAAAAGTTGCAAATTTCAGAGGAGAGACCCTCCGTGGCCCAATATAACACAGGTCTGCGATGGAAAAATTGTTTCAACTTGAATGGCTGATTCCGATGTATTTTTTCGCTCTGATTACGGGAAAAATAGTAAAAACATTCCATCACGTACCATTTGTGTGCAAAACGCGATTTTTGGATTTGACACCCCACGTATCACCTTATATGGTAAGTGAGCAGTTAGTAGCATCTTCCGTAACTTAAAATAAGCTGTTCCTCATAACTTTTAATTTATACTATTGAGAAAAGGATATATGAGTGAATGACCTACGGACAAATGTCCAGTTTTCCCCTGACGCATCATCCAAAAATACCCGTTCAACCACTCCTCCACTGCACTCCATGAATCATTCTGTTCCTTACCCCACAACCATAGTGATGACTGTTATTTTTGCTCTTGCGACATATAAGGATTCAATCTGAAAAATAGGAAGGAAATGTCATATCCAAACCTATCCTCTGCAATGTGTCCAGTGCCTCATGGACCCGAAATTCCGGTTCCTTCACCTCCAGAAACTCTAGAAACCCCGGCAGATTCTGCGAACGAGTGTGAAGACTCAGACAGGAGTGTGCCCACAGGGAGATTAAGGTGCAGGTTGCGCCATCGGGATTTTTGGGGGGGATTTTTTCCCCTTCAAATAATATAAAAGCAATTATTTTATATATTTTTCCAAAAAAATTAATGTAAAACTTTTACACTTATATGCACCATACTTAATTCATTGGCCTTGGGGGGGGGGGGGGGATGGGCACCCCTGGACACAGGTGATGATTTCCTCGACGATACTACCTCCAGTGAGGCTCAACTCTTCACCCTTGGGCCAATCCAAAGTGTCAGCAGAGCTCCTTGCCTCCAGATTGAAGATTGAACGTCATTCTACTGGTGCTGTCTGCGAAGAAGAGGGTGAAAGGTTCCACCAAGACATCAAAGAGATGGAAGGACAGTATCAGGGCAGCTGGTGCATCACCATGATGGCGGACTACTGCTGGGACCTGTCGCAGATGACTTACGAAAGGAAAAGCTCCCGAAGAAGCTTTGAAGGGATGAAAAAACTGTATTACAACTCGATAAGAGATTTAAACTCAAAATTTGCAGGTATAATGCTGGATATTTTATATTTTATCTCAATTAAATATGGTCCAAATGCAAGTTTTCACCAATTTTTCTGAATTTTTAACTCCATTTTGTGAAAAATCCTTACTAGATGGAGAAAAACGGGGTTCATTTTCCCATTCAGCGCACCTAAAAACATTGAAATCAGTTATTCCTGTTAAGACAATTTTCAAAAAGTCTCAAAATGCACGGTACTGGGCCACAACCCTGCGGTTCAGGAACACTGCTCTAAGGGTTTTATGGTATGGAACAGCTTTATGCTCAGATGCGAGAAGATAGTGGAGAATATTCAACAGCAATTTGAAAGAAAAAAAAAACACTTGCAAAGAATTTTAGCAATGTAGCAAGTGCTTCTGCTCTGGTAAATCAGATGACCAAGTTTCCACACCTTTTGCCCTATAGATTTAGATGTCTCAGAGCAGGGGTGCCCACAGAGGGGGAATATGGCGCAAGTTGCACCATCGAGATTTGGGGGGGGGAATTTTTTCCCTTCAAATAATATGAAATTCAACATTTATATCTCTTTCCAAAATATATGTAAAAATTTTACACCTTCAATGTACCATATTTAATCCATTAGATGAAGAAAGCAAGGTGTTTTAAGGGTATTATCAAAGGGGGGAGGGGGAGAAATATCCAACTCTTACATATTATGCCTTAATTGACATCTGGGTTCTGGGGGGAGGGATTCTGAATTAAACTTCGGGGGTGGACAGTATCCAACTATAGGTCTTAAATTATAGTGTGTATTTTAGTTAGTCTAAAATTGGCATGGACATTTTGGTGCAAGGATTGAGTATTAAATTTAAGAGGGGAGATAGAAAGCTTTTCATAAAGTGTTAAATCTTAGATTGTCAAGGGATTTCTGTAGTGGAGAGAGAGTTTGAACTTTAAATTTCGGAAACTGTATTTACACGTTTTCGATTCCGAATGTGCCAAAGGAGAAGCTGGAAAAGACTAAATATCTCTGGGTGGATCTTAAGAAAGTATTGACACCCCATTAAATTAATATTCTTGAAAGTCTACAAAGAAATGGTTGAAAAAATTTTCTTGCTCGCTTCGCTCGCATTATTGTGTTACAAGTATGCATGTTTGGCACTTTTGAGGTGAATGTGAAGTTTTTATACTATAGCTGCATTACAAGACAAGCAATATTCTCAGTAGTCTTGAGTGATGGGAGCATCCCTGTTTAGGGAGGAGGGGCAGATCAAGTAGAGTGTTCAGTAAAGCTAAGAAAGAAGTTACTTTTGGTAGACACTTAAATACTTTGTGGGGATTACGATATGGTTTGAGGGTGCAAATGATGTGATTTGGGGGAACGCATGACATGAATTTTGGGGGGGATGCACCATTGGCCTTGGGGGGGGGCACCCCTGTCTCGGAGAGCAATCTGTCATTTATTTTGATATAATTCCCAATGCATCAACGCACTGCCATGAAATGAACGGGTTAAAGGTTACAGTGGTGTAAGTCACTTTGTAAAAAAAGATACTTAGACACAGAAACCAGATCGAGTTAAGCCAATCTGTAAACAGAAAATGTGAAGTAAGTCATAGATGCATTCAACTAGCAACAGATGACAGTTGAAGTTCTTGTTAAAGAGGAAACAGCTGTTGTGTTGATCAGCAAAGTGCTCCGAGTCAGACTCTGCTTTTTTAAAGAAAGTGACTTTCACCATTCTAACTTTAACCCGTCCAAATGATGCTGGTGGCAGAAGTTCGCACTGCTGCAACATCGTGAGCACAACCCCGTGTGTTCGGAGGTTTAAGAGAATGAAAGATCTTGTTGTAGAGTTTGTCTTTGTAATCCATGTGATACAAAGTGACAGTATTTGCTTGAAAGGTCAGGAATAACACAAAGGTGCCCCAGAGAGAGGTCGGTCTGATGCTCGACGTTGCCACACAGTGCACGGGAACCAGTGACTTTTGTCCCACTCTTGCTTTGCTTTACCCATATGTGGCACCAGTGCTATTCTGACCAGCCACCTATTTAGTCATTTTAGATGCCATGGGGTTGGTCCCTTGATTTTAAATTACATATGTTTACATATGATAAAAAGTCAGAAAGCACCTGCTTTTTGTGAGTATGCAATGCTTTTTAGAGATAACCTGAAAATGTTTCTCTCTGTTGACAAGTTTTGTCCACTTGCTAGTAATAATACACATAATTTTTATAGTATGGACTGATATAATTATAGCCACTGTGATAAGAAAAAAATTATGTGAAAGCATTTACAAATGTCCAATGCAAATTTGTAGTGTTGTTTTGGCAGTGATTAAAATTGTGTGTCGAAATTTAATTTTAAAACTCTATAAGAATAAGGGAGCTTTCAGACCAAAGCAACAAGTGACTCCTGTCGCTGGGAAGTGAACACTCACTAATCAATGTAGCCTTTCAAACCAAAGCAACACAGGCTGCACATTTTGCTTGTCACTTGTGTGTCACTTGAACTGGGCTGTTTTATCAGTGGCGCACATTATGTTGTCTCGGTCTGTTGTTCCCACAAGCACAGTCAATGCTTCCTTATAGTGTGAAGGGGCCTGTGTCATTTGTAACCTCCCTTCCCCTCTTGTCTGCTTGTTGCTTTGATCTGAAAGCTCCTTAAAGTAAGAATAATCCCTGTTATCTGTTAATGATGAAGTTTTTATAAGATTCCCATTTACTTTAAATATACTGTACTAAAGGAAACTCGTGTCATCAGTTCCTCACGCTTTGGTTTAAAGCAAAAACTTCTCAATGCTTCTATAGTGCGTCTCAACCTTAAAAGTCAGTATGGGTTAAATGGAGCACGGCGTTGACAGATCAACAAACTGAGGCGCATCAAGTCGCTCTTAATCGCTAATGATTGCGACAAATTTACTTCCTTAATATCGTACAGGAAATCTTCAAAATCTATGTATTTGATGCATTTTGGGAAAAACGATAGTTACCTCAAGATTTGCATTTAAAAGTTTATATTTCGACGTAACTATTTAGTACTACTTTACATTTCCATTATATGTGTAACTATTATGCGTTCTTTACCTCGAAATATGTAACTTACATGCAATTCACAAACATCACACAGCACACTGCACTTCCAACGAAACGGGTCACCTGCCTACAACAGAATTTTAGCCTCTGCGGTGCACAATGAATTTGAAACGCGAGACAGCCCACGTAAACAAACTATGATCCTGCAATAAATAATGGTGCTGTGGAGTAACAATGCATTCTAAAAATAACTTCAAACAATGGTCAACACTTTTCTTGCTTGGTCTGCACATTTATTGCGACAAACGGAAAAGTTTCTCCCTAACCAACTGTTTCATGTTACGGTCTTATGATTTATACAAAATATTGTGTACTATATATATGTATAAACTCTCTTCGTAAGCAAATTAATTCACTCAGGCGAAGAATATCATATCTACAAACACCATAGATCCCATAGAAAAAAAAACTGGCGAAGTTGATCAAGCGGTTTGATATTTATGGCTTTTGAAGTATTTACTAGAAAAAAATTAAACGATTTGCAAAATTCCATAATTATGGAAATTTCAGATCACATGAATTTATGACAGGTTATATAATGCTGGCAGTAAATAGAGCATAAAAAACTCTACAGGATAATGATTTCACTGTTTGAAATGTATGACTTACATTTTGTAAATTTTGTAACATCTGGCAATGCAGCGGTAGTAGAGAAGGACAGAGCTATTGGCAAAACTCGTGTATTAGAGAGAGAGAGGGAAGTACTCCATTTACTTCCATACTGACTTTTAAGGTTGACAGACAGTCTATAATAGTTCTGCATTGATGAAAAAAAAAATAGAACCAAATGGACAGATGTATTACTGTTACATGTCTGTTTTGCATATCATTAATGCATGTTCCTGCACTTTGAGTAATTTAAATAGTATTTACAGGGTAACGAATTTGTGAAAAAATCTGAACAAAATTGTTTGAGATAAGATATATTAGCCATAAATGCAGTACTTTGATGATTCAAAATATATTTGAATTGATTTTAAATAATAAAGAAATGCATATACATTACACTTGTGAAAAAACAAATTTAGAAAATAAGATAACATATTAGACAATATAATCAAATAACATTTAATATTTGGCAGCTGTTGTAAAGTAGCACCTATTATTTAATCCCAAGACATTTATTTCTAAAATTCTTAGTTTCATGAACATATTCCTGTAAGACAATTTATCTGATTGAAATGTTCCATACACTAATTGTTCACATTCCTAATCACAATTATGGATTATTTGAATATTGTGAAAGCTGATACTATTATAGTCTTGAAGGTGATAACAGTAGAATGAAAATATTAGGACCTTACCTTTAATCCTTTACAGTTTTTGAGTTGAACTGTATTCCAAAATTCTATTAGAATTTTCTAATAGTGTAAACTCCATTAAAAAACAAAGTTAAATATCTCTCAAGTATTGGAATGCTAATTGTGAAATTAGTTCTTAAGAGTGAACTGGTATGTTCTCATTTACATCAGAAAAATATTTTAACTTTGTGTTCTTTAGAAGATAAGAGTGTATTATATTATGTCAATAATTCTATATTAAATTATTATTATTATGTATACATAGAACTTTGTTTAGGAAATATGAAACTTTTTGCATGTTTACTTTGTCTGTTATAGAATCATCATGTGCCCTTAAAAATATAAACTAGAAATTAGCAAAGACTATATTTTCAGTTAATAAAAAGGTAGTAATTGAAAAGTTGTTTTCATTTACTTAAATACACCTCCACATTACATTGTGTGACCTACTGTAGCAAAAAATCTAGCATAGCTGCTGTACATATTTAGTATATTGTGCAAACAGTTTCTGGTATATCTGGCACTGTGGCCATGCACATTAAGTGGTACTAAAGTTCCAGGGTTCGAATCCAAGTTTGGACTTGGGTCTTATTTCTTAGTGCCCCGTCATCAATTTCATAGGAAGAGTGGGATGATGTAACAGTGAAAAGTTTCACGCTAAGCCCACCGTTAGAACATGGCATTCCTAGTACTCTCTCTCCCATTGAGAACTACTTCTAACTAAGCTACGGATTGGACACAGTCATCTAACCCACGGTCACTTGCTGCAAGGGGTGGACACTCCAATCCATTGTGTCTGTAATGCCATTTTAAGTGTTCGACATATTGTAATTGTAATTTATTCTTGTTCTGTTGACTACATTGTAGATATTTCTATCTGCAGCAGTATAGAGCACGTCATTTGTTACACATAACATTAGCATGATTTCAGTACAAATACATCCACTTGATTACTTATTTGGGATGATTAAAGTTACAAGTATATATTGTTACATACCGGTTTGATTATATACATGGCATATAGCAGTTATGGTTACAAATATATATTACATACCCTTGATAACATATTTGGGATGCAGATCAGCATAATTGAGTTACAAATATATATTACATACCCTTGATTACACATTTGGGATATAGATCAGCATAATTGAGTTTCAAATATATATTACATCAACTACATTACATATATGTGATGCATATCAGATTAATTAAGGTTTCATACATATTGATATATTGTGTCCAATTGATTATGTACATGGGTGAGACAAGAGAAAGTAGTTTTAGATATGCTGTAGAAATTCTTCTATCCTGTAGGGTGATGTTTCTAAGAGAGAGTTTTCTTGTTTTTTTTTAATAATTTAATATTTCCTTGCTCCTTTATTTCACATGGAAGTTTATTTTTGAATGTTCCGATTTTGCTTTAATCAGAGTTTTGATCTTCCAGGCTGTTTTATCATGCCTGTTTGTAGATGATGTCAATGTTTTAACACAGAGGTTTCCAAACTTTTTCGTTTCACGGCACCGCTTGTGTTTCAAGATTTTTTCGGGGTGCCCTAGTCATAATGTGGTCCCATCTAACACTTGCAACGATCAGTTAGTGAAGTTAAGTTGCTTGCCTTAGTTAAAAACATATACACACATTTCAAATTCAGAAACATTTTACATGTAAAAAGTATTAAATAAGCAAATATTTGGAACAATCATATCATTTCGGTGAAATAATGGAACATTTCACGGCACCCATGTAACAGCCACCAGGGTGCCACGGTGAACACTTTGGGAACCACTATTTTAACAAATGTTTTTAAGTTTTCAGAATGGCTGGTCTCCACTGTGTGTGAGAATTTTTTTAGTATATTATGTCTTTTTAATGTCTTGTGTTAGTCCTGTGCAGGCGCCATTACAACCTTGCACTTTTAAATTTTCTCAAGGAGCTTTTTACACTCCATTTTCTTAAGTCTTAAGGGCACGAGGGAAGGGTTTCCACTAGGCTGCGAGCACTGTTGCCAACTTGGCTCTTCTGGAGCCAGGTCTGCACTGGTTTGACTGTGAACTGGGGTATCATCATGGCTCCTGCCCACATAGACAAAGTTTTGCCATAAATATACATGCACGTTGTATTATTATATTAGCTGCGTCTTCCCACCATCTCTTACCTCCCCAGCTACTTATAGCACCGTGGCTGACGTGGAGATTACATAATATTGTTATCCGGGAATACTTTATTTTCGATTTCATATGACCAACGGTGGATTATTGAGATGGGTGATGGCGCCAGTTCTAGAGGGTGAAAACTAAGAATAAATGATCACTTAAAAGATAACGGTAATAGCAGCGCCCCCCCCCCCTACCTCCTTAGACACCTAACATTACCCTAGGAGGCACTTAATCGAGCCTTCGTAAATTTAGCTCCTTGAAAGTCAGTTTCAACTCTATTTAAGGTGAGATTTAGCTCTTTTATGTACATCAGGTTTGGCAACACTGCTGCGGAGGCAGGGGCGATCTTTTATCTCCAAGTTCAACAACATAGAGAATCAAGTTTCATTAAAGTCCGCCGGACCCTGTGGGCGAGTGGTTAGCACATCGCGCTGCGACGCCAAGGGTCCCGAGTTCGAATCCCACTCGGTTGTTTGTGAATGTCCATCAATTTCATCACTCATCCCCATCGTCGCAAATTAGCTAAGAGGCACAAAACGCGAAGTAAAATAAACTAAATCAATCAATCAATTCATTAAAGTCGACTTTATTCTCATGATAGGCTGATCGGAATTGCACATACAGTTTAAATTTGTGTCTCAACCACTGTGCAATATGCCTCAAGAGGGGATCGAACCCGGGACCCCTTGACAGAATAGGTTTTTGTCACTTTACTTCTCGCCTTATCGTTCAGTTTACCGTGGCAATAGAAGGAATTATGATAACGACATTCAATAATAACCATCTATTCCAGTCCTAGAACCCTATTTCTTCAAGACAATACTCTGATCTCTGGAACATGGAAGTCAGCTTGTCTCCTGTTTACAGTGTGCAAAAAAAAAAAAAAAACAGTAGAGAACAGTGCAAGTGTAGCTTAAGATTCATTCTTGGTGAGATGAGGTGCCGACTGTAGCTTCTGGATTCGCCACTGTGCGGAGAGGACTTGTGCTCCAGAGAAATACATTGCACTTATGGGAACATTATTTTTATTTGTTTTCTCGGGAATACCAAACATCCAGTGGCGTAGAAAAGTACAGGAACGGAAAAGGGATACATTGAAAAAGGTTTTTGTAGCTGGAAAAGAAACTCCCATTTGATTAGTCGTAAATTGAAGTTGATTCTGCATGAGGAATACATGAGATTCTGTAAACACTTATTCATCATATATTTTACACATCGTATCTCGCTTAATAACCAATTTAAAAAACGCTTCCACTTCCAACATGGGGAGAAATTAATACTCTCAAATTCTGATATAAATACATAACTGGTGCGAAATTGTCACTCCTCCCCGTAAGTAAGAATTTTAGATAAGGTAATATTCCGAAGGCTGGTAACTGCAGTCGCTTCCCCTCCATGCAATCCCATTTCCTCTTGGTTTGAACCCGATGGAGGCACATAGTGGTTTGGATCCCACTCAGCCCCGGCCCTAGGAATTTTGCCACCCCGTGCAATTTTACTTCTTGCCGCCCCCACTCCAAAATACGTACAAAGAAAACGTAATGTTTGAACAACTAAGCTTGTTATCCGTGGCAATTTCACATGGTATAACCAATTTTGAACATAATAAAATGAAAGAATACATAATGTGAGAAGATAAGTTATTCATAAATTAAAAAAATAATATATATTTAAGCTTAGAATATAAAGAGAGGTTCCTTATATTATATAATATGTAGTATACTAAATTAAATTATAATTAGAAATTATCTCACGAAAATTTCCTCCCCTAACCATAATAAAATATCTATTGCATTTACTCACTGCCGACGTGCAGAACTCAGCGCTCCTGTTTTGTTTCTATATTTCTTCATGACTATTTATACTGTACATAATTATGTACATTTTCCAGAACGTTGTAATTGAAGTCACATATCTTAACTTCATCACTACAATAAACTATGTATGTACAATTATGTACGCCTAGTAAACCACGATTTCTTCATGATTACACTATTTCCCCTTTAAGTTGGAAAGCTTACAAATGAACTTTTCTAGCTTTTCTATTTACAATCTCACGAATAACAGAACCATAGCGCGTTCTCACACACGACACACACTAACTACACTATTATTACACCGTCAAGATCGTAAATGAGGTGCAACCAGCAATGACAAAAACAGCAGATATTCGTACTTACTATTGCGTCTTGCGCGATTCGGCAATACCTATCATCACCACCTTCGCGATCAACACGTTAAAAAACAATCATAGATATACAATCAGTGACGTGCACTGAGGAGTAGCTAGTCTAGCAGAGATAGATCAATCAATCTCACATCTCTAATTATTTTCAAATCACAATATTTATTATGTTGAAGCCTCAGTTCATATGCAACATTTCTTTCCACGCGCTTCTCGTGCCTCGATGTGATCAGCTGGCAAGGCTGAATACCCTAGCTGGCTCTTCTTCCGCCTTACCAGTTCCAGGTATAGACAACTGCCTGAAGCGAAAGGGAAGATTTCTGCCTGTACCTGCCTTGCCACCTCACCCCCCGCTCCCATGGTTGAAAGCCCGTGGTTTCAGGTCCTCCAGTCTATCTCCTATAGGACAGATAGGGGATTGGTTTCCCTTCGATTCCTTTGTAAATCCTCTAAAGAACTCAGGGGAAAATTTTCTGCAGTACTTATGTTCTCTGTATTTACACAACCTTTTAAACGTTGTACAATATGTATGTATAATATGGGATGTAGTTTTATTTGTATATGAATGGGAACGTACTTGTATTATGTGCAGACAAAAATGTTATGGTTTCTTTTCTTTTTTTCAAATATCGAATATATAATGATTAAATAACAAATATTTGCTCACGCTCTCTCTCGCTCTAGTAGTGGTTTATTTAAATATTCTAATAATTTGGCCTCCAATAAAAAAAATGGGTAAGTTAAACAGTCATGAATACGGATGTATTAATTTTGGCAAGAAAACGCGCATTCTAATTGTTGTTGTTGGTTTGGTTTATTTTACTTCACCTTTCTGCCACATTTGGTTATCGCGAAAATGAGGATGAGTGATGATATATTGAAATTGATGAAGGGACCTCACAAATAACAATTCAGGCCGGGATTCGAACCCGTGACGAGCGCGCATTCTTGTTCCTATGTGTTGTACTCTGCAGTGAATAATGAAATAATTTGAAATGTAAAATGTATCCCAGAACTAAAAAAGCCAAATGAATATTGTTGAAGAAACTACAAAAAAGTGTGTTTTGTTACCTGTTCATCCCCTCTAATATATTTAATTTTTGCCACCTTCCATCACTTTTTCTAGCTGTATAGATTTAATCGCGATAAGTAGCTAATGAGCTTATGGAAGTCACGAGGGACAATCATAAACAGAGAACTCTGGACTCCTGATTTCACAGTGCCCTGCAGATGCACTGGGAGGAAATTATTTGTATTTTCTTTTTCCTTTCTTTAGCGTTGCTTTTCCATCCCTTTACCTAACTTCTGCCATGACGATGAACGTTGATTACTTTAAACGGATGAAAAGTGGTTACAAAGGAACACTGATGCACAGGCCAGGGCTCGAGCCCGGATCCTTCAGTAACGAGATCGTGTGATGAAGAAATTAGGGAAATCAAGGAATGCAAATTTTTTGGAAAAATGTTAATCATATGCAAATATGGTGTTTCAAAAATCCAATTGAAATTTACGTACCACTGAATAAATACGCAGTTTGCTTTTCCGATACCCAAGTATCCGAATAGTTAGACCTTTCCACTCATCTTTGTTGTCGGCCGACCTACGTGGGGGAGTGCAAGTGGCCCCGGATCGGTACCAGGTGGACGCACATAGTGGTTTGGATCCCACTTTAAACTGTGGGTCCAGTCCCGATTAGCTTTTATGTACATAAAGTGAACTTAAACACCAAATTAACCAACCGCGGGGTAGTGGTTATCACTGCACGCTATGACACCAGGAGTTCCTTGTTCGAACCCCAAACTCGGCGTGGGTGTTTTTTTGTGTTTGTCTCTTCATTAATTGTATTGTACCATCTTCGCGATTAAAATGTGACAGCGACGCTAAGTAGCATAAATCAAATCATTAATTGATTGTTTAATTTGGTGTGTTTTACTTCGCTTTTCGTACACTTTTGGCTAATCGTGCAGATGGTACGATAAAATTGATGAAGGGACAAACACAAATAACACCCATGCCCAGGTCGGGGTTCGAACCCGGGATCTCTGGCTTAATAGTCAAATCAACATGTTTTGGATTTTCGAAAGAGGATGGGATTAACACATGCTTCTTTTCACTAGTTCTTCCTCATTTTGCAATCCTTTCCTTTCTTTGACGTTCTATTTTTATTAATACTTAGCCCTAAAGGGGGGAGGGGGATTATGACCCACACCAACCTCCCTTGGGCAAGCCACTGATTGCTACCCCAAGTGTCGACATCACCGCACGTCACTGTATACAATGCAGCTCTATTTCCGACTACCGAATGCGACACGTCAGTTTAACTCAAACCTCGATAACAGGGGGCGGAGGATAGCTGCTTTTGTAAGAGGACAACTAATATAAACTTTCGGCACCGCTTTCTTTCGCAGTTACTCTTTGCTTTTCTTATCCGTTTCTGCTTTATACTGCATATGCAAATGGATTTAATTGGAATTTTCTCTGCCCCAAGAAGACCAAACTGCTTCAAATAATGCAGCTTCCATTTTGCTTGCCGACCCGTGCAAATTCACATGTTGCACCTACGGTAGAGCCGGCCCTGATCCCACTTTAAACTGTAGGTCCAGTCCCGATTAGCCTTACTGTGCATAAAGTGGACTTAAAAACACCAATCAAACAAACAAAACAAAAACATTCCCTCTTACATGTTCATTGGTGGAGCAGTCTCGCGTCACTACTTCTGCACACACTTGTTTTCGTTCTCTTGCTCTAATAGAGATATCCGGGACAGAGTACTAAAAGTCCCATTACCCCTCCCCCCTTTGAATTGTAGACAAACCTGCAAAATGTTGCTTTAACAGCATGCGTATGATGAGAGGATTGTATACCATTAAATCAGACCAATGACCAGCATTTACTCCAGAGGATCTGTGTGCACACAGCCATTTTCATGGCACAGTATTATTCGCCTCCAGGTGCGATGTGAAATCCTCCGTAACTTGGCTGGCGTGAGGGAAGCAAACGCACTGCGAACAGCTTCTTGGAGTTCCAAAGTTGTCTGATAACGATTATGGGCGACTTTCTGTTTGATGTGTCCCCATAGCGCATTATCACAAGATGTCAGATTTGGACTTTGGGGTCGTCATTTTTTCTGATTTAATGGTATACCATCCTCTCATCATGCCCATGCTGTTAAAATAACATTTTGGAGGTTTGTCTACAATTCAAAGGCGGGGGGGCGAGAAAGAGACTTTTGGTACACCCTGTATACGTCATAACCTTTTTTTAGTACTGTATTTAATCAGAGTGCAAGTCTGCATGGCAGACTACAAAGGAAGCAGCGTGAGGTCACGTAACAGTGCTCGAATAATAATAATGTCGGCAGGGTCCAAAACAAAGGATAGTCTAGGGCTCATATTTTATAAATCAGTCTGAATATAATGTGTACTTTTTGTTATTCAGAATAACCTTTTCTGTAACTTATGACTAATCGAAACGATCAAAATGGGTGATAATTAGGTGAAATTGATGAAGGGGCATTCACAAAGAACATCCATGCCCAGGCAGTTAATCGAATCCTGGAACTTCTGTGGCGAGGTTGAAAGTTGACCATTTAACGTATTCTACCAGGAAGTTGTCGCATCATCATATCAACGAATCTAACCACCCCTTCCCTTCTTGATGGTGTGTCGATCGTGAACATTCAAGGTCTTGTTTGCATCGTGTTTGAATTTCGGAATGTTTCCGTGTGTTGTGAATCCGATGTTAACTCCGGTGTAAAGAAGTTGGAAGCATAATTCGTGCACAGTTTATACTTACAACTGTGAGCAGAAATATAGAAAATTCAGTTACAATAAGTGAATACGCAATTTGCATTGTAGAATAGTGTTGTTGTTCGTACCTGGTGTTATAAGTGCAGATGAATATGGAAAGATCTCCCAGGTGAAACATGAAACGTTTCGTCATCGATCTTATGTAAACAGGTAAGTGGTGAGAATTTTTTGTTTGTGACTGATGCAGTATTCTAAGCCTGTAAAGATTAAGTGCGCTTGGTATATTATCCATTTAAAAAGAGCTGCTTCTGAAAATTAAAGCATTTTACGAAGATGTTATAAGGGAATTTACCACTTAAAACAGAAGAGCAGAATTTACATTTAAATTATTTTAAATAAGTCTGGTCTTTTGTTCCTGAATATCTGATTGTAATTTAGGCCTCTACTATAATGTTATTTGCATAAGCCAAACAAACCTAAATTGTGAATCTCCAATGTAAATATCAAGTGATTTTATAATTTTATGAAGACTTCCACATCAGACATCAAACCTGGTGAGTTTTGAACTTTATTATCCATATTTCATTGCTTTATACGTTATGCAATATTTAGTAACGTTAATGTGCAAATCGTCAACTATTGAATATGTATAATGCTATCCCCCATTCCATAATATATATGTTTTAAAAAATTGTGTACAGCATGCCCTTTATGAAAATCCAGGATACGCCACTGATTATCTAGTAAGTATAATTGCTAAGGTTTTCTTTTGAATATACATATGGATGTTTATTGTTTTTATGCAAAAGTAGCGAAGCAGCGTGTAGCGCACAGGAGTAGCGTAGCGAGCTACTTTTTGGTAAATGTAGCTGTAGCTGTAGGGAAGCTACATTTTCGGACGAGTGTCGGTAGCTGAAGTGAAGCTACTTTTGAAATGTAGCGTTCTGATCACTGAGTGTAACTACATGAATGGACAATCCTTTATGAACATACAGCAATATTTTGAGTAGTTATTATTATATGGAAACCCGCGCAAAATATTTCAAGGAAGTGCCAAAAATCGAAAATCTACATCCTTAAATTATGGGGGTTATTCCTGAGCAAACAAAAAATAATCGATCACACAATTCGATTATAGATGGCGGGGAAAGAACTTCCGGTTTGGACAATTTTCCAATGTAAACAAGTGGAATCAGATTGTCGCCAAGCTTATTTTATTACAAAAGATCGGATACAAAATGGATCACTTGAAATTATTGAGTGATATAGAGAAACAAAGGTACCTAGAAAAGATTGGCAATTTCCCGGATCCTTTGGATGAAGATTTACGGAAACGTAGTATTTTCCAAGACAATGTTGATCTTCTACCAACAGTTTCGTGTTAAGACTTCTGCAGGTTGAAATAAAGCTTACATAAATTACAAACATAGAAATACTTCAATTTCATAACAGTAAATGGTATAATTTTCGACATTGTGTACTCAAACACAGACAGCCCCTTTAATTTTATCATGTGGCTTAGAGAGAAGGTCTTCAGAAATTTTTGTAGGGGGTAAAGGCCAGTAATAAAAGTAGAAATAATAATAATGACAACCGTTATAAATGTTATTATACAATAAATAATTACTCAACTAATTAAATAAACAAATTTTATTCGAGATTTATTATTATTTATTTATTAATGCTATTCGATCTACAAGCCGAATGCATATCCAGCACAAGAGTTACAATAGTGAAATGCACAGTTATTGTATTTTATTATTTACTTTTGCAAGTGTCGGACAAGAAAATACTTTAGAAGTTAGTAAACATTTTACTAATAAAGTTTACATTGATTACATTAAATTAACATACAATTATAATTTTTGCAATTCTGAATGATTACAAACAGTTCCAATTTTTAAATATCGTAGTCAACACATGTTCGTTAGACAATTATAATTTTCGAAACACGAAAAATATTTTCATTTGATTTACTCCAGTGATGTAGTGTCGACTATAGAGCCTACTTCCTTGTGTTTGCATCCAGTCTTTTCGCTTTACCGCCTGAATCGACTGATTTTTCCGTATCGGATCTGTCTGAAAACTATGCATAGATACCCGAGAAAGAATATTTGTTCCCAACCTCGTGCTGAAACCAACAGCCATGCAAGGATTGTCGCCTTTTTTGTGAGATATTACCCTCACACCTTTGAAATCCATGTTATTTTTTCAAAACCGGAAGTAGCGCCCCCACCTGCGCCGAACACGAACAAAAATGTAAACATAAAAATAGCCCCATAGATGTAATGACATCTACATGTCATCATAAATTGTTAAGAAAGAGATAAAATAAGCTGTAGAGAAATAAAAAGGAAATTAATTTAAGAGCCACACAGAGAGAGAGAGTTTTTAATCTTTGAATTATCAAAATGTGCTTTCTTTGGTAGCGCCAAAAAAAATTGTGGTAGCCTTTACTAAATTTCGTAATTTTGACTGAAATTCTTATTCCTATTTAGACTCTGGGTACAATCCAGATTACCCCATTTCTATATAAAGCTGAATTTTGGTTCAATAAAATCAATACGTAAGGTCTTTATAACGAGTACAGTTAAGCTTTGGAAACTTGTTGTCGCTAGACTGACATAACGTGAACATTCCAGGGAAGTTAACACACAGACACAAATTTCCTAAGGCACTTCACCCAACAAATTAACTCCTGCTTCATCATGTAATAAAGTATGTGATGACTTTGTCGATGACGAAATAAATAGTGTCTTTTCTTTTCTGTCCTTAGATTGAACAGCAAATTTACCATAAAAGATCCGAAGCACTCTTTTCATATTTGCTTAGGAGCAAATTACGGTCACTCTTGGGCATACGTTCTACGTAGTATGCTGCCTGAGGTTCTGAGAATATAATAAAAAGGTAGTCTGGACTAAGGTCATTCTTTAATGATAAAATTAGCCTACGAGCAATGGTGTGAACCTCATTCTCTTCAGAAAATATTGCATCGTAACTTGAAACAACAAAATGAAGAACTGTCGAATAATTCTGCGATCAATAGGTCTTGTTGGCTCTACACTACCTAGTTAAATAAAGGCTTCTCGTTGGCTTGGTCAGTCAATATAATTCAGCAGAAGAGAAAGTTTCTATCGCTATCGGAGAGCTTTGTTTCAATTACTTCAAGTGCAGAGAAGTTTGTCAAACTTTCAACGAAGCATTTAACAATTGAAGGCTTACTTCGTTCAACTACTCGTCAGGGATCTTTTTCAGTAAATGTTCATAAAGTGAGTATGATTCTTGAAATCTGATGTACTTGATTTCTCAATACATCATACAGCGATGTCGTGGATTCATGTGTCGCCTAATGATATATGATCCAACCGCGATTTTTAGGCGAACTAAAATTCCGGGCGCCCGACTGTAAATATGTGTAAAGTTAGGCTACTGCTTATGTTCCAAAGTACAGCATTCTTTATAACGCGAACGTACATAGTTTATATGCATGTGGCACATGGCTCAAATATGTAATTATACCCTCTTCGCAAAAAGTTTGGAATATTGTTATATTAAGCAAAGTATGTAATAGGAACGGTGGCAAATGTTGGCGAAAACACAAGGACGGAAGCAGACATATGCATACCATGTATAGTTGCATTCCAAGTCAACATACGTCGCTGCCTGCAATTGGTTTCTTCTGGCCGTGCACCCGTGCCACTGACTCAGTCGGTGAAGAGAGGTGTCTACGGAGCAGTGAAAGAGTCTAATGACAAACGATCTCTCACAATGTCCATTTCTCAGTTTGATCGAACCAAAATAGTTGCATTGCTGCAAGGAGGTCGTACACAGGCGGAGGTAGCGCGCCTTTTTGGTGTTACGCAAGGGGCAGTCTCCAAAACGTGGAAACTGTTTACGGAGACCAACGGCGTGTGTGACCGACGGAGGAGTGGTCGCCCAAGAGTGACAACACCACGGGAGGACCAACATATCCACATAACGGTACGTAGGCGACCTACGGCGACTGCTCGTGAAGTGAGCTCGTGGGAGCATCTGGCGTCCATGTTTCGAGCCAACAGTTCGCAATCGGCTGCATAGTGTACACTTAAGGTCCTACAGGCCTATGCGATGTGTGCCCCTACGGAATCGCCATCAGGGGGAGAGACGAAGATGGGTCCTCCAGCATCTCAGTTTGGGTTTGCAAGAATGGCGTCATGTGATGTTTACCGACGAAACACGGATAGCACTGCGCCCTGATACACGACAAACACGGGTTTGGAGACAAAAACAACGTGGCGGGAAGCACCAGCATGTGCAAGAAGTCCGTGCATTTGGCGGTGGTGGAGTCATGCTTTGGGCAGGCATCATGTATGGTCGTCGGACACCGCTCACTCCTATACGAGGGAGGTTAACGGCCCGAAGGTATGTGGAAGACGTCCTTCGGCCCTTCGTGCAACCATTTCGTGCCCAGTATGGTAATGGATTTGTGTTGGTGGACGATAATGCACGCCCACATCGCGGACCACCGGTACCGAACGTCCTGCGCGAAGCTGATATGCACCGCATGCACTGGCCCCCTATGTCACCAGATGTGTACTGCATCGAACATGTGTGGAAGATGTTGAAAACTACCATTTGTCGTCATCCACAGCCTCCAGAAGGACTGCAGGTCCTCATTCACATTGCCAAGATGGAATGATACCTTTTTCCCCAGGATGCCATTGATGCACTCGTAGCAGGGATGACTCGACGTGTCAGGGTACTTCACAATGCACATGGAGGTCATACACGTTACTAAGTCACTGTGAACCAGTGAGTTGGAACACTTTTGCACGGAAACATCATCAGTCGTTTCCACCTGGACTCATGCACGTACACTTGTTTGTTGCATTATTTGTGCTTGTTTCGGTTTGCTAGTGGACGCCTGCACCTGTTGTCAGTTTATATCACTCAGGCTGATTTGTTGTGTGCTATAAATAGAATATAGGTTGTACGTCTGTATTTCCTCGTCATTTTCATGATATTCCAAACTTTTTGTGAGGAGTTTATTACTCTATATATGCATTAAATGCAAGTGTAGGCCAACCTACCGTTAGATTCTGTGTGAGACGCTATTAATTCCTAGCCTTCTAGACGTAATTGAAAACGAAACTAGAATTTATACTCAGTCCCAGGAGTCTATGGAGCAAGGTGTAACGGTAGAGAGGAGGAGAAAGCGAGTGGGCGGATAAAAGCAGTGCGCGATGCTGGAAACTGTTGGTAGCTGCTGTCGCGTTTTTCCCTCCATGCACTGACTTCCCCTCTCACGCGTTTGTTGGTCGGGCCCCCTCGAGTCACTCCTTGCGCAGAGATGTTTTCGTTCGCTTACTCCACACACTTTTGGAACAGAGTGTACACACCGTGTTGAAACGAAGAAGGATTAGTCATTTGGAACCCAAGAAGAGAGTATGACGTTGACAACCTTTCCCGATAACGAAGTCAAACGTGACTAACTTGTAGAGGGGGAAAAAATAAGTAAAATAAAAATAATTCAAATACAGTCTCGTCTTGGAACCATAAAGTAATTTATTGCGTATCTTCGTCTGAAGAAGACGCTGTTAGAGTGTGGAAACGTACGTTTTTAGTGTATATTTTTTCAGTAGCGTACGCAGGATTTTATCAAGGGGGGGGGGTTATTTGTAAAACGTTCTCCAAATTCACACTACCATTGCCTTATTATACTTTAATTAAATAATACTCATAATTAATTGGGCCTCTCCCATGGCGCAGTGGTAGCGTCATCGCCTTGTAATCAACGGGTCCCGGGTTCGATACCCGGTGGAGGCACAAGTGGTTCGGATCCCACTTTAAGCTGTAGGTCCAGTCCCGATTAGCCTTACTGTGCATAAAGTGGACTTAAAACACCAACTCAACCAACCAACCAATCATAATTAATTAATAATACTTATAATGAATTATCTGAATTACTACTAATAATACTACTAATACCTCTACTACTATATATATATATACAGGGTGTTTCTAAAGGTCGTTTACAACGCTTGGGAGGTGATTCCTCACACGAAAACAAGCAAAAAGTCTAAGTTCCATTTTTACGACTGAGGCTTCGTTTCCGAGATAGGAGCCTCGCAAAAGGTGACAAAGTGAACGTCACACCTGACTGGGACGAATACTATAACAGATAGAGAGGCGGTTCCAAGGGAATCATAAAGGAATCGTATGTGCTCAGTCCGGAAGTCACTATGAAAAGTTCACTGCACGCATGCGCAATGGAGTCCTCAAAGGAATTGGGGATTTCCAGCAAGAACAATACATGGAAAGGGTATGTAACGCAGCAAGAAGGACCGTGACAATGAGAAATGCGTTCAAGACAACACATCCCGACCTCAAACATCAAAACATGAGCACCGAACACAAAATCCGAACAGTTGAGCACGGTTGCATACCCCAGTTACACGCGAGGAATGAACGAATCATGTCATGTGGCATACGAGAGACACATTACTCCACCAGGAGGAGGGAAAGAAAAACACAATATCAGATGATTGCGACAACGTGTATTTTTACACGCGACAACTACGTAATATCCCCCCCCCACACACACACACAACAAACAGCAAATGCTACAATGTCTTATGCACAGACAGTGCGTGTCACTGTACACCAACTGAAGATGTCACTTTCACCACACAAATGGGGTGGGGAGCAATACCAAAAGTGTTCGCACGCGATCATTGTGACGTAAAAGAGACCAGTTTTGGAAGCGCTGCACAGGCAAGTCTGGCTCTCGTAGTCTACGTTTGACTTTCATGACTGCTGTTCCCGCGAGTGGAGCTCGAAGGGTTGGTTCTCTTCGGCAGTCGTTCCAGTCGTGTTACATGTGCTGGGATATGATCAGCAGTTCGCTCTAAGTTGTCATACGCATTGAAGAGTACTAGTATGTTGTATTGAAAGAAGTTGACGTGGTGGAGTGGGCAAGTCAAGTATCGCTACAATTGGTCTGTGGTGTTCGTACGGTGATACGACCAATTTGTGCAGTGTGCCAGTGTTAAACAAAAACGATACTTTGCAGTTCCAGCTCCCTATTACACAGATGGCTGCGTATACGACCCAGCAGCTAGCAGACATGCATCTCATGTATGGGGAGGCACGTGGTAATAGCCGTGAGGCAAGGCGTCTTTATGGAGAACGCTTTCCACATAGACGTTTACCGTCTCACACCTTCTCTCAGGTAGTGGATAGTCGACTGCGTAAAACAGGGTCAGTGTTACCACCGCGGCAAGAAGTTGGAAGACCCCGAAGTGTACGCACACATCAGTTTACAGAAGATGTGTTAACAGCGGTCGCAGAACATCCTGGCACCAGTACGCGAGTGCTTGCTCGGGCACGAAACACGTCTCATGTGAATGTTTGGCGAGTGTTGTCAGAGGAAGGAATGCACCCTTTTAAACTGCAGAAAGTACAAGAACTGTTACCTCGTGACTTTCGCTCTCGTATGGAGTTTTGCCAATGGTTGTTGCATCAGCTGGACACAAACCCTCACTTCGGGGCAAACGTATTGTGGACAGATGAAGCCATTTTCACCAGGATGGATGTCTTCAATAGTAGAAACAGTCATGTATGGGACTTTGACAACCCACATGCACTTTTTGTGGCCCATCACCAGCACAGGTTTTCAGTGAATGTGTGGTGCGGGATAGTACATGATCATTTAATTGGACCATACATTCTCCCTGTTCGCCTGAATGGTCGCACGTATCATGCATTTCTTAGTTAGGTTCTGCCTGAACTGTTGGAGACCGTACCTTTGGCACTGCGGCAAGAAAGGTGGTACCAACAAGATGGGGCACCAGCTCATTTCGATCGTAATGTACGACATTTCCTGCATGACGTGTTTCGCAATAGGTTCATTGGTAGGGATGAGCCTGTGCCTTGGCCACCGAGGTTGCCAGATCTCAACCCTCTCGATTTTTTCTTATGGGGAGAAATGAAAACCCTCGTTTACGACACACCTGTCACATCAGCTGAGGACCTCGTTGCTCGCATCAACGTCGCCGCCGCGACTGTACAGATCGACCACAAGGAAAAAAACCTTGGGACGAAAAGTCCCCGCGGAGCTTTCCCTTCTTCCCTCCACCTCGGGCCATAAGGAAGCATGGTCCACTCTCCCCCTCCTCTACTCGCGGTAGTACGGTGCACGGGAGTCGCGGGTCTGCGCAGGTTGTTTTGCTTGTGGTTCCACTATAGCAGATACACCTGGCTTGTTTGCTCGTACTCGAGAATCCTTGATTCGTCGCTGTCATCTCTGCGTAGAAGTAAACGGCAGACATTTTGAAAACCGTCTGTGATTATTGCCCTCGGCAAATCTCAGTGAGAACACTCTTGGTATTGCTCACCACCCCCTTTGTGTGGTGAAAGTGACATCTTCAGTTGGTGTACAGTGACAGGGACTGTCTGTGCGTAAGATATTGTAGCATTTGTTGTTTGTTGTGTGTGTGTGGGGGGATATTACGTAGTTGTCGCGTGTAAAAATACACGTTGTCGCAATCATCTGATATTGTGTTTTTCTTTCCCTCCTCCTGGTGGAGTAATGTGTCTCTCGTATGCCACATGACATGATTCGTTCATTCCTCGCGTGTAACTGGGGTATGCAACCGTGCTCAACTTTTCGGATTTTGTGTTCGGTGCTCATGTTTTGATGTTTGAGGTCGGGATGTGTTGTCTTGAACGCATTTCTCATTGTCACGGTCCTTCTTGCTGCGTTACATACCCTTTCCATGTATTGTTCTTGCTGGAAATCCCCAATTCCTTTGAGGACTCCATTGCGCATGCGTGCAGTGAACTTTTCATAGTGACTTCCGGACTGAGCACATACGATTCCTTTATGATTCCCTTGGAACCGCCTCTCTATCTGTTATAGTATTCGTCCCAGTCAGGTGTGACGTTCACTTTGTCACCTTTTGCGAGGCTTCTATCTCGGAAACGAAGCCTCAGTCGTAAAAATGGAACTTAGACTTTTTGCTTGTTTTCGTGTGAGGAATCACCTCCCAAGCGTTGTAAACGACCTTTAGAAACACCCTGTATATATAGTATTTATGAAAGCAATAGAACGAAATTACTTTCTAGCCATTCTATTTTTATCAAAATTCTGGGAGCATTGTTTTGTTTCTTTGTTACGAAATAATTGCGTGGTCAACGAGGTGAGAGATTGATTGATTGATTTAGTTTATTGTACTTCGCGTTTTGTGCATCTTGGCTAATTTGCGAAGATGGGGATGAGTGATGAAATGATGAAATTGATGAATGGACATTTACAAACAACCAAACCCGACCGGGATTCGAACCCGGGACCCTTGGCGTCGCAGCGCGATGTGCTAACCACTTTTTTTTTTTTTTTTTTTTTTATAAAAGAGAAATACCCCCTACACGGAGGTATCCCCCACCATTCACTCTTTTTCTCACTTTTACACTTTTCAATTCTTACATTTTTCTTTCTTTCTTATCAACTGGACGAACACAAATACCCATGCCTTACCCGGGACTCGAACCCAGAACCCCTGGCGTTGTAGCGCGCTCTGCTAACCACTTCGCCACGGAGGTCGACATCACTCGGCCACAGGGTCGGGCAAACGAGGTGAGAGAAAATATTAAAATAAATTGAAATACTCAAAGTATGAAATTCATCCAAGGAGCTGCGGTGGTCTGGTCGGTAGAGCGTCTGACAACTACGTGGGAGATCCGGGTTCGATTCCCGGAATTGGTTGGAATTTTTCCAGTTTCTTCCCCGCATAAATGTCTCCGATAATTCACATCTGGATTGTCTCGCTGTTCTTACCAACAAAACATTTTACAATAGTTAAGCTTATTGTCGTTGGAATAATTGTCAAGTCAACAAGGTGACACATTTTAAAGAGAGACATTCAAACGTGCTGCCGTAAACAATACAATGGGAAGGGGAACTGGTGACTGTATTCTTGTCCACCTAGCCTTTGTCTATACATTAGCCTCTTACAACGTACCAATACCTTTATTTAGTTAATTCTCATTGTTCACACAAAAAAATACATGTTCATTGAACACTGGCGTACGTAGAAAGGTGGTTGATGGGGTTACAGCCCCTACCGAAATTTTGAGAAAATCAGAATTTTCAGATAAAAATCCTTTAAGAACTTTAAAAAATCAAAATGTGTAAATTTGAAACCTCTTTTAAAGTGAGTCCCGATTACCATTTTCGTCTTTGAATACAATTTTAATAGACTCAAAAGCTCCAAAAATACATCCTGCCCTCCAAAACGAAGTCATGTAGCCTATTATTCACATTTACTATTTCAGCCCCCCGAAAATAAAATCGTGAGTACGCCAGTGTATTGAACATTGTTGCAACTGAGATACAAAACAACTTTTTTTCTCTTTTAAATCATAGTTACCCTCATATTTTACTTTCAAGGCATTCACTCTGAAAGACGAGTGTGTTTGGAATGCAGTGTTTTTCTCCGTGCTGCATAGAAATAATAATTCAAATTATTATTTATTATTATTATTAGTAGTAGTAGTAGTAGTAGTTATTGTATTAGTAGTAGTAATAGTGATAGTATTGTCGCAGATCTTTGACTGTGATAAATTGGCCATTTTGAATTTTTTCCACAGCATTTTCCATAATATTCCACAAGCTCAAGGGGGGGGGGGTTAAATCCCGTAACCACCCCTTGCGTACGCCACTGTATTTTTTATACAATAAATTTTGCCTTGGTCAGCATTTTAATGTTTTAATAACATAACTCCTCCAAACATGAGCTGAACGAATTGTGACATTTACATATAGTAAATTACGGTATTTCTCTTTTCGGCAAGTTCAACTTGATGCTACATATAACGCGTCATCGATTGAATCTTTACACGACGGAATCACAAAATTCAGCTATCAAATTTGCGATAAGAACGCAAAAGTGTCCAAATTGTTTCTCTAAAAGTTTTCACTCAATTTCGTCACTACATACTTTACTGTAATATACGAATTTACCTTCCAGGTGAAGATGGCCGAAAAGCTGTACTTCCTGGTGTTTATGGCTTCAATCACAGTCTTGTCCAGACCGTCAACAGAGTTTCCCAAAAGCACGTTCCACCTTGTGGACAGAATTCTGAAGGAATACTTCAACACTGCACGAACATTGGTTGTTTATTACGACCAAGAGTCAACAATTCTAGCAGACTATGTGACCAAAGAGTATGAGGGACCAGTAACTGTTGTCCAAACCTCTTACTTAAACATGGTGGAAGAATCCTGGGACTTCGACTGGTTTTGGGTGAGGAGTCAAGTGTACTACTTCTTCCTTGTAAGCAAAGCATCATGGGTAGAGGATGCATTCATACAGGAGCTCCAGTTTAGTACATGGAAACGCGATGCAAGATATTTAATTGTTCTCACTGGAAACAATACAATGGGAGATATTAATAGTTTGATTGTAACAGCGCAGGGATATCTTATGTTGAATATCGTCATTGTTTCCTCACAGCCTGATGACTGGAGTGCACCAGAACTTGATAGACAAACGATATTTTCAATTTATTCCTACTTTCCTTTTACTGAGTCCCACTGCAGAACGGCCGAAGGTGCAGGAGTTATGGATATTTGGAATAATGGCAGTTTTGTTATGGGAAGAGATTTGTATCCGGACAAAGTGGAAAACATGCGCAAGTGCCAAATTTATTTGGAGGTAAATTTGTTTGCATCATATTTCACGTACAATACTTTTGTTGACAGTAAAGACCCACTCACATATTTGTATAGTGGTTTTGTTACAACTTTGAGTGAAAGAATGAACTTCACTCTGGAAACAATAAATTCTTCTAGACTTGAATCGCCAAATGACACACTCTTGTGGTTCGAGCTAATCTTGAATTTCATTGATGGTGTCATAGATTTTGATATAGGAGGTATTGTTCATCAAGTGTCGTGCGATGAGTTGTACATAAATCAGTTCGTAGATTTAGTGTTTATAGTTCCCAATCCGAGACTTTACCCCCAATGGATGAACCTGTATTTCCCATTCCAACCGCTTCTGTGGATACTCACGCTATTGTGTTTGTTGAGCTTTGTTGTTTGGATGAAGGTGGCTGTTTCTTTGTTTGTTTGTTGGAAGAGAATCACGTATCGGTTCCCGTTACTATATGGTCTGTCTGCTTCTTTGGCGGCATCCATCCCTACCGCTCCCCCTCCCATATTTACCCTTAGGTTCATCTTTACCCTATGGACTCTGTCTTCACTGATCTTATGCTCCCTGTACCAATCGTCAATGTTTGGATTCATTACTCATCCAAAACGCACACCGTACATAGACAGCTTGGAAGATATTGTGAACTCCCAGTTGCACGTTGGAGGCAACATAAATGTAAAATATTTCATGGAATCCATCGAGGAACCACTTTACCAGAAGATCTACCAAAATTGGATGTTGGAACGAAGCCTTTTGAAAAGTTACAAGCGCACTGCAAGTATCGGTGACTTCGCCTTTATCACGGATAATATCTTTTCAGAGATCTTTGCATATGCCTATATGTTTTTTGACTCCCACGGGAAACCATTGTTCCACGTAGCCTCTGAGAGATTGAGTTCTGATCCGTTGGTGTTTCGTCTGGGTAGAAGTTCGCCGTTCAGGGATAACTTCCAACGAGTGATCACCGCCTGTATTGAAGCAGGACTGCCTCCAATGTGGAAGAAGGACGCTACTGTAGGAATGATTCTTGATTCTGTGAATCGAGGGAAGTTCCAGGAATTGCCAGAAGTCATTGTGATTCTTCTGGAGAATCTAATGGGAGCCTTCGCCCTACTTATATTGGGTCTTACTATCAGCACAGCAGTGTTTGCGTTGGAAAAGGTTTATATGCGTTTCCAGAAAAATAAATAATTTCTTTGGTTAATACAATTACATCAGTGATCGAATTGGGCCGGTATGGTATACCGGTAGTAAATTAAGATGCCAAAAAGCATACCAGCAGTAAATTTTTAAAATTTGCACTTATTAATTGGTGTTACCCTGCCCCCGTGTCAGGGCAACAGTGTTTTTTTTCTCTTATTGAAATATTTATTAATATGTTAATTAATTGGGTAATCAAGTGTATAAACATATATATGTGTGATTAGTGTAAATCAATTTATTATGTATTTTTAGGTTCGTATTATTCATGTATAAAAACCATGTAGCTCTCTGTTCTTTCTTCGTGTTTCGAACGTTCAAAAGAAAGGCGGGCTTAAAAATTTTGAAAGAAGGGCCGCTGGCAACAGACGCCAACAAAACGTATATAAACTCCCAGATGAGAGTGGGGGAGGTCGGCTGTTGGAACTGAGACTTGGAAGGGAGAGGCTGTTTTTGCTTCGGTCAGCTAGGACCGGAGGACAGGTCTCCCGAAACGGATGCTGTAAGAGATTGGATTGCCGGGCAAGCTAGTGCCTTGGTGTCTAGTTTACAGGTAAAAGGGTAGTTTGTACTGGATGTTATTTTGAAGTAATTACGGTGCGCCGGGCAGCCTAGTGCCTTGTCACCGTGGAGGTTGAGAAATGTACACGTCGGGCGGCCTAGCGCCTGTTAAGACGTTTCTTGGAGTAACGCGAGTCTACCTTGTGACAAGCGTACTTCAGATGTAATTCATGAAATGTAAAGCATCCAGGTACAAACAATAGAGATTCCAACATCAAAATTAGAGTTTTGGCCCGATAAATAATTAGAGAAATGAACGTTCGGAAACGACATGTATATACTTTAAATTTTACGTTAATTAAACTATAGAAATTATCCAAAATTTCAGTTTTTAATTTCATACATGCTGGACAAGGTAATTTATCCCCCTGATCATAAAGGTTTCGCAAAGGTTATCCGTTGTCTCTTGTAGTTAATTATATAATTATGTTGACTTGTAGCAACCCACGTGCATTGTCGTACAAAGAAAGATACCCCTAGACAAATCTGAGCCGAGTACGAAGTGCACCGAACCTCGAGTGCGGAGGTAAAGTGTGGGGGACCAGACTAGTAACATTGGGGCTGATCGCGCAAGTAGCTACACAATGGCCAACAATGTACTCGCTCATTTATTTCTCTCTCTTTCTCTCTCTCTCTCTCTCTCTCTCTCTCTCTCTCTCTCTCTGTGTGTGTGTGTGGTGATAAAAGAGAGAGAATGAGAATCGAAATATTATGTAAGAAATCACAAAAAAGGATTGTTTCAAAAGACAGGTCTGTGCATACGAGCATACAGGCAGTAACTTATTTCCAATTCGGCCACTGAATTACATATAATAAAATCTTCTTGGCGTGCATGGTTCACGCATTCACAACCAGAAAAATATAGAAAATGATTGATTGAATTAGCTTGGTTATTTCACATCCCTTTGTACCACTTTCGGTTAATCGCGATGATGGTGATGAATGGTGATACGATGAGATTGATGAAGGGGCAATCACAAATACCTGTGGACCCCAAAAAACCTACAGAGAATTATCCTGGCTGCATGTCCAGCCCCCTGAACCTCGTTAGTCTGGCAAATGTAGTCCAGGGATACTACGTGGAAGGAAGATTGACATTTGGGTGTCTCGAGAAAGTGTCACCCCTTACACCTCCAAAAATGCAAAAAATTGCGTACCTGTGTAGTACGTATATATTTTCCAACCTGTGTATTTACATATACATTGATATGTCTCTTTAAGCTTGTATCGTATTTTTAGGCATAATAAAGTCTTTTTTTAAAAAATAATTCAATATCAGTATTTAATGCCCAATTAAACTTAATAATTCATTTACTCGCTAAAAGGTTTTCATAAAGCTTGAATCCGAGAACAAAATATTTTATCTGTACAACTTTCAGCGCTATTTTTCCATTGCATGTCTGCTACTCCAGTCCGTCGTTATCTTTTGCTGATAATCTGGTGGCATCTATAATAGGATAAGTTTTCCTATTCGACTTAATATGAATCTGCCACGCTAGTAAGTAACTTACGTAAGGCGATAGAATTTAGATATTTTTTCTATGATGCGGAGAACTCATTTTTTTTAGATTCTGTCACTTGAGGCCCCTCGATGGCCTAGTGGTTAGCATCGTCGCCTTGTAATCACGGGGGGCCAGGTTCGATGCCCGATAGGGGCACGTAGTGGTCCGAACCCAACTGAAGCTATAGGTCCAGTCCCGATTAGCGTATCTGTGCATAAAGTGTACACAAACATTGCCACTACTCATTAAACCACATTCAGCTACTCAGCAATAATATGATATATTGTCTGATACATAGGCGAAGCACACGCACACACAAAATTGTGAAGTTTGTAAATGAAGGCCCCGGCGGACGTTCCCTACGGCGCCATGCAAAGAACCTCGGGGGCCGGGTGCGGAAACCCCTTTATTCCTTTCTCGACACGTGCACACTTATTATTAACATAAAACCCAGTTCGAGGTAATAAAATACTCAAGGTATCGTTAAAGGTTTTCTTGTTAAAGAAATACATAAATGAAAAACAGTTCTTGGAACTAAATTGGGAAGAAAACTTTCCAGAGAATACTGTAGGGCTCCATTCATGTTTGCTTAGCTACAAATAATAGTTGATGTTCAACATAAGTTTCTGTACAGCATTCTAGTTGGTTTTCTGACAGTCTCATAAAATAGTGATTATCCTTTACTAGAACTTAACGGAAATAGCTGCAACAAGTTATTCTGCAGCAACATAAATCCTCATATCTTTATCACTTACGGAGTAAACACATATCGCTATGATCAATATGAATGACGTGGCTTGTCTTGTTTATTCTGTATTAAAACAAGGTTTCTCATTGATTGATATCTCACCCTGGCCAGTCTGTATAATTCTGTAGTAGAGCAAGGTATCTGAAGGATTCGTCGCTGCAGCTGAATAATTTCAGGAAAGGTTAAAGCGGATTGAAAGAACATCATATATGATATAATAGTTCTATGTGGGTGAGTAATACTATGCTAGTTTCATGTATATAGTATCGTATCATTCTCTAGGCGCTGCAAGAATAGCAACGCGCTAGAACCCGCATCAATCACCACGTGGGATCGAACCAGGGGCCTTTAGATGTCCCGATGGGTGATGTAGCTCAAAATCATTCATCCTCGATTATAGAGCGACTGCTGCTCATGCTGAGCTTGATGGTACAGTGCAAGAGGCATAATTATACACTTAACTGAATGGCAATGCACAACTCTTGAGTTTCACGCCTTAGTGGATCAGCATGTTGAAAGGAAATACATGTTTCTTTGTGGTGGCTGAACTGCGATGAAAGGTTATGCTCGAGACTGTACAAAGAGTCTGACTTGGGACTCGGTCTTCCCCAAAATGTCCTCCTGCCTCTCTCTCTCCAAAGAGAATGGGATTCTCTTTGTCTCTCTCTCTCTGTAATCCTTTATTCGCCCTCGATTCACTGGCTTAGAACTCGCCACTCACCCCTCTCTTCCCAGACATTTATTTCAATTCAATTTACTCAATAATGCCGAGTCAGACCTAAGGCCTCTTCCTTGATTGCTGCCTGTTTACAATGGTGGCGATCAAGGGAACCTGGCAATTTCTGACAAAACATTCCATAGATGGTTCTAGCAATTTCCTGATTGGAAAGGTGATGGTTAAATGTATGGGATTTTAGAGTTCTTTGTACGTTATGTTCAGAGGCGTCTCGTGAACGCATGCGTCAATTGTGGGAAAAGGGACAGCTTGCTCTGCGACGACATTCATGAGCATTTCTACATTCTAAGAAGTATTTATTTTACACGAGAGCGCTGTACTAAGCTTATATTAAATTTTTTGGGTGTGAAGTGAAAGAAAGTAATAATTCTTTTCCCACAATTGATGCATCCGTCATGTGAAGAAATTAGAATGTAGAAATGCTCATGAATGTCGTCGTAGAGCAAGCTGTCCTTTTTCCCACAATTGACGCATGCGTTCACGAGACCTCTGGTTATGTTTAAAAGATCCTACAGATCTTTACGGTATTAAAGATAGAAGAACGCTTCGCAATAAACAATGAGACTCTTTATCAGATAGAGGTTTAGGCACAGACTATATTTAAGAGACAGAGAAATGAGAACCCTGGATTGTTTAGGATAACACGATTCATTATCGTGAAATCTTTTTCATTAACTTATGCTGCCTCCACCTTCTTCTAGAGACAAGATCGTGCAGGCGCCTTATGTGTGTCTGTGTGCAATGTGTAACAATTGCACAACAATATTAACCATGTTCTTTAAGCGTGGATTCAGTACCGATTGGCCTATCTGCTCTAAAGTAGACTTACATTTTTATTTTTACCTTTTACCACCCAGCATATGTTTCGACTTGAACCGTCTTGCTATTATGTTAACATTCATCCAAAGACCAAGTGATTTTATAATTATTTAAAATTATGTCTTATTTCTTATCCATTTCCACGTTTTTTTTAAAGGTCTACCATCGACATTGCATCTGTCAAGATCAAGAAATTGAACATCTTGCATGTTTTAAAATATTCACTCTCTATTCAACTTTAAAACTCCATACCGTATGAATTACTGTTCCAGGCGAAGATGAGAATGACGCCGATCATTCTGGTGTGTCTGGCTATTTTTTTTGCCATTTGTGTAATCAAGGTATCCCACGTTCAAATCCCCGGTTGAGTCACACACTTGTTTGGATCCAATGTTATACGGTAGAGTCAGTCCCAATTAACCTATCTGAGAAGTAAAGTGGAATTCAACGTTGATTTTGCCATTTACCACCCAAACTATATCTCAACTTGACCCTCCTTGATACTGTTAATATTCTTCCAAAGATCAAATGGATAAATTATTGGTCTCATCCATTTCCACATATATTTTTATTTTCAGAATGGCTATCGTCGAAATTGCCTCTATCAAGAATCATGAAACTGAACAGTAAGGTCTTGGAATTATCTATAAGCACGCAAGTTGCTTGTTTTAAAATGTTAACTCTACATTCAATTTTAACACTTCAAATATTATGATTTATTGTTCCAGGTGAAGATGATGATGGCGCTGAGCTTTTGTGATGTGTCTGGCTTGGACTATAGTTCCCTTATCGGTAGAGCTGAGCCGATACCACCATTTGCCGATACCGATAACATGACCGATACCCACCGATACCCATGCCGATACCGATACTTGTATAATTCCAGTACAAAATAACAAAGGCTAGTTACAGAGTCATACTAACTCGTCACATCACTTGACACGTATTTAGAAATATATAACTTGGGGAGCCAGTCCGAGCCAAGTGTCTCAGAAATATATTAATAAAATCGTTTCTATTTAATACATTAATGTAATTATTTGTAATAATATGAAAATTAATTAATTAATTAGTACTTAATTTCTCTGATGCGTATGGAGCCTTGTTGTATGTAACCACAGACAAAGAAACGGAGGAAAGACATCGTTATTACTATTTTGTCCTTTCTATGTTGACTAAAAAATATTATTACATAATAGTAAAAAAACGCTATAAAATCAGAGATAGAACAGCAAAGATTCATCATCTAGCTTACGTGTACTTAAGACCGCTAAAATTTGTGTAAAAACAACAGCCATGGCAAGGAAATGTATGTCAAAGAAGCAAAAGAATTGAATATTTATTGAATGACAAAAAGAATGATGGTACGTCCATTTGATGAAAAGTAAGTTGTAGTGTAGTACATACATAAATATTTAGAAGGGCCTCTCCGATGGTGTCGCCGTCGCCTTGTAATCAATAGATCGCGGGTTCGATACTCAGTGGAGGCACATAGTGGTTCGGGTCCCACTTTAAATGTAGGTCCAGTCCCGATTAGCTTATCTTTCTTAGTACTGTCATTCAAAGCAGTATGTTCCCAATCTAATCTCAGCAGAAATTATTGATTGATTTGCTTTACTTCGCTTTTTGTGCCACTTTTGGCTAATTTGCGAAGATGGGGATAAATGATGAAGTGATGAAATTGATGAATGGACACTCCGAAAAATCCATGCGCAGCCTGGGATTCGAACCCTGGCGTCGTAGCGCGATGTGCTAATCATTCCGCCGGCGGAAATAAATAGCCATCATTGGCCGATACCGGCAGTCACACGAAAGACAGAAGTGATAAGTATAAATTGCTGATTCCCCATCGCCTTTGCGCTTGAACGTAGATAAAACAAAGCTAATTTCACGGTGACCTTCATCTCCCTTTTCCAAGAACTTCGCAACTACGTGACCCAGCATTAGTGCGGCGGGTGTTTAAAAACATCCAGCTATCTTACCACCACGAGCTTCAAGCAAGAAT
The DNA here is from genome assembly GCF_977018435.1 of Lepisma saccharinum. Taxonomy (NCBI): domain Eukaryota; kingdom Metazoa; phylum Arthropoda; class Insecta; order Zygentoma; family Lepismatidae; genus Lepisma; species Lepisma saccharinum. The sequence goes on along the minus strand of NC_139248.1, from coordinate 6,293,775 downwards.
TCTACAGCGTTAACTAAGCAGTTACATGCCTTCATGGTCATGTTTGGGTTCAGCTTTCACTTACCCATGCCTTTGATCTTGCCATCTGCTTCCAGGAGGGTGGGGGTTTATCCAGTGTTTCTAGGATACATCGGTATCGGCTCAGCCCTACTTATCGGTTACAGCGTTAACCAGAGTGTCTTAAGAGTTTCCTGAAAAAAAATTTCACCTAGTGGACAGAATCCTGAAGGTATACTTCAACACTGGTTGAACCTTGGTTACTTATTACGGCGAAGACTCAGCACTACTTGCAGACTATGTGACCAATCAGTATGAAGGGCCTCTTAACTGCTATCCAAAGAACTTACTTAAACTTAAATTTTCATGTAGCATACATAACACCGGTCATTTATGCTGAAAGTAAAGTTATTTATTCAGGATCGTTTGGTGAATTTGTTACGACTTGGATTGAAATACCAAATTTCACAGTTGAGGAAATCTATATAAGTTACTTTGATCCACCAAATATGTCACTCGTATACGACAATCTATTCATGGAACTCATAGATGTCATGATAAATGTGCTCAAGTATGGTATGAGGAATTACACAGTTCGCATATCTTGTGTGGTTGTTCCAAATCCTAAACTTTATCCTCATTGGATGAACCTGTATTTCCGTTTCAAGAGCTGACGTGGTTAATCACGTTACTGTGTTTCTTGGGCTTTGGTGTTTGGATGAAAGTAGCAGTTTCTTTGTTTGTTCGTTGGGGAAGGATTTCGTATCGGTTCCCTTTGCTCTATGGTCTGTCTGCTTCTTTAGCTGCATCCATCCCCACTCCTCCTCCTTCGATATTTACTCTAAGATTTATTTTCGTACTGTGGATCCTATCCTCTCTGATCTTTTGCACTCTGTATCAATCCTCCATGTTCGGGTTCATTATTCTTTCAAAACGCACACCGTACATTGACAGCTTGCAAGATATTTTAAACGCCCATTTGTACGATTGTGGTGACTTTTATGGAAAGGATTATGTGAATAATCTCGAGGATCCACTTTACCAGAAGATTACCAAAATTGGGTGTTTGAAGAAGACCCTTCCATAAATTACGATCGTGTTATAATTAAAGGTGACTTCGTCTTCCCCACGAATGTTATATTTACCGATATCTTTGCATATTTCTTCATGTACTTTGATTCCTATTATATAATATATAATTTAATATATAATTAATAATTAATATAATGAGCGTGGTGCTATGCACAGGGGAGCACTTTACCTTTTTTTATTTTTTTGCAAGGATACTTGCTGAAGATCAGACACCTCTCAGGTACAGGGATAGTGTTAAGATGTAGAGAAATAAAAGGCCAATAATGTTACACAGATGACACGAAAGAATTTATTATCGTGTGATACAAGAGCAATGTTGGCACAGAGTCTTAGCCTTTGAGGGGCCCTATAGGAGCGTGGACTTAGCTATAAGTACGCAACTTGTCTGCTTGGAAATATTGACTCTGTATTCAACTTTTACACTTCATACCGTTTGAATTTCTGTTCCAGGTGAAGATGAAGATGCAGCTGAACATTCTGGTGCTTCTCGGTTGTAGCGTTTCCTCATGGGCTATGGTTTCCTCTAGAACGTCTGCAGAATTTCCCGAAAGCACTTTCCACCTAGTGGACAGAATTCTGAAGGAGTACTTTAACACTGCTCGAACATTAGTTGCTTATTACGACGAAGACTCAGCACTACTTGCAGACTATGTGACCGAACAGTATGATGGGCCTCTAACTGTTATCCAAAGTACTTACTTAAGCACGGTGGAAGCATATTGGGACTTTGAATGGTTTTGGGTGAGGAGTCGAGTCTATTATTTGTTCCTTGTTAGATGTGCATCATGGGTAGAAAAGGCGATAAATGAAAATATTCAATTTAATGCATTTAGACGGGATGCAAAATATTTAATTGTTCTCACTGGAGAGAATACAATCAGAGATATCGATAGTTTAATTCTAAACGCGCAGTCGCATCTTGTATTGAATATCGTAATTGTTTCAACATACCCTGAAAACTCGACTGTGCCAGAACTTGAGGGACAAACAGTATTTTCAATTTATTCCTACTTCCCTTTCACAGAGTCCCATTGCAGAGCCTCTGAGGGAGCAGAAGTTGTGGACATCTGGAGAAATGGGACATTTCTTACAGGAAGGGATCTATATCCAGACAAAGTCGAAAACATGCATGAGTGCCCAGTTAAGTTGGCCTTAAATTTTCATACAGCATATATAACACCGGTTACTTCTGCTGAAAGTAAAGTTACTTATTCCGGATCGTTTGGTGGCTTTGTTACTATTTGGACTGAAAGACTAAATTTCACAGTTAAAGAAATCGATATAAGTGACTTTGATCCACCAAACATATCCGTCGTATATGATAATCTACTCATGGAACTCATAGATGGCATGATAGGTTTCTGTGTATCTAATAAATATGCTCGAATAGTGTACGAAGAGTTGCACATTCAACAGTTCGGAGATTTTGTGTGGGTAGTTCCAAATCCTAAACTTTATCCTCATTGGATGAACCTGTACTTTCCATTCCAACAATTTACATGGATATTTACCTTACTATCTTTTTTGGGTTTTCTGGTTTGGATGAAAGTGGCGGTTTCTTTGTTTGTTCATTGGGGAAGGATTGCGTATCGGTTCCCTTTGCTTTATGGCCTGTCTGCTTCTTTAGCTGCATCCATCCCCACTCCTCCCCCTCGTATATTTACTCTGAGATTTATTTTTGTATTGTGGACCCTGTCTTCTCTGATTTTATGCACTCTCTATCTATCATCCATGTTCGGGTTCATTACTCATCCAAAACGCACACCGTACATTGACAGCTTGCAAGATATTGTAAACGCCAACTTGCACGTTGGAGGCGACTACTATGGAAAAGAGTACGTAAGAGAACTTGATGATCCACTTTACCAGAAGATCTATCAAAATTGGGTGGTTGAAGAAGACTCTTCCATAAGTTACGACCGTGTTATAATTAAAGGTGATTTCGCATTTCCCACGAATGGTATATATACAGATATCTTTGCATACGTATTCATGTACTTTGATTCCTATGGAAAACCATTATTCCACATAGCCTCTGATAAATTAAGCACCCACTCTATGGTGTTTCTTCTCCTTAGGAGTTCACCTTTTAAGGATCATTTTCAACACATAATCACTACCTGTGTTGAAGCAGGGCTACCTCCAAAGTGGAAGAAAGATGCCTTTGAGTTGTTGATTCTTGATTCTATGAACCAAATGAACTTCCAAGACGATAGAGAAGCTATCGTGATACCTCTGGAGAATCTAATGGGAGCTTTTGCCCTTCTTATATCAGGTGTTATAGTTAGTATGATTGTATTTGCTTTGGAAATGGTTTATAATTATTTCCAGGCAACTAAGTAATTATCGTGGTTAAAACACTTTCACACACAACGGGACAGTCCCTGGCATCATAATTGTGTATCTGAAAATCGTTTTGTTCTAAGCAACCATTAAATTCGTGAAAAGGGAAGGAGAACTTGTTGAATCATCTTGCAATTTGAATAAATGCTCGTTTTTGAAGAAACTAACAAATATGTGCTATTTCACCATGCAATAGATTAACCATAAATACTCTTTTCTTCGCATGCATTGTTGGAAGCTTATCAAGGAAGCAGTCTATTTTGTAAAAATGACATTACAAGTCGTGCACCTCGAAGTGATGGGAATTATTTATAATCGTTTGCAAACAAGATTTGAAACTCTTTGTAATGTTAAACCTATCATATTGAGATTGTTCTAACATGTCTGTTTGTAACTAGTGAAAATTTGTTTGTGATATGAACAGAAATTAATGTAAATCCATGGATTTACCCATATATTGGGTAAACTTTCGAACACAAAAGTGTACACAAATTTTCTGTTACAGTTTCCTGAAAAGTGCACTGAAAGCTATTTCTTTTTGACAATAACAAGTTTATTAAATTAGAAAATATGAGGTTTACATATAAAACTTTAAATACATTGTTCTTATTTTTCGCTGCTACAATTATTACATTAACCTTTGATTTATCCTCTATTTCGTAGTTCTTTAATTATTAATATGCAAGTTGCATATCAAGATGTTCTTGTATTTCTATAAACCAAATTGGAATTCGGCATTTGCTGCATTATGGGAGAAATTGGAAGGTTACCATAATATTTATTCAATTTATGAAATAATGTGCAGTGAATATGTCTCGAAACAGACGCGTTAGTGACACGAAGATGTCTATTATGAGAACACCGAAGGGAAGGGACCCCCCTGGAACTATTTATTTTACCACTACACCGCTTATAACGATAAAATCTTGCTAATTATCAGGTAAATCAATTAATCATCGTAATAAGCAATAATATGCATTGGATTGTTGCTGTTCACCGGGACTTGGACGGCAGAGAGCGAAGGACTAGCCTGTTTCCCGAGAGAAGAGGCCGAGCCTCGGGTAAAGAAATATAAAAATACAACTTTGTTACCAATGGTCAGATTCAACTGAAATTAAAGACAGCCCAGCAGCAGATTATCATCGACGAAATCCCCAAAGCAGAATTTGATAGGAGATAAATTAAGCCCGATATTAAAGGTTAAACAGCTAGACTGGATAACAATAGCTACAGACTCCCTGGCACTGTCTCCGGAACGAACGTGCAGGTTACAATAGGCCCGATCTTTGGCTAACCTCTACTCGAGGTGCTGCTCGAGAAGGGTCAAAGAACTCCAAATATACGGGCGAAGATAGCAGGACAAGAGCCTGCGACTTGAGGACAATTTAGCAACGCTTGGACAGAGAGGGTACCGTAACAGACCTTTTGAATAGCAAATAAATAGACGCGCAGAGAAGGGAAACCACCAGTTTTTACTCAGATTTTCTTCGGCGTGTTATCGTACACAATCTTTCGCGAACCACCCGCGTAAAGTATCCGCTTTGTGTGTCGCACCGTTCCGTGTTGTGTTATTTCGCACGTGTCTGTGTACTATCAATATGGAGTAGAGACAGAGAAAGGCCCTGCTGGGGGGCGTCCGACCCAGTTGCCACCTTGAAGATGCGGAGATCCTATCTTATCGCCCGGAAGCCACCTATTGACCACGCCGCAAACATCCACGACTTCACCACGAGGACTTCAGTCAGAGCCGACAAAGGTAAGCCGGAATGGACGTGAAAATGGATAAGCTTCGTTCGCCCCGTCGTGACATCCAATGAACTCGCTTAATTACATTAAAAATCTCGAACAGACATTGCTTATTACGGTGATTAAATTGCATCAACTATCATTTTAACATGTAAAACCGTGCAGCGTTCAATTATCCATTCATCCAAAGTATTTAACATTCAGATTGTACGACGCTATAAATTGTCAATATAATTATATATCAGTGATGCTTGTTAACCTCAAAATTAACAATATATAGATTAACATTCATTCAACAACAACAACTTAAAAGGAGTAGTGTTTTGTTGTACAGGTAAAGCTCCGACCGGAACATGTTTTTCCGTAAATGCAAAAGTAAAATGTCAAATTAAGAACAGTTTAAATTAATGTAGCTAACTTTAAAAATGCCGCCGAACTATTATTGTATTAATTACTCATGTCTATTGGATTGCCGAGAAATGAATGCGAGTGTGACTGTGAGAATGAAAGGGGCAATGATGTAATGTTTATGCATGTGCTCTTTTATAGAAATTACAGTGTATATATATAGAACTAACCCTGTGGTGTGATTGGTTCTACCCTATGTAATCTCTTGGGCTCCAACTGATGGCACTTACCCTGGGACAAAAGGTAAATAGGTTATTAATGATTGCCTTTTGTTTATTTGTTTAATTGTTTTGTGGGTTTGACATTACCATTGTAATGTAGAACCAGAGTGACGTCAGGCACGTTAAATAAGTAGACGTCGAGCCAGTTAAACGCTGTCCACGGTGTTGTAAAAAAAAAAAGCAATACACTGCTTATACATATTGCCAGATTCTTTTAGTGCAAATTTCCCAACCGTATACAGCTATAATAGTACATTCTAGTACTTTTTTTGACAGTCTCGTAAAAAAGTTATTATGCTATTACGCTATTATGGAACTTAGGTTAATGAAAAATCTGCATACGAGTAATACTGGAGTAGATGAAATACTCATATCTTTATCAGTTCCGGAATGAACACTTAACGATCATTGCTATGATCAATAAGAATGGCGTCAGCTTGTCTTGTTGGTTTCTGTAATAAAACAAGGTTTCTCATTTATTGAAATCTCTTCCTGGCCAGTCTGTATTACTCTATAGAAGAGGAAGCTACTTGCAGGATTTGTCGCAGCAGTACAGCAGCTGAATTGACACGGATTGAAAAGAATCATTATATATATATATATATATAATATTATTGTATTATGTTGGTGAGTAATAATATGCTAATTTGGCGTGTAGTATTATTTGTAGTAGAATTCTCAGCGGTGAATAATGAGACTCATTGAAGCGCACAGATTTCTCTCAGATGTGTGTTTTGGCATAGACTATACTAGAGACAGAGAAATAAAAGCCTAATATTGTTAATGATAACACTGTAATGCCCTGGACATTACACTGTGATTCTTTGTTGTTTAGTTGAAATGTTCTGTTTGTTCACTTTTTAATTTGGCAAATATTAATGACGTCATAGACACATAGTGTGAGATGGACAGATAAACTTCTCTTGATGTACCAGGACCTGGCAACATTTAAAAAACTGAGAGATTCATCAACAAGCTAAAATCACCATAGCAACGGGTGCATAGTGGCAGAAAAATGTCGAAATAATTATAATATGTGGTTTAAAGTTAATTTGATTGCTGTAAGTGTGTGTTTAAAAATATACCTTACATTAAGGTGAAGTAGTAAGTTTTCATTTCCACGCCTTGTGATCGCTGGAGTCTTTTGACACGACATGAGGAGCGAAGGGAAAATTCCAGGTTAGACTGAAAGGTACGTAACAACACGATTTAATGTCATGTGATATAAGAGCAATGCTGACAATTTAACACGGCCGTAGTTATTCTGGTCGCATTTCCAACTGGAGACTGGGAAACAACGAATCCGCATTCGGTTGAATTTTATTCGACTGGCATCGGGAATTTTCGAGTCACAAGGTATCGAACACTGTTGGCGAGACGAAACAAATGAGCGTCGGGTACCCCATGTTGCCAAACGTACTCTAAAGTGAGAGAGTTCTAGACAGCAATATTGTTGACACCTGAAACCAACGGGGGTTAATGGCACAACTGCACGCGTGGTCCTGCATAATGAAGTTTCCGGAACGATCACCCAGAGGTCTGTATGCAACTGGCATAAACAGAAGAAGTGTGCTTGGCAACGTTGCTACACCTTTTACTTCGGAACTGAGTTTGTGGACACTCATCGAGGCACACACCGCCGAAGACGATTGGGGGACATAAGAAGCCAGAAGGTCAGCCGCCAGATGGAAATGGGACCAGTATAGGAGTGTGCCACCTCACAGAACCTCGAGGTGTCCCGTGTTTCCGAAATAGGTCGAGGAAAAGTAAATTTGAACCAGGATTCTGAAATGCTAAAAAAGGCATAAAAGAATGTTTCTTTTTTTGGTAAAATTCACAAATGTACTTTCGAAAAATGAATTTGACGAAAGGGTTAATCTCAGTTTCATCCTGTCGGCTACTTTTTACCATGATTCCATTTCCATATATGCCGGTATATACGTATATGCATACACGTGTATAATATGCAGTGTGTGTGTGTGTACAATGTATAATAATTGCACAATAGTATCAACCATGTTATATCAGTGTATATTCCATCCCGATTAGCCTAACTTTGCAATGTCATTTACCACCCAGACTATGTTTCGATTTAACCCGTCTTGCTAATTTTTAAAATTCTTCCAAAGATCAAGTTAATAAACTATCGATTTTAGGCCTATACAGTTTTTCAACTTATTCATTGCCTTATTTATAATCCATTTCAACAGCAATTTTTTGATTGATTGATTTAGTTTATTTTACATAGAGTTTCCGCCACTTTTGGCTAATTGCGAGGATGAGAATATGGTGATAAGTTGAAATGGATGAAGAGACAATCACAAGCACAGATGGCCAAAACACAACACAAGTCTCACAGATGATTAAACTTGCTCCGAGTCCAGACGCCAGAGCCTTGCCAGTCTGAAAAATGCAGTCCAAGGTGTACTGTGTAGAAGGGAGGTTGACACTTGGTTGTCCATCCAGTTTTTGAGAATTTATCAATCGTCCATCACACATTGTTGGCATTGTCTGCATGAATAATCAATAAACTGAGCTACAGATGGGTGAATTTAGCTATGGGGAAGCAAAATGCTCGTTTTAAAATGTTCACTCTGTATTGAACTAGAACACTTACTTCTTTATAAATTCCCGTTCCAGGTGAAGACGAAGAGAATGTTGATCTTGTAATGGTTCTCGGTTGGAACATAGTTGCCCTATGGGCTACAACCTTAACCAGAACAGCAACAGAATTTCCCGCAAGCACTTTCCACGTAGTGGACAGAATTTCGAATGAGCACTTTAATACTGCTCGAATATTACTTGCTTATTACGACGAAGAGTCAGCACTTCTAGCAGACTTTGTGACTAAACAGTATAAAGGCCTTAAACTGTTGTCTAAACTTCTTACTTAAACATGGTGGAAGAATCCTGGGACTTCGACTGGTTTTGGGTGAGGAGTCAAGTGTACTACTTCTTCCTTGTAAGCAAGGCATCATGGGCAGAGGATGCATTCATAGAGAAACTCCAGTTTAGTACATGGAAACGAGATGCAAAATATTTCATTGTTCTTACTGGAAACAATACAATGGGAGATATTAATAACTTGATTGTAATGGCGCAGGCTCATCTTGTAGTGAATATTGTAATCATTTCACCGCAGTCTGAAAACTGATCTATGTCAGAAGATGACAGAAAAGCAACATTTTCAATGTATTCCTACTTCCCTTTCACTGAGTCCCACTGCAGAGCGGCTGAGGGGGCAGAAGTTGTGGATGTCTGGAGTAATAGGATATTCCTTACAGGAAGGGATTTGTATCCAGACAAGGTGAAGAACATGCATGAGTGTCCACTTAAGTTGGCAGCAGATTTTAAGGAAGGGTATTTAACACCGGCCTCTTCTGCTGAAAGTAATGTTACTTACTCAGGATCGTTTGGTGGCTTTGTGACTACTTGGATTGAAATACTAAATTTCACAGTTGAGGAAATCGATGTATCTGACTTTCATCCATCAAATATGTCACTCGTATATGATAACCTATTAATAGACCTCATGAATGGCAGGATAAGTTGCTGTGTATCTAATGAATATGACCAAGTTGTGTACGAAGAGTTGCACATTCAACAGTTCGGAGATTTTGTGTGGGTAGTTTTAAATCCTAAACTTTATCCTCATTGGATGAATCTGTACTTTCCATTCCATCAATTTACATGGATACTTACTTTACTGTATTTTTTTGGTTTTCTGGTTTGGATGAAAGTGGCGGTTTCTTTGTTTGTTCATTGGGGAAGGATTGCGTATCGGTTCCCTTTGCTTTATGGCCTGTCTGCTTCTTTAGCTGCATCCATCCCCACTCCTCCCCCTCGTATATTTACTCTGAGATTTATTTTTGTATTGTGGACCCTGTCTTCTCTGATTTTATGCACACTCTATATATCATCCATGTTCGGGTTCATCCAAAACGCACACCGTACAATGACAGCTTGCAAAATATTGTAAACGCCCACTTGCACGTTGGAGGCGACTACCATGGAAAAGAGTACGTGAAAATACTTGACGATCCACTTTACCAGAAGGTCTACCAAAATTGGGTGGTTGAAGAAGACGCATTTCCCACGAATGATATATGTACAGATATCTTTCCATACGTCTTCAGGTACTTTGATTCCTACGGAAAACCATTATTTCAGGAAACCTCTGAAAAATTATGCACTCTTCCTATCGCCCATTAGGGATAACTTTCAACACATAATCATCACCTGTGTTGAAGCAGGGCTGCCTCTAAAATGGAAGAAGGATGCTCTTGAATTGTTGATTCTTGAATCTTTGAACCAAATGAAGTTCCAAAACAATAGACAAGCTATTGTGATACCTCTGGAGAATTTAATGGGAGCTTTTGCCCTTCTTATATTAGATGTTATTGCTAGTACAATAGCAATTTCTTGGGAAAGGATTTATATTAATTTGTATTAAACTAACGAGTGTCCTTGTTAGAGCACTTACACGGATATCTTCATCACGTACAGTCACGGACACTGCTGGGTTGTAACAATTTCATTGAAAATCAATGTATTTATCACAACCCGGCAGTGTCCGTGACTGTACAAGAGTGGAACATGTATACACTATACACATACAGATAAATGTCCAACTCAAGTACAAGAAATGCATATGTCTGTGCACATACACATGTTTTCCCCAATTATAGTTTTACACAGGGTGGGGTTATATTGAAAGTTGTGTCCTTGTGGATTATTCTGGTGTACTTACATGGTAATTTATGAAAATGTGGGCTAAGCAGTAAGGAGACAAATCAGATTTTTCTTAGCCACAGAAAGTCAGAAATTACAATCTGCCATTGCGAGAAAAAATGTTTCCAATGTGTCATAAAAATATTTCTAAAGTGTTTTATTAGGTGTGTTTAGTTTAAGTGTTTTACACATGGAAAGTGTGCTACATGTGATGAAAAGTAGTTCCGTGGGAAGATTTTTATGTACTTACAGAGCACATTTTAAATACTTCTAGTATACTTTTTACCACATCTGTAGTACACTTTTTATGTGTACTGAAAGTGATAAAACTAGTTCCTATGAAGTGTACAATGGGATCCATGAGTATTACCGTGCAAATTGTCCATCACCATGTTCGTGCACTTTATTTTTGACCCAATAACAGCTTCAAGAATTAAAAGAAAACTCAAAACAAGCTGTTGACAACTTCTGCACCAGTATACATAAAATTCCATTGCTTTAAAACACACAGGATGTAAGAGAAAAGGTAATGAAAATAGTCGTGGACAATTTGCACGGTAATACTCATGGATCACACTGTACATCCAACGGCGAAAGAAACAGTAGGCGAATTGTACATCACCATATTAATTCGGTCTGTATTACACATTGTGATGACAATGAATTGAAATAATGACGTCAATAGGCAGAGAACAATGCCTGCAGAATGTAGAATAAAAATGTAATTAAAATAGCGGTGGACAATTTGCCTACCATTATCTTTGCCGTTGACTGTCCCAGAAGTTATGATATGTATATTTTTACAGTGTGTCGTCGCATAAGACAAATAAACTAAGAAGGAAAAATAGGTTTTGAACTAGATTAATACACAAAGTAGGCTACAATATAACATAGTTTATTGAAATTATCTGCATTACAATAAATACAGAAAATAAGTATAAAAAATAGTTCAACGCTGTCTTTCTAGACGAATGAAGACTCATAAAATCTCGAGACCTTTCTCTAATAATTCCGCCCAAGCGACATAAATTTACAAATTACACACAAATGTGCATTTTAACAAGAATTTCACTATGTCTACTTCGTAATACTTACGGAACCCTAAAAAAAACTTACATTCGTGATATTATATCTTTCAACCTGACATAGTCGTACATAATCACGTTAGAAATTTTAAAAAGTCTCTCTCGTCTACCAATTTCAAAATATGGTGAATTGAAATCGGAAAGATGTTATTTAGAAATAAATGATATTTAGAAATACTGACTGTTTCCTTTTATCGCATACAAAAGTGGAATTGTACTACATTTGCGGAAGACATGTTTTGGATAATGGAACACTTGTGAAAGAAATAAAAGTTGTATTTATTAATTGAAAATTATCAATTATATCACCCAATTTTAGAGTTCGTGTATTTTTGTGGTATTTGTTGGACAATTATTGTCTCAAATTTATAACTATAATAATATTTTAATAATTCTGCGTACAACGTAGTTTAAACTTCCATAAATTTAGTGTGACACAGTGCAATCAAATTTTGGAATCTTTGAATTTATTGCTAATCAAAGCATATATATTGACCGTAGTTTGGAGTCCTTGAATTTAATGCTAACCAATGCAGATTTAATGACCGTAGTCACTCCATAAGTTTGGAATCTGAATTTAGTGCTAACCAAAGCACATTTATTACACCGTAGTCACTGAAAGTTTGGAGTGTTTGAAATATGTGCTTACCAAAACTGATTTAGTATACAGTAGCCAAACAATATGTTTGGAATCTGAATTTAGTGTGGAGCAATGGGAATTTCGTGCAACCCACTGAATGTAGTGCTAACCAAAGCAGATTTGGTGAAACATAGTCACACCACAAGTTCAAAGTTCTTGAATTTAGTAATAACCAAAAGAGATATCGTGTAACGTAGTCACACCTGAAGTTTGAGGAAGGGCGTAATCCTTAGCAAGCTGATCCAAGATCCCTCCAGTTGTCCTGGGTTGGAACTGTGGCGCTGGTCGTGGTGCAGGAGCAGGCTGTTCATACCTGGGCTGTTCGTACCGGGGCTGTTCCGGCTGTGAAAAAGCTCTTCCGGGGCCGGCCCGTGGGGCGTGCTGCATCAGGTCCAAGGGGGACGGCACTGGCCTGTTTGGGCGTGGTTGCTGAGAGTACACCACGCCCCCGGTAGCAGGGGAAGCTCCGGCAAACCCTGCTGGTCTCTGAGGCAGAGGTCCTCTTGGAGCGGACGGTCTCCTCAGGGGTTGAGGAGCGGGTCTTGGGGCCTGGTGGAAGGTGGTCTGCACGTCGTAGGACTCGTCTTGGAACACCTGTTGAGGTCGTGGGCGTGGCCTCAGCTGAGGTTGAGGCTGGGGGCGGGGTCTGAACTGTGGTCTGGCCTGGAACAAGTCCTCTTCTGCTTCCTCTGTTGCTGTCTCGTCCACCAGGGTCGGTGGTGCGACTGTTATGCCTTCACCGGCTGGCTGGAATCCGAACTTGTCTGCGCCGTACTCGACCACGCGTACCTTGCCTGTATCGTCTACAAAACCGTACTTGCCCTTGACGTCACCAGTGGAAAACTTGGTTTCAATCTTGAATGTTCCATCAGCAGCCTCGTAACCGTATGTGTAAGATCCATCTTCATTATGCCTGGAAGTACAGAGTCCAATACAGTGGGTTATCCTGAAAATTTGACCTGCTTTGTGCAACAATTCTTATTTATTTTATACATTTATTACACGCCCCCCTTTATCTAGATTAATTACACTGGGGAACAAAAAAATATTTTATTTTGTGGCATAAAGTTTAATAACAGTTTCAGCACACAAAACAGCTGTGATTGCCAATTGTATGATTGGTTCAGTTGAATTGACTCCAGTTATAAAAATAAACGCACCATGGAAAATGTAGGAGGTAAAATTACTCCTCGCTTTTCTCGGTAATATCAAAATTTGACAATGGGCTGAAATTCCCATTAAGAAACTTATTTATTTATTTGTAAATTGTTGCTAGGCAACTTATGAAGCATTGCTAGGCAATATATCTCTTAATGTTGAATTTTGTAGTATAACTAAGCGAAATGCGTTTAATGTGAATATATTGGAAATATGAGTTCATCACGTAGTAAGTGTTTCAATAACCGAAATGTTTTTTGCTTATGTGGAATATATTGTCTACCATCACAAAGAAGAAATATCACGGATGTAGTGAGAGATTTGTATCAGGCTTATTTTGCCAAAAATCTGGGACAACAGAATAAAAAATGGGTCCCACATATAGTTTGCAAAACTTGTTTGGAATCACTTCGTTATTGGGGCAAAGCGGACGAAAGGGACTCAAATTTAAAATGCCCATGACATGGAGTGAACCAAAAAATCATGTTAATGATTGTAGTCACAAAAAGAAATATTAAATTGTTGTTGGAAGTTTATTTATATGTATGTCTGATGTTTCCGCCATTTTCGTTTAGTTGCATTTATTTCATAAATTAGAGCCAATTCAGGAAATATATTATTATATTATTATTCAACAGCATGAAATCGCCCTAAATTAGCTCTCAAACACTGTGCCGCAATTTCACTGTTCCCCAGTGTTATATATAATAGAAATAAAACACCAACACAGGTATACAAGTAAAACAAAACCAGAAGTCCTACAACTTCAATTTTTTCGGTAATTTCTATATTTTCACAAAATCTCCCTGTTTACCTGAAATTCGCTGCATGAAGGGAAATTTCACTTCATGTAGCAACAATGGCTCTGCCAAGTGCGGCACAGAAAGCAGGAAGGAACAAGCAGTTCTCTCCTGCCAACGCTGTTTGCAGCGGCCTTGTGTTTTTAAATAGCCACTTGCTTCAGCTCACTCGCCCTTCCTGCGTACAATTGGGGAGGAAACCCTGTCAGAAGGGTGCGATGGAGGAGTATCAGTGGCGTACATTAGCCAGTCTTTAACTACTTTAAATATTTACTTTAATTCTGGTTTGAAAAGTTGTGTTAATAGTTTAAAATTAGCAAAGTAGTTTATCCTCGACTGGTAGCTGCACTCGCTTGCTCTCTCACGTGTTCATTGGTCGAGCCCTCTCGAGTTACTATTTGCGCAGAGGACTTGTTTTCGTTCACTTGCTCCGGAGATGTCTGTTATAACCTAACCTATTCAATAGGTTCCACAACTAACCTACTAGCTAAATATGCTACAAATAATTACTAATAATTAATAACAATCTTTTATTAACGACTTAACAGAGGAGCCTCCTTGATGGCGTAGTGATAACCTTACAATGAAGGGATCCCATGTTTGATTCCCGGTGCAGCCAAGTTGCACAAGACACTGTAGGTCCAGTCCCGATTAGCCTATCTTAGAATAAGTGGACTTTAACATAAACAAAAGTAGATAGCAATTGACTCACCTGTTGATTTGCTTAAGAATAGGAACCGGGGTTGGTCTGGCAGGGGCGGGTCCCCGCGATGCAGGTGCAGATTGTGGTCTCACAGGGGCCGGCGCTCTCCTCGGGGGCGCGGGGGCAGCGTCCTGGTAGTCGTAATCATCAACATAGTTGCTTCCGTACTGTTGAGCTAGGGAACAACCCACTAGCAATAATAAACACAACTGAAATGAAGAATGTTTTCATGAGAAAAATATCATCTTTTGCTTCATTACAAAGATGCATATAAAATTATATTATTCAATTTCTTCGAACATCACAGTTTCTTTAGAAATGTCGATACAAATTTTAGAAAACATAAGATGATCTTATACCTTAAACGTTTTTCTACTGTCTAGGTTAATCACGACGGTGAAGTTGTTTTGGTGAATGGGCAGACAAAGAAAACGTCCATGTTCAGGAATCGAACATGGAAACTCTAGCCTTCTAGGCTACTCCGCATAGGAAATCTCGTAAGTTAGGAAAAGATACAGCATTATATGGTTCTTTGTTGTTTGAGAATTTGCGTGTTAATTAGTCTACCCAGGGTGGTATTTGAAGGGGGTTTGGGAGGGAATGTCCCCTTTGGTTGCTATTTTTGGTTCTTAGGGCGACACGCACACACCTGGACCCCATCCCCACTTGTTTCAAATACCACACTGAGCCAATTACATGCATATGCGTTATGCATTTCTTAATTGCATCTGGGAACAAAGACTGCCGCATTCTTGCTAAACAGGAACAAACACTGCCTTTTCCTGGAGCCTTGCAACTCGTAAAGCTGCCCCAGGGAGAGAAATTGCAGTTGTCCTTGGCAGGTGACCTTTCGTGTTGCAAAAAAGATACAGGGGACAATGCAGACATGTATGCACACATGTACTTCAAATGAGGAGTGTAAAGTCCCCTTCCTACATCATTAGCTACTTAATACATTATACCAGAGATTTTAATTTACGCTTGACTGCACATACAGCATTTCATCTGTTTTATTTTGAGGTGTCCTGGGTTCGAATCGCGGCCTGGACATAGATATCCCTTTGTGACTGTCCTTTCATCAATTTCATCAAATCGTCGCTCATCGTCGCGAATAGCCAAAAGTGGCAGAAAAGTGGAGTAAAATGACTTAATGCAATCAATTATTCGAAGTACATGTTGCATTTTATTGTTTATTATTGATTCTTTGTAAAGTATATGTCGAATCTCTTTTCCTTTTAGTTAAATTGTAATTCAAATGTCGGACTGAATGAATATTTAGTGATATCGATATCGTCGATATAGATATTATCGATACCCATGTCGATATTCGAACGA
The DNA here is from genome assembly GCF_977018435.1 of Lepisma saccharinum. Taxonomy (NCBI): domain Eukaryota; kingdom Metazoa; phylum Arthropoda; class Insecta; order Zygentoma; family Lepismatidae; genus Lepisma; species Lepisma saccharinum. The sequence continues at coordinate 6,277,516 of NC_139248.1, read as the reverse complement.
CATCAATAAGTCGATTGACTGATTGGGTTTATTTTATTTCGCCTTTCTGCCATCTTTGGCGAATTGCGCAAATCAGGATGAGTGATGATATGATGAAGGAAAACTTACAAGGAACACCCACACCTTAGTCGGAATTTGAAGCCGCGTCGTAGCGCGCTGTGCTAACCACTTCACTACGGATGTCGGCTCGATATTTCCGAAACTAGATTTATCGATTCGATATCGATATTAAAACGATATCGACAAATCGTTATTCTGCAGTTCTACGCCGAGCCGGCATCGTCTGTTTCATCGCTTCGTAATTCATCTTCATCGTCGCGACTGAACTAGAAGTGTGGGAAAGTGACTTGAAATTGTCAAAAATAGAAAAGAAAGTTCGTAGCTCTGAGAATTAAGAAATGGCCAAGCAAAAAATACAGGTCAAGGATATCATATATTTCGGGCAGCGCTGTTCACGTGCTGTAGAGTGTGTACAAACACATCATTTCTCTTACGTAAACGAAACATAAACCACGCAAGTGGCAAATAAGGCTGCTTCACACAAGGCAAGACGAACGAAACCCATTACACACATTCGGAATGTCGCCGAAACAGAAATCTGAAAGTTTACATAACCACTTCCATTACCTAAGTGTATCACCACACCCACCGCTTAGGGACACTCGCACGCACACTTCCTTATAAAAAAAACACTCGCTTTTGCATTTTGTTCTGAGCATGCGTACTGGAGTGCGTGTTGGTGTTTTTTTGGTGTCTGTACGGAACGCAATTCCAAATTCCTTTATGGTGGCAAGAAAACGTATCATTAGAATGTCTTTAGCTTCTTTCAACATTGGCACGAACATAGTTACTGTATAGGCTACTCGCTTCTGTAATGCTGCAATTTACTTCTTTATACAACATTTTTGTCCAACGTCGGTTGAGCTGCACATTGGATAACAATGTTGTATAAAAAAAACGAATTGCAGCATTACTAAGTGAGCCAAGTATACGCCTCTACGTTTGTTTGTCCTAAATATTAAAGTACAGTTTGAAAGTGTCCACAACTTACGTGCTTGTATCTTGCTAGAATTCATAACTGGCCACTTTATTTGCCGGAACGTAACTTCACTTCTTTCAAGTTAATAAAGGTGTTTTTACTTTAATTTGAAATTTTAATTTGAAATTCATATTCCAGTAACGAACTTTCCTCCGAAGTCTGATGCCTATAGATACTGCAATACAGAAGAAAAATCTGTTCGAAAATGTGCATAAAATTGTTCATTTCGATAAAATAATGATGCTTCAGGAGTTGGCAAACTGATTTCTTAGGATTTGGCAACTCCGTTCGGGCTTCATCAACAATTTGCCAGGACGAAATTTTAAATTTTCATATTGCTTTCATATTAACTCTTTTCATTAAACATATTTTATTTCCTAGTTTGACGATGTCATCTTTATGATCACGGGTCAACAAAGATAATAATAATAATAATGATGTTAACAACATTTATTATTATTTTATGTACATTTTGTGATTCCTGCTTTCAACTTTTAATCCCACAAAATGAATGAGGAGAAAACATTGGAGTTTCTTCTCTGTACCTTGACCCCTCCCCCCGCCACTAACGAGTGTTTTCTTATGTGAATGATTTGACAATGGCAAGTACGTTCTTTCAGTACAAACTTTGAAAGCTGTGTTGATTAATAAAGTGTACCATAATTACATGTGTGTATAAACATTTACAAAATGTTATTTGAAGAGAATGATGAACTAAAGAAGATCCTATGTAAGCTATTTATACATTATTTATTTATTTAATTAGTTTTGAGACGTAAGTATTTACGACGAAACAGTTTCTATATTAACATGTGTATAACTTTGACGTCCTGTTTTGTTCCGTTTTTCCTTCAGGAAAACGTGAAAAATTTCCCGTTTCGTTGTTTTAAAAATCTTGTCACCTCAAAGTATAAGCTCTAGTTTCATTCCATTGTTTTGTACTCATTTAAAACAGTTCTTACTTCCTTATAAAGTTTTATAAGAGCACAAATCAAGTTGCCTAACTATTCTACAATGTAATGTAATAGTTTCATTCATGGTAGTGTCAGCCCCCGTGGCGGAGTGGTTAGCACATCGCGCTACGACGCCAGGGGTCTCGGGTTCGAATCCAGGCCTGGGCATGGATGTTTCATCAATTTCATCATATCATCACTCATCTCCATCTTCGCAAATTAGCCAAAAGTGGCACAAAAAGCGAAGTAAAATAAAGGAAATCAATCAATAATTCATGGTAGTTTTCAATCTTTCTAGATATGGAGATAATGTATACCAGAGAAACTTTTTTGTGTTAGATACTGAAAACTGGAATCTGTCAGCTACAACATCTTGCACCTGGCAAATTATTTGAAGGGTACAAGGAGTACTGTACGCCCCCGTTCCTGGTCACCGACCGCCACTGTGGAAGTCCCCTGAAAAGTGAAATTCTATTCTAGTCTGGCACTTGCCACATCTTTCACATGACCCTACGAATTACCCCCTCCACTGACCACAGAGACATACAATTTTCTTTCCTTTGTACGTGCGTAATGAACCCTTGTACGATATACAGTTCCTGTTTCTTTTCAAACATCATACATTCATGTCGCACACACGTATATTGAAGATATACATACAGTGAAAGGCAGAGGAGAAAGTTAAAAATTGGTGCTTCTAAGTTCATTCTCCGTACATGACGTTAATTGCAGCCGACATATCTGTTGCACTTAGCAATAACTCACAGACTAAAAATTCGAAACGGCGTATCCTCGGGAAGGGTAAGAGGCAAGGTGGGTTGGTGCAGGAAGTGGTCGACGCACTCTCTGTTGAGTTACATAGTCGAAACCGGTGTATGTGTTACGTCACTGTGCCTTAGTTTGATTTTCCCCTTGTTTCTATACCCTGGAAGCGATTTGGACAATATACAGACGTTGTACTATATGAATATTTTAATGGGTGATATTCAGAGAACAACTTCCGTACGTATGCAATCTTTCGCATAACGTAAAAGTTTGTAATACGAAACCAGTAAGATTCTGACCAAAACCTTCGGTATCCTGCTGCAACAAACGCACGCAAGTGACGTTTGTTGAATCTCTGGATGAGAATCGTAAAAGCATCATTGTAATATGCTACATGCAGTGATTTATACACACACACCTAATGTCTTAATGAAACCGATACAATTTATCCACAAAGGCTTAATTTATGGTCATTTTCTTTTAAAATTATCCTTACACACCCCAGATGGAATATTGTTTATAAATCCCTGACATTCTATATGACATCTTTAGGTTTACAGCATTAGTTAGCAATGATTGGAATTTGACATAGCAAGAGATGCAAAATTCCTCTGCACTTTTTCTTTTCAATGAACCTCACTACCCAGGCTTACAGCAGAGATAGAAGTAAAATCTTGTTGTCAGGAATGTATACTCTGTCTCTAGAATCTGTGGAGCAAAGCAGTGCGCGTTGCTGCAAACTTAAACTGCCTACTTAAAGAAACTTTCTTGGCTAAACATTAACAATAGAAGAAATTACTTAACACTCACCTTGACGCACAAAATACTTAAGAGTGGCCCCCAAAATGCTTATCCGATAAGATCTGTTCTCTTAGAACATCAGCCGAACATAACATCCGCAAGAAGCACAATCTAAAAATCCCCAAACATAAAACCGCCACCTATAACAAGTCCTTCATTGTTACAGGGATCAGGGAATGGAACAAACTGCCTGCACCATTGACTAACATTATTTGCCATCAAAGTTTTAAGAAACAACTAAAGAACTTACTGTTGTCCGAACAACTACAGTAACCTTCATATGTAAACAATTACATCTGCACTTACACATTACCCAATGCATACCTAACAACCCCCCCCCCCCCCCACACACACACAATGAACTACTGAAGACTTATTACTTATCTTTTATACTTATCAATTCAATGTATCATTTTATTATTGTATAATCTTTATATTATTGTTATTGTATTATCATGATCAATGTGTTTTTTTCTATGTTTCTATTCATTTATTGTATCTTTGACAAGGGTTGTTCTAAGAACGGTCCACGAGGCCGAAACATGCCTGCTTAAATAAAGACCATTCTATTCTACTCTATTGCCTCTATCCTATTCTGCACTGACATCCCCTCTCACGCGTTCATTGGTCAGTACTTGCACAGAGATTGGTTTTCGTTAGCTCGCTCCAAAGATACCTGGAACAAAGTATAGTTACCAACACGTTGAAATTCGTGTGTATGTCTCATCATTTTCATCATATCATTAATCATCCTCATCTTCGCGACTAGGCAAACGTGGCAGAAATAAACCAAATAAAATCCTGATCCACGTTTCATGTTCCATGTACGTAATATCTATAGGAGTTAGAGCCTCGCCGGTGGCGCTTTGTAATCAAGGAGTTCGATACCCTGTGGAGGCACATTGCGCAGTGATTCGGATCCCACTTTAAACTGTACACCCTGTCCCAGCTAGCTGTGGAGCAAGACTGCGCATAGCGTCAGAGAAGCGAGGGAAATCTGTTGGCCAGAGCGAAGCAGTAGACACTGATGGGAAGGCTGGTAACTGCAGTCGCTTTTCCCCCTCCACGCAATGCCGTTCCTCTCACGTGTTCATTGGTGGAGCCGTCTCGCGTCACTACTTGCGCAGAGACTTCTTTTCGTTTGTCTGCTCCACAGTTAGCTGGGACAGAGTATAGGTTCAGTACCGATTAGCCTTCCTGTGTATTAAGTGGACTTAATTGATTGATTTGGTTCATTTTACTTCGCTTTTCTGCCACCTTGGCTAGTCGCAAAGAGGGAATGAGTGATGATGTGATGAAACTGAAGAAAATACACTAATAAAGAACGCCCATGCCGGTATTCCACTCCGCCACGGGGACCGGCTGCTCTAACATGAATCACACATGTCTAACAGCGTCTCTGTTACTAGCTAACTGAATCGCACACCATTACAGTTCATTTTTGAACACTTCTGAATTCAATTACTGTCCTACGTGATTCCTAATTCATCAGAACGAAAGAACAATTAATGCCAGATTGACAATGAAACGCTTACCGTTCTGCAGACCATATTGAACAAAGCACCCACTCACTGCCGGACAACACGCACACGCTGTCCCGGTAACCAACTAGATGGGTCCGCCCCTCCTAACTTGTTTTATATACCGACGCAAGAACTCATAGCCTTCTCCCGAATTCAGGTGCTGACGGCTATTGCCCCACCAGTCCCCTCCGGCCCCCGCTTTCCCCTAGAGACCCCCCACCTGTTCTCGCATACTCTGTGCTCCCCACTGGAGCAGCCAACGAGACCAAGGCCTTCCATTGCCATTGCTACGACCACGGGCAAGATGTGTGTGTGTGTGAGAGAGGACTTTCACTCAGATGCAGTGTTTCTACTCTAAGAAAAAATCTCTAAAACAGTAGTCTTTTTATTTTACCCCAGCAAAATCAATATTCCGGGAGGGGTTCGAACCAAGTGTCTTGCGCCGACCTCCGTAGCGCAGTGGTTAGCGACACCCGGGCTTCCGTGTTTGAATCCTGGCTCTGGAGTGGGTGTTCTTTGTGAGTGTCCCTTCATTTTCATTATATCATCTCTCATCTTCATCTTCGCTATTAGCCAAAAGTTTCAGAAAATCGATGTAAAATAAACCAAAACCAGAGTCTTGTACAGTCAGCGGCAAAGATAATGGTAGGCAAATTGTCCACCGCTATTTTCATTACTTTTTTGTTCTACATCCTGTTTTGTTTTAAGGAAAGAAACTATGTTGGTTCGAAGCAGGTATTGTTCTTTGCTTATTGAAGTCATTATTTCAATTAGTTGTTATCATATCGTGTAATTCAGACCGAATGAAAATGATGGTGGACAATTCGCCTACTGTTTCTTTTGCTGTAGGGTGTACGTAATAATAATAATAATAATAATAAATATTTATAATTTATTCGTTAATAAGATTACTATGTAATGTGTCTATTAACAATAATAATATTAGTATTAAAGTAGGTCATACTACATGCAAAGGTTGATTGATTGGTTTATTTTACTTCGCTTTTCTGCCATTTTCTGACACAAAGATACACCATGCTCAGGCCGAGATTCGAACCAGGGTTGTTAAAGGTCCAAGAAAACATAAATTGTAATTGGTTCCGCAACAGAACCGGAATATTTTGTCTCGCACAATTTAAATTCGGTCCAACTTGCGTATTGTTTCATTTAAAATAAGGTTCTTAGACCGTATTTAAATTAATACGGAAAAAAAGGTTCCTGGACCGAACTGAAATACTTTAAACATAAAAAGGTTCTTTACGGTCCGGAACCCATTTACGCTTGCTGATTTTCTCTCCTGGACCGAAATTCAATTTATTTAACATTCCTGGACCTTTAAAAACCCTGATTCGAACCGCGTTGTACCGCGCTGTTCTAACCACTCTGCCATGGAGGCCGGCACATCAGATTTGGAGACATGGAGCTTATGAATACCAGCGTGGCGCAATGGCTATCGTATTGCGTCGCGAAAGCAGTTGGCCCCACCTTCGAATACAGGACAGGTTTCTTTCTAACTATTCTATTGCCCATTTCGTAGCTTCACCATGCATCTTCATTGTCGCATTTTTTTCGAGGGAACTGGAATTGTAGATGTGGATATACCATAGCTACGTTCCATGGAGGGGGGGGGGGATACAGAATAAAATATTTCGTAATTACCACTTCTAACTTTGAAATTTCTTCAAAGACAAAAATGATATTCGGAGGATACTTTAAGGGGGTGGGAAATTTACCAATTTGTTTTTTCCCGAATTCTTTACTGCATTTGATTTTCTCAAGATTTCGGAACGGGCTGTAGCCTCATCAGCATAATACAATACGTTTTCTAAGCCCATTATTATTCATAACAATATTTAAATTTAAAATGTGGAAGGGGGAATATTTCGTTCGTATTCGGGATTCCCCCCCCCTTTTTCAAAATTAGTAAGAAAACTAATAATATGTGTCTTCTTTTGTTGGAAGGATAATTAACAAGATTAAATTAGCCAATAGCTTCACAGTGTCTAGAGTCAGTACAGTTAGCAGTATCACAGCCATTTTAAGATTTCAGTATATTTCAGTATTTTTTATAAACCTCCTGGTAATTGAGGCACAAAGGAATAAATATTACTTTTTATGATATCTTAGCAAAATAGTCCTGGACAATATTTTTAGGACCTGCTCCCCCTCAAATTAAGCCCAATGTTCAATTTTGCCCCCCCCCCTCCTCAATTAGGCATAGCCAGTTGAAGGCACCGGAGAGTAAAGCCCTCGAAATTCTATTAATATCCAATTTGAATAGCGTATAGTTTTTATTGAGTTTTATTGTTTTATTGACCAATTTTCACACCGAAAGTACCCCTAAGGGGTATTGGTGCATGTACATTACAAAATACAACATGTTGACATCGCACATAATATATATCTATACATCAATTTGGCAGAATTTTTTATATAATAATATAACATAATATAATAGTAAAACATACAATGACAAATTATTTCTTGTGCTGTAAAAGTACATATTATATAGTGAATACAATCTAAATTTATTTTAAAAAAGTTATTTAATTCCTGAAATTCTTAAACTGAATATAATGTGTGTAGTGCTTGCTTGATGCATGATTTGTTTTATTTTACTTCGATTCTTGTGCCACTTTTGGCAAATTTGCGAAGATGGGAATGAGTGATGATATGATGAAATTGATGAATGGACACTCACAAACATCCATGCCGAGGCCAGGATTCGAATCCAGGACACGCGATGTGCTAACCACTCCGCCACGGGGGCCGGCGAATAGCGTATAGTGGTAATTAATTTTGCTTCCTTAGCAGGACTAAACTTCTTCCATAATATGCTGAGAAACTCATCTTCAGGGCTTCTGCCTCCCCACCCCCACCCCACTTTTTCGCCTTTAGATGGCGGCTGCTGATAAGGAATGCACACTCCCACCCCGAAATACAATTCTGGCTAGGGCCTGCCCCTAATGTTAGGCCCCAATTTTCGCCGTTGCTATCCAGAACACATCATAGTAGGGAGCTGAATTTCAAAGGAACTCACATCCCTCTCTACACACAAATCTGATATAAAAATATACTGATAATTTCTAATCTATATTTGCAGACTACTTGCATGTCTTTAGAATAATTACCTGTGATGGTCTAATTCCCGCATGGACAACTGAGGGAGGAAAATTATAATGGAAAAGGGGATATTATGGTTTCAGAATATGGCAACACTGTTCAGACGACAAGTATACTAAAGATGTTGCTGGAAATTTCTTCTCAAGACAGAAACTGATAAAGTCTTATGGCACATCTCAAATGACCTTCAGTACCGCATAATATCTATAGTTTTTCTCTACCCAAAATCTCCCAAATTTGTAAACGTTGTAAACGGTACCGGGACAACACGGAACAATTTTTTCAAAGGCTCCAGCTGGCTGCTGAGAGGTCAACGACAAGGACTTCTCAGCCTTCCGTTGGTCGTTGTCGCCCTTCGTGTGATGGGTGTTGCTTAAATGTTAACCGGTGTGACCTAAATACTCTGTTTTTTTCCTTTATGCTGTTCTCGTTCATCGTAAACTAATTTATTCGATTGGTCTTCGCTACTTAGACGCTTTGTTGGACCTTGACATTTTGTAGAGGTATTTGCAGATGATCTTTTGCGAGGCTTCTTGCCAAGTAGGATATTGTATTGAAGGATGTGGCCCTTCTTGTTCTTTGTATTATTTTGCATTTTCTCTCTCTCTCTCTCTCTCTCTCTCTCTCTCTCTCTCTCTCTCTCTCTCTCAATCTTCTCTTCCACACACTGGCGACTCATGGCTTTTTCGGGATGTAGGAAGAACGTAAGGTAAACCGAGGAAGGTTTGAAAAGTGCGTTCAATTACATTCACACATACAATCCATTGCATTTAGAATCTTAGCTGCAGGCCCATGCTCAAGGTATTGCAAGGGACCCTTGCTCCTCTCTTTGAACTGTGAAATAATTAAATGTGAACTTATAATGGACCTATAATGGAATACAGACACAGCAAAGTACAGTGTAGCAATTGAAAGAGTACAATCGAGATTTCTTAGATTTTTAAAATACAAATTTCAGAAAGTTTACCCCACATTTGAACACTACGACAACCTAATATATGAATGTCGGTTTACAAAGCTGTGTCACAGAAGAACGTTCCATGAAATAGTATTCTTGTGGAAATTGTTAAATCACGAAATAGATGCTGAACATCTACTCTGCCAGATTAATTTTCGAATCCCGTCGTCGTAAACTCGACTGAAGAATGAAGTTTTTCTTATAAAGAAGGCTAGATCCGAAATTAAAAAGAAATCTCCATTGTGGAGACTGTGCACCAGTTACAATAAATTGCTAATCAAGAATAGCACCATTGACATCTTTTCTATGAACCAAAGGGACTTCAGTAAAGCCACTATTAACACAATGGCCTAAGCTTAAACACATATTTTCCTATTGAAATTGTTGATAAAGTGTATATATATAAAAAAGAATTAATATATATATATATATATAATTTCTATCTCTATATTACAGAAATATTTGCAATTGTATTGACTATGTATCCTTCATATGGGCTCTGTAATTAGGTATGTACCTGTTGAGTTCAAGAAATAAATAAATAAATAATAACCGACGAAAATATAATTGACAATATTCCAGATTTTGCAAGGATTTCGATTTTCTTCTCCCTACCTGTCGTCGTGTGGATTGACGATAATAAAAAGTGCTGCTTAAACTCTGAAATTATGCTAAGTGCTTCTAAATTGAGCCAGGATTCATTATTAATTATTTGTTTTTATTTTCGGATAACTGTAATTCTGCATCTACTCTTCTAGAGTTTTGAACTTGCGTTACTTATTATTAACAGTTATGTAATAGTGTAAATATCCCCACAGAATTGTTCACAGTGGAGCAACAAACGAAATGGGTAAAACTTAAAAAAGGTTTGAGAAAATTGCTTACCCCCAACTATCTGCCGATTTCCTATCATAAAATCTCCTGACGAAGAGGAGATGCTGTAAAGGAAGATAGAGGATGCATCATGACATGGTTGTAAAAAGCCTGTCGCTGCGTAGTGCAGGCATACTCTTTTTTGTTTGAAAAATATCCTCTAGTGAAGTAGAAATAATATTTGGACATAATTTTATTCTTAATTCCTGAAAACATATTTTACTTTGAATTCGATGTTCCTCTCCCAGAGACTGGGGTTTGCAAATTATGCTAGATTTTACCATAACAAAAGCAGGGTGCTGAGTGCCAATAAAGATCAAACTGTGCTTGGTTTAGTACCATTTTGCTGGGGTTGGCTACGCTTATTGAGGATCTTGCTGGTTCCTCGGACCTCGCTGATCTTCGCAACCCCCCCCCTCCCTTGCACTGCCCCTTCCACTCACCTCACCCATCTGCCAATGTTATTCAGCGAGCGGAAGCAAAGCCTGTGTGTTCATCATCTTTGGGCTCCTGCTGGAGCGAGCAACAGCAGTTGCGCTCATAATTTTATAGCGTGCATTAAACTTCTAAAAAATAGAGGACTCGAAATAAGTATAAATGAACTTTAGGAAGTTCCTCACTTCCTACATGAAGGAATCGCCTCTACTTCCACATGTACTCTCACTTTTAGTCTTGTTCTCACCTCCATGTTGGTCTATTCTCTCTTCAACGTCTCTTTCTCTTCACTGTTTATTTTCTTTCTTTCTTTCCCCTTGGCTAGAATTGACGAAAAGACTATCACAAACACATCTGCACCGAAGGTCAAAGTTATACCGTCAGAACTCACCCCTCTTCATCGTAGCCCTGCCTTTGTGGGTGTAGGAGAGAGGGTAACTTTTGATGAGTATCTTGCAAGAAACTCCTTAGTCATTGCTTCTCAGCTGAGATTTCTAGCTGAATAATGAGCCTCCCCGCTGTCGTAGTGGTTGGACACTCGCTGGAGACACATAGTGGTTCGGGTTCCACTGTAAACTGTAGGTCCAGTCCCGATTAGCCTTTCAGTGCACAAAGTGAAGTTAAAGAGACAAAATCAATCAATCTAGCGGAATAAAACTGAAAACGCCATGTTGTGTATTTTGGAATTAGAAAAAATTGGGGAGCAGTGGTTCCTCAACATTCCCCAAATTTCTTCAACACGTTCCAAGATTTCCTCAACATTCCCCAAATTTCCTCAACACGCCCCAAAATGTCTTCAACATTCCCCAAATTTCCTCAACACGCTCCAAAATGTTTCACAAAAGGTCCAATTTAAGGCCATTTTGTCTGCAAATGTATACTTACACCCCAACTAAATATCAACTTACACGCCCCCAGATAGAAAATTCTGGATAAACACCCTGGGAAGAAGGCAGAGAGACTGTAGAAAATCGATGCGATTCAGGTAGTTGGTTCACTATAGCTATCCGAAGTTCACTAGAACCGAGATGCATTCCCTTAATCTGAATTGGGGTTAGCAGTGACAGATGAATTAAAGGACTTGCAGAAGTCACAACTCTACCTTCACCCCGACTCTCCCACCGGTACATTTCAATCGCTCTGCCTGATACCAAAACAAAAACAGGCAAGAAACCCGCTTCTTCAAGTTAATTTAAAATGATTTTTCTTTGAAGTACTTATATTTATTTACTTCAGGGGTATACAAGACGATAAATAATACAGGGCACCAGCCCATTTTTGTCGGGAACCAGTTTTCTCTTCTTTTTTTTTTTTTCAAATACGGGTTAAGAAGCCATAAAACTTACTAAGAGAAGCTAGGAAATGTGATCTTAAAACATTAAATCTATTAATTAATACACGATTGGATTAAAATTAATTAGTTTTTTGCGCTGGAGTGGTCTCCCTAAAGAAGGCTCAACTGGTAACAATATCTTTGCAGTTTTTAAAATTCGAATAGCAACAGTACAAAAATTTATATTTGCATTTTTATTATTCTGATTTAATAATACGTACTTATCATCATAATGATACAGAAAATACACAAAACATTAAAAAATATATAGTACTTATTTAAGAAAAGCGAACTCGAAATATTAAATTTAAAAAAATTAGAACTGAATTTTAAAATTCCGGCGTCCGGTGCAAATTTTCAGGCGCTATGGCGACTGGGTGCCCTGTATTTTTATACCTCTGGTTATGATGTTAACTATAATAATTTTTCATGGTCATTCAGTGGCGGCGATTAGGGGGGGGGCAGTTGTCCCCCACTTTTCGCCACTTTTGCCCCCGCACTATGCCAAACCTTATCTACAAAGGGAAATATACTGTCTTTGCCCCCCTAGATTTGGCACCTTGCCCCCCACCCCCGGTTTTGGAACCCAATCGTCGCCACTGTGGTCATTTCATTTTTTTAGGTTCACTATAAGCTAAACGTGTTATGTATTTATGTAGGGATTAGCGATTCAGGTTTACTAGCAGGATATTAATTACATTCGGTTCAATACATCCAGTGACTGTCTTTGCTAGTTAGAATTTGTTTCTAAGTCAATGTCATTCTCAAATGTGCTAATGGGTACTGGACATACAGTTTAGAGTTGATTCGAACCATTGTGCGATGTGTCTTTGCGCGGGACCGAACAAGGCGGCAGAGTTACCACTACGCAATCGGGAAGGGCCAAAATTGATGCAAAATTAGTGAAATGTAATGGGAAATTTTGAGGATGCATCGTCCTTTCCAAATTACTTCTGGCATCTCTTCTTGCCAAAATAAATATCACCAAGTCTTCAGAGCAGGATGTCCTTCTTCCGTTGAGAGTAGATCTAGGAATTCATACTTTACTTTCAGTTTTACTTCCTGATAGAGTAATCTCACATCGATACCTTATCAATCAATGGAATCTCACTTCCTATTTCCTACTGACATTGCACGACAGGGAAGAAAATCTTTGGCGTCACCGGAAGGACACATATGGCCGACGTTGTCAGATTAGCTGCTGTTTGCACGCCAATTGGACAACGACAGCGGACCAATTTCAAAGGTTGGCAGCGCTGATCTCATTGTCCGTTTTTTTCAATAATGTAGGTTCTCCATGTCCTCGGCTGACCTTGAAACTGGGTGTGGTTTACCAGACGACCTTGCATCATTACAGTCTTGGTAGGGTGTATCTTGTATCGGGTTTCCAGGCAAGTCAAAGTTATGTCCGCTTCTGGAAGAATTTACCGAGGCCACGGGCCGGGCATCTGCCACAAAGAGGGCCCAATTTTTGCGCCTGTAGAAACAGGACTGGCGTGAGTAATGATGCGTCACGATACGCGACATTACGGATGTATAGATGACAGAAATCGCGGTGGAGCTATGGTTGCGGCAGTGAGAAATCATCATACACCCCATTAAACGATGGGGAATTTGCCAAGTGCAAAAATGACCATTTCTGTACCTATCCCAACTTGAGGTCATTCATTTCCACTTCTTTCCTTTCATTTCCCACATATTTAATTTCTTGTTTGTTCCTTCCGTCTTTTCTTTCCTTGCTGGATATTGTTTTATTTCTCAGCTCATTTCTGTAATAGATTTTTTCATGCATTATATAAACACACATAAATTATTAATAAAATTACTATTAAAAATGAGAATATAAAATAAATATTAAAATAATTAGAATGTATTAATTGAATATTCATAGAACCACCCCTTACATATTTATACACTCCCTGTCCACCAATCAATTCACTCCATTTTAGACCAGCGCTCTACGACGACATGGGTCCCACGTTCGAATCCCGTCCTGGGCATGGGTATTCTCTTTGAGTGTCCCTTCATCAATTTAACCATATCTTATCCTCTTCGTCGCGATTATCCATAAGTGGCAAAAAGCGACTCTAAGAACAAACATCAAATTTTCTTTAATTTGAAATTGAATTTGTTATTGCATTGCCTTAAAACAATACTCATTGGTATTTGTATATTTTGGTAAAGTTTTGAAAATCTTAATTACATACAAATTCTACAGTTTACAATCTAAAAATTCCTTTTATACTACAGTATTATTGATTTATTATGATTTTTTTTCAATTTATTTGTCAACGTTGTCAAATACTTTCCTTTTTATATAGCTAATTCTGTATGTGGTTGAATATTTTATTGCCACATGATAATCCTTAATGTAATGACAATCTGATCTTTGTCTTTTTATTGAGACTCTCTTAAAAAAAACTGCAAATCCTCCACGTGATGTCATCACCCGTCAACCAATCTCCATCTACTCTACCCGGTTGACTAACCTTAATCCAGCTATCTTGCCTTTGATCAATTGAATGAAAAATATACAGTATGCTGGGCATAAACAGCCATATGTTAAGCTGTAAGTCCAATAAAACTTTGTTAAGTTTGAGTTGTTGAAAATTATACTAGTTGACGAGTTGTTAGGTATAGGGTAGATTTTATGCACGTTTCTGTCCAGAGTACTCAATTGAACAAGATTAGATGTCATACAGAGACTTAATTTTCTGTAGAATGATGGTGTTATACTTTTAAGTTTTATTGCAGTTAGCGTATGAAAACTCTTAATTGGAAAATAGACACTCGATAAATGTTCTGCGCAATGATGGTCACTAAGTACGTCGCACGAAAATCCCCGAATTCAAACTGTGTCAGGACAGCTACGTATGTATTCCACCTTGATTATTGTAAGGCATAGACTTGGTAAATTGTCGTCCTTGTTGGCCTGAAATTTAACAACGGTCCTGTGGTCTTGCGGTTTGTGTCACGCTCTATACATTACAACCGCAGACTTCTGGTTATTAATTGTGAGAATTTTGAAAACCAACTTCCGTGGTTGGCCGTAATTTTAGAAAATGCTAATCGTGACTGTCGTGTTCATGTTTCAATCAATGAGCCTACTTCGGATCAAATTTAATAAACTAATTACTAGTGAATTAAAATGCCACGTGGAGGCCACGACAGGTGAATATTCTACACATCTTCTGTGTGTTTTACCAGTATGTAATCGACTGCCTATCACTGAATCTACAGAAGATGTGTCAGGAATCGTAACACTAGTGACAAGGTCTACCTGAAAATTTGCTCGTAAGAAATGTTGAGGATTAAAATTTTAATTATACTTTTAAGCCAAACATAATTATGATCATTACTGTTGAAAGGTATGTAAGTTAATTCACACCGAACCGTCAAGCTACATGCGTAATTTGGAGACGGAGTTTCGTAGCAGTGAATGTTTTTTACTGACTTGATGTGCACGTGTCGCTTGTTACTTCAGTGTGAATCCTCCGTGTCACTTGTCGCTTCCGTCTGAAACTAAATACGATAGCTTTCAGACCGAAGCGACAGGCAACACAGGGTCTCACACCAAAGTGACTAGTGGCAAGTGTCATACGACACGGGGTTTTCATACAGAAGTGACAAGCGACAAGCTACCTGGCCCCATCCAGTTTGTGAAAAAAAAATCACTGCGCATGCGCTACCAACAACCCGAAGCGACGCGATGCACGATAGTGATAAAAAAAAAAGGACCACAGTCCGAGCGACAAGCAAACGACAAGGGAAATGTACGTACATCTTGTCGTGTCGTGTCGTGTCATTCCGATATGAAAGGTTGCATTTATTCTGAATGTTCGTTTCCAAGTGACATTTGTCGCTTGTCGCCGTAATAATAATAATAATAATAATAATAATAATAATAATTTAATTTGGCGGGGAAATGAGAGTTCGTGGTTTCTATTTAAAAGTAACTACCACAATTTACTCATTCTTTCTGCGCCGACCTCCATGTCGGAGTGATTAGCACAGCGAGCTACAACGCCAGCGGTTCCGGGTGCGAATCCCGATCTGGGCATGGGTGTTTTTTGTGAATGTCCCTTCATCAATTTCATCGTATCATCTCTCATCCTCATCTTCGCCATTAGCCAAAAGTGGCAGAAATAAAATAAACCAAATAAAAATCATCCTCAGCGTCGCAATTACCCAAAAGTGACGGAATAGCGACGCTAAATAAAAATAAAAAATCAAATCAAATCATTCTTCCTGCTTTGGAGGGCGGGGGCTGTAACGAATGGGAGTTAAATAAAAACCGCCGTACCCCCCTGAAAACACGTTAGTGTTAATGGACTTTTTTTTTTTTTTATCAAACAGTGTAATTAATGACTTGACAGGTTCTACCAGAACTCGGCGTTAGGTGAGAAATCTAGGAAGCTATTTGAGAAATATTTCAGTTACATAAAAATATCGTTAAAAGTTAACTTAGGAATACATTAGAAACAAGAGACTATCAACGAAACTGGATTTCAAGATTGGTAATGTTTGAATTATGTAACACAACGTTTGAGTGAGATTGTTCCATCCATACGTTATCAACCTATATTGACCTACATAGAGATGACAGCCTAAAACAGATGGAGTAATCTGGTAATGTAACCAAACACTTTCCAAAATGACTGGCTTCCAGTGGCGTGCCAACCAAGTTTGTGAGGGGCGATGTGATTTCTATACATTTTTTCATGTACCTGCTTCAGTTTTAGAATATCGGGATGCTGGAGTGTTTTTTTTTCAGCTTACTCCATTTTTTCTTTGATTCTGGCTTTTATTTCTTTTTTTTAAAAAAATTATTCTTTCTTGCGTGCATTATAACACCCTGAATTCTCAACTATGTTCATGGAGGTGGGGGTGGTACCTTGTCTCGTGAATAAGGGGATGGCTGCAGGTCCGTACCCAAGGGGGAGCAGGGGGACCATGCCCCCCCCCTAGCCATGAAAAAAATAATTTGAACGTATAAAAACCTGCAAAAATTACGTTGGTGGTTTTTCAAATTTTGCATGAATTTCGATTTTGTCCTTGCACAAATGAATAGGTTATTTCTGGACAGAGACAGGCTCTAGAAGTCTGCAGCCTGCAATATTGAGCTATTTTAGTTCTATAACCATTGATGCAAGGCTATCAGACGTTCCGATTTAGTCGGGACGGTCCATTCCTTTTAATCCATGTCCCGACCTTTTCGCCTCGGCTCGGTCACAAATGTTTCACATAAATAGGATAGAGGGGAATTTTCCTACTCTTTATATTATGGAAGAAAGGTTCCTCAATGACTGCCATACAAAACCAACCATATAAGGGGCATTTGGCTCTCCACCCTCACCGCAAGGTCTGTGATCCCTTTCCGCCACCACTGAGCAGAAAGATAAAAAACTGTTTTCTTTCTCCGACATCAGGGCTTTTCTGCAACTGATGTCCATTCTGCCACTCAATGGCTTAGGGTTAATTAATATTATATAAATAGGAGAATCCACTTCACAGCAGATCGTTGCTAGATTTTTGGGGGAAAAAATGTCTGAAGTACTTGGAACATATATTGTTATTTGTCCAAATCACTCAAGAAATTAAGTACATTATTATTTACGAAATTCTGCCAATCGGAATTTGTTTTACTGCAACTTTTCTTCTTTTCTACTTGTAATTGTCTTGAACATAAATACACAGTGGTGTGACCGTACAACAGACAACTTTCACAGTATACAGAAGACATCAAGGCCAAAATATTTCTATGCTACGAGCTGTTGATAATGTCATTTTCTATCCCACATGTATGCATCCCTATTTAATAGCTTCTTGGTTGCCACTGGCATTTATTTTTACTGTCAAATAAGATTCTGAAAGTGAAAACACGCCATAGAAACAATATTATGCCAGCAGACACACTGCCAGGGTGAAGTTAGTTAGCCGTTCCCTTCAGATAATTTATTTACAGGGTTCGCACCAATTCCAAAGTCCTAGACAACTGGAGGAGTCAGGAAAGCAAGGCTAGGACTGAGGTCATTGGAAACAAATTATTTTTAAAAAAGCTTTCAAAATCTGGAAAAGCCAGGGGAATTAAATGATTTTTTGCTTGGCAGAATTTGTAACCGGAAACATGTTTCGATTTATCTTCCCAACAATCTTCCTTTTTGATTAATATTGCTTATAAAAAGGTTCTTTCATTTTATTTTTCATTTATTTTCAAAAATGTTCAACAAACGTGATTCATTTGATTAACTTACAAAGTTGAAGTGTAACTCTTATTTTTTTAGCATGTTAAATCATTGCACAGTTATGTAAAATAAATGGAAAAGTTAGGGACTTTGCAAAATGGGTGTGAACCCTCATCAACCCCACACACATATGTTGCTATCCGTAGGCTATTTGAATTGTAGTCTACCCCTATCATACATTTTATTTTCGCTCTCTGACAGAAACAAATGTCAGTGTCAACTGCAAATATTTGTCACGTGGTTGCATACATATAGTTTAGAAAATTCTGTTCTTCAACATTTCGTAACAAAATGAGCAAATTTCTCTACCCACCCTCTCCTATAACCCCACCCACACACATATATACATACAGTGTATAATATGAGAGAAAATTAGTAGTCCAATCAGCCCGGTTCACCAACCGAAAATGGGGCTCGGTGGGGCTCGCCTTAATGGATTTCTCTCGTAAGGCATGAGCCCCATTTTCTGGCAGTGTTGCCAGCTCCTTACTCGAAAAAATCACCAAGGTTTTTTTTTTGGGGGTAACCTAGCCTAAAGCAAGGAGCTGGCAATCTTGCTTGAGGCTCGCCTTAATGGATTTCTCTCGTAAGGCATAAGTCCTATTTTCTGGTAGTGTTGCCAGCTTCTTACTCGAAAAAATTACCAAGGTTTTTTTTTGGGTCTAACCTAGCCTAAAGCAAGGAGCTGGCAACCTTGCTTGAGGCTCGCCTTAATGGTTTGCTCTTGTAAGGCATAAGCTCTATTTTCTCGCAGTGTTGCCAACATTTTACTCGAAAAAAATCACCAAGGTTTTTTTCTTGGTCTAACCTAGCCTAAAGCAAGGAGCTGGCAACCTTGCTTGAGGCTTGCCTTACAGTGCATAAAGCAAGAAGCTGGCAACCTTGCTTGAGGCTTGCTTTACAGTGCATAAAGCAAAGTTGCCAACCTACTGGTACTTTTGCCAACCTACTGGTACTTTTGCCATAGCCTTTTACAAAAAAGAGAGAGGAGAGAGAGAGGGAAGAGTTAAACAACCGACAGCTGCCAACACCCACCCTAACCTAACCTAACCTAACCTAACCTAACCTAACCCACCCTAACCTAACCTAACCTAATCTAACCTAACCTAAAGCAAGGAGCTGGCAACCTTACTTAAGACTTGCCTTACAGTGCATAAAGCAAGGTTGCCAACCTACTGGTATTTTTGCCATAATCTTTTACAAAAAAGAGAGAGGAGAGAGATAGGGAAGAGTTAAACAACCGACAGCCTACCTACAGCTTTTTTTTCCCTTGGTCTAACCTAGCCTAAAGCAAGGAGCTGGCAACTTTGCTTGAGGCTTGCCTTACAGTGCATAAAGCAATTTTTGCCAACCTACACACACTAAACAAGGAGAGCCGGCAACAAATATGTACTGCCGTAAAAGAGAGAGAGATGGGTGGATGGTAATATAGTATGTGTGTGCGTGTGTGCGTATAATATGTAGCATTATTAACTAGAGTGTGTTGGCAATTTACTTACAACTAAAAAAAAATAGAGATGCCAACTTTGCTGTAAGATGAAGAGAGAGAGAGATTTATGGCTGGCAACAGTGGTGGGCGATGTCCTCTTATTGTAAATTTTTTCCAAGCCCCCCCCCCCCAAAAAAAGAAAGAGGCCAATATTTATATATCGTGATTTTTGTAAACCTCTCTCGGGGGGAACGATGTGCCACACGCGCGCGCGCGTGTATTGTGACGCAAACAAACAAACAAAATAATAATTGTTGTTTTTTAGGATACCTGGCCCCTATAACCTCGCCAGGGTGCGTGGTGCCCAGCCAAAAAAGTAAAAGTTTTCTAATGGCTGCGGTTATCTACAACCGCACCTCTGTAGAGTTTCACGTGTTTTTTTTTTTTCTGAAACTTCCATGAAACTCTACAGAGGACCTCCGTAATGCATGCAACGTGTACTAACGACTCTAGTGTTATTTGATGTTGTGATATTTTTGGATATAGAGTTTTATTGTGAGATATAGATAAAAATAATTATGTTTATTATAATATTTTCTTGATGAAGATGGAGAATATGTGTGTGTTACAAATAAAGTTGCATGCTTTTTTTTCTAGTGTGTGTGTATGTGTTTTTGATGTTTCGACAGCATCTGAAACGATAAAAAAAGAAATTTTATTGTTAATTTTCACGTGTAAAAAACAACAACAAATTTTTTTGTGCAAATTTTCTGATTGTCTCGTGCTATAGTGCAAAAAAAGATATTGTAACTGATAACTAATGAAATTGACATTTGTAACTGATCTGAACTAGTGAAATTCGTATTGTGCTATTGTAACTGATTGTGCTAGTACAAAAAATTTCTTATTTGTGCAAGAAAAGATGTTAAAAAACTTGTTAAAACTGCTCTGTGACCCTCTCGTTCTTCACGTCGTAGGCGAAGGACTTCTCTGCAATCAGGATGACACTGCATAGGGTATCCTCGGGCAAGGCATCGTGGAACTCGCAGACGACCTTGATGTTGGTTCGATCGTTGACCACAACCTTCTTTCTCTTAGATGTGTTGATGACGGTCATGGGTCTCCGTGCTTTGAACTCGCTGGGCGTGTAGTACATGTCCACGCTTCCCTCGGTCACGCGTTTGTAAGCCGAGAACGCTTCGTAAAGTTTGAGGTAATCGTTTTTGGTCACGTCGAGGTTGTAATTCTCGCGCGGGAACACTTCGTTCCTACCGTTCTTCAGATAAACGTTCTTGATCTTGCAGTCGTCGAACTTGCTGGAATCTTTTTCCTGATTCTTTTCCCTCCCGGTCTGAAAAAGCACTACGACGAAATCTGGCATGTCGAACTGTATGTTGTTGAACTGCGTCGTCACGTCGAATTCCATGTGACTCCCCGACGCCATCTTCTGCACGCACTGGTAACCGTGAAAGTGAATCGGCACCTGCGGACTTTTCAAGATCTCCGCTTTGTACTTGAGGGCGTAGTTCGTTTCGTATTCCACCACCGGCATTCTCAATTCCATGCTCCGGATGACGCATTTCGCTGCTTCGGGTAAAGTGTTGGCTATCGGCGTGGTGCCGTCCGGACCCAAAGTAGCGTATCGCATCAGTGCGTCGTTGTCGTTGGCCGCTCTTCGAAACGTGATCCTCAGTCCTCCCTTCCACATGATCTCCTTGTAGTCCGAGAAGAAACCAGGCAGCAGACGCATGGGGAAGAGCACCGTGTGACTTCTCGTCGATATTTTGGTCCCGGCTTCGAATCCCCCGGCCTGGTAGTACGCTGCGTCCGTTTTGGATAATTTCAACGTTCCCACTGCCGTCGACGTGATGCCTGGATAATCTATTCTGTCGATGACGGTGTTGTGTTTCCTCACCTCCACCTGCGAGAACAGGTGAGGCACGAAGTTGTCCACGAGTATCAAGTTTGCTGCTGCGGGAAACGCGTCTCCGCTTTCTTTCTTCACCACGTCGAATTGAAGGTAGAGGTCCGCTCTGTGAGGATGAACGAACCCGTCGCCTACGTCCACGTCGTATTCGATCTCCCTGTTCGCTTCGTTCAGATTGGCGAACGTGCGACGGTTGGGAGGGAAAGATTGCAATTCGTAACTTTCGATTTGCTCCATTTTACATGTATGGTTATTTATTATATGTTGATCTCCACGATGGCCGTCGTAGTGGCACCTGCGAAATCCACCACGTCTCCTTTCTCGTTCGTCACCACCAACTCTATGTCGTCTATGCGGTTGCGACATACTGGAAAATAGATCGGCGAAGAGGGTGTGTAGATGATCGGTTCCATGAACTCGGAACTTGGTTTGAAAGTGGCTATGATTCCCGTCTGCTTGTGACTTCCTAACAATCCGTCCGAAGATTTCGTGATCATACCTTCGGCCACGTTACAGTGTACGTTCAGAGTCTCTATGGCCAAGAATTTAGGAATGTTGGTTGCTACGTGCTTGATACCAGCTTCGAGTTTGGTGTCGTTCTCGAAACCTAAAAGTTCTCCCATGGTGCCCAGGTCCACGGTCTCCGTCGCGGATAGGATTTCCACTCTGTGCGTGACCGAATTTTGAGAAAGGTATGTGCCTTTGGGTAATTGAGCTTGCAAAGTGGAAAGATTGTATTGTCCTGGCGTGACGACGATGTGTTCGCTTCCGACGCTAATTTTGTTGTTGTGCTGCGTAACATTAGGTATGAGGTACATGCTGTAGAATGCACGCAGAGCCACGGATTTAGGATAGACGATGTCGTCGGGCAGCGTGAGTTTCAAGATCGATGATTCGCTTGTGAGATGGAACACGCCCATCTTAGTGATGCTGTTTGAGGTTCCACAATGCTTTCTGGAAATCCTCGATCGTAGGGTTATTTATTTTAGAGAGAAACGCGAGCACGGAGAGGCAGAGATGACCGCAGTTCACGTCTCCGAAATTTTGAATGCGTTCGTCGTTGTAGTATATAGAGGTTTTGTTCGTTTTCAGATAATGAATTAAATTTGTAGGTGGAACACCTCCGAAAGAATCGAAAACGAATGCTTTATCATTGTCGTTTTTGTGGTAACATATCCAATGCGTGCCTGGATTTTCTTGACCGTCCAAGTTGACTACTCCGCATTCTCTTCTTTTAACGCTTGAAGGTAACGAGTCGGACATGAAAACTCCTCTGAAGTGTTTGATTTGTAACGGTTCGATCAGAGATTCAATGTCTCGGTTGGTGAGTGCTTCTGTTTCTTTTTTTTAAACTTCTTCATCACGCCCTTTCCTCCTTTCTTCTCCATGGCCAGGTTGTGACGTTTCTGTTCTTCCAACTCGGCCTTGTTCTTCTTCGAGTCGATGACGGTTTTCGCGATGGCGGCACTTCCACCGGCCAAACTTCCAACGGCCCCCAATGCTGCCAGGATGGCCGGGATGCTGAATATGAAACCTCCGATCTTTTGCTGTTTCCGCGAACGCTGCAATCTTTTCAATTGAGGTGTGCTGAGCAGCAATTTCATTCCGTGTCCTTTCGACAAGCAAGAACGTATCTTCTCGCGTTGTTTCTTGGTGAGTAACCCATCGAGGGCACCTAGATTTTTAAGATTGGAGTATGGTATCTGGTACACGACACCCTTGGGCTTCATGTTGATGCTCTATGTGTTATTTTCACGGTATGTTATTTATATATATATTCTGAGATTTTTCTTGTGTAGTTTTTTTACGGTATGTTATTTATATACCCCACCCCAATTTTTGTTTTGTGTTCATGGCGATGGTGGTACCTAGTGCGGCGACCCGTTCACCCAGCGATGCGTCTCTGCTCACGAACCTTTCGAAAGCTGCGTGTTCCAATTTTTTGTCTGCTTCGTGACGTGCGTCCAGATCCGTCTGCGTGGTGTTGTAGGCGATGTCGTGATCTTTGCATGCTGCGTCCAACGGATTCACACCCTTGTCTCCTCTCTCCAATCTTTTCTCGAGTTTGGTACCCGGTCCGCAGTACTGGTAGCCAGGTAAATGCATCTCGAAAGGTAACTTGTTGATGATGTCGTTCACGAGTCCCTTTCCTTCGGCCACGTTCCAAAATTTTGGAGGCAGCGTGTTGATGATTTTGATCAGGTAACCTATGCCCTTGTCGTCGTTCACGATGAAGTTGGAAAGTTTCGTGCTGATCATGTCCACGATGCCAACCTTCTCGTTGTAGAAATTACGATTGCCTGCATTCTCTTCGCCGGCTATCACCAACAATCGGTCCACGAGTTTCCTAACGTCGTCCACCCAAACGAATTCTTTGGGTAACGTGTTGTAGCGTTTGACGCCGCTGCCTGTTTTGACCTGGTTCCAAATCGGTTTGATGAGATTCCTGTACTTCTCGCCGCTGCTCGATTTCACCCTATTCTGCGAGGCGTCGTTGTTCTGGTACAAGGCATCCGTCATGATCAGAATTTCCTTGTAACTTTGGTAATCTTCGTCGGTGTAATCTTTCGGCTGCTTTTTGGCGACGAGTTCCCACAGTCCCACCGTACCCGGATACCTGGTCCAACTATCCTTCTCGCCTAAATTGACTTTAATGTCATTGCCTTCGAAGGTCACCTTCGATTTCCCAATCTTCCACACCACACCGCCGCCTTCGCTGGTTTCCATGCTAGGATACAATCCGAACACTTCATCCTTGTCGAATTTCCCCGTGCTCAGGTAGTCTCGTGCCAAAGGTCCCAACTCGATTTTATCCGAAGACGTGCTGCCTATGGCTCGACGTCGTGCCGGTGCATCATTCAGTTCGAACGGCGTCGAAGGAATGCTCGAAATGGGCGTGGGTACGGCGTAACTTTTAGCTGCGAGCGGTACGAGTTCGTTGATCAAATTTTTATTTTGTTCCGTGACACTTTTAATTTCTTTACCTAGACCGCTGATGGCATCGATCACAGGTTGATCCTGACGTTTCTTCTCTTCGTAGAATCCGCGATTCTCGGATTTCCAACCTTTGAAGCGTTTCGCGAGGTAATCGCGAAGCTTGAGATTTTCGTCTTCGATTTTTCGTTTCGTCATGACGTTATTTATACACGTCGTTTCTCACAACGTTGCAACGTTTAGAAAGTCGTTGATTTTGTTTCTGTATTTTCCGTCGTTGGGTTTTCTCGTCATGTCGATCGTAGCGAATCCGAAATCGTCACTGTTCCAGCAAGAAGAGCAGCCTTCCGAAAATTGATTGTAGTTCATGTCTCCGCCTACGTAGTCATCGTACGCATGCTTGAGGTTGGTGTGATCTTGACGAAACAAACATATGAAATTAGCGTTGTCGCGTAGTAACTGTTTTGGAATTTTGGAAAACGTTTGAGCTAGGTAAAAGCAATCC
Source organism: Lepisma saccharinum (assembly GCF_977018435.1). Classification (NCBI taxonomy): domain Eukaryota; kingdom Metazoa; phylum Arthropoda; class Insecta; order Zygentoma; family Lepismatidae; genus Lepisma; species Lepisma saccharinum. The sequence goes on along the minus strand of NC_139248.1, from coordinate 6,252,673 downwards.
ATTTCTTTGTGACGACCTTGCGTGAAAAAGTTGCGAATTTCATTTTGATTTTCCAGGATGGCGTCGTCGAACACGACGACTGAATTTTCACGACAATCGTCGAGTGGTTTTATTTCCGAAGCGAACGTTGCAATGTCCAGACCATCGTACACTTTCATCAGTTGCTGGTATTTGGATTGCTCCAAACTTTTCGAGAACACGTACAGGTGCCTGTTCTTCCAATTTAACCAATTCGGTGCGAGGAGAAAATTGTCCACGAGCAGTGTCGTTTTCCCACACCCCGAAGGACCTACGATCAGACAGCGGATGCTGTCGGGAAGCAACTCGCCGTTCTTTTTTTTCTCGTTTGACTTTCCGGATCCGGTAGACGCTTCACCACGTTCCACGTACTCACAAGATCACTTCGTCCGCGTCGATCCAACTCTTTTCCGGAAGTCCCAGCCATTTGACAAACAGTTTGTCACCTTTCCTACGCAATACTTTCTCGATGAGGTACGTGTCAGGGTGTTTCGTTTTAGAGAGTTCCTCTTCGTAAAATCTTCCTTTCAAAATCTCGCCGCTACTATCTTTTATTATATACGTGTGTTGGTTTCCAGGTAAAACTCGAACCACCGTAAAGAGTTCCGTGCTCCAATTTTTTGTGAATCCCTTCTCGAAGGTGCGTTTGAATTTGCTGATCCTCACCCGGTCTCCAATTTTGTATTTAGCTTTTTTTGTCGTGGGTGTGTACTTTGGACAATAAACGGTAGAAATTAAACGCTGCTCGTCAGATTTCGTAACGTCAGCTGGCTTCATGCCTATCGTTCTGTGTACCGTATCATTATAGGTGTCGACGAGTTCCGGCAGGATGTCGACCCATTTGTAATTTCCCCGAAGCGTGAATCGTTTCCACATGTGTGTTTTCAAGGTTCGATTGAATCTTTCCACGATGCTGGCTTTGATGTGACTGAAGGTCGAATAATGTTGAATCTTGTGTTTTTGAATAAACTTTTGGAATACGGCGTTATAAAATTCTTTACCATTGTCCGTTTGCAGAAACCGTGGTTGTCTGCCGCCGCTTTCGCGAAAAATTAATTTGAATGCTTCCGTGACGCATGTTCCCGTTTTCGCCTTCAAAGGTAGAGCCCATGCGAATTTCGAAAATGTGTCTATGACGGTGAGGAGGTACTTGTTGCCCTTGTTCAATTTATGTACGTTTTTCAAATTGCCGCTACTCATCTCCACGAGGTCGCTTTGCCAGAGGTCGTCGATGCCCTTGGTTACCACAGCCAAACGTTCGTAGTTACGGCGTGCAGGTTTATGCAATTCTTCGACGATGGCTTGCCTAGACATTTTTTTTTTAGAGATTACGTTTCAAGAGAAGCACAAGCGTGATGGGCTTCAAAGAGGGTGGCACTTAGCTCGTGTTTTGAATGATCAGCTTATCGCCGGCACTCACGTCGAAAACGGTAAGATCTTCGTCTTCGTGTATTTCATATATGTTGCGCGTTTCGTTCCAACGTGCCAGAGGAATGTTTCCTGCTTTCTGGACACCACGATTCGATATCAAAGTCATGGTGGGAACGCTAGCTTTTCTACCGTGAGACCAGTACGAAAATTCGTTTATCTGAATCGTGCCATCGAGGAGAAACTTGTAGTACGGATGATAAGGATGCAACATGTACAGTTTGTTACCTTCGACGAACGTGGAGATTCTCTGTTGATTGGGTACGCTGTTGATTTCGATGGCTTGCAGAGAATGCAGTTTAGCGAATTTAGTGTCGACGCCGAGTAGATTACTGTGAACTTGTCCGAGTTTATTTTCGATGGGCAGCAAATGCTCGACTATGGTATCCGTTACGGCAGAAAACGACGGTTTGATTTTCACTTCCACGTTCAACTGCTTGTAGTTTTCGTTGAGTTCTTGCAACTTGGCACCGAAAGAGGCCAGCGTCGATTCCTGCGTGGATTCCAGCACTCCAACTTGATCTCTGATGTTGACGACGATGTTCTGAAGGTTCTCGACTTGATTCAATTTCGAGCTCTTCTCGGTAAGATCGTTCACGATCCTTCGCATCTCTGTAAACTGCGTGTGAAGGTCGGCGACGCTCTGCGAAGTGGGCAGCGTCGACACCAGCGAACTAATTTCGTCTCGAATCTGTTCCACGTTCGCCGTTTCCGTTTCTAGTCGTTTCAGCATTCGAGATATGTTTCTTTTCAAAGCGTGCAATTCTTTGGAGGTGGGGAGATTGGCCACCCTACTCTCGAGATCGCTCAATGAACTTTTGATGTCGTTCGAATCGGATAGTGCCGTCACCGCCGTTTTCAATTTTTCCAAATCTTCGCTCGAAGGCACGCTCGTCCGTAACGATTCCAAGTCACCCTGTATGTTGTTGAGTACGTGATGAAAATGAGCGAGATTCGTTTCGACGTTTAAATTTTCTAAATATTCGATCTTCTGCTGAACCGTGCCCAACGTGTCTTGAATGCTCGTCAACGCTCTTGCTTCAGCGTGAATATTTTTAATTTCTTCGTTGATCAATTCCAAGGACGCCTGAAGCGTAGCGATGGTGGTTTGAATGTGTTCGAAATCTTGATAGGCCTCCAATTGAATTTTTATGTTCGCGACGCTTTTACCGATGACCTGCAGTTCGTCCGACGATGGTAGGTTCGTCATTGTATCTTCCAAAGTCTGCAACTTGGATTTAATTTCTTCCAACGTGCTTCTGAATTCTTCTTGTAATTTGGAAACAACGACATGCAAGCGTTCTGCGTCTATATCGTTCACCACGGTTTGAAGTTCGGAGAAATTCTTTTCGATTGCGGAAGTTCGTTCTTCGATTTCGAGTTTCAATTTTTCCAAATCTTCATTTTTCGATTGAAATTGCTGTAATTTGGCCAAATCATTTTGAAGCGAATCCACGCTCAACTGTATATTTTGAACGCTGTCGTAAGAAGGTACGTCGACATAATTTTTTATCAGCGTCTTCAGTTCGGAATCGATTTTCAGAATGGGGTCGAGACATTGCGTTTGGAGCGTAGCGATTTCCGACTCTAAACTTTTGTTTAAGGTTTCCTGCAAAGCGATCAAATCGGTCCTCAACTTCTTAACTCGAATGTCCAACATGAGAATCTCTTCTGCATGGTCTACACGCTTGGTGTTGCCGAAAATGTCGTTAGGCGTTTTTGGTTAACGGTTATTTATAATAGGATAGACGATTCGTAATTCTGCGAAGAGAGGAATAAGTTTGTCGTAATCTCCGAGGAGTTCCATGTAAAGATAATCTCCTGCAGACACATCGTACGTAATGTTAGAAAGCATCTTGTCGTGCTTAATTCGAAAAATGTTCTTGCCGGTAGAAATTTTGATTTCGCCTGCGTTTTCCGGATTCACGGTGATTTGAAGTTTCCCGTCGATCGGAATTTCGTAGAAATGTAAATTGTTATTAAAAACATAAAACATCTTGCCCACATCGTCATTCAGTTTCGTCCAAATGCTGTTGAGGTGAATGATCAACAGACCGTTGAGTTTAGGTAACACGGAAGGTAAGACTTCATGATCTGGTATGGTTTCCATAATGATCTGTTTTTTGAAACCGAACAAATTCATAGGCATGCTGGTTATTTAAGAATACGGTCAAAGTTTTTTTTGTAATGACAGTCAAAGTGTTTTGTTTTTTTTTGTTTTGTTTTGTTTTTATGAATCTTCTGTTGAAGATGGACATATGTTGCAGGTTTTGCTTTCTACTAAGCGATAGTGCCCCCACGGCAATGTGTGAATACCACACTCGAGGACGCACCTCTTATCGTCATCGGGATCCAGCGCAATTTTTCTAACTTTGTTTGTGGTCAACACATGGTCGACGCTCTGGATGCGCTGTTCTGCTCTTAGAACCGACGACCTGGTCTTGAGGCAATCGACGAAGTCCTCGAATGTGAGATGCTCCCGAACCACCTGTCTGCCGACACCCTTGGCCTTCTTGGTAACGCTGCCCTCGGCTTTGATGGCATAGGCCTTGGCGCGAAGACCTGCAAACTCGAGAATTACATCACCGTCCTTCTCGTCTTTGAGTTTGCCAGGCACCTTCTTGTTGCGGGGCAGGATACCGTACTTGTTTTGCTGGGCATAGCCCGAGGTGTCGAAGAGGTTAACCAAAGATGGAACTGTGGCTATATCCCCGTACGCGTCGTCCGTGCGAACGTGGTACACCAAGCTGTCCGTGTCCGTGTAGAGTAGGCTAATATTGTCGTTATAGTGCTGGCGTAGTTTCCCATAATATATTTGAAACATGTGCAGCTTGCTCAGGTCTAATACTGAGGCGCCAACATAAATTGGCTTGTTGAGCTTCACCTCGCTCTTCCTCATATGCACCAGAGCAAGCTGTTCGTTATAAATGGTCCTCGATTTGAATAACGGGTTTGCTACGAGCCTGCGACATTGTGCTTTGTTTGATATTAGCCTCACATCTACACGATTCCGTACATTCTCCATGGTTTTCCCGAACACCGCATTGTTCATAAGCTTGAAGAAATCCTTATCAAGCTCGGACGTGGCTGCGGTGCGGTGTTTCGTGTTGACTTCAATATATGGACGCAACCACGGAGAATGCTCGAACTTGAGGATGCAGTGAACTGCGTGGACCGCGACCCCTCGCTGCATCAGCCACCGGAGATTCTGGTAGTGCAGGACGTAATTCTTCTTGGGCTCGAAATCCATGACGAGCTTCTTCTGGTTGGAATCCGGTGGACACTTCAACTCGGGTGCAGGGGGAAGATCGCTGAACAAATCCTGCAGCTTCTCGGAGAACTCAAGGTCCACCTCGGCGAAGAACCCATGTTCCGAATCGTCGAAGCTTTCGATGTCGAAGTTGGAGGGGTCAGCCCACTCGAAGCCTCTAAAGGGGAGTGGCTGCATCATGGAGTGTCCGTAGAGGTTATTGACGTCCGTGTACATGATGTAGCTGGACGGTTGTAAGGGGTCGTAGCCGGTGGCCATGTGGTGATTGTTGGCGCACGAGTGTCGCTGCGACACCTGGACCATTCCACCCCGCACGACACGTTCCACAAACAGCACCATGTCCACGTCCGAAAGTAGCTCCAGCTCGATCTTCGTCACCAGAAACATGGCTGACCATGCCAGTCCGGGGAGACTGTAGAAGTAGGCAGGGTCCAGCTGGTAGATCTTCATTGCGGTCGCACGGAACGTCTGGAACACGTCGGCGAGGAGCGTCACATCAAGTCTGAGGTAGGCGTCGTGGTAGTCCCCGAGAGTTCGACAGCCCAGCTCGCGCCACATGGACTGGGCATGGTGATATTCCTCGTCGGTGATGTTCGAGCCGCGTAGCTGACTGTAGAACTTCGCCTGGGGGGGTAGCGACGTCTCTGCGAACTTGGAAGGGTCTGTGATGTATTCGTAGGGATAGACCCCCTTACGCTTGAAGAGGCCGGCGTCCAAGTTCGGAAAGTTTCCGGAGGTAATGAGCATTTGCTCGTCGCTAAGCTTCCCTGCGAGAGCATCGAGGCTGGCCGGGAGGAACCTCAGGGAGTCGAGGAAGCGAAGCTCGACGGTAGAGTGTGATCCTGAGATTCGCACCCACTTGCTCAAGCTAATGTAACGCTCCTCGTTCTGCGCCAGGACGTTGATTCGCATGTCGTCGTACCCAAGATGCTTGACGAGGTGGTGGAAGTCGTATCCCGAGCCATTGTGAAAAAACACAGGGATAAATCGCGGGTCCCGGGCCATGAGGTTGCATCCGTTGCACCAAGGACCAACGTACCTACCGTTAAAGTGATCATGGTGTTGGACTTTACGGTTGTTGGCGGTGTACTCCTTGACGCAGACAGGGCAAGCGATGGACTCGTCGTGTCTACGTTGATCGTCGGGGGACAGTGGGAGCATAGACTTGGGGGCCAACAGTACCTTCCCTATCTCGTTGGCCTCGACAACCATCCTCTCGACGAAGTGTTTGGCTGCGTCGGGACCACGGTACACGTAGGGCTCGGGGGCAATGTGCTGGTCTCGTCGCACCACAACGTATGCATAACTCGAAGCCTCGTGGAGTTGGTAAGGGGTGGTGGAAGAAACTTCAGGGTCGGGATCGCAAGTGGACAGGGGTTTGAGGAAGGCCTCGAAATCCGCGATGATGATAGCGGGATGCTCTACCATGGCACCGTGCATGTGGAAACGCTCCACGGTGCCAGGTTTGGGCAAGACTGCCACACCTGGCTCGTTGGCATTGCAGTAGATCTTGTGGCTGGCAAGCTTCTCTGCAGCGATGTTGGAGCCTCGAACATGTTGGTAATTGTGTTGATCCCGTCCGTCGAACATTGACAAGCACCTGCGACACACCTCGACGTGGTGACTATCACTGCTCCGCTGGCTCGAAACAAGTCTAGAGAGGGAACGGATAAGGGTGTAGTGGTGATGGGTCTCGTCCTTGATGAGCAGAAGGTGAATTTCCTGCGCACCATCAACGTTTACGTCGCTCACCCTGATGGGGTACACCGCATTTTCGTCAGTGAGACCGTAAACGTTGATGGCCAACCGTGCACGAACCTCAAACTTTCGAATGTCCGAAAGCGCCACCGGGTAGTCGATCCCAGCCATCGCAACTTCCAGCTCTGCCTCGTAGGGTAGGTAGTGGTTAACTCGGTGTGGTTGGTTTTTCCAGTGGACAGGGTGTAATGCTGCCAGAACACACCATACGAAGCACTTGGCGTCACTGTTCTGAATGTTCAGGACGGCCTTCTTTGCCGCAATAGTAGGTGGTAAGGGGGTGTAGCTGGAGGCGGAGAGAGGCACGAACTTACAAAGTTTGACGCACAGTTCGTGAGGCTCGCCACACAGCGAACCCCCCGAGCCTTTAGCTTGATGTTCTTCTTGTTTTGCCACCAGTTCCTCTGCAAACTGGTTGTAGATGACCTCGAGGTTGTCGACATCCGCCAGATGCAGCGTCTTCGCCTTGGTGTTGTGGCAGAAGCTGTAAATTTCATCAGACGGCTTCTTGTACTGACAACGTAGCGATGCGTAGAATTTGGTGGAGTACGTAGCCAGTGCATCGCCGAGGATGGAAATGATTTTGGCTTGCACGTTCTCCAAAAAGCTACGCACGCCGCATGAGCCCTCCGAAGTGAGGTCAAAGTCCTCTAACAACCGCTCGAAAGCAGTCTGGTTCGCTTTCGCCACAGGCTTGATGCCTTTCGTGGGTGGTGCATTGATGGAGGCTGCTTCTGCCTTCCTCTTGGTGGAGGTCGAAGGCTGGGCCCCAGATGTATTTTTGCTTAGACAATTAAGCTTATGCTTCTTGACATACGCAATTGTAATCTGTATATTGCATCCGGAACATAGTTCAGTGGCAGCCAAATGCTTGCCTGGCACGCAGGTACGACAATGTCTTGCAAAACGTTTGCTTGATATGGTTCTCTTGCACACAGGACAACTTTTCATGGAGCGCATTTTTTTTTGGGGGGTATGTTTATTTATATGTGATCTGTTGGTGGTAGAGTGTTTACAAAAAAAAATGCCTTACGAGAAAAATTTTGTAGGCTAATTCTAATTAGTGTTAGTTTGACGGGTTTATTTATATATGGGTGGCGTTGTTTTCCTCAAATATGTGTTTTAATCAACCCTGTAAAAAAATTAAAAAAATATATAAGAAAAATATGATTGTAGATAGAAAAAAGCACAATAAATATTGTATGCATGTGTAATTCTATTTAGCTTATTTTTGCTAGACACGAATCTTCTTCACATTTTATTGCCCATTAGTATATTTTTCTACCAATCTAGTAGAGGTATGAAACTATGAAAATGTACTTGTTTATATATATTCTATTGTTTTGGCTGATATAATAGCAAATATATATATATATATATATAGCTATTTTGAAATTCTAAAACTTTCAGGTATACTTATTTTTACATGCAAACATACATCATAAAAAATTACACAATCGTATTTTTTTTCCATACACACATTTTTTTTATTTTCAGAAAACAAAGTTATTTTCAGAAAACAAAGTTATTTTCGATTTTTTTAAATCAAACAATAAACATTATTTGTGTTTATAGTATTTGTCGGGCAATAGCAGATAAAACAAGAATGGGTTTTTTACGACCCCCAGTTTACGAGTTACAAAACAACTTAGAAATCACATCTTGAAATTTAAATTTAAAATAACTCGAAAACAGTAAGCACTAATCATTATGTTTCCAATAGGTTGTAGAGTACATTTAATTTTTTATCAAATGTCATTAAAATTTTCGAAATAGGGTAAAAACTAAGCCAGCAAATCAAGTTTCTCAAAAAATAAAAAAAATTGTCTATATTTTCGAAACTTGAGGGGGTGGAATCGATTTTATTTGCTAGTCGTATAGTTTTTGTCAAATCCTATCCAACAAACCTTAAATCATCATCCTAGGTCAATTAGGAACCAAGAAAATCAATGTCTTGGAAAACATCTTAAGACAAATATCTTAAGAAAATTTTCTTGACAGACCGGAAGTAACATCTTGACAGACCGGAAGTCGACTTTCTTAAAGATTAAGACAAATATCTTAAGATGTTTTTCCAAGACATTGATTTTCTTGGTTCCTATGGGGCCTAGAACCACGCAACTTTGGATTATGTATATACCGTTGTTTTTTCCTACATATTCACTAGGGCTCGAAAGTGCGGTGGTTGTGTTGTTGCCTTGTAATCAAGAGGTCCTAGGTTCGAACCCGATAAAAGTACATAGTGGTTCGGGTCCTATTTTAAAAAACTGTAGGCCTAGTCCCGATTAGCCTTACTGTGCATATGTGAATATAGGAAAGTACAATGCAAAGTCAGCAATGTGTGATGTGATCAGCACCAAATATTTTAATTTTATATGTATATTTAAGTTTCATGCATAAACATGGCAGTTTTCCTATATGCTTTTATGGTATGGTGCTATGCACGGAGGAGCACTTTATTTAAGCATATTTAACTTCTCTTTCCATCTCTCAATCTATTCATATTTGACACGGTCATTGCAAGTCGGCCATTTTGTTTACGTAGCAATTAGGCTTAAAAAAACTTTGGCCGTGTCCGGATTGGCAAGCGCTCCGTCCAGTTCTCTCCCGTTGCTCTCGCATGCCGTCGAAGTCACGTCCAAGTCGTCCGAATCTGCATGTCCCCTTGTAGTACGGTTGTCACTTTTCCCGCCAGGTGTCAGCTCGAACTTCACCCACCGCACTCTGGGGCGCAGGCGCATCGCACGGAAGCAGAAGGCAGACGCCAAACAAACATGACAATGATTTCCACCTATTTACTACTCATATTAAAAATGTAACACGCTATTTCATCATTTACAATTTTTCTGCATTCAATATTATCGATAAAATGTTAAAGTATAACTGAGTTTTACATCCTCTAATCAGTAAATGTTGTCTGTACAAAGTGAAAATATGAATATGGCTGCCAAGCGCAGCGTCACAGGGAGTTTAAGCGTGCATCTGTCGCTCCTCTCTGCTCCCCCCACCCTCCGACTCCACGTCTGCCGCGAATTCGGACAACGGAGGTTGGCTGAGTCCCCGGATGGAACGGTGCTCTAGGTGACATCTGCTGTCGATTCGGACGCGGCCTTTGACACACTCATTGCAAGTCGGACATTTTGTTTACGTAGCAATTACGTTAAAAAACTTTAAACCACATTATTGTTATTTTTTTGTGAATGCTTGTTGTGATAAAAAAACATAATTAGATATATTTTATTTAATTTTATGTTTAATATCTTTTCTGTGTATAAAACTAAATAATAATAAAATTCGAAACACTATGTACCTCCACTAAATATCAAACGCACAAAAAAAAACAGGCTAACACACGCAAAATTATACTGGTCTGCCAGACGCCAGAGCCTCGTTACTCTACAGTCCAGGGTGTACTACGCAGAAGTGAGGTTAACTGTTGGGCGTCTTACCAGAAAGTCGTCCTCTTACACCCCGCATATTGCTATTTTGCATATGCGGGGTGTATATAGTAATATGTAATAAATATATATATAAAAAAAGCAAAAAAAAAGAGAGATACATGCAACACACTTAAAACTTGTATACTTTCTCTCTCTTCTTCTTTTTGCGTGCAACACTACCTATTTATATAACACAAAGCCAACTCATCCAAGCTAACAAACAAATTTACTCACGTTAGTTAATTTCAATCACAATCACAATGTTCTTCTTGCAGCTCACAATGTTCTCCTTGCAGCTCACAGAGTAGAATGATGCTTTATTAGTCAGAATAGAGGAAGCTCGCTTGTGTGATCTCCCGTTACATGCCTGCCTCCTGCCCCACTCCCCCTAGTTGTTATAAAATGGTGACGGAAGTGTGTACATGTTTCTTTTCTCCCCGTCTTTTTTTTTTTTTTTTTTTGGTTTATGAATAGAAGCAGGAAACTTGGTTCTGGCGGCATCAGTGATGGGTAATGTGAAAGTCTGTGACGGTCTAATGTTAATGCCCTCAAGCTTCTACTTTTATTAGTCGAGGAGTAATATGTAGGTTAACAACGTGGACTAGTAGAAATCTGCTCTGTCAGCATGAAATTCCATCATTATTGTTAGCTTTTAAAAAAAACAGGAAGTACATCCGCCACTGTGAATAGCCAGAAATGCTGCCCCTCCCAGTCATCCATCTCTCTTACAATAGCGTGTGTGTGTGTGTGTGTGTGTGTGTGTGTGTGTGGCACATCGTTCCCCCGAGAGAGGTTTACAAAGGTCACGATATACAAACATTGCCGGAGTTGGAAAATTGCGATATGGCGCATTCGCTCACCACTGTTGCCAGCCATAAATCTCTCTCTCTCTTCATCTTACAGCAAAGTTGGCATCTCTATTTTTTTTTAGTTGTAAGTAAATTGCCAACACACTCTAGTTAATAATGCTACATATTATACGCACACACGCACACACATACTATATTACCATCCACCCATCTCTCTCTCTTTTACGGCAGTACATATTTGTTGCCGGCTCTCCTTGTTTAGTGTGTGTAGGTTGGCAAAAATTGCTTTATGCACTGTAAGGCAAGCCTCAAGCAAAGTTGCCAGCTCCTTGCTTTAGGCTAGGTTAGACCAAGGGAAAAAAAAGCTGTAGGTAGGCTGTCGGTTGTTTAACTCTTCCCTATCTCTCTCCTCTCTCTTTTTTGTAAAAGATTATGGCAAAAATACCAGTAGGTTGGCAACCTTGCTTTATGCACTGTAAGGCAAGTCTTAAGTAAGGTTGCCAGCTCCTTGCTTTAGGTTAGGTTAGATTAGGTTAGGTTAGGTTAGGGTGGGTTAGGTTAGGTTAGGTTAGGTTAGGTTAGGTTAGGTTAGGGTGGGTGTTGGCAGCTGTCGGTTGTTTAACTCTTCCCTCTCTCTCTCCTCTCTCTTTTTTGTAAAAGGCTATGGCAAAAGTACCAGTAGGTTGGCAAAAGTACCAGTAGGTTGGCAACTTTGCTTTATGCACTGTAAAGCAAGCCTCAAGCAAGGTTGCCAGCTTCTTGCTTTATGCACTGTAAGGCAAGCCTCAAGCAAGGTTGCCAGCTCCTTGCTTTAGGCTAGGTTAGACCAAGAAAAAAACCTTGGTGATTTTTTTCGAGTAAAATGTTGGCAACACTGCGAGAAAATAGAGCTTATGCCTTACAAGAGCAAACCATTAAGGCGAGCCTCAAGCAAGGTTGCCAGCTCCTTGCTTTAGGCTAGGTTAGACCCAAAAAAAAACCTTGGTAATTTTTTCGAGTAAGAAGCTGGCAACACTACCAGAAAATAGGACTTATGCCTTACGAGAGAAATCCATTAAGGCGAGCCTCAAGCAAGATTGCCAGCTCCTTGCTTTAGGCTAGGTTACCCCCAAAAAAAAACCTTGGTGATTTTTTCGAGTAAGGAGCTGGCAACACTGCCAGAAAATGGGGCTCATGCCTTACGAGAGAAATCCATTAAGGCGAGCCCCACCGAGCCCCATTTTCGGTTGGTGAACCGGGCTGATTGGACTACTAAAATTTATTTAAAATTCGCCTATGGGCCTCCCCCCTCAAAAAAATACTGGGTACGGGCGTGGGTGGGTGTAAGGTTTGGTCCCTTCAGAAGGCTTTCAACCTCTTACGTATACATCCTGGATAAGGACGTATTTACCGGGGGGTTTCCAAAGGATCCGGTCATCCCTCCCCTTTTCCGAAGGACTTACCAAGTACTAGAATTAAAGAATCAAAATATTATTGTTTAGCACTTATTGTATATTCAAGGTTTGTTTATTTCCTCCGAACTTACTGAAAGGCAAGGATTAGATTCAGATCATACGACTTTCAATGTTCAATGACATTACCGAATAAGATTTATGCACTCATGCATAAAATATTAATCAGGAAATTTAGTTTTGGTCAGCTGGATCTAACATCCTTTTTTTGTTATTCAATAAATATTCAATTCTTGATCATTTTGACATTAATTTCCTTGCCAGAGCAGTTGTGACAAATACGATGCAACTGAGAAACACTCCTTTCGGTGTTGACGCGGAATTGGCTTTGTTCAACACCAGTTTTGGTGTCCTGTTACACCATTTGCTGTCACAGCCCACCAAGTATGGAGGAATTTAACTCCCGATTAGGTGTTGTGCTACATCAATTACGGTGTTACACCACTTTTGGTGACTCAGTTTCATATTTCTATACGTGCGAAGTTTGCAATATATTATTATGTTATGCAGCAGTAACTTCAATTAATTCTTGTCAACAATAAACCCAACTCTTTTTTAAAACAAATAGCCACGCACCCGTTGAGGGCACATAGTGGTTCGGATTCCACTTTAAACTGTAGGCTCAGTCCCGATTAGTTCCTCTGTGCATAAAGTGAACTTAAAAATGAAGTAATACAAACAAAGATTATCTAATCAGAATTAAGGTTTCGGCGGCCCGACAGTCGCCCCTGTATCCCAATCTCCACCTTGAAACACATGAGCCTCTTCCTGTAATCTTAATGTTGTATTTAAAACTCATGCTCTGGCTACACTGCCTAGATATAGAGATAGCTTCGTGGGAGAAATAACGGATTAGCACCTCCCGGAGGATGGGAAACCGTTATTCTTGGCAACCACATCTTCTTGTTGCCATGGCAAGTACGTCCGGTGCCTCGCCCACCCCTCGAGTCAAACGAAGAGGAAAATAGACATGATGCGTGGCGATAGTGAAAGGAAATTCCGACTGTTGAATCACTGAGGTGACCTTGACAATGATCCGGATATTAGAGGAAATTAGGCGTTGCCACACATTTCCCTTGATTCACGACTTGCTTGGTTGGTTTATTAACTTAGGTTATTTTACGTCGCGTATCTGCCAGTTTGGCTAATTGCGACGATGGAGATGAGTAATGATATGATTAAAGGTAAAAAAAGGTAAAGGGTTCCCCTGTGCTTAGCACCACGCCATGAAGGCGTATAGGGGGTGTGGGGGTAACACCCATACTTTCTTGATCCGGTCATGAGTGGGGGTGATGTGATCAGCATCACGCCCCTGACTGCCTTTACCCCCCAGGGTTTCCCCCAGGTACCCATGTTATTCGACGCTGGGTGGGCGCCGGGGCCGCTTCCATCGTTAGAAAAGTTCCCGGATTTGATCCGGCCGGGGATCGAACCCGGGACCTTGAGCATGGTAGTCAGACGCGTTACCGACTGAGCTACCGCGGCCACATGATATGATTATAATGTATTTCTTTTTTTACTATTGTGTTTATTCACTCAATTTATGTAATTTCAAACCAAACAGCTTAGGTTCGTTCATTTATAATTTTAACTCCATAACACATAGGCTATACAGGGTAATTATAAATAATTCATCGGATTTGAAAGGGCTGCATTAAAAAATATATAACAAATACAATAAAGAATGATGCATGAAAATAAACAGAAACTGTCCAAGTTTCGGACATATGTACTTTCACAAATGTTCAATGTGGCTTCCTTTCGTCACATGACACTCATCTATGCGATAGTCTAGTTCGCCCCACATGTGCTCAACCAAAGTTGTTGGTAGTTGTGGCACATACACTGTGTCTTCCACATGCCCACAAAGGAAAAAAATCACACACAGTTAGGTCGGGAGATCTAGGAGGCGACGGGAACAGCGCTAAGTCATCTTCAGCACATCGCCCAATCCAACGGCGTGGGAGTTCTTCGTTCAGGTAGCGACGCACCTCAGTGTGCCAATGGGGCGGTCACAGCCACAACTGTAGCATATCGAGGAATGACATACCCGTCACAGTGTTCTATGCGAAGAAAAATGGATCGTACACCTTTGATTTAAACACTGCTGCAGAAAATACATTCACTTTTTGGGAATCTCGTTCATGTTGCACTGTAGCATGTGGTTGTTCAGTACCCCAGATACGAACATTATGGCGATTAACCTTGGCACTCAAAAATGGAATGTCGCCTCGTCACTCAAGAAAACGATCGTCCTCCATAGCGTCCTGCATGGAATTACAAAATTCAAATCGTTTGACGAGGTCATCCGGTTGAAACATTTGCAATAACTGTATGCGGTATGGTTTCAGTTGCAATCGTGTTCGCAAAATCTTCCAGCCAGTTGGCTGCGGAATATCAAGTTCCCGACTGGCGTGGTATGTTGACTTCTGTGGTCTACGCACAAAACTCACCCTAACTCGCTACACTGTTTCATCAAAAACGCTTGAACGTCCTGTGCTTTTACCTTTACAAAGGCAACCAGTTTCTTTAAACTGTCGATGCCATCTCAGAATGCTTTGGTGACCTGGTGGTGCAGTTTCAAACTGTCTCCGGAATGCAGGCTGTACGGTAACAACGGAAAAGCACTTCTCATATTCGCAAACACAGAATGCTTTCTGCTGCATAGACGCCATTTTGGAAACTAGGTTCGTGCTGCCATCTGTCGGCAGGCGCCAAGGTTACAAATATGAGAAATTAAACTTTCAGATGTGTTCTTTCGTTTCATGATTAGCACACACATATTATATTAATAGTTTTGGAAATATTTGACTTTAAAACCCGATGAATCATTTTAAATTACCCTGTATAATTTGAAATTTTGGCCGATTCAGCCCATAGGTGCATATTTAACTTTCCAATACACATATAACAATGATGAAATTAATGAAGGGACACTCACAAAGCACACCCATTTCAAGGACGGGATTCGAACCCGAGACCTATGCTGTCGCAGCGCGCTGTGCTTACCACTCCGCCGCAGAGGTCGGCTTCACGACTTGCTGTTGAAAGAATTTGAAACTATAGTTCGCGAGGTGTAACTGTTTTTCTGTCTGCGTAAGCCTCACTCCACCAGTAAGCACTCCAATCAGGTGTCGTCTCCACGTTTGGTAAATGAAGCGTATTGCTTACTGAATTCACGTGCGCGCTATTACTTCAAAGACTTTTGCGGGGGCAGTTATAACTCACGTACTATAGCTTGATGAACGATTGAAAAGCACTAATGTTCAGATCATCGTGCAGAACTTCCATCATTTTAGCTCAATCAAGAAGAGAAAAACCCTCTTGCAAGCAAGAGAAGAGAGTGTGAGGGAGCCATCAGCTGATGCTGATTGCCATGTACTCCTGCCCAGGGTGCGAAATCCTGCAGATAGGTGCGGGAAGGAGCAAACAGACACTTTATATATGTGTGTGTGTATGTATATATAATGTCATTAAATATGTGTCAATTATTAAATAATCAAATTATATTATAAAATATACAACATATTATATCGACTGTCTTTCATTCAAAATGTAATTGCAAATTGAAGATTTTGATGTACTACTGATGCTATGAACAATGATTTGCGTAAGAGAGGGGCGTTAAGAATTCATAGACATAACAGGAAGATAATAGTTTCCTGTATAAGATTCACATATATATGCTATTACGTGTTTTAGTAATATATATACTTCGTGGTTGCTATCGAAAGGCGATGAGAAATGGAGAAGAAACAGGTTGGTCTAATTTCTGTGTTCTGGGGATTGCTGGATTCAGTGTCCTACGAGATGAGAATCATTGTTATCCGTTCTGTTTGTATTATATCGATATTATTCCAGTCAAGTATATTCGAATCCCAAACTAATTGTTTATGTTTGTTGTTAAAACAAAAACTCTCCCCCCCCCCGGAAGAGTTTGGTGGAGGGGGGAAATTTCAGGACAAGATTGTTGGTGGGGGAATTCCCCCCGTCCCCCCGGGATTTTTAACACCCTGCTCCTGCCCTGCGTTGCAATAAAGTTCCGCATTCTTCAGCACATTTATTCCAAGGTAGATAGAGATTAGGTAAAGCCATCCGAAGATTGCCGATCTTGCACGAACGCGTGACGTCACCAGAGAGGGAGTGAGCTCGGCTCAAGCAGACGGCCCCTAGCATTTATATGGGAGATTCAGAGAGCGAAAGCATATTATTACTTTTAGGAGGGGAAAATTATTAATTGTCATCCTCCAAGATGGTATTGAGGCATCCTTTTAATGATTAGTAACATAATTGAAAACGCGCTAAAAGGGGACAAATTACATGTGAAAAAATGTATTTTGAAAATCCATATTCCTGAAACTTTCTGACCGATGCGCTACAAAGAAAGTTGCGTGTTCTCCTTTAGAATTTTCATTTTACAAATCGTAATATAATTTTAACAAAAACGTGACATGCTAAAGAAGAATGAAAGAGTTTTAAAAAATAATTGATTAATTGACTTAGTTTATTTTACTTCGCTTATTTGTCACATATGGCTAATCGCAAAGATGAGGATGCGTGATGATATGATGAAATTGAAGAAAGGAAAGTAGACCCATGCCCGGGCGGGGATTCGAACCTGGGGGCCCTTGGCATCGTAAAGTGTTGTGCTAACCACTTCGCCACGGAGGTCAGCATTACAAGGAAATAAACAGAAAATGACGATCATATGGCATCTACGTTTTAATATGCGAGAAACATTTGCGAGGAAGTTATTGAAGTAACAAATAATTATTACTAGACGTTGTGATGAAAATTATTAATATATCTGAAATATCGAGAGTTGACCTTGCAGTCTCTAAATGTACTTTTAGGGTTACGTAAAACCTTTACTCAAAATTGCTAGTGTAAATTTATAAGCTATTAAAATTTAAAACTTATTCCTGTTCGAAAAAAGAAACTGCCAAGTCAAATTAATATTTCGTATCAATACATATATTTTTCTTTCATGAGGCCAGGACAGTATTTGGAGGAGACTGTGGCTTGGGAAGGCTATAGCCCCGGATCTCGAACTGCAAAGGGGCTTCCAGTGGGAAAACATCGTCCAGAAGAAGGGGCGAAATGATTATTTTTAAATGGCTCAAGAATACAAAGATATAAGTGGACATTTGACAAGCTTAGTCTAAAACTTACAACTGAAATCGTACATACGCGCGTGTGTGTGTGTGTGTGGGGGGGGGGGGTGGCTACGTGAGGTAACACAGTGGAATATGATTCACAATACTAAAATTAAAATAAATATGTGGGAACAATAGAAATCAAAATATGTTGTAGCTAGTGACTGCGCAATAGAAAAGATGGAGGGGTAAATCATATTTTCCCGGGGCAATCATGTTTATTATTCCGTTACATACGACACAAAAATGCATATTTTGGCTAAAAGAGCATTCATTCATTTATTTATTTTTGTCGTTATACTGGGGGCAGATAAGAGAGAGAGAGAGAGAGAGAGAGAGAAATTCCCCTGCCCCCCCCCCCCTTGTAGTGTGGACACTGTCTATAGCTATGCTGGAGAAGATTGCACCAATTAATACGTTATTAAATAAAACAGATACTTTTAAAACTTTTAATCAAATTATTTGTGAACTATGTTTAAATTTAGAGAGAGCACATACCTATTTAATTTAATTTGGATGAGTTAACTTCTGAAGCCTGCCATTTCCGAGCCTTCTTCCGGTGTAACTACACTGCCCTTTGAGCCGAAGCTGCTGCGTTCAGGTGGCGGAACGAGCAGAATACTAATTAAAACAAATATGTAACAAATATATATAAAAAAACAACGTGTTGAAGCTATTGACGGCGCCAAAGAAAAGACAGAAGAGAAACGTGGAGAGTGCAGTGATATTTTACGGGAAGTAGTCACGTTTATTACACCCTTACATTTACATACAATATTAAAATGTTCTGCTTTTAGATCTCGCACAATGCCTTTTTCACAAAAATGAGCAATCCCGCATTTTTTATAACAATCTTGTCTTTTCGTTTACTTACGCAATTACCGACTGGAAAGGCTGTGATATTTTAGATTTCTTCCGTTAGTTTTCTGATAATAGTTTTCACAACTTTCCATAGCATTTAGGCATGAATTCAGTTGACAAGAACAAAATAATCTTATTTTAAAACATACAGCAAAAAGAAATCCAACGCTCTTAAGTTAAAACTCCCTTATATTGGAAGCCTGGAGAGAACAAAACAGGGGTTCCTTCGTAACACGATTTCTTGAAAACCATTTTACACATTTGAATCAACTTTGTGATAAATTGATTAGAAAGGATGAATCTTAACAGTAAAAGTTGTAACTTTTCCCCTGTTACTATATTTTAGAAGATATTCGTTGTCAAATATCTCAATATTTGCATAAGGAACCAGCCTTTTCCGCGCCGAGCTTCTCGATGATGACGTCATGTATCCACGGACAACTGCGCATACGATCTGCGCCGCCGAACGAGCACCCCCTGCATTTATTCAGTGTGAAGATCTCCCTGGCAGAGTGCTTATCACTATAGATGGCCACAAAACGTGGATAAACTTTAACATAATATAAACTTTTCACAACTGCAAAAAATAAGGCATGGTTGACAAATGCACCTGACCACCGATTTAAGAAGCTACTGATGTTTCAAGGACAGTATTTGTCGTACTTTAAGCCCAACCGAACGTGTTTCATTGTTATTCCGAGTCAGAAGTTGTTTTTTTTTTCTAATTCCAGAAGTACGAGTGTACAGCAGGGGTGCCCACAGGGTGGTTTCATGACGCGCCTGCGTCATGGGAATTTTTTGGGCTGGACAAAATTTTATACCAATTCTATATATCTTCACACAAAATTGGGGGGGGGAATCGTATAGTTTGATTGACTTGTTATTGATTTTTAGTTATTATGTTTAGTTTTTCTACCTACCTGTGGGTGATCGCGGCGATAGGCTTGAAATGAAACACCACCCCTTATGCCTTTAGAATCGGTTTGGAGGGGGGGCGTGGAATTCGCATTAGTACAGTGGGATCCATGAGTATTACCGTGTAAATTGTCCACCACCGTGTTCGTGCACTTTATTTGTCCCAATAAGAGCTTCAAGAATTAAACGAAAACTCAAAACAACCTGTTGACAACTTCTGCACCAACATACATAAATTCCATCGCTTAAAAACATATAGGATGTAAGAGAAAAATTAATGAAAATAGCCATGGACAATTTGTACGGTAATTCTCATGAATCCCACTGTACAAGGTTAGTCAAGCAGAATAATAAGGTTGACTAACAATGGCATTGAGCCTAAAGTATCTAAAGTAAACATATATTGCTTAAATATGTCTGTATTATACAGTGACGCAACCACAGGGGGTCATTGCCCCCCCCAACATTCGACGGAAGTCAGTTTTATGCAAATAAAAATTAATTTTGTAAAATGTTGCTTCGCTCGTATTATCTGCTTTTCTCGTTTTCGTCAAGTTCAGAGATGTAGTTAGGGGCGGCGGGAGTCGGCCATGGGCGCCGAATGATGTAAACAAAAGTTGTAAAAGAGAGAATGCCATGGCGTCCAGTGAAATTATTTGTGCCCTATTAAATCAATATTGTTTTCAATTGCAAAAATTCGTTCTAAAAATTTTCTTGCTCGCTTGGCTCGCTTTCTACTTGTTTTCTGTAATGTAATTATTTAGATATTATGTGTTGTATATTTTGTATTGAATAAGCTTTGAATACGTAACCAATTTAGTGTTAGCTTCTTGCATATGTATTTTCTTATTCTATGTCGCTCCATGTTGCATACGTATAAAACATATGTTGTACAGTCACAGACACTGCCAGCTTGTAACGATTCCATGGAAAGTCAATGTATTCATTACAAGCCGGCAGTATCCGTGACTGTACATGAAAGTTACACATGTATCTTCGGAATGCATTTTCATTTTCTGCCATTCAAAAATACAGTTTGTGTGCTTGATTTCCATTATTAGCTAATGTGAAATTGATGGTGTTGAAAAAATATTTAAAATAGAATTTGTTTCAAATAAATGCTTTATCACAGACTTCCTACCCTTTTTGTGTAATTTATGAGGATAATAACGTCTTTGATACTACTATTACTACTACTACTACTGGTAGTAGTAGTAATAGTAATAATAATAAAGCCATTGTTAATGTTATTATTATTATTGGTACGTTTATCCTGATACTTGTCTCCCCCCAGACAAAAATTCGTGTTTGCACCTCTGGTATTATATTTTCCCGGAAATTTTGTACAACAAAAATAATTTGAGTAATTAATTCGTCATAAACGGGGGGAGGGAAAAAAATGTTCTACCTTTTTTTGGAGAGAGTGCGTCATGGGCCTTTGGGGGATGGAGCACCCCTGGTGTACTGTTACCTCTTTGGAAGTGTAGGGGTAATACTCGCATATACACAGCATCCCCCTACTCCCAAGGGCTAAAAATGTGCATCTAATTCCGCCACATCTCCTCTTCAAGTACCTCCATCAATACCAGTACAAACTCGTGAGTTTGGTTTTTAAGTGCACTTTATGCCCGAACCACTATGTGCCTCCACTGGGTATCAAACACCGGACCCCTCGATTACAAGGCGACGACGTTACCACTACGCCATCTGGGAGGCTTGCAAACTAGTGGGACTACGTAGATAAAATTTATTAGAATTTGATGGATTTGTTGGAATCATCTCGGATATGCCTACCATCAGTCTAAAGAATCAGCTATTACCCTGCAAGGGCATCCGGGGTGCAACGAGGGATCACGCGCCCCTGGAAAACGAATGTCAACCTACAATTATATATTTCACATATATATAATTTCATTTCAGTCACAATAATTTATGTTAATTAATAGAAGGGTATTGAAGGAACATGCTAACTTCTAGCTGAGAGAGTTTTTTTTGAAGGGACAGTATTATTGTGGTGTAAAATATGTCTCGTTTAACCCCCCCCAGGAAAAAAATACTTGCTTGCCCCTCCCCGGAAAATAATCCTTTCGATGTCCATGATTACTAGTGTTGTAGTTACGATTTTATTTTGAGGGGCTAATTTTTTGTATTTCCATTCTTTATCAGATCGCCACTTCTCAGATATATTACCTTTATCTTTGAGGGGCATAGGTGCAACATAATTTATATCATGAGTGTAAAGAAAATGTCTACATTTTTGTGGAATCTGAAAAAAATATATAAAAAACAGCAATATTTCTGTACAACATATATTCCTTTTTATTGCCTTCATTTTGAGAACAGTACATTTTATAACAAGAAATTCATATACAAGTAGAAAGAAAAAAGTAGATTTCTGTGTTGAGTAAACATAAAAAGCAATTGCACACATATATTACGTTTGGATTTAAAGCTTTATATATACTGGCTAAGATATATGATATATATTTTTTTTTCAGTTCATTGTGTGTACTATTCTTTTGCACAAGTAAACATTCTTTCGAAAGTGACTGACACTAACTAAAGTTTTGTCCTACTGATTGCATTTGATTTATTTGGAAGTACTTATGACTATAAACTAATTATAAATGCCATCAATCCCAAATTATGTAGAAAGAAAATGTTAAGTATGCCATATTTACCATTTGTTGTGTTAAATTGTGATTTTTATATTTCTGTCTTTATTTCGCTATATGTTCCTTTGACAGTTTTTCGTTTTTCATATCTTTAAGATTAAATGTCTAGCACGAACTTCATTGAAATGTGCTACTTTTCACGTGGTCAATTTGAGTAATCCTATTTGCTTGTAGAATTATTTTAATCTTTTATTACATTTTGTACTACTACTAATAATCTCGTACTTGATTCCTTGTTGTCAGAGATTTGTTTAAAAAATTGTTTGTTATCTTTGTTTCATGCATATTTAAAATACTGTTACTGTAATAATCTTATAACCCATGATGTTTCGTTGCTGAAAACGTGCTTGTTTTCAGACAAACATTCACAAAATTTTCTTAGCCATGTTTGCTGATGGAAAGTTAAGGAATTCAAATTATCTTTATTGCAAGAACCATGTTTGAAATTAACTTTCCACTTCTCTGTAATATGTTTCAAGAAACGGTAGAGTGAGATTTTCGTAACATTTCTGGTTTTGATGCATTTGCAGCTTGGGAGAGAGTCACATCTCCTGAAACAACCAATCAGCAAGCGAGCCGCTGACGTCATCTCAACCCAGCACCTATTACTAACCCTCTTGTAGGTAGGTTCGCTAGTCAGCAGGAGATGTTCCATAAATAACCTGATTCTAAGTATGTGCGCAAGTTATTTTTCACGTGATTGTTCATCTATTTTTATACCAGAGGTAGATACTATTTACATTATAATACACAGATAGTCTTGAATACATATTGACTTTCAAACTTCAGAAATACGCTTCAAATGATGTACATTATCGGCGCATACACTTTGGCACTGTAAAAGTCTTGTTATTTTTATTTGGGTTTCCATTACATTATCCACTGTATGTTACTGTGTAAGATCCGGTGTTGATGTCAAAGTTGGTTGCTGGGTGTCCTGCAAACTGCCTAGGGTCGTTTTGGAGGAACCTGGGAGTGTGTACGGGTGTAGGGTTGTAGTTGTAGTTGTGGGCTGGGGCTGGATTGTAATTGTGAGCTGGTGCAGGATTGTAGTTCTGCGCCGGAGCGGGGTTGTTGTATCTAGGTCGTTGCTGGAAGTTTGTGAAGGATGCAAAATCGCTGGGCCTGCTGGAGTGTCCAGATCGAGGACTTCCGCTGGACTTGTAGTAGGATCTTGGATCTTCTCTGTACTGTCCATCGTCGTAATCGTCGTTCACGGAATTGTGGTTGTTGGTGAGGGTTGGTGGCGCCACCTGGATGTCTGTGCCTGCGGGTTCGAATCCTCGTCTGCTGGCTCCATACTCGACTTCCCTCACTTTCCCTGTGTCGTCCACGTATCCGTACTTTCCGAACACCTCTCCTGTGGCGTACTTGGTCTCTATCTTGAAGCTTCCGTCCGCCCCTTCGTAGCCGTAACTATAGCTTCCATCTTCGTTGTGGCGGTTGATCTGCTTCAGAATTGGGACTGGCGTCGTGTACTGACCACGCTGGGCCATTGCAACTGCAGTCAGAAATCCTGACAGTAAGACCTGCAATAATAATAATAATAAGTTTACAGTAGTAATAATAAGGTAGTTTTGTGGTCAACAATAGCAAGCAACATGAATAGTAAATCTCCAGATAAAATGTTTGTAGGAAATCAGTTTTCTCAAATTTCATACCATAAACCTACACTTGGGAACACACAATTTGGCGTTGGGCAGAATTTGCAATGTTGCCACATTGGTGCCCTTTTATTTATATGGTTACTCTACGTCGTTTTCTATATCTTGTTTCAATTGTAATGATGCAATTGTCACGCGTTTCGCTAACCACTCTGCCACGAAGGCTATCGTGTACCTTCCGCAACCCATATTTGTAATTAATGTAATATAAAAATGGCATCAATGTTTGTTGGAAAGATCAGGTATAACAGCGATTGTTTACCTGTGGAGTGAGTTGTCGCTGGTAACTGCAATCGCTTCCCCCCTCCACGCAATCCCGTTCCCTCTCACATGTTCATTGGTGGAGCTGTCTCGCGTAACTACCTGCGCAAAGACTTCTTTTCGTTCACTTGCTCAAGAGATAGCTGGGACAGAGTATACGTCTGCTAACGTAATATAAATGCAAAATTACTGCCACCATCACACGTGACCTTACTAAAGGCAAGGGCGTATTACAGGAGGGGCAGAGGAGGCGATCGCCCTATGGAGACCTTGAGGAGGGCGTCGTGGGCGACTTTCACCAAGAGCCTTATAATTTTTTTTTCATATACGAGGGTTAAATCATAAGTCATGGCAACTACTTTTTTCTCGCGAACAGGGGACAACACGAAAAATCTAAGATATACGTTTGAAAGTGTATGGAATTTACTTTCGAAAGAAGCCACCAGATGGTGTATGTGAACAACGCATGCAAGTTCAGTCGGCGAGTGACAGCGTTCGAAAATGGAGGTCATGAAGCAGGAGCAACGTCCGTACGTTAAAATAGCAGTTCCCCGCGGCAGAAATGCACGGGAATGCCATACAGAGCTACGGGAAGCACTGGGTGTGCATGCCATAATAAAACACGAGTGGATAACCAGGGTGAATACTTTTGAAGGTTGTTAAACAGTGTAGTCTTGTGTACTTGTTGTTCATGCCATAATAAAACACTGTTGTCCAATACCCTGTGTTCTGCCTCTTCCCTACGAGAGTTTCCTGCCTCGAGAATTCATCTGCTGGCTTCATTCGAAGGTACATCTTAGATTTTTCATGTTGTCCCCTGTTCGCGAGAAAAAAATAGTTGCCATGACTTATGACTTATTTATAAATAATTTTCACAGTTGGGACGAAATATAGTAAACGGCGTAACATTTGAGACACACATGTCAAGGCTGTAGCTATACGGGGGCGGAGGGATCATCCACGGGCGCTGAAAGATTTGGAGGGGACCAAAGATCGAGGTAGCGTAGAGAACTTTAAAATAGGCAGGAGAAATTTGGCTTTTTTATCTTAGTTTTGGAGGGGGCGCTGTAAAGGCATCCCACCCTCCAA
The DNA here is from genome assembly GCF_977018435.1 of Lepisma saccharinum. Classification (NCBI taxonomy): domain Eukaryota; kingdom Metazoa; phylum Arthropoda; class Insecta; order Zygentoma; family Lepismatidae; genus Lepisma; species Lepisma saccharinum. The sequence continues at coordinate 6,227,877 of NC_139248.1, read as the reverse complement.
GAGAACGTCCTTTATCCGCCACTGACTAAAGAGGAAAGTAACCAACACATTAGAACCTAAGGAAAATGTAAAAATATTAAATTGATCTATTGATTGATTGGTGTTTTAAGTCCACTTTATGCACAGTAAGGGTAATCGGGACTGGACCTACAGTTTAAAGTGGGATACGAACATCTATGTGCCTCCACCGGATATCGAACCCGGTGGAGGCACATTAACAGGATCTAGCCTAACATGATTGATTGCGTTCATTTTCCTTCGCTTTTGTGTCACTTTTGGCTAATTGCGAAGATGGGGATGAGTGAAGATATGATGAAATTGATGAATGGACACTCACAATCAACAATGCCCAGGCTGGGATTCGAACCCGGGACCCGTGGATAGCCTAACACTACTAACACAAAACCGGCCTCAGTGGCGGAATGGTTATCACAGCGTACTATGACGCTGAAGATCCTGGGTTCGAATCCCGACCTGGGAATGGGTGTTCTTTCTTCACAATTTCATCGTATCATCACTCATTCTAATCTTAGCGATTACCCAAAAGTGGCACAAAAGCGAATAAAATAAACTAAATCAATCAATCAAACGACTAACCCAACAACAACTTATTATTTCTTTAAAAATATTTCGTAAAGAAAAGGCAGGATTCGATCTTTTGTTTTTTTTGTAGCTGGAAAGACACGATAATGAGACGCTACGATTCCTCAAGCCCTCTGGCATGTTATATGCATCAATGAATCAGTTGCTGAACGATTGTGTCTTGGAAGACAGGCATTACTATTGACTGTTGTAAGTAACGGTACAGATGCTATTTCCATGTGGATATTTTAAATGCAGGGTAATTTAAAATGAATGGTGAAACTTTACACATTTACTATTTGATAGAAAATAAGACAAGGCATCAATTTATAAAAAAGAACTCTGGAAGTTTTATTCCCAATTAGCGGGCTTATTCTGCTTAGCCGATGCTCCACCATGATCGACAGTGTTGCAAAATGGCTAACGACCAGTAGAAGGCGTATTGTGTGTTGGAGCTATCGAGAACTGATTCAATCACAATGGTGCAAAGACATTTCCGCATGCTTTTCGGTAGTAATGCATATGTTTCACCCTTCTGAAAGATTTGCCAAAGTTACAACTGCGAATTGTTAGTGCCTTCGAAACCGTTGGCAACGACTTACACAAGGTTCCCATGTTGAATCTTATAATGTGAGTCACGTGAGTAAAACGTCCAGAGTTTATCTTTGCATTGAGGTTTTGTCTGATTTTCTATCAAGTTGCACCATTTATTTTGAATTACCCTGTATGCATCCGCATAGCACACACTGTTAGAAGTTACCATAGCCTAATACATTTTACCCTTAAAATTTAACAATGTGCCTGTTAATTTACAAGACACAACCATGTCTTAAAATTTAAATATTCTATCGTGGATAAAAATTGATGATTACTGATTGGTTGATTGAATTAGTTTATTTTACGTCGTTTTTGTGCCATTTTTGGCTAATTCCGAAGGTGATGATGAATGGTGATAACGATGTGGTGGATGAAGGGACAATATCAAGGTTATATGGGCGTCACTACACGATTACCGTGGCTTCAGGTTTAGGCGCCATAGCCTCGTTAGTCTGCAAAAGGCAATTCAGGGTAAGAGATAATTATAAATTATATAAACTAAACGTAACGTTTCAATCTTCTAGCAAGGTCTTCTTCAGACTCTACACCAAGTACAAATGTAACAACGTTCAAAAAAGGATGATATATATACACAAACATTACTCCCCTCCATAATAAAATAAATTACTGCCTTGGTCAGCATATTGAGTCTTTCATATCATGGAAACAAGGCTTAATGGTGTTATAAATTACAGTTTGTGTGTGTGTGTGTGTGTGTGTGTGTGTATATATATATATATATATATATATATATATATATATATATATATATATACAGGGTGTTTCTAAAGGTCGTTTACAACGCTTGGGAGGTGATTCCTCACACGAAAACAAGCAAAAAGTCTAAGTTCCATTTTTACGACTGAGGCTTCGTTTCCGAGATAGGAGCCTCGCAAAAGGTGACAAAGTGAACGTCACACCTAACTGGGACGAATACTATCACAGATAGAGAGGCGGTTCCAAGGGAATCATAAAGGAATCGTATGTGCTCAGTCCGGAAGTCACTATGAAAAGTTCACTGCACGCATGCGCAATGGAGTCCTCAAAGGAATTGGGGATTTCCAGCAACAACAATGCATGGAAAAGGTATGTAACGCAGCAAGAAGGACCGTGACAATGAGAAATGCGTTCAAGACAACACATCCCGACCTCAAACATCAAAACATGACCACCGAACACAAAATCCGAAAAGTTGAGCACGGTTGCATACCCCAGTTACACGCGAGGAATGAACGAATCATGTCATGTGGCATACGAGAGACAGGAGGAGGGAAAGAAAAACACAATATCAGATGATTGCGACAACTACGTAATACCCCCCCCCCCACACACACACACACAACAAACAACAAATGCTACAATATCTTACGCACAGACAGTCCGTGTCACTGTACACCAACTGAAGATGTCACTTTCACCACACAAAGGGGGTGGGGAGCAATACCAAAAGTGTTCGCACGCGATCATTGTGACGTAAAAGAGACCAGTTTTGGAAGCGCTGCACAGGCAAGTCTGGCTCTCGTAGTCTACGTTTGACCTTCATGACTGCTGTTCCCGCGAGAGGAGCTCGAAGGGTTGGTTCTCTCCGGCAGTCGTCCCAATCGTGTTGCAGGTGCTGGGATATGATCAGCAGTTCGCTCTAGGTTGTCATACGCATTGAAGAGTACTAGTATGTTGCATTGAAAGAAGTTGACGTGGTGGAGTGGGCAAGTCAAGTATCGCAACAATTGGTCTGTGGTGTTCGTACGGTGATACGGCCAATTTGTGCAGTGTGCCAGTGTTAAACAAAAACAAATACTTTGCAGTTCCAGCTCCCTATTACACAGATGGCTGCGTATACGACCCAGCAGCTAGCAGACATGCATCTCATGTATGGGGAGGCACGTGGTAATAGCCGTGAGGCAAGGCGTCTTTATGGAGAACGCTTTCCACATAGACGTTTACCGTCTCACACCTTCTTTCAGGTAGTGGACAGTCGACTGCGTGAAACAGGGTCAGTGTTACCACCGCGACAAGAAGTTGGAAGACCCCGAAGTGTACGCACACATCAGTTTGCAGAAGATGTGTTAACAGCGGTCGCAGAACATCCTGGCACCAGTACGCGAGTGCTCGCTCGGGCACGAAACACGTCTCATGTGAATGTTTGGCGAGTGTTGTCAGATGAAGGAATGCACCCTTTTAAACTGCAGAAAGTACAAGAACTGTTACCTCGTGACTTTCGCCCTCGTATGGAGTTTTGCCAATGGTTGTTGCATCAGCTGGACACAAACCCTCACTTCGGGGCAAACGTATTGTGGACAGATGAAGCCATTTTCACCAGGATGGATGTCTTCAATAGTAGAAACAGTCATGTATGGGACTTTGACAACCCACATGCACTTTTTGTGGCCCATCACCAGCACAGGTTTTCAGTGAATGTGTGGTGCGGGATAGTACATGATCATTTAATTGGACCATACATTCTCCCTGTTCGCCTGAATGGTCGCACGTATCATGCATTTCTTAGTGAGGTTCTGCCTGAACTGTTGGAGACCGTACCTTTGGCACTGCGGCAAGAAATGTGGTACCAACACGATGGTGCACCAGCTCATTTCGATCGTAATGTACGACATTTCCTGCATGACGTGTTTCGCAATAGGTTCATTGGTAGGGATGAGCCTGTGCCTTGGCCACCGAGGTCGCCAGATCTCAACCCTCTCGATTTTTTCTTCTGGGGAGAAATGAAAACCCTCGTATACGACACACCTGTCACATCAGCTGAGGACCTCGTTGCTCGCATCAACGTCGCCGCCGCGACGGTAGCAGATACACCTGGCTTGTTTGCTCGTACTCGACAATCCTTGATTCGTCGCTGTCATCTCTGCGTAGAAGTAAACGGCAGACATTTTGAAAACCGTCTGTGATTATTGCCCTCGGCAAATACCAGTGAGAACACTTTTGGTATTGCTCCCCACCCCCTTTATGTGGTGAAAGTCACATCTTCAGTTGGTGTACAGTGACACGGACTGTCTGTGCGTAAGATATTGTAGCATTTGTTGTTTGTTGTGTGTGTGTGGGGGGGGATATTACGCAGTTGTCGCGTGTAAAAATACACGTTGTCGCAATCATCTGATATTGTGTTTTTCTTTCCCTCCTCCTGTCTCTCGTATGCCACATGACATGATTCGTTCATTCCTCGCGTGTAACTGGGGTATGCAACCGCGCTCAACTTTTCGGATTTTGTGTTCGGTGGTCATGTTTTGATGTTTGAGGTCGGGATGTGTTGTCTTGAACGCATTTCTCATTGTCACGGTCCTTCTTGCTGCGTTACATACCATTTCCATGCATTGTTGTTGCTGGAAATCCCCAATTCCTTTGAGGACTCCATTGCGCATGCGTGCAGTGAACTTTTCATAGTGACTTCCGGACTGAGCACATACGATTCCTTTATGATTCCCTTGGAACCGCCTCTCTATCTGTGATAGTATTCGTCCCAGTTAGGTGTGACGTTCACTTTGTCACCTTTTGCGAGGCTCCTATCTCGGAAACGAAGCCTCAGTCGTAAAAATGGAACTTAGACTTTTTGCTTGTTTTCGTGTGAGGAATCACCTCCCACCTTTAGAAACACCCTGTATATATCATTAAATAGCCATTAAAGTTATGCTAGTTAGGATAACTATGTAACGGTCATTAATACTTAAAAAAAACTATAATGGCTATTTTTACGGTTCTTGAATGGAAACGAAAATGACAGCGTAGCCAAAAGGGGGCAGCTGCCCTCCACTTCTTGCCACTTTTGTCCCTGCACTATGGCCTCTTAATGCTAAGCCTTATCTACCAAGAAAAAGTAAACTCTCTTTGCCCCCTCAGTTTTTGGCGCCCAATCGCCGCTACTGGCAACAACCAGGTCCATGGTTCGACTCCCTGTGGTCCGAATACCGATTAGCCAGACTGGGCTCAAAGTGAACTTCAAACGAAATGTTCTTTTGGATACTGGCATAAGCCTCTCACGTCCATAACGTCGTCACCTTGTAATCAAGGAGTTCCCGGGCTCGATGCCCGGTGGAGACACATGGCACAGTGGTTCGGATCCCACTTTAAACTGTAGGTCCAGTCCCGATTAGACTTTCTGTGCATGAAGTGGACTTAAAACACGAACTCGATCAATCAGTAGTTCTCATCTCCCTGTCGCGGTTACCCTCAGCGTACAAAGAAGCGTCGTTGATGAAACCAAGACCAGTACTTACTAGTTTGCACACCATGATTGTGAACTGGACACTTCCTCCACACGTAACAAAATCAGCCCGAACAAAACCTACATCACTCTTTTATATGATGACGCCAAAACGTTGGAGGAAAAAAACCCATCGGCAGCGCATTCCTCTTCCAATGTCGATCTCCAACCACACTGCTTGTCTTGCCGAAGGTCAGGCGACCTCCGTATACGGTTGATGGTGTGGAGGTGCGGTTCTGGTGTAGTGGTGGGGATTGCTGGACCGTGCGGAGACCTTTGAAGAGTCCTTATGAATAATTGGTCATCTTGACCGCCTCAGGATTCTCAGAACCTTCTAGAAATGTGGAGAAGCCATCAAAAAGACTGGATGATGACCTTTCACTTCAAGATGGCCGTTGCATGTGTGCCAGTAACTCCGCCCAGGCGCCGCGCCCTGGTTGATAAACACAGGAAGTCCATTTGGTATGTATCTCTCGGAGCGGCCTTGCCTTGCTGAAGAATGCGACATTGCTGCTCTCAAGGTGCTCCGATTGTTGAATCATACTCTTCGGCTGCTTCCGTTAGCCCTCTGGAAGATCTGGTTTTGGTCACTCTCGCTTTGATGAGGACAGGAAGTTAGGGAGATCCTCGCAAAGGCATTTTCCGGTTTTTTGTACCGTTACCTTGCGCATGTTTTCAATGACTTCAGTACCAGAAGCTTCAGACTAACCTACAGCGACAAAGGAGTAGTGAAAACAAGATTATTGTTTACAGTTTCTTCTGTTTCTAGTAATTAAATTGACAAAGGCATATGTGTAAGGGTAGGGTGACCATACGTCCCGTTTTGACCGGGACAGTCCCGTCGTATCCCGTCCATATTATTAAAAAAAACACTATTTGTCCCGTTTTATAAAAGTCCAGGAGTTATCTTGTAAACCAAGTCTAAATTTGAGACATTTCATGCTAAAAAAGACATAGTTTTGTATGTGTTCCGTTATTTGTAGAGCAGTAAATCAACTCTTTACGTACTGCAACAACAATTTAAAGTTCCTGCTTCTTGAAGGGCCTCCCCGATGGCGCAGCGGTAGCGTAGTCGTCTTGTAATCAAGGAGCGCCGGGTTCGATACCCGATGGAGGCACTTTAAACTGTAGGTCCAGTCCCGATTAACCTTACTGTGCATAAAGTGGCGGAGTGGTTATCACATCGAGCTACGACGCCAGGGGTCCCGGGTTCGAATCCTGGCCTGGGCATGGATGTTTGTGAGTGTCCATTCATCAATTTCATCATTTCATCACTCATCCCCACCTTCGCAAATGAGCCAAAAGTGCCATAAAAAGCGAAGTAAAATATGGCAAATCAATCAATCAATCTTAAAGTGGACTTAAAACAACAAATCAATCAATCATTCAATCCTGCGTCTTGACACAACCTCAAAAGAAAAATCTAGAGTTGTGTGTCTGGTGGGGTAAGGTTTTCGGGGAGATTTATGAACGAATGGTGAAGAATAAAGCTGCTCACAAGAAGCTTATTTCTTCTGCTAAATACTTCTGGCATTACTCACTCAACTTCAGCATAATGGTTGATCAGAAACTATATGTAAGTCATATCGCGATTATAATAATTGATACCTTTTGACAATGGGAGATCATATTTCATCTATTATTTATGATGTATCATGTGATCCATACTTTAATAAATTATAAAAATACTTTTAAGATTAGGCCTAACAGATTTTCACGAAATGGGGGACGATCTTCTTGAGAATACCGTTTTTGGGTCAAAATATTATGGTCACCCTGTGTAAGGGGCAAGGGGCAAGGGGGAGGACTCGCCCTCCTCCAAATTCAGGTTATTGAAAATTTACAAGTTTATGGTACGTTTGTTAACCTCATGGAACCTGAGGAGCGAAGTATTTTTTTATGAGTTTGCAAATGTAACAGTTATTTATCAAAATAGTCCTGGACGATATTTTTGTATTGGCTTCAAAACTTGATTCCCCCCCCCCCCAAGTTTAGCTCCAAGTTCGATTCTGCCCCCCTCAAGTTAATTGAGTGAGTTGGTGTTTTAAGTCCATTTTATGCACAGTAAGGCTAATCGGGAATGTACCTACAGTTTAAAGTTGGATCCGAACCACTATGTGCAGTGGCGTCGCCAGAAATTTTTCTTAGGGTTGGCTCAAGGGTGGATAAAATATTTTTGGGTGGGCTCTCAGGGCCGGCCAGCCAAAAGAATTTTTCTAGGTGGAGCCACGTTTCATGAGGGTGCCTCCCCCTTTAGTTTAGTTTAGTTTAGTTTAGTTTATGTTTTTAATAAAATAAATTACTGCCTTGGTCAGCATATTTAGTTTTTCATAATCATGGAAACAAGGCTTAATGGTGTTATAATGGTGTTATACCTCTAATGCAATTATGACATACATTTTGTGTGATTTTTTTTCATTAGTGTTAAATAATTCGGCAAATATATTTCCTGTATTTGTAAGAAAAAGGAATATTATAAAATAAAGCGAAATACGCTTTCATCAATTAAAGAATAGCTTCTCTATGCTTTTACAAGACAAACTAAGCTTGTAAGCAAGCAACAGAATGATCGGAAAAATGATTTTCAACTGATAACATTAAAAAACAGATTCAATTTACCAAAACTCATTTAGTCACACTCGTATAAACCATTTTAATCAAATTTATTCAATAATATTTTCTCATTTTTGTAGGTTTTTCATTGTTTTAGGTGTATTAAATGTTTAATTTGATCATTTTGGAGCGCCAAAATGCGGTCACTCCGCTTGCTCCACCCAAGGGCAGAGTTAATATTAACGGTCGAAGTAGGCAGCCTTTTTAGGATCAGCATCCACCAGATTTAAACAATGGTTCTTGCAATCCACATAGATTGCTTTAGGCACTTCTTGTCTGAAAAAAGCTTGAACACCATGGAGTTCATTAGTGGTGATGTCACAAGAAGAGGACGAGCTGGAACTGAGTCTAGACAACGAGAGAACATGTTTTCTTCGTATCCAACTCAATGCTATTTTCATTCGGAAGGGGTAGCTTTAATTATTGTGACAGCAGTTATGAAACAAAATTATGATGTGTATCGTACATCAGTGTAAAGATGAGGTTTCGGAGAATACGACTATATGTTACGCATACCTTACAGAGGATAAGGTAAAGAATAACCAGAGTAAGAAAATCATGCATTTTCAAAACATTCCACTTCCGAGCACAGCCGAAGCCGACCCGAAGTTCACCCGATCTGAAGTCGGCCACGCTGCCGCTATGGATGGTGGGAAACCAGCTGCCTCAGGCGATTGAACGGACAACGCCCATTGGCTGAGATTGCTTTTGGAGCATTCGCTTTACTCGATTTCCTACTCCATTTATTCTTTACATTCTCATCTGTAAGGTATATGTTATATATAGACGTATTCTCTGAAATCTCATCTTTACATTGATGTACGATGCACATCACAATTTTGTTTCTTAACTGCTGTCACAATGATTAAAGCTACCCCTTCCGATCGAAAATAGCATTGAATTGGATACAAAAAAAAACACATTCTCTCGTTGTGTAGACTCAGTCCCAGCGCGTCGTCTGCTGTGACGTCACACTATTGGACTCAGCTCATTACGCTAGCACAGTGGCGGCGATTGGGTTCTAAAACCGGGGGTGCAAGGTGCCAAAACTAGGGGGCAGAGACAGTATATTTTCCTTTGTATGCAAGGTTTAGCTTAGTGCGAGGGCAAAACTGACGAAAAGTGGGGGGGGGGGGCAACCAGTGGCGTATGCTGGTTATAACGAGTGGGCAATCTCCGAACCTTGATTCATCCGCCCACTCCTGAAGTCTCTCTGCAAATTTATCTCAGCATGCACACAGGATTTATGAACATAATATCATATATGTGGAAAATTTTACCTTATTGTTGGCACCACTATCGATTAATTGTTGTGATTGCAGTTAATATACGTTTAGAATTTCAAATAATAAAACAAGAAAGTATACTAAACCTATAAATAAAACATGTAACATAAAATATGAAAGGAATGTGCTAGTGAAATAATCCATGTTGTTGGATTAAATGAAAATATTGGGTGGCGGAGAGGGGGGGGGGGCAGAATGTAGCCATGTTGTAAGTCCTTGGTTATCTCCACGCCGAAGGCGTCTTGTTAAATAATATATAATAATAAATATGTTGTTAAAGTTGCTTATTTTATCAGTAGATATGCCTTCGTATTGCAACTTTGCAAGCATGGCTATCTTTATTAAACGAAAAAACAAACAAACCTGGTTACATACATTAAAATTAAGAATTTACATTTCGGTATAGTTCCCTATGACAGCCCGATCTTTCGTCCACTTTAAACTTTTCTACCCCATTTTTCCAGTACGACAAACCGGTTTCAATGAAAGGTCATTTCCATTTTGTGAGAAAACTGAAAACGATTTTCTTCAAATACTTGTTCGCAAATTTTGCAGAAAGTAACATATATTGCCTTATTGTAATCACCCATGGAGGTCATTAATCCGCTACTGATGGTACAATGACACTAGCAACTTGATGCTGTATACTGTACAACCATTGTTCCACATGCTGATTTCCATTGTATGCAAACATCATATGGGTACTGCACTTTCCTAGGAGTGCGCTTGTGTGTATGTCATGAATTTGCCATTTTACGGCTTGTCCTCCTACAGAATTGGATGTTTACAACAGGGCAATGTAACTGCTAATCGTTTGTGTAACGAACCAGTAAGGTATAGGTAGGTGCTGCTATTCCGGTTCAGTCGATATTCTCTATTAGGAAAACTCACTCTTAAATACTGAAGACTGAAGTTCACTGTTCGCAACAGATATACAGGGTGACCAAGTAGGATGTGGAAATAACGAATTCAGCCCTTGACAGTGATGGACAAAGTCGTTGGCAGAAAATATTTAAATGGGTTCAAGATCGAACCACATAGATCGAACTAAAGTCTGATCATCATAATCAAAAAATGTTTGAAGAAAAAGAAAAGTATGATAAAATCCAGGTTGTAATACCTGGTATAGATTTGGGAAAAACTGCTAAAAGCAGTAATCCCAAATAAAAATAAGTAAAGGCCGAATCACACGGAACTGGATATCCAGTTAGTTGGCGCTGAAATGGCTACCTGCCCGGATGTGTTGGCTGCCTCGCTGGCTGCTTGACTGGTTTGGAGGAATATGACATGTTCTAATTCCTACTGGATTCTGTGGAACAGCCGATCAAAGCAAAGTGTGGGCATGTGAAGATAAATCTGTGAGTTTGCAAAGGGGAGTTTTTTTGTCTGTGGTTTCCGAGTGTTGGCTGTTTTTGTTAGTTTCTCAATAATAAAAAAAAGCAACGAGATGACGTGCAGTGCATTCGTGTTCAGTTCATTAATATTTAGGTAGGTATTTATGCAAAGCGATGAGATGTGTACGTGAGAAATAAAATTAGCCGAAAATGAAAATCCTTATTATTACAAGTGTATTAATTTTTTTTTTAAAAAAAAAAAGTGTGAATGAATCCTGCGAATCTCATGTATGAATATGCATACCCGAGTTAATTAAAAATACTTCTTCGGTACGCATTGATTACTATATTTTTTTGAGCCAATCATACTTTTCTTTTTTAATTTTTAATAAAAGCACAAAGCAGGTAATTCTTCTACAACATTCTTCAAATTTCTCGTCCATCTTTACAGTACAGATTATTTGCTCTGCGGAATGTCTTATGGGAACAAATGTCTATCGACAAGTACGCGGTAACAAGTATCGTGTGAGTCGAAAACTAGCAAATAGGTAGCCAGTCCAGCGCCAAGTAGGGTGTTCCTACTGGAATACCAGTTCCGTGTGATTCAGGCTTTAGTAATACCTGGATCGGGAAGGATTTTTTTTTGTGGATATCCCACAGTAGAGTCATAGAATAGTTAATTCTATGGTAGAGTCATCATCATAAAGGGCCTAATCATAGAATAGCTATGGCCTAATGAACACAGAACATTCCGCTACGCCACTGTCTCTCATTTTAACGCTCTATGAGAAGTTTCAGATTATTCACTGTTCCGAAACATCACATTCCATTCATTGTAAATGCAATAAAATACACTGATGTGCGTTAAGAATTGAACAAAGAAGTGGTGTTTCTTTCAAATTAAACATGATGTTTTAAACACATTGTTTTAACAAGCTAACACTTGTTTCAGATGAAACAGTAACGAATCGTGTGACCCGGTCGACTGCTGAGCCAAACGAATATGGCGGCCACCTGAAATATGACATATGCACATATTATCCTTGGTATGGCTTCCTAGGAAGCCATCTGTTTCATTGAAATTGTGTGGTGGATGTGATTGATGATCATATAAAAACTGCGAAACAGTAAATGTGTTGTTGAATCCTCGAGAACGTAGATTCGGCAAAATTCTTATCAAGAATGAATGGTGTTGTGTTTTAGTGATTGAAAAATCTAGTCTGTGCTACTAACCCCACAAGTCGTACATTTGTTTAGTGTGTATTGTCTATTCATTATGATTATTGTAAATGAGAATCTAGTCATGTGCGAATTTTTTTTCACCATATACGAAAGCCGAGAGATTTTCTCAGTTGTGCCATAGAGCAACCGTTGCTCAGTGGTTGTACTTTACGTACGTAGACAATGTATTAATAGAATATAATTGTAAAAGGTAAGGGTTGCATGCATCGGAGACACATTTCTTGATTTTTACAGAAGAAACTACTTACGGAAATGAGTTTCTCTAAGGTTTGCTACGTTCGTTGAGGTATTTCCTTGGTACTTGTTTACTATCCTTCGGACACATTTATTTATTTTTACAGAAGAAACTACTTACCGTAATAAGTTCCTGTAGCATTGTCGAACATCGGGAAGGTGTTTTGTGTGATGTGGGAATGTTTCATAGCTGAAATTCATGTTGTTCGTTGAAAATTAATTCTCCGACAGAGAATAGCTAGCCCCACGAACCATTGGTGCGTGGATAGGTTAGTTCTGTTAGGTTAGGAAACATAGTTAAAATTTGGTGTCGTGTTAGTATCAGGATATAGAAATTGGAAATAATTGTGAACCATTGGCGCTAGCCCCACGAACCATTGGCACGTGGTTAGGTTAGTTCTGTTAGGTTAGGAAACATAGTTCAAATTTCATCAAAACAACGTTGATACACCTTCAGGAGTGTTCCGCGAAGCAGATACGTAAGTACGAATGTCAAAAATTGAAGAAACGAAAAAATTAGAGGTTTCCGAAGGATAGTAAATTTTTACCAGGAATTCAACAACGAAAATCCCAAAGTGAGGAAAAATTAACTGGAGGAGTAAATCGATAAAAACCGATATCGTCCGGATATGCATAATTATTGAACGTACTGATGAAGCACATATTTAGGGGTGAAATGAATGCTAATGGAACCTAACCTAACAGGCCTAACCTTACCTCATAGGCATACCTCGTCCCCGTGAATGGTTTTTGGGGCTAACGTGAATGGTTTGTGGGGCTATTGTGAACAGAAAGTGTAAAAAGAAAATGGTACTTACCCGAAGAGATGTCGGCTGTCTGCAAGCACGGTTTTGAACGATGCACTAAATTATTACTGGGGATAAACGTATTTTACACTATCTACAAGTTTTTGGAACCTGTTCTTCTTCATGCACCAAACACACGCACAACGCACCGCGAACGCAAAGAAGCAATCACCACGCAGAACGCATATGAGCAAAGCACACACATTCACAACGCGGACACAAAGACGAACCTGCAATGTTGTTAACTCCCATTGGTTACCACCAAAAGGCAATAAGGAGGTAAAGTAGAGTCTAGCCAGTTTTTGGGGCTATCCGTGAATGGTTTGTGGGGCTCGCACCATGACGTGCGTTCCATAACACTTTGAGAAATGGCTTATTTTAGTGTAAAAATTGTTTCTAATCGTCTGAAAACCTTAATGGCACCTTCAAATATGTTCCGCAATGCACAATTCATAAGTACAAACTATACGAAACACAAAATATCCAATTTTAAAGTGTCTCCAATACAACGAACTGATACCATAAATTACTCTCTATATAAAAAATTGTGTTTGTTTTTGTGTAAAAAGCATAATGGCACCTTGAACTATGTTCTGCAATACACAATTGGTAAGTACGAACCATGCGAAACACAAAATATCCAATTTTAATGTGTCTCCGATCCATGAAACTGGTAATGAAGATTGTATTCGATGCATGCTTTCGTAGTTAGGTGGGTGGGGCCGTTTACCCACTGTACCCCCTCGAGAATCATGTCAAACTTTTTTAAACGAAAAATTTGAATGTTTTACGTAATGTAAAAGTGGTCCCAGCATTAGGAAAGCACAAACAACGGAGAATGGCCCACGTAAGTTAAAACTGCAATTTCGGAGTATTTTCGCTGCTTTTTGTTAGTAAAAACTGTTTGTATGCACATTAAAATATCGAAAGAACATGTTGAAAATAACTGCTAGTACCAATCCTAACCTAACTACGTGAAATTATAGCTGCTGTTGTGGAAAGTCGTTTTTGGTGCTATATTCACTTGCACGAAGCCTTCGGGCTGTTCTGCTACACTGTAAAGTAACACGCTAAGGTAACAGATATACTTTACTTCACAATAACACATTTCCGCGAGCTAAAATCAACTGAAAACATTCATAAACAACAAAATCTTCATAAACCATGCAAGATATTTCACTTTCTCCAGGGGGTACAACAGAGATTCAAGGGTACCAGGGAATGTTTGCCCAAGTTTCTTGTTTAACTCCGAATTTATCATGATGTACATACATTGTTTACATGGTTCGATTTTTAATTATGTCTGTTAACACATAATTGAAAGTCTTAGTGATTAGTTACTGTGTATAGTCCTACATCATTCTTTGCTTGCAAGCAGCCATTTATTTACTGTTTTCTTCGATACAGACTGCTGCTGCCATTTACTTCAAATGTGTGGTGTGCAAAGGGGTAATTCGTTGATAAATGGTTTCATTGTTAGTTTAAGCAGGTCAGGTTTAGGGCTCTTAGCATTAAAATAATGTCCCCAAATGCTTTAAACACCTGCTCACATAATATATGGTCTTGAGCATGAAACAAGCTTCGACCCTCACATGAAAATTTACAAACCCTCATGTCAGAGTCAACCGGAAACCAAGAACGCCTGCTCATGTAAGATACATGTCAAATCAAATTTCTCTGGTAAATAACACTTAGCTTCTACAAGCTATAAACTTACTCCAAAAATCGTTTTCCACATTCTAAAGCACTTCTTAGTACTTCTGTAAAACTTGCAAAAAATCATTAAACACTTGGAACTGTTACTAAAATATTAATGCAACTTGCATGCTCAGTGTCGACATACAATGCCCAGGAAATATTGCTTACAGTACATATCCTCCTTCCCTAGTCATTGATTTTTTTTTCCAAGATCTTGCATTTGGGGGGGGGGGAATCGCAAATTTACAGTGTGTGTAATTATGTATTTACAGTTGCATTTTAATATGTACTGTAACCGATAAGAAGATTTCTTCATATCCAAGCATATTGTGGTGCATGGTGCTATATACCTGCCTATCTTGCCATGATACATGTGTTTTTCTAGCTATGTCATGTGAATTCACTAGAGGTATACATGCATATATACTGCATCTTTCATGCAGTACATTTTTATGTCCCATGCATTTTACCTGTGATGGTTTTTCATTAACTGTTCATTAATTATATAACTGATATTGGGTGTTATGTGTAACTGCTTTTTTCTTGGGTCTCCCTGATCACTTAGTGGCAATATTATCACCTTGTAATCAAGGTGTCATGGATTTGATTCCCAGTGGAGTCAGTGCTTTGGATCCCACTTTAAACTGTAGGCCCAGTCCTGATAGCCTATACATGCATAAAGTGAAGTTAAATATAAAAATCAAGCCCCCTCCCTTTGGATAAAAAAAGGTAAAGTGCTCCCCTGTGCTTAGCACCACGCCATGAAGGCATATAGGAGGTGTGGGGGTAACGCCCCACACTTTCTTGATCTGGTTGTGAGTGGGGGTGATGTGAGCAGAACATAAGTTTTTCTTTCTTGCAGGTATCTGCTATTAAAATCAGTTCACCTGGTTAATGAGCAATTTCATTTTTATATCAGATGGTTATTAGTAGGAGCTCAGAAGTTGACTATCCCAGTCGACTATCGCTAACCAGGCTGGGTCCAATTCGAGTCCCGTGTCCCTGTTCAGGTTGTCTTTTTCCCCGTGTATGGCTATTCCTTCTTTGATGAGACGGTCCCAGTAATTTGATGATTTATTGTTGATCTCTGTGGTTGTGAAGTCAATTCTATGGCCCTCCTAGATTGAATGTTCTGCTAATCCTGATTTTTCCGGATGAAAATTCGTTGTGTAGCTGGCATGTTCTTTGCATCGCTGTTTGATTGTCCTCCCCGTTTGTCCAATGTAGGCTTTACCGCAGGCACAGGCGATACGGTAAACCCCGGTTGTCTTCTGTCCTAGGTCGTCTTTGGGGTTTCGAAGTCGGCTTCTGACTTTCGATGGCGGTTTGTGGATGGTCTTGACTGGGAGCGCGGACGTCAGAGAAACACCACGTGATTGGCCCGCCACCTACACCGGACCCTTCCCACACCAAATACATATAACGTCACCCTGGCTTATCTCTGCACTTCATTCTCTGAAGATGAGAGTGACGTTAGCTCTCGAAAGCTCGGAAGCCTTTCCGGAAATCACCTGGCTGATTGCCCGAGAAAACCTTTTCAATATTCGCCGCCAGGAAAGCTTCAAGAATATGTATTTGTTTTCATATTTTTACTTCATTTCATGCTATCAAATACATTTTAAAAATCGTGAGACAACTGGTAAAAGAAAATACTGAAAAATGACCTCAATTAAAAAAAAAATGCAAAAATAAAAACCATGTTTTCTGGTTCTAACTGAAGTGAACGGACTACTGTAAGATTTAGCATTGTCTTCAATAGTAACCTCCTGGTCCTAGTTATTGTTGAAATTTTCATATTGGTCTTTATTTATTAAAGTGTTTTGTGCAGTTACAGGATCTGTTGGGAAAACAGTCTTTGAGTTGGAATCATGGAGGTAACTACGCGTAGAAAACCAGGAGTGAGGCTGGAATCAACAAGTGGAGAAGTTGTGCCTATATCCTGTAATGCCTCCTCAATTGGAAGTGAATCAGGTAAGTCAGCTTGAATTCATATTTAGTTCAAGGTGTGTACTAGTGTGGAAAACCTGGAATAAATCAGGGAATTTACCTTTTCTGGAAAAGAGACAACATTTTTGCACTAAAAGTAGATTTTTTAACAATGAAAAATAAGGGGTAGCAAGTGATTGTAAGTTTGTGCAGAAAATGCATACATATTCAATACTCTAGGAAAAGGGATCACGTTTTGAAATATTTTCATGTAGAAATCTATTGCAGTAAGTGGCTATTAGAATTTACGACTTTCTTGTTGCAATTTTTGGGCTGTGTTTGATAGATATTACAGGGAAAAAAGGAAATTTCAGGCAATTTGCGTGCATTTTGAAGTGTGCAAGAGAAAAGTTGCAAAATGTACAAGTGATTCATTCCCATTCCTCAAAAAAGATTCAGTTCAGAAACTTGTTCCTCTCGTCCTTATGACGAGTCAGTCTGTTACAAATTATGGATCCTTTGAATTTCTGTCTACATAGTCTCGTAGATTGGATTTTCACTTTTTTATACTGTTTTAGATAGAATATCAAAATAAAGTTGTAGTCCAGCTGTACTGATTGGTGATCAGGGTGGGTAAAAATCATGATTTTTCATTTAAATCAATCTTATGATTTTTTAAAAAAAACATGCTTGAAATGTCTTGTATGATTATTGGCACCATACATACAGGACCGGATTAAGACTAAATTGAGCCTGATGCTTGAAATCTTTGGTGAACAACAAACACAACGACGTTATAGTTATGTCACAGCGCAAAGAATAATAGTAACTGTATAATAACTAACGCTGTGTCTAGGCGTCTGAATTTGGGGCTCCAAATTTCATTCTAAGATTTATTTTCAGGTTAATATAGCAAAAGAAAACTGTTCAGCTTTCGGAAAATTCAAACTTTAGGCTAAAAGACTAAAAATCGGCAACTTACGTGTGTGAGTATGAGTACTCACACACGTAAGTTGCCGATTTTTAGTCTTTTAGCCTAAAGTTTGTATTTAATTGTGAGTAATTCGCACATTACCAGTATGTTTTTCGGAAAATTCTCGTCTGTTTTCATCTGGGCCTATTTCAGGAATTGACCTAATGCTGCAGTGTCAATAGCACCCACCTTAATCTGCCTTCATACATATAGATATATCTTTTTTTGTAGGAAAGCTCCTTTGAAAAAGAATGTTGAATGTGTTAATGAAACTATAATAATTTCAGTAACTTTCTTCCAGTGAAGAAAAACATTCTGATGTGCCACTTAATTGTAACTTAAACTTTTTTTTAATAGTCTTTTTACGTGAATTTTGGCAATTTTTTTTAATGATAGTTTGCAAATATCAGCTGCCATGTTTATTTACAGCTTAATGATAATGTCACTATGGTTCAACATGATTAGCATTTTGTATATTATTCTCCAAAAAATGTTGCCTATAGAAAGCATTGCATTTTAAATCAAGAGATCTTTATGTGTGTTTGCTGTTTACATATTACATATCCTTTCGTATGAACTTCACCTCATGAGTGCATCTATTTTTTCCCTTGCTCTTCCTATCTTAGAGCCTAATGAACATCATTGAATATTATTTTACAGATCTTGGCCTTGTTGGCATTTACATTTTGGTGTAGGAAGACAAGAAATGTTGTTAGCAAGATTATACAAGTAGTGTATATTTTTCTTAAAGAAAGTTAGCCTGGCTGATATCGGTTGGTACTGCATAATAGTAGTAAGTACATGAATAGTACAGAAATCGAATACAGTGTCGTAGAAAGTGCTGCTTTATTGTTTATATAAGCACACAGCATCTGGAGAAATTCTTGTTGCATGTGGTAATTATGTAGCAAATCTGCTGGAATGTGAAAACTTTTGTATGATTTATGGAAATAACTTTGTTTATGACATTTTCTGTTGTTTTTAGATCGCGTAGATATGTTATGGTGAAATTATGTACCTCTGTTACCTTTGCCTGAAGGCTAGACACAAGTGATTATAGCACCTGATATGTTTGAGGCCGCTTGTAATTTTACATTAGCCTTCGAATTTTCATGTGTTTTTGTGCATGTAGAACGAAATTTGCTTTTAAAAAAGTGGTAATAGTGAATATTCATAGTAGACCCTTCTCATCTTAGATCATACAGCTGCTGTCCACTAACCATCAAGGATTTTGCTGAAAAAAATATATGTTAAAGGACCACATGGCACATGTCCACAAATAAAATATTTTTATTTTCTGTTGATTTGTTACAGTGTTACAAGCTCACAAAGTGAGACACTATCTGGCAAAAAAATCTCCGGGAGAGAAATATTTTCAAACCACTATAAATCAAAAACAAAATATGGTAAAGACTTAAGGGGATGAGGGACAATTTCCCCGAGGTCCTTTCTCTCTGAGGCAGGTGGAGAGCACTGTTGCCAACTTAGCTCTTTTGGAGCCAGATTTGGCTCTTTTGTACAGTCGTTTGGCTATTAACTGGCACCTGCCCCACTATGATGCCATTACTGGCTGCGGACCCACAAAGACCAACTTTTGCCATGAGCATACATTTTTGTGACGTGATATTATTAAATTGGCTGTGACACCCCACCTCTCTTACCTCACCAGCTACTTTTATAAATTTCCATGGCTGAAGTGAAGATGGCAATATTGTTATCCGGGAATACTTTCTTTTCTATTTCATACGACCATCTGTGGAATATTGAGATCATCTTAAAAAATCGCTCCCACGTGCAACATGAACAGAAATTTATACTCTGTTGTATAGTCTACGTTTTTTTTTTAGTAGCAGAGCCCATTCTGATGATATTGAAATAAATGCGCAACTGGTGAGAAATTGTCAATTCCCCTTAAGGTCCTCTTTATTTGAAAGCTTGTTCAAAGCACTTCCAAAACCTTATTAATGAATTAAGGAACATATTCATGAAACACTCTTTAACTCTAAAATTAAAAATCAAAATCCATTTGGACCTTTTTTTTTTCTTCTTTGAGAAATCATTTTCTCAAAAACACCCATCTCAAAATTTCTGAAAATTGTACAATATAGTCTTTGGTTACTGTACTTTCGGAATGTGCAATCAGACGGCAATATTTTTGTTTATAACCAGGGAGAATTTATAAAAAAAAATCCTCCCATGTTCCAACATTTTTTGTTTTTTTACTGTAAAATATGTTACACTGTCATCACTGTTTCTGGCTGCTGCTTATCAGGAAACCTGTAGATCATCAAACGTATTGATAATATTTTGTGCATAAGTGCATGCTCGCTTGTGCATATGAGTATGCATAGTGGTAAGGAACCACTTAAAATAGGGCCATTCAATATCATTTCGAACAACCCTTGTCACATAATAATTTTTAAAAAATATTAATAACTTATTTCTATATCCTGTAAGTGTTCAAAATCGAAATTTCAGACTTGCATGTAGATCTGTTGGCCATTTTTAATTTGTTGGATGCAGTGATTTTAGTTTTCAAACGTTTATGAAAATCTATATAAATTCTTGTATAATTTCATTGGTAAATTTAAGATTTTTTCTCTGCCCTCTATTTTGGGTCATGGAGAGTCAAGATTGTTTTAAAAGAAAATCTTCAATTTTGGAGAGTTTATCAAAAAAAGGACCACCCAGGCAACTCATATATTTAACAATTTTCAAACTTATTTATTGTAGTGTAGCATGGAAACTACTAGTTTTGGAGCAAAAATAGTTATCAAGAAAATGAAAGGGCATTTATTTCTGAAGAAAAGTAATTTTGGTTTTTTACATATCGATTTTCATAAATGTCTGAAAACTGTAAGATGTAAGACAGATCTACATCAAGTCTAAAATTTCGATTTTGAACACTTGAAGGATATAGAAGTAAGTTATTAATATTTAAAGAAAATATTGTGTGACAAGGGATGTTCGAAAGGGTATGGAATGGCCCTATTTTAAGTGGTTCCTCACCACTACGCACACACATACGTACAAGCAAGCATGCATGCATGCACAAGATGTTATCAATAATATGTTTGATGCTCTACAGGTTTCCTGATAAGCAGCAGCCAGAAACAGTGTTGACAGTGTAACATATTTTACACTAAAAACCCCAAGAATTGTAAAACATGGAGGAATTTTTTTAAAAAAATCTCCTTGGTTGCACACAAAAATATTGCCCGGTCTGAATGCATCTCCTGCAAGTACAGTAACCAAAGACTATATTGTTCAATTTTCAGAAATTTGAGATGAGTGTTTTTGATAAAATGATTACAGAAAGAGGTCAAAAAGGATTTTTAAAAATTTTTACAAAGAATTTTCTACATAACGTTAGAAGTTAGTGCAGAAATGGCATTGCAAATATTTATTCCAGGTTTCATATTCTGTCATCACATCAAAACTCATATCCTGTGGTCCTTCAGTTAAAATATATATATATATATATTAGAACTTTGAAAAAATTTCAATTTTTTGTATTTTGATTCTTAATTTTAGAGTTGAAGAGGGCTTCATCAATATGTTCGTTAATAAGGTTTTGGAAGTACTTTGAACAAGCTTTCAAATAAATCAAACCATAAGTCTGTACCATTTTTAGTTTTTGATTTATAATGGTTTGAATATTGCATTATTTACCTTGCGTAATTTTTTTTATCAAATAGTGTCTTTCTTTGTGAGCTTGTAACACTAACGAAACAACAGAAAAGGAAAATATTTTATTTTTGGACATGTATCATGTGGTCTTTTAACATATATTATTTTCAGCTGATTTTGAAATTCGAAGTTGACATATTTATTACTTACCTGTATGATTTGAGATGAAATGGCCCAGTAACTAATGGACCTGTATATTTAATTGAAAAACACAAGGTTCAAAAGCAAAAATAATGCCAATAAATATGTCTGGAAAAAACCTTTTTGGTACTGGAAAAGCTGGAAATGTTAGAGAATTTCATTATCAAAAAAACACAGCAATCCTGTATTAGAAGTAATACCGATATTACTAAATTTTACCATAATTGTGTATTATTTATGCAATAATTCTTACAATTTTTAATGTACAAAAGGATTCTTTGTAAACGATTCGTCAGTATTGGGCACTTAAGTAAAAACTCATGATACCCATTCCATCTGTTCACTTTCCCTTCTTGTTATTACTTTTAACATGTGAATTGAATATATATTATAAAAACTTGCTTAAGGGGGATTCTAAGCATGATGTTTCACTTCTTACATGAATCTTTGAATACATGAATTACTGTAATGACGTGGTTTGGAAAATTTTGGTTCTTGGTCTGGAAAAGTTGGGGAATTTTGTAGACAACCTGTTAGTTCATTGCGTTCTAGTTAAGCTTTAAGTGATGAAGCCAGTACAAGGTCCCCACCAAGGGTAGAAAAATACATTCGCCATGGCACCTGAAAAATTTCGCCTAGCACATGAATTTTTAAAATTAGTTCTAAAAAAATTGTTTTAAATACTTAAACAGTTCGATTACGGAAATTTCTATTACCTTTTTTAAATAATGGGTACAGTTAATGTTTTTTAATGCTTGTGTGTTTTGTGCAGTAGCAGCTCGTGCCTAAAATAACAGGTGAAGAAGTACATTTATAGGCAATGAAAAACAAATAGTAAGTGTCAGTGCCCCCCCCCCAATTTAAAACGTCTTTCTTGTCTTCATCCGTCCATCTGGAAAATGGTGGCTGCAACAAATTACACACTGAGAGTAATTTACTGGGTTCATCGTACAAACCACAGCTCAACACATGAACACAACACACGATAGAAAACGCGAAACACACACGCGGAACAAGATCTCGCGAGAACGCAACAATTTTGCCCAACCACTGTATGCAATGTTTTCTGTCGACGAGAGAACTGCTGCACCTAGATGGCGACACCCGTTCAATTCCAACGCTAGGTGACGTCACTGTTGCCATGACAACCGGCTAAAGTCTTCCGTAACCTGGCGGCGTCTGCTCTTGGTTTGTTTATGCTACGACGAATTCTTCACGTGCGTAGCGCCGAGCGGCGTATTATTTGAGTATTATCATGGGCGTTCTGCTGGGAAATAGTTTAATTTAACAAGCAAATGAAAAATGTCAATATTAATTTGAAAATTAGGTGAAAACATCTGCACTTGTTGCACTTGGCCAGCCGCCACTGGTTTTGTGTATCATGTACATAATTAAATATGAACAATAAATATGCCATTATAATTTTTTGCTCTGGGGCTCGCCCAGCTTCAAATCAATGGGTCCCAGTGGGTAAATGGTGGCCAGTGCATGGTGCCGATCACATCACCTCCAAAATGTCTGAGATCGAGAATATGTGCAGCCTTATATATCCCCTAAATGTGCCTTCATGGCATGGTGCTGTATGCACTCATAACTTTAAACCTTTTGTCTATTCCTGTATATATATTTACATATAATTAATGTAGATTATGTAAAGTAAATATCAAACTATGTAGTTTCTTTTTCTAAGGCAACACCTATTGCAGCCACCTGCTGAATGAACTACAGGTTGGCACATGAAAAACTGGTAGCATATGCTGCTGACCCAGGCTGTTTTTTTGTGTGCCACCCTGTATTATTGTGCTTCATTGAACATTAGCAATTTTTTGTCAGATGGTTATTAGAATTGTTGAAATTTTAATTGTTGAATATACATAGTCCATCCCTATTAAAGTGTTTTTTTCAATTACAGGATCTGTAGCACATGGGTTGGAATCATGGAGGAAGCTGGATAAGACCCAGAGTGAGGCTGTAATCAATAAGTGGAGAAGTTGCCCCTACATCCTCTAATATGGGCCTCTACATTTGGAACTAAATCCGGTAAGTCAGCTTGAATTCATGTTTACTTCATTGAGTTCAAATTAAGCTTGAAGTGATGAAGCCAATAAAGTCCACCACCAACATAAGTGTTGTTAACTTTAGTGGTATTCATCAGTAGCATATCCTGAAAATGTGACCTAGTTTTCCCCAACAAATCCTATTTATTGTACATATTTATTATACAGGGTGACACAGGAAAGTGTACTCATCTTTGAATGAACATTACACAGTTAATTGCACACCAAACAGTATTTTTTTTGTTGTATAATGTGTGTGATCTATTGCCATTTATTTTACAGTTATCTGGCAGTGATAAAAATAATTTCCTTTTGCCGGGGATATTTTTTTGTTGAGGAGGAAATCCCCATTGATTCGCACAAGTCCACAAGAATATCCCCTTGCATAGCAACAGTTCGGCTTCATCCACTTTGTTGTATTCCTTCATTTCTGCTCTTCTGAAACTTTCGGTCTGCCCTTCACATATGCAGCCAGTAGTGCAACTATTCGTATTGAGGTGCAGTAGATCACTCAGGAGACATTGAAACGTGTGTGGGGCAGCTTCACTGGAAAATGGATATCACCTTCCAGATGTGATTTTCTCTACGTAACACAAATGGCATTACTTCCCACACCTATTCAAACCCCAGGAATAAAGTTTGGTGTCACATTAACTGTATACTGTTAATTAAAAAATGAGTACACTTCCCTGTGTCACTCTGTATAACCCCCATCTGGATTAATTAGACGTAATAGAAATAACACACGAATGCTGGCATTCAAGTAAAGCAAAGACAGGAATCCGACAACTTCAGATCTTCCGGTAATTTTAATATTTTTCATAAAATTTCCCGTTCATATAGCAACACTGCCTCTGCCAGGTACAGCACACAATTAGAAAGAGCTTCGCCAATACCATTTCCAGCGGTGAACTGACCGTGCTGGGCCACATGTTCTTAAATAGCTGCCAGCCTTCTTTTTCTTCAGCCTCTCGCCAGCCCCCATGGTGGAGTGGTTAGCACATCGTGCTATGATGCCAGGGGTCCGGGATTCGAACCTGGATATTTGTTAGTGTCTATTCATCATATTATCACTCATCCCCATCTTTGCAAATTAGCCAAAAGTGGCACAAAAAGCGAAGTAGAATAAAGCAAATAAATCAATCAGTCCTTCAGCCTCTCTGCATACAACCAGGAAGGAAACCGGGTCATCAGAAGGGTACATTGGACAATGATCGGTGGCGTTCATAAACCAATATTGTAAGCTCTACTTACAAGACTGGTTTATAATAGTGTACTTAAATTTTGGTTTAAAAGCTTATGTAAGAAATTTTCCACGTGTTAAAGGTAAATATATGGGGTGTTCCATGTAGGGCTACAGTAAAATGAATTATATTTTCTTTACTTACAATGATCTATTTCCAAAACTTCTTACATACGAGGGCAAATCAAAAAGTCTTTGCGCCTAACTATTTAAAGCCATAAAAGAAAAACAAGATATACACAATCTTCTACGTACTTTTTGCTATTTTTCCACATTGTCACCACACCTGTTGAGGGACTTGTCCCACCGTACCACAAGCTTTGCAATGCCCGTTGCATAGAAGGCGACAGGCTGATCACGGAACCAATGACTAACAACGTTCTGCACTTCGGTGTTGTCGTTGAACCTCTGTCCTGCCAGGAACTTTTTCAATGGACCAAAAAGATCGTAAACACTACCATAGGAAATGCCAAGTTCAGTGGCAATGTCCTTGAGATGATAACGTCGATCAGCTTTCACGTTTTCATCAACACTGGTAATGTCCGGTGTCAGCAAGGAATGAGGTTAGCCTGATCGCTCATTGTCCTCCACATTTTCCCGTCCATTTTCAAACTCCTTGCACCACCACTGCATACTTCACACTGATAAACACTTGTCCTCATACACTGGCTCTATTTCCCTGTGGATATCTGTGGCTGTTTGTCCTATGCACCATAAAAAACAAATAACACTTAGCTGCTCATATGGCGTGGACTTCCTGAGCACTCCGGCCATCTTTGCCAACTGATAACAGCGCCGTTTCTTGGAATAAATCGGAAGTTACAATACGGCCGTTCCAAGAAAAGCTTGCTGCATAGCTTTGGTAATAACACTTGTAACTAGCTAGAAAAAAAAAAAATAGGCACAAAGACTTTTCGATTTGCCCTCGTACATAAACTCAAAAAGGTGTAGTACATAAACTCAAAAAGGTGTGGTACATACCTAGTACACTTCAACCATTGATGGCATGGCAAATGTCCAAATTTTATTCCACCTCAGCCCATATGTTCTCTAGCATTTGTGGCATCACATTGTTGATTGTAGCATGAATTCTTTCATATAAGTCGGGTATATCTCAAACATTTGTAACATACACCTGGTCCTCAAAACCCCAAAAGAAAAAGTTGAGCACAGCAAGGTCCGGTGACAATGGTGGCCACGTCATGAATCGAGATCCTCTCCCAATCAATCCATTGCATTGAAATTGTTATCGAAGAAACTCAGGACTTCTTTGGCAAAATTGCATGGGACTCCTATCTTGCTGGAAGATTGTTCCTTCTGAAAGTTGAGGTATAGCGTATTTCTGTAACATGCCCATGCAAAGATTTCAAATCTGCAAGTGTCAAATCACTCTCTTGTGGTGTCCATATGGTGACTGTGCAACTCACCCATTCGTGCCACATGGCCTGCCCACCTAAGTCTTCTTGATTTAATTATTCTAATAATATCTGGACATGAATACAAATTATGTTGAGCATTTGTAAAAATTGTGTAAGTAAATCTCTATATTCCGACATGCATTTTACAACTTACTGCAAGGTTCTATGTTGATTAATTTCCTAAATATAGCCTTTTGAAGTCTGATGATTCTTTTTGATACACCCTGTATAATCCCCATCCACCCTAATTTTCTCACGTTGTTTCGAAGTTTTTATGTTTTCATTATTATATGCAATAGTAAAACATATCATCAGAAAACAGTGGTTGAAGAGTAATACCTCATTCAAATGTTACATCACATATCATTATAATGATATACATATTTTTTTTTAATTTTTTTTTTATACATAACATTTGCTTTTCTGACTTTCAAGATATCTACTTTTGTGTGGATGTTTTAAAGAATTCAACGTTACTCGCTTTCTTTGCCATACAATGTACAATGTACCAGGCTGAGATGAATTTGAATATTCACTGTTTATACCTAGAGGCACAGTTCACTTAGATGCCTTTCTAAAATTATTTATGTGTACGAGTAAATATTCACTGTCACATCTGGATACGAAACTTTATTAGAAAGAAATTTCTTGTCACTTACTGTAAGTTTTCTTCTCTTTACTTTTGCCACCTTCAGACAAAACCAAAGGTTGTTTCAAGTCCTGTTTATACTCAGATAGGCATATTGGAACGAGACATACAGTTTCAAGTGGCACCTGTCAGGGATCAGATCCAGAACTACACCATTGAAGAGATTCTCGATTGCAAATAATGGGACTTCTTTTCAACCCCCATCTTTTTTGTAACAATTTGAAAATTATCAACTCGGACATGTATTAACAAATTGTCAATACTGTGAAACTATATATGTTTCCCTGTCACTGCTAGAGAGTGATCTACATGCAGCCATTGTTTCTTATCAGCTGGTAGTGGGTTCGAATTGTGTAGGAGCCTATGGAAGAGCAATACAGGACAGAGCCTGGAATGGACAAGTGGAGACGTTGCACCTTTGCCCTGTGATGCATACCCTGCAATGGGAACTAAATCACGTAACTCATCTTTAATGCTTGAGGGTAAGATAGTTGTTTGCATCCTTTTATTTTGGTGTTTTTGTGTTTGTGTATTGAATTTAATGAAGGTAAGACTTTACACAGTTTTAGTTTTTTTTACAGGGGAACAGCAAAAGGTGTGTGGTTCAAAATCTATTTTACCTTCAAATCTCATGCACTATACTTTTGTCTTTTATATATAAATAACCACTTTCAGAACAGTAGTACTGTATCTGATAATATTTATACTATTGAATTTTTTTATGGCACATTCATTTTTGTCATTCTGAAAATAGCAACCAATTTATGTCAAATTTGGTCATTTCTTTTTTCACGTTGTTATTTGAGATATTACAGGTAGTCTAGCAGGCAAGGAAAAGTCAAGAAATTGTGCTTTTGGTCAAATATTTTGCTATTTTTTACAGTATAGTGAATTTACATTGTTATATACATGTACTGGGATTTGATAAAATTGAATATTTGGAAATCTAAAATTGTATTAATTTGTGGTTAAGATTTGTTCATTGTATTTAAGGGGGAGAGGGACAATTTCCCCTAGGTCCTTCTCTCCGAGGCAGCTGGAAGCACTGTTGCCAACTTAGCTCTTTTGAGGCCAGATCTGACTCTTTTGTGCACTCGCTTTGCTGCGAACTGTGGCACCCACCCCCTGCCACACTATGCATCACTAGCCCCGGAGATAGACCAACTTTTGCCATGCATATACATTTTGCACGTGACGTGATATTATTATATTGGCTGCGTCGTCTCACCTCCCCCCCTCTTACCTCCCCAGCTACTTTTATATAGTGCCTTGACTGAGGTGAAGATGACAATATTGTTATTCGGTAATCCTTTATTTTCGATTCACACAACGATCGGTAGATTTTTAAGATGGGTGATGCCGTCAGATCTAGAAGGTGAAAACTAAGAATAGATTGTCATCACTTTAAAGTTACCGGTAATAGCAGCACCCCCTCCCCACCCTCGTGACAACTAAAATTACCATGAGAGGCACTTTATCCAGCCTTCGTAAATCTAGCTCACTGAAAGTCAACTTAGCTCTTTTATGCACATCAGGTTTGGCAACACTGCCAGGATGGCTGTAGGAGGCAAGGAGAAATACATTACGCTTATAGGAGAATTATTTTACTCGTTCCATTGAAGATGATATTTGCGCTAGAAATAGTCGGAACTCCCATTTGTTTAGCCGTAACTTCAATTTGAAGTTGTCTCTCCATAAGGAATACATGAGATTCTGTAAGTACGTATTCATCACATTTTTCAAACATGGTATCTATCTTAATAATCAACTTTAAAAACTGCTTCCGCTTGATGGGGAGAAATTCATACTCTCAAATTATGCGTGGATTTTCTTTAGTAGCAGTGACCATATTTAAATAAATGCATGCCTAGTGCGAAATTGTCCCTCCTCACCTTAAGTACTACATTCTTGTATGCATGAAGTTTTGTAAAAATATTAAATAAAGTAATGTGCCCGTTCCCCATCCGGGATGAAGTCTGAAGCATTAATTTTTACATGCATTAATAATTAATTAAAGTCTAAATATCTTGTTAAATTACAGCTTCAGTTTTTATCTTAACCAGCCTCGTGGTAGGGGTTTTTCATTGAATAAAAATATCTATTTTCTTAATTTTGCAACAATACCTAAGAAGGGGGCGATTAAATGTTAAGAAAAAGGGAAAATAAGGTTAAGAAAATGAAAAGAAAGGTCAAGGAAAAAGTCAAGAAATTTGGATTTGTTATTTTGGTAGAAACCCTGTATTATTCCTGAGGGTTACATAATTTGAATTACATCTTTGCGCTGATACAAGTTAATCATAAGGAATGTCAAATTGTTAACTAATTTTAATTGGAATATATCTAGCGTTCCACAAGTAAAAAAGTCATGGAATATTATCTAAAAAATTCGAAAACCTGGATAAGGTCAGGGAATTTCATTTTTTTTTCCAAAACACCTGGTAAAATTGGGGACTGTTAAATATGATTCTTGTAATTTCAGTGAGAAAGGAAGATTGAATTTTGCACATATTTGTAAACCGTATTTGATACAGCAAGCTTGCTAATCAAGAGATACTGAAGCAACCCCTTTGCTAAAGCCCAACAGATCATCCAATTATTTCTTTATATCAAATAGCTTGTTACATTTTGATAAGGAAAATGAAACTTATGTACCAATATTATAATATAAATCTCCATTTTTTTATTTCCAGACTTTATATAGTATAATTTTACAACAGAACATGATCAAAATTATAATAATACTATTTCAATATATCCCGGGTTAGAATCCTGGCCTGGGCATAGATGTTTGTGAGCGTCCATTCATCAATTTCATCATATCATCACTCATCCCCATCTTCGCAAATTAGCCAAAAGTGGCACAAAAAGCGAAGTAAAATAAAGCAAATCAAATCAAAAACTATTTCAATATAATATTTTTTGCAAAATATAAGAATAGTGAAATTAGGGTCCTCCCTGATGGCATACTGGTAATGTCATTGCCTTGTAATGAAGGGTCCCACGTTCGATTCCCAGTGGAGGCACGTAGTGGTTCGGATCCCACTTTAAACTGTAGGTTTGGTTGCAGTTACTCTTTTATGCACGTAAAGTGATATTAAAACAAACGTTAGGGTGAATTCTGCAATTTTGTTGTTAATTTTATACCTGTTCTTCATGGAACATTTAATATTTTATTGGTATCAGTGAAATTTGCATGTTGGGCCCTCTGCACTGAACTCTTTTCTACCTGCACAGTTGCAGGATCTGCAGAAAAACAGTCTTCGGGTTGGAATCTTGGAGGAAGCTGTGGAAGGCCCAGAGTGGAGAGAAACACTTCTGCCCTTTGATGCATCTTCTACAACTGAAACTAAATCAGGTAGTCAGTTTGAAGTCATGGAGTTAAAGTTAAGATTCAAGTGATGCCAATACAAGATCCCCACTAGAGTACTGCATGATACTGCTTTCTCTCACTTGTACTCGTTCAAGTCTCCCACGCTCGAGCGTTTACAATGAAATATCATTTTAATATGACAATAATCATACACACGTATATATGTAAAATATCAGCCTTGGTAGTTTCAGCCCATAATCATCTACACTCTGTAAAAAAAAAATAGCATCACTTCATTATTTTTGGTCGTCAGTATTTCGCTCGTGAATTATCAGTTGTTTTATTGATTTAATTCGATTTGTTTTCCTAACAATTATATAAAACACTATATCTGTACAATATATTTTTATTATTTAAGTTATAGTTACGTACATAATTCACTTGACAGAACTTATAACAAAATTATTGCAAATATAGCTTGTGGAACGTTTTCGCACAAAGACAATTTTTACAAGTGAAAAGATTGAACAAAGGTTTTAAATGCATCATGATATGTCAATTTGAAATGATAGTAAGTAAATACATTGACTAGTACTTTGTGTGGGCACCCCTGGCCTTCCTAAGTGCTTCCAACCTTCGAGGAATGCTATGAATGAGATTTTGACAATATTTGACCTCAATTTCATTCCAAACATGTACAATTGCTGCCACAAGTTCCTCTTTGGACATATACGTGTGACTACCAAGTTTTTTGCACATAATAGCCTACAGGTTTTCTATAGGATTCATGTCTGGAGAGTTGGGCGGCCACCAAAGTCTTTCAATATTCATATCATGAAACCAGTTATTCACCACCTGAGCACGGTGACAGGTTGCATTATCGTCTTGAAAAATAAAGTAGTCCAAATTTTGTCCAGAAAAATGATCTCCTGCAGTTTGTAGAACTTTCCGATTCAGGATTTCCAGATATTGATCAGCCTTAACGGTCCATGTGCAAATATGCATCCTGCCAATCCCTTTTGCAGAGAAACATGCCCAAATCATAACACTGCCACAAGACTTTTGACTCTCTAAACTACAAGATTTTGCAAGTTCTTCTCCCTTCCGCATCCACAGTTTAACTGAGCTGTCATTTCCCAGCAATTTAAATCGTTTTTCATCAGAAAATATCACATGTTCCCAATCTGTATCATTCCATGCGCCATAACGTGTGACAAACTCACGTCTAGCTTTTGCATGTGCGTCAGTCAGTCTGGGTTTTTTACGTGGGACGCGTTTAGAAACACCCTATCTCTTTAGTCGGGATACTACAGTAGCATGAGTAAGATTAACTCCCACCTTATTTTGAAGTTTATGTGCAATTTCGCGTGAACTCATTCCTCTGTTCTTCAGTGCCATGTCCTTTATCATACGATCCAGTCAAGGTGATGTCTTTTTCTTTCTGCCAAAGTGACTTCTCAGTGATGATTTTCCATGTTGTTGTTACTTTTGCAGGCAGCGGCTAACTGTGGATTGATGCCGTTGAAGTTGTCGACCAATTTCTCTCTGAGAATGACCATCCATATGCAAAGCAAGAACCATTCCTTGCTTACGTGGTGAAATGTCACACTTTCTTCCAAATTTTTTTTTTCGAGAAAACACTCTCAAATACACTACACACCACCAGAACACTTCACAAATATGATAACATATCCAAACTGTCAATAATGAACATGTAGTTTGCAACATAAAACACGTCACAAGTTGCACTACTAACAATCGTTTTACAGATTCCTGACAATTGATTACAAAGCCTTGCAGCAGTAACTGATTGCAACACCCTCTAGCGGACACTCCAAATACTAAATCAACAAAAGAATAACACCACACTATGCAATGATACCAGACCAATGCTTCAATCAATTGATTTCAAGTTGTGCAGGAAAGATGCATGCATGCGAAACTCAAAATTGTCAACATCCGTAATAAGAATACAGTGATGCTATTATTTTTTTACAGAGTGTATTTTCATATGTCACTGTGTATTGGTAAGATAGGCTGAACTACTTTTTAACATGGGGATGAAGACCATATTCACTTGAGTTTCGATTTCACTGCGTCTCTCACTTCACGATCCATATTTGAGGGCAAACTACAATAGATAAATTACAGTTATACATGTACTACTGGGTTTCGAGCAGTGAGAGTTTTATTCGCTGGAGCGAAGAAGGTCTCGATTCTGTATGCTATCTAGCATTGTCCCTGCAAACCACTGGTGCTAGAGTGAAATCCTGTCCCTACAGTACTCTAGTCCCCAATGACATAAGTGTTGTTAACTTTTGTGGTATGCATCCCCCTGCTAAGGATATGCCCATGCTCACTGTCCTGGAAGTCCTGACTGATGCCGTTTTCGAATTTTCCTCTCAGGGCCTCCCCGATGCAGTGGTAGAGTCATCGCCTTGTGATCAAGAGGTCCTGGGTTCGATACCCGGTGCAGGCACATGGCAGAGTGGTTCGGATCCCATTTCAAACTGTAGGTCCAGTCTCGATTAGCCTTACTGTGCATAAAGTGGACTCTAAAACACCAAATCAATCAATCAATCAAAACGAATTTTCCTCTCATTTCGAAAAACTGCTATGATATTCCAAAATCT
Source organism: Lepisma saccharinum (assembly GCF_977018435.1). Lineage (NCBI taxonomy): Eukaryota > Metazoa > Arthropoda > Insecta > Zygentoma > Lepismatidae > Lepisma > Lepisma saccharinum. Next base: position 6,195,232 of record NC_139248.1, on the reverse strand, counting down.
GCAAAATTACATATGCTTAGAATTCCCTTTAGAGCATTCATGTGAATCTTGGTGTGGTTTGGTTTTGCTGTCATCTAGATATTATCAATAGTTTAATAAGCTTATGTAGGCACAAAACTATTGAGAATATCTAGGCAACATCACAAGCAAACTACATGACAAATTTTCAAAGCAACCAGACATAGCTTCTTTTCAGTTGATAAAGCAAATAAATCACAAGGTGAGAGATCCATCAAGTAGTGAGTACTCTTCTTTGGTGTGAGGCCTGGCATTATCATGTAACAGGAACTGATGACCAAATAAGTGACGGCAACTGTGTCTAATGTTTCCTTTTGTTTGTACTTAATGCTCAACACCTTGTTCAAGATTGGTGCTCAGAGGGTGTATCATGATGAACTCTTCATTATAGGAATTTTTGGGGGAGGAAAAAAAATATCAAATTTTCATAATATAATACAGTTAAACTTCTCAATAATGGAGAGGCCTGGGTAAAAAACAAATGTCCATTATTAAGAAGTGTGTCTATTCAGAAAAAAGTGTAGGATGTTACACAATAGGATATGCATATTACAGTATATACTTTATGAACATAATGCTTCTTTTTTTTCTTTTTCTTTTCACTGTCTGCACTTTTAAAAAGAAATACATTCAGTGTAGCATGAAACAATGCATGGTGCTCTGAAATACTGGCCATTGTTGTGTCAATTCCAAGAATTACAATCGTTTTCTTTCAGGCTGTCCATTATTAAGAAGTTTTATTTGCTTTGGGGAGGTAGTTTTCACTGTCCTTGTCGGATATTGAGAAGTAATATTTCCATTAAACCCCATGTATTTTTGTTGGCAAATTTAAAAATGTCCGTAATTTAGAGGTGTCCTTTAGGAGAAGTTTTACTGTACATGATTTTAAGATCTATTTTTGAGTTATGTACCATTTAAGGAAAAGTTGGGTTATTTGTACAGATAGGACATGTTCGCAGATGTTATGGCTTGGCACGGATGCCTGTATTTTCAATCTGTGACGTTCCACTTATTTCCATGCACATATCTTAGGCATGCAGATAATTATATTTACCATATTGCATAACAACTACTAACCTGTGTTATAAGAGTTCTTCAAAGTGCGGGCCAACTACATTCACACATTCCCAGCATCTTTTGATGAAATTTTGTTTGACATGCCAAAGTTCCTCTTTCGTAATTCTTTTAAGTATTGTTTCTCTTAATTTCAGAACAAATTGCCTAACTGTTTCTGTACCTGTAGCTGTGATGTAAGTGTCATACATAAATGTTTTTTGTTCTAACAAACCTTGGCTGGCATTTTTTTATCAATGTTCTCACAATCTTATTCAACACACACAAACACATACTGGGATTACACTGATGTAATCTATGAAACTGGACAAATGCGCTCATACACACACTTAAATTAAACAGAGAAAAATGACCCTGACATGGTGAAACGAACAGAACTGTACTGATAAGTGAACAACAATTTTGCCTGCAATGCTTCCGAGTGTCGGCACCTTGAATCGGCTGTCTGTTAGTTCCTTAGTACCGCTCGCATGGCTGTAGATACACTGCCTGGGTAAATTTTACTCAAATTGCTGTCATACGTTTCAGCTTCATATTCAGTGTTTTTTTCCTAGTTTTTATCAAATATGTGATTCAATTCAAATGTTCAAAATTAATAAAATTATATTAATCAGTGGCCGCGGTGGCTCAGTCGGTAACGCGTCTGACTACCATGCTAAAGGTCCCGGGTTTGATCCCCGGCCGGTTCAAATCCGGGAACTTTTCTAACGATGGAAGCGGCCCCGGCGCCCACCCAGCGTCGAATAACATGGGTACCTAGGGGAAACCCTGGGGGGTAAAGGCGGTCAAGGGCGTGATGCTGATCACATCACCCCTACTCACTACCGGATCAAGAAAGTGTGGGGCGTTACCCCCACACCCCCTATACGCCTTCATGGCGTAGTGCTATGCACAAAGGAGCACTTTACCTTTACCTTTACCTTTATATTAATCAATGGATGTATTACTAATTACATGCCTTAAAACAATTAAAATTCGAACTTAAGGCGAGGAGATACAATTACGCACCAATTGTGCATTTATTTCAGTATCGCCCGAATGGGCACTGCTAGTTAAAACAAACCCTGGGTGTATCCAAGAGTATGAATTTCTCTCCATGTTGCAAGTGCAAACGTTTTGTTATGTTGATTATTAAGCTGGACACCATGTTTGAAAAATATGATGAATAATAATTTTCGGAATCCCATGTATTCCTTATGGGAAATCAACTTCAACATCAAGTTACGGCTAATCAAATGGAAGTTTCGACTTTTCCGCTGGTGAAATTCATCTTCAAACTGCCCTCTTCCCGTTGACATCTCTTTCTATTCCATTGGAAGTTTTATATTCACAAGAGAATGAATCAAATCATAATCCCATATGATCAATGCTTTTTTCCTTGCCTCCTGGCAGTGTTGCCAAACTTGATGGGCATAAAATAACTAAATTTCACCTTAAATGGAGTTAAAACTGACTCTCATGGAGCTAGATTTGCGATGGCTGGATAAAGTTCCTTCTAGGGTAATGTTAGTTGTCAAAGGGGTGGGGCACTGCTATTATCGTTAACTCTAAATTGATGACAATTTATTCTTAGTTTTCAACATCTAGATCCTGCGGCATCGCCCATCTCAATAATCTACCAATGGTGGTATGAAATCGAAAGTAAAGAATTCCTTGACGACAATATTATGTCAATTTCACGTCTAACATTGTGCTATAAAGAAGTAGCCGGGGAGATAAGAGAGATTGGGGCGATGCAGCCAATATAACAATATCACGTCACGTGCAAAATGTATAATTATGACAAAAGGTGGTCTATGTGGGTCGGAACCAGAGATGGCATCCTAGTGGGGCATGGGGGGTGGGCATCCCAGTTCACAGCCGAACGAGTGCACGAAAGATTGATTGATTGATTGATTGATTTAGTTTATTTTACTTTGCGTTTTGTGCCTCTTGGCTAATTTGTGAAGATGGGGATGAGTGATGAAATTGATGAATGGACATTTGAAAACAACCAAGCCCGAGCGGGATTCAAAACCGGGACCCATGGCGTCGCAGCGCGATGTGCTACCCACTCGGCCACATGGTCCGGCTAGAGTGCACGAAAGAGCCAGATCTGGCTCCAAGAGAACTAAGTTGGCACACTGCCATGGACGGAAGTGCTTGGGAAGACTCCCGTGGAAATTGTATCGCATGCCCTTAAGTGCCCAGCCTGCCAGGTTAACAATGGCAGGAAAACAACTTGCAAACAGAACAAACATGTAGATCAAAATTTCATCAAAAGATGCCAGGAATGCGTGAATGCAGTTGGCCACCACTTGGAACAACTCACTTATAACACAGGTTAGAGGCCAACACAGCAGTCTCTGCCACGGCACAGATCCCAATTTTCGTTTCGGCTCCCTTCCTTTTAGCATCACATGTTCTACCCTGCTCGCCCACCTTCGCCATTGTTGCCAATAGTCATTCCATTCCTGGACACACTCGCGCAATAATAATAATAATCCGTCGCGCAACAGCCCATGAAGGGCCTAGGCGTACCTACCGACTGCCGGTCTCCCTCCCACGCTTTCATTCGTCACCTCTAAGCGTGGAGATCTTCAACCGGTATTGGAATAGTCGGGGGGTCGGCCCGACGTATCCCCAGCCGTTATAGTAGGTCTCCGTGACCGGATTACGCTCACTCACTCGGAGCTCCCCAATTTCCTCACGATGGTGGGTTGCCACTGGCCCTATACGTAGGCCGAATAAATTCCGACCAGAGCCGGATTCGAACCTACGCCGTCCCGCAGCGAACGATCTCAAGACGAGTGAACGCCTTAACCCGCTCGGCTACGGAGGAGGACACTCGTGCAAACATCATTGAAAACAATTGAATAACGTTCCAGCTCATGGTTCACATCATTCGACAGGGACATTAATGTGGCAATATAGCATGACATAATGGTTGCTGCATTTAAGCAGTTCATTTTCGTTAACTAGCTAGTAACTAGTGTTGCCAACTGTATTAATGAAGCACTCTTTCTATCACGGAAGGAGAAATACAAAGTGGCAGTTAGTTTTGTCGGATTGGAAGCACCATAATATTATTTTAAGTTCTTGATCAGTTTGACATTGTGTGCATGTATTGTGTGTGTGTGTGTGTAAGTGTATGTGTTTGGTTAGTGAACGTTAAATTCCATAATGCCTCCAGTACTATTGTTCATATTTCATCATTTTAGAATTGTTCAAAAGAAATAAATTATGTGGCTTCATGAGCATTTCAACTCTCGGCTCCAGCATGTGTTCTCGTAGGAATTGTGCAAAGGAAGGAAGCTGTTATTTTTGCTGCTTAATGCGATGCATATTGTTTTCTTTGTTAAAATTGGCATGCTTTGATGGGTGGCAAGTTCATAACAAAAGAAGAAGCTGCACAGATTATTGTCTGATGGCAATATATGTACCTGTTATTGTTGTGGAAGCTGGCATCGTTTGTAAATGTACAACAAAAGCAGCCGACTGTCACCCTTCACAGCGAGGCAATAGTACTGCTTAAGGAGAAGTGTTTGTGGTTCAATTTTTGCGGTTATTAATTCTAAAACCAGTGGTAGTGTCAGTCATGTGTCACATGTTGTTGCAAGTGCAGTACCAGTGTGGACGTGGTTATTGGGAGTGAACAGTTAAAATGCCACCAGGTTCATTAGTGCAATGGAAAAATAATAAATTTTTTACTTTATTTCAAATCACACAAATAATGAATCACTGTGAAGAAGTCTTCTTTGCATCATTTTGGGTAATTTTCGCATGTGTTAGTGCATATTTTGCAAAGTTTTAGTCCATATGTATGTACATATAAAACCATTTGTTAGTACATATTAATCCCAGCCCTCGTTATAATGCATGATGTTTAAAATGCAACGTTAGATAGAACTCTCTAATTTCCTCGTTCTGCGTAACAGCTGTGCCTCGGCGAACTGTAGCAATTTTTCTATGTGTTCCATTAGCAACACTGGTTCTCGCAGCCTGTGGCAGAGATTCGGTACTAGTACTCGTTATGCAATACAGTGTCTTTTTCAGTTGTCATCATTTACGGAACCTCGGTTAGCATGGCGGAAAGTAAGATTGCGTCTACTGACAATCAGGATGCAATATCGATGGAACTGGAGCCACTAGCTATGTAATGAAAGAAGCTCATACAATTACATTGAGAGTTACAATTAAAATGAGCACGTACCTTGTTACATGAGGTATTGGAAATCATTTCCTCCTGCATCCACACATTTACAGCATTTTAAAGGAAATTTTCACTAACACGTATCAGTTCCTCTTTCAAATTTGCTTCTATTTCCCGCCTGATATTATCTTTCAATTCTTCTAATATATGGTTTCAGGTATGAAAAAGCTTGGTAGCTCGCCACACATAAAATGTCTGTTTCTTTTGCAAGGTGCTGGAAGGATTTTTGATCATTCTTCATTTTTCCTCATTAAGCGCACATGTTTTTCCCTTTGCTGCTTATCAAAAACAGATCCTGATTCCCTAAATTTGTTCACAAGTATCCGAGCACTGTCTCTGTGTGAAACAGGAAAATCTGAGAATTCTGCTGCAAACATATTTTAACTTCCCTAGAAGAATTTGTTATGACTTAAGTGTCATGCATAAAAATGCATTATTTTAAATTATACAGATAGCATGGCATTATTAGACTGCAGAAAAGCACCAGTAATACGTAAACTTAAGACAAAAATATCCAAAACACTTGTTAACTCTTTAACACTTCACAAACATATGCAAACTAGACACCAGCTATCTGGACAATGAAGCACTGATTCTTCCAGTGGAAAGTCAGCGCACAGCTGTGGGTCTAAATGCTAGCAAATGCGATCTTACTTCTCACCAAGCTAGTCGCCGGTCCGCGGGCTACTCGACTGAAAAAGGCACTATAGAATTGTCTGCATGCTAAAGATATGTACTTAAAAATAAGTGAGACATCACTGATCAAAAATGCCAGCTTCCGCGCCATCTGCAATCACGTGCTATCTTGGTCCAGAGTCAAAATGAATGCTCTGTAATTATATGGATTATTTGTAGAATTTAAACAAGTTACTCGCCAATTTTAGAAATTATGGTTCCAATTGCACTGATTACTCTAATTCTTTTTAAAGTAATGTGCTTTCAGTTGACTGTTATTGCATTCAAATTCAAATATAAACAGGGGCGCTGACAAAAAATTCTGGGCCCCTTGACTGACTACCTCCTCAAGAATTATGGTGAATTCTCTTAATCAACTGATTTTGATGTTTTATGTAATATAAAATGGAGTTCCGGATGAGAAAACAACAAATAAAAGATACTTGATCCTAAAGTATGGCCTTCATAAATGAAAAACCATATCTTGAGTACTTTCACTGCTTTTTGTTATTAATAATTTGTTGAATACACACTCAAATAGCAAACAAACAAAAAAAAAACATCATGCAAATGATTATGCCATCAAACCCAATACTCCAACTTCAATTTTGGTTTCATAAGTTTTCAGTCCTTCATGTTTGATTTACTTTATTTTTAAATAGGGAATTCCACAGAAAATGGTCCTACTCTACATAAGTAACAAAATGACTCAATCTGCAAATTATTGTTGTTTTTAATTATAATAACGTTGAAATGTTTGTGAATGCATATCATTTGCATATTTCACCAACAAAAATTATTATATTAACATGTGTAACCTAACTAAGCCGTGGTAGCTCAGTCGTTAAGGCGTCTGACTACTATGCGAGAGACCTGGGTTCGATCCCCGGCAGGGGAGAACCAGGACTTTTTCAACCTGTTCAAGTCGCTCCGGTGCCCACCCAGCGTAAAGTGGGTACCTGGAGGAAACTCTGGGAGTTAAAGGCAGCCAGGGGCATGGTGCTGATCATGTCACCCCCAGCTTCGGCCAAGATCGAGAAAGTGTGGTGCCCTAACCCCACACCCCCTATAAGCCTTCATGGCATGGTGCAAAGCACAGGGGAGCACTTTACCTTTTTTCTTCTTCTTCTCCTGTGTAGCCTATATGCTTCACAGACAAATAAAGTCAAAATTCGCTATGATTTTAAAGTGTTACACACATAACCCATTTTCGTTAACACCTTTCATGCATTCAGGCTATAAAATCGCACTATTTTTTTTTTTTTTAATTTGTTAGCAGCAGTTGATTATGAATATTTTAATCCAATTGCATGTCTAGAACCTTAACTTTTATGTGCAAATGTCGCGCACACACATGCTGGAATGGCCCTAGTACATTTTATTGTAAAATTATCGACTTTTGTCATTAATATTTTGTTTTAATGAAGCAGTAGACAACGTCTGGTCTGCTGCTGTTTTGGAATATTGTGTTGGGTGCTACATTCACTTGTGCGAAGCTTTCAGTCTGTTTTGCTTCACTCTAAGTTAACAAGGATACTTTACTTCACCAATACACATCTCCACAAGTTAAAAACAATGGAAAACATTCATAAACAACATAATCTTCATAAATCGTGCAAAATGTTTCCTTTTTTAGTGAGGGTACATAAGATCAAGGGTACTAGATGGGCAGCAGTTATTATGATTATGGAATTTGCATTTTTTGTTAAATGTGCCTGTTCGTGCATTAATGAAATTTTTTCAGGAATAAGCAAGGTTTTAGTAATATATGAAGATCTCCAAAATTGTTTGGTAACTGTTCTGAGAATTTAAACTCAGGAAGAGAATAAGAATAATGACCTAAAAGATACTTTTTCTTTACTGCATACATTAGAAAAAATAATAATGCATGAATAGGGTGGTTACTCTCTAGGCATTCTGCATGATTTATTATTGGCTCCAGGAATTATGCGTGATTTCTGCTTGAATTTTTCTCCGTAGACGTGAAAAATTGCAATTTTTATTAATACAAATCCCAATGATTTTACACATATTTATAAATACCCCAAGGCAAGTTTTCCACAGTTTAGCTTCTATTTTTATCAAGGAAGGAAAAGAAAGCTGATTGGAAAATAAGACAGAATTAATTCTTTCAATCCGTTTACTTTGATAGTGTCCTTTGCACTATCTGACAGCAAGATTATTTCAAGATAAGATCTTGAAGTCAATTACTTAAATTTGAGTTTGAAATTCTTATACAACCAACATTTGTTTCGTAGATTAGTATGTTCGTAACATTTTCGACTTGTTTTTGTAGATGTGTTTCGAGCCTGAGTATGTGAAATGGCAAATGTAGACTCTGCACCTTAAATTAAATATTATAAATATATGTGCCATTTAATTTAATTCAATTATAATTTTTGGATACATTCGAATCGTACAGACCCTTTATATTGTTAATACATTTTGTGTGTATGTATAGAGAAATAAATATAGAAAAAACATTAAAAAATTAAGGTTAAACACTGTACTTATGTATGCGAGTATGTTGTTCCTATTTTCCTTTCTTTAGAACTACGTTTCGGGGACTAACTATCCCCTTCCTCAGGTTCGTATAAAAAACTAGGTACTTAACATGGTACCACGTCAAAATGTAATAAAAGGATTGTGGACAAAGGTTGGTGTGGATACATTTAAGATATTATATATTATATCCCTCTAGACGTATTTAAAAAACTCATCGTTCTCTAAAAACTTGCACAATTACCCTATTACCTTGTTAAGAACGTTAAAAGACTAAAAACCTGCATGTATCACTATGTACAACTTGCAGATTCAGCTTTTCCTGCTCAACTGTTAACTTTAATTTTTTAACGTCTTTTTTATATTCTGGAATTGTGAGTAATATGCACCAAACCTACAAAATGAAATAGAGAGAACATCGTTTTGTACTCTTGAATTTTATCATGGTCCTAGAGTAGCCACCCTGATTAAGCTTTTGTGTATTTATAGGTTTACTTTTACTCAGCATGTTAGTTTGTCGAGTTTCGTGAAATTAATCGAGTCAGATCACATGCATTGCAATAATCTTCTGTGTTAATTGTTTGCAAGAAGTGAGAATGGAGATTGTCTCAAATACTGACCATGATTACAAGTGTGCCAAAATCATTGCATTAAACCTGAATTCTGATATAACAGATATCAGCTTTATTGTAATTTATTTATATAATTATTAAACTTCAAATTTTATGTGATGTAGTATTTTCTGCATTTTCTATGCGATGATTACTTTTCCTAATTTTGTTACTGAAAACTTGGGAATGTTTTAATCTTTGATTTGGCTTAAGATTTCATTATTTCATTCATCTTATATTGAACCTATTTAATCAAATCTGATAGTATTCTTGAGGAAGTAAATGAGGTTTCAGTTTTTGTGTAGAAGCCGATTCAAGGTCACCTTTCTGAAATGGGACTTATGGTCACCCTATGCACAAGACACATCGCTCTGCACAGGTTCTTTTGCCTTGGAAAGAAGTCTTAATAGTGGTACCATTACGTTTGTGTATTTGCTAGTTTCTCAGTCATTGGCAGATTCTATTGTCTCTCATGGTCATGAAGGCCAATCAAATTAACTGTACATTTTTTTTGTGGTTGTTGCTGATATGTCAGGAGTTAACATGGATGGATGCATATAATGGGGTGTCTGTCTACCAGTCTGGAAAACTCAGGGAATTTACTTTTTTCTGGAAAGTCTTATAAATTTACAGTTTTCTAGAAAAATCAACGTTTTTGTAGCAGTTCACTAAAAGTAGATTTTTGAGCAAAGAAAAAAAGGACAAGGAAGTGTGGACAAACTATACTTCAGTTTAGTGTATTGAGTATTACCGGTAGTTACAGTAGAAATTTCATATTAAATACTCGTGGAAAAGGTCATTTTTTGAACAATTTCCAAGTAGAGATCTCCTACAGTAAGTGGCTATTTACCACTTTCTCGTTGCAATTTTTAGATTGTTTTTGGTTGAGATAATGAGTAAAACATGTTACTAAATTCTACTCTAATGTGCGTATATTCTAGACTAGCTAGGCTCTGAAGCCCAAACAAAAATACAGGAAATAATCGACTAGCTTCACACTCACAACGACCACAGGGAAAAGCACTAGTAAATGGTTTTCTTTACTTTAACCTATCTCCAGTCTTCTTCCTGAAGATTCTTTACCAAGCAGCGCCTGCTCAGCGAGCTACCTACCTGTTATGTATTTGTGGTGGGTTCTAACCCAAGCACTGGACAGAGAAGTCTTTAGTTTATCCTGAAGATCCCCTCAGTGTCCCGAAGATCCCCTCAGTGTTGCCAGCAATTGGAATGCAAAATCCGCTAAATGAAATGTGGATAATAATGTACTTACTTACTCCGCGGCTCTACAGCCCATGCAGGGCCTTGGCCTCCTTGGTGATAGCTGCCCACTCATCTCGGTTCTTCGCTCTAGTTCTCCATCCTCTTATGCCCATTCGTTTAAGGTCTTCTTCCGCCTGTTCGAGCCATCTCTTCCTGGGTCTGCCAACACCCCTCTTGCCTTCCTGTTTCCCTTGGTAGATCTTATATACCGCTCTGTCTGGTTGCATCCTTTCTACGTGCCCCAGCCAGCTAAGGCGTTTGGATCTTATTTCACTTAATATACTTGGGTTCTGGTACAGCGTAGCTAGTTCTTCGTTTGTCCTAATTCCCCAGATGCCATGTTCATTGATTGATCCATATATCTTCCGTAAAACCTTCCTCTCCCATACATCTCGTCTTTCTTCTTCCTTTCTTGTCAGACACCAGGTTTCCGACCCATACATCACTATTGGTCTCACATGGTTCTACACAGTCTTAGTTTCAGCTTTCAGTTCACTTGTGAGGATTTTAAAATATTTCGGCAATGGTATTATCTTCTGTTACTGTTGAACCTAGATATTTGAAATTTCTAACTCGCTCCAACTTTCGACTGTGTGCTTCGAGCTCATTTATAGTTTGATACCTGATCTTGTTTCTTGTTATCATGTATTTTGTCTTATCCTGGTTTATTTCCAGTCTAATCTCGTGTCCACCTTGTAATTGTTTCAGGGCATCTTCTAGTTCTTTTGGTGTTCTGCTTAGTAAGGCAACATCTTCAGCAAATGCAAGGTATTGTTTTGTCCTATTTAAGATGGTTCCTCTAATTACATGTTCCAAACTTATGTTAAACAGCAGTGTGGAGAGGCTATACCCTTGTCGTAGTCCTTTTCCAATTTGAATTTCTTCAGATAGTTGGTTTTGTATTCTAATTTTGAATTTCGAATTTCTTAAGGTTATTTCTGTCAATTCTACTAATTTTTCTGGGATATCCATATCTCTCATTATCTTATAGAGTTTGTCTCTTTGTGTACAGTCAAATGCTTGTTGAAAGTCAACATATAATTGATGTATGTTAATATTGTGTTCAAAACTTTTCTTTAATGTCATTCTTAATACAAAGATTTGGTCTGTTGTTGACCTATTACTTCTAAATCTGCACTGGTAGTCCCCTGTCTATGTTTCTACGTATGGTTCTAATCTTGTTGCCAGAATTTTTGTAAATATTTTGTATGTCACGTTAAGGAGAGATATGCCCCTATAATTCTTACATGTCTTGTCATTGTTTTTGTGTATCGGACATATTATTGCTACTGTCCACTCCTTTTGCATTTCAGTTTTTTTCCAGATCTGTTTGATAAGCTCAAAGATTTGTTTCTTTCGTTTTGGTCCTCCATATTTGAGCATTTCAACAATAATTTGATCTTCTCCTGGTGCTTTCTTATTATTAAAGCTTTGTATGGCTCTTGTGCAGATGATGTAGACTTAGGGGATGATATAAATATAATTAAGAATAATGCTAAAATGTTTTTCATAGCAGCTAAAGAGAGAGGTTTGGAAGTTAGCAAAGAGAAAACTAAATATATGCTTACAGGCCGAAACCAAGTGTTAGGTAATAATCAAAATCTAATTATTGATAACAACTCGTTTGAATCAGTTTCCAAATTCAAATACTTAGGAGTAATATTAACAAATGGAAATTATATTAAAGAGGAAATAAAAAGTAGGCTTAATTCAGGAAATGCATGTTACTTCTCTCTTCATAAACTTTTGTCTTCTCGTTTAATATCTAAGAAACTAAAAGTTAAATTATACAAAACAGTAATTTTGCCTGTAGTATTATATGGGTGTGAAACTTGGTCCCTTACATTGAAGGAGGAACATAAATTGAGAGTATTTGAAAATAAGATCCTTAGGAAAATATTTGGACCTAAAAGGGATGAGGAGACAGGTGAGTGGACAAGGTTACATAATTTAGAACTACATAATTTGTATTCATGTCCAGATATTATTAGAATGATTAAATCAAGAAGACTTAGGTGGGCAGTCTATGTGGCATGAATGGGAGAGGAAAGAGGAGTTTACAGGATTGTTGTTGGGAGTAGTGTATTTTGTGGTACAACCAGGACGAGAAATGATGAACCCCCCTCAGGCAGATTTGCCTACACTTAAAACTTGCTCAACATGCCCATATGAGCTTTTTGCTCGAGTGTGGTACTCCGTCTAATCCAAGATTTTTGTAAAAATGTCCTCGGGAAGTTCCTGTGAAATGATGAGCCCCCTCAGATTGATTTGTCCACACTTACAAAAGGCACTTCTGTGAGATTGTTGTCCATAATCCTGTCAAAAATATGCCCCTCTTGATATTTTTTGCCCACACCTAAAACTAAGCCCCCCTCACCCACACCCACCCACATACACACATATTTACTTCCGGTCCACTTCCGGTTTGCCTACTTCCGGTCCACTTGTGGCCTATTTCTGGTTTATTTATATTGCATCAAGTTTTGCAACAAATTATTACCTAATATTATGCAAAAAATTATTAGACATGTGTTGTTTTCTGATTGGTTGGTTATGACATAATGTGAATGATGTGTTATATTCTGATTGGCTTATTGTTTCAGATGTTTTCAATGCGGTCTGTGCTTAGGCTATATAAAGAGATTTTGCATTGCATATCAGCCAGTATTGTGAGAGTTGTTGAAGAGTAAGGGTGTGTTGTTGCAGTGCTGCTCATATTTTTTTAAACACAAAAATATTGCAAATTTATATAAATTGAATTACAAATCTATTTGATTTAATAGACAGAATTTTTGACAACCTGTCATAGGTTTATTAAGTATAGAGTTTTGATTTGAACCCCAAGAAATTTTATATAAATACCAAAGCCAAAAATATTCACACACATACACACACACACACACACACACACTAAATATACAAAACACACTGCTGAACCCAACTGATATTTTTTTATTAAGCATAGAATTTTGATTTGAACCCCAGGAAATCTTATATAATAAACAACAACAAAAATGCCAAATCAAAAATATTGTAATCAATGCAATAAGAATATATCCAGCCCCAATTGGGTTAAGCACCAAAAGAATTGTAATCCAGACAAATGCAGAACTCCCACAAAAATATGCCCTAAATGCCATAGAAAATATAACATGAAATATTTCACTTATGCTTGTTCTGCACAGTCATCAACATTTCCAAACAAAATTGAATGGAAATATTTGTGTGATTGCCCTGTATAACTTAGATTGCAAGGCCATATTTTGTAATTTTCTAGACCAGGAGCTAGACCCTCTGCACCAGAAACAGGCCATAAAATGCCTCTCCACAAATTATGTGAGCATCATGGAGCACACAATACACTTTACAATTTTGAGAATCTCAATTTAAATTCAGGAACAAGAGATTTGGATTTGATGTATCTGGAAATATCCCTTTTTTCAAAAAATGTTTGCATCTTGAATCAACCTGCAAACAATATTACATGTTAGGCTGGGCTATCTCAACAGCAGAAGCATGCAGCTTAGTGGTTTCTTGCACTCACACTCTGTAAATACATTCCATGATTTTATTATCCTATTAAAGCACCCAATGCTGCAATTTTTAAATTTTTGCTGAAGAAGATACATGATTATCTCAGTCATGTTCAACATCTGAGAATTGTATGCATCAAAATATTGCAGGTGATGATTAAAATCTGCACCACTATACAACATTCCACTATCTGTTGTAACAAATTCTGCCTTTTGGAACCTATCCAGATGCATTATCAAAAATCTAAAATGTTTCCAGTTTGAGCTCTGATTGGGAAGAATCTCAAAATCATAGAATCTCCCCACACTTGCATGATTTGAAAACCATCCTCCATAATAAGAAAAATCAATATAATAATAAAAAACAACAAACTGTCCCACAATTCTCCTTCAAGAATTATACTTGTGGCACTCAAAATCAGTGTTGTATCTCAAGTTTAGATATTTGAAGCTTTGTGTGCTGTGCAGTGCCCAGTGGAACTCTGTTTCATTATTGATTGAAAATAAATCATACTCTGAGAGTGTTGAGAATCAAATTTTGAAATCAGGAAGAAGAGATTCAGATCTAATATATTTTGCAACATCTCTTCTGTCAAAAAATGACATGAGCATTGATCCTATTGTGCACCTACACAATTGTGGAGAGCAATCATGTAGATATAAACAGAAATTGTACATGGCTCTGTGTACCTCCCGATCAGAATTTGAGGTTGAGATTTGAAGATTGCAAAAAATTGTAGTTTAAAGGTTCAAAATATCTCAAATCATGAAATTTTATCTTCAAACTCAGCAAATACAGAATAATCTCATTTGCATTTATGACCCCTGAGATATATTTTTCCCTTCTAACAAAATCCGCACCAGAAAACACCAAGCCTGTATCTGTGGTTACAAATTCAAAATCATCATAGGATTTCAAATAAGTATCATAATTTAAATGTTTCCAGTTCTCAGATATGTCAAATGGGATATGAAAACAATACATTGATTCAAAATATTTTGTTGTGAACCAATATTTTTTTCTGTAACAATCATAAAAACCTACAAACAGCCCAACAATTCTCCTGTGCAACAGATATATGTATTTTTCCTTCCTGCCCAACAATCCCAGATGTATGCATCCAAATTCATGGTCACTGTCAAGCACCCACCTAAATTCTGTCTCATTTCTAACTGCAAACACATCATATTCACATAAATCGGAAAATGCAAGCTTGAACCTTTCCAACAGTGATTCCGATTGTATATATTGTGACAAATTCCTTCTCTCAAAAAACATTGCAACAAGTGCTGTGTGTTATCCTTCTAAAACAATGACACATTCAAAAATGCAATGCCTTAATTTTTTAAGAGCATGCCCAACACTATGCTTAATAATATTGTTCCTTTGTTGCTGATAATCCCGATTTATTTCCAAATCACACTGCCCGGGATACATGTTTGCTGAACAATATTGCAAAATTGGAACTGTAGCAACTATGTATGTATTATTGGGAGCTTAGATAATTGTTCCCCACACCTGCATGTTTCATTCCAAGAGGTTTTGTCTAGGCACAGTGCAAGGCACTTACTGCTGCAATTTCTGAATTTTTGCCTCAGAAAATACAGAACAAGCTCATTCAGGCATTTGTGCTTTAAATACCCAACAAGATCCGGGTGGAAATCATCTGCACTGAACAAGTGCCCATCATCTGTGGTCACAAATTCAATATTCCTATTAAACAGATTGGGATTGGAAATTATTCTGTTCAAAAATTTAAAATGCACCCAATTTAAGCTCTGATCAGCCATGAGCTCTAAATTATAATCTTCATACCCATCACAACAATTGCTGTACCAACATTCATCAAACAATTTCAACCTGCAGAAATAATAATAGCTCCCAGTGTGGTGATGCACAAACAATCCACAAATTCTCTTAAACTTGTTGTACATAAATTTTTTAAACTTGCTTACATCCTTCAGTGACAAGTATTAAAAATTCTTGTCACTGTTAAGAACCCAGTGCATTTCAGTCTTATTCTGAACTGCAAACAAATTATACTCGGACAGGTTCAGGAACCTAAGCCTAAAATCTTGAACAAGTGATTCGGATTTTATGTATTTTGAAATTCCCCTTCTGTCAAAAAATTCTGCATTATGACAAGCTTAGTGGCAATAATATAGAAAAGGAAAGTTAAAAATTGTACTTACGTAAGTGAGTATAGTGCTCTTATTGTAGAACGACGTTTCAGAGATTGACTATCTCTTTCCTCAGGTTCGTATAAAAACTAAGTACTTGGCATAGTACTGCGTCAAAAATGTAATATGAGGATTGTGGTTAAGGGTTGGTTAGGGTACATTTACCCATACCCTAACCAACCCTTAACCACAATCCTCATATTACATTTTTGACGCAGTACTATGCCAAGTACTTAGTTTTTATACGAACCTGAGGAAAGAGATAGTCAATCTCTGAAACGTCGTTCTACAATAAGAGCACTATACTCACTTACGTAAGTACAATTTTTAACTTTCCTTTTCTATATTCTGGATTTGTGAGTAACACGCGACAAACCTATAAAATGTTAGTGGCAATGTGAACAATTTCCTGTCACATTGGCATGTATTTTGTATGTTGTGCGCTTCAAGTGACAGGCATATGCATTCATGCTCACAATTTTTAAATTTTTGCCTAAACATATACATTAGAATCTCACTGAAATTTGCATATTTTGAAAATTTGTTCATGCCTGGCTTAAAATCTTCAAGTCGATACAAATTGCCCTCATCTGTGGTGACATATTCAATATGATTCAGGGGTAGAGGTACAGAAATTCTGTTGGTGATATTATAGTGGATTCAGTTTAGACTCTGTGGCATAATTATGTCCATTCTGTACACAAAACAATTCTCATTGCAATTGTTGTACCAGTAATCATCATACATTGCAAATCCACAATGCCAATAATAATACTCTACAGAATAATGCACAAAAAATCCAACAATTCTTTTGCATGTATTGAACATGGATATTTCAAATCTTATTAGGGATTTCAGGGATAGGTAGTGAAAGGCAAAATCACTTGAAAGCACCTATTGCATTTCAGTTTCATTCCCAACAGAGAACAGGTCATGCTCGGACAGATTCAAGAACCTAAGCCTGAAATCCCCAATAAGTGATTATGATTTGATGTATTTTGAAATTGCTCTTCTGTCAAAAAAATTCTGCATGTTTAATAATTACACACTGGCATGAATATGCAAGGAACAGAATCATGAAAACCCATTACTCAATGCATTCCGATACAGCCTCATTGTTTATGATTGTTGCAAATTTTGAGATGAAACTGTTTTTATGTGATTCAAGGCCCATCAAAGATATTACACAGTGAACAATTACAGTGTCACTTGTTTCATCCAAAACAATATTGTATATGAGATGGGGTAATTTTTTCAATTTTATATATTCCAATCTGTCAAGTTGCATGAAGCACTCAACTGCAAGAACCCTCTCGGTGTTATTTTTTGCTGTTCTGAAAAGGAGGTAGCATGAAACAATGGCATTTACAGATTCTGAATTGTATATAATTTTTGTAGAGAAACAATCAACATAGTTGATAGAGCTCATATAATTAGATTTTTCTGCTGAGGTCTTGGAATTTTTGATGAATGCATATCCTATATTCTCTATGTATTCATATGTGATGATATTATCAGGTGCTTTGTCCTGAAATTCTACAAAATATATTTTTGTTGTTCCTACAAGGGTCATAACATAAAAATCATCATAGTACCCAACCTCAGAATATACATACCTGAGCAACTGATTGTATTTGTGGGTATTGAGCTTGAACAGATTGATCTTATTTTCAGGGGGGCTCACAATGTTGTCACAGAACCTGAGGATCCATCACTGCTCAGGGATGTGCTTAGCTCAGGTCTGAAAATCTTGTTGACATAACATTTTGTGCCTTTATTTGAAATTTTAACAACAATTTTGAAATCAACAAGGCTTATCTCTGTGACATAATTCCCCAGGATGCTGACAAGTTGTTGATTTGTATTCAATGCATCTATGATGCTCACTTGCATAATTTGTGTGTGGACATATGGGTTCTCTTCCAAACAAACAGTTCTGTGATTAAAATTATCTGAAAAATCTCTTGCATTTGTTTCATATATATTGTAGACAAGATACTGATTGTTTATATATTTTACAATATAATCTTCAGACATCTTGCAAGTGGGGGCAACAGAATATCTATGGGTTATATTTATATCTAGGCTTTCACTATTCTGTACAGTCAATATGTTGGGAACAAAAAATTCATTCTATACCTTCAATCCTGTTTCTGCTCTATTTCTGCACTCCCTGCTGTCCCTGCTGTGTCTGAAAATATTTTTAATTTAAATAATTGTTTCCCACAATTGTTTCCCACAATTGCATCTTCTGCTAAGATTATTCCCACCTAGAATTTTTGCAATACAATCAGAATCACAATCTTTGAATTTTTGTCTTATAAAATACATTATAATCTCATTCAGGTATATATGTTTAGAGTACCACACACAATCAGGATCAAAATCATCCCCACTATACAAATGGCCAGCATCTGTTGTGACAAATTCAATATCATTATAAATTGTACATATTCTAAATTTGTAATGCATCCAATTCAAGCTTGGATATGAATCAATCCTCATCCTATGCTCTGAAAACAAATTGTAGCAATTTCCCCACCAGTGATTCCTAAACACTTTGAGCATGAAATAATACCCGTAATCATCTGTGTAAAAATTCACAAAATATCCAGCAATTCTGCCATAATTATTGTACACAATTTTTTCAAACTTGCTTATATATTTAAGGCATAGGTAGTGAAAAGGCAATTCACTGTTAAGCACCCACTGCATCTCTGTTTCATTGCAAACTGCAAACAGGTCATACTCAGAGAATCTTTTTGAACAGAATAATTTCCAATCCCAATCTGTTTAATAGGAATATTGAATTTGTGATCACAGATGATGGGCACTTGTTCAGTGCAGATGATTTCCACCCGAATCTTGTTGGGTATTTAAAGCACAAATGCCTGAATGAGCTTGTTCTGTATTTTCTGAGGCAAAAATTCAGAAATTGCAGCAGTAAGTGCCTTGCACTGTGCCTAGACAAAACCTCTTGGAATGAAACATGCAGGTGTGGGGAACAATTATCTAAGCTCCCAATAATACATACATAGTTGCTACAGTTCCAATTTTGCAATATTGTTCAGCAAACATGTATCCCGGGCAGTGTGATTTGGAAATAAATCGGGATTATCAGCAACAAAGGAACAATATTATTAAGCATAGTGTTGGGCATGCTCTTAAAAAATTAAGGCATTGCATTTTTGAATGTGTCATTGTTTTAGAAGGATAACACACAGCACTTGTTGCAATGTTTTTTGAGAGAAGGAATTTGTCACAATATATACAATCGGAATCACTGTTGGAAAGGTTCAAGCTTGCATTTTCCGATTTATGTGAATATGATGTGTTTGCAGTTAGAAATGAGACAGAATTTAGGTGGGTGCTTGACAGTGACCATGAATTTGGATGCATACATCTGGGATTGTTGGGCAAGAAGGAAAAATACATATATCTGTTGCACAGGAGAATTGTTGGGCTGTTTGTAGGTTTTTATGATTGTTACAGAAAAAAATATTGGTTCACAACAAAATATTTTGAATCAATGTATTGTTTTCATATCCCATTTGACATATCTGAGAACTGGAAACATTTAAATTATGATACTTATTTGAAATCCTATGATGATTTTGAATTTGTAACCACAGATACAGGCTTGGTGTTTTCTGGTGCGGATTTTGTTAGAAGGGAAAAATATATCTCAGGGGTCATAAATGCAAATGAGATTATTCTGTATTTGCTGAGTTTGAAGATAAAATTTCATGATTTGAGATATTTTGAACCTTTAAACTGCAATTTTTTGCAATCTTCAAATCTCAACCTCAAATTCTGATCGGGAGGTACACAGAGCCATGTACAATTTCTGTTTATATCTACATGATTGCTCTCCACAATTGTGTAGGTGCACAATAGGATCAATGCTCATGTCATTTTTTGACAGAAGAGATGTTGCAAAATATATTAGATCTGAATCTCTTCTTCCTGATTTCAAAATTTGATTCTCAACACTCTCAGAGTATGATTTATTTTCAATCAATAATGAAACAGAGTTCCACTGGGCACTGCACAGCACACAAAGCTTCAAATATCTAAACTTGAGATACAACACTGATTTTGAGTGCCACAAGTATAATTCTTGAAGGAGAATTGTGGGACAGTTTGTTGTTTTTTATTATTATATTGATTTTTCTTATTATGGAGGATGGTTTTCAAATCATGCAAGTGTGGGGAGATTCTATGATTTTGAGATTCTTCCCAATCAGAGCTCAAACTGGAAACATTTTAGATTTTTGATAATGCATCTGGATAGGTTCCAAAAGGCAGAATTTGTTACAACAGATAGTGGAATGTTGTATAGTGGTGCAGATTTTAATCATCACCTGCAATATTTTGATGCATACAATTCTCAGATGTTGAACATGACTGAGATAATCATGTATCTTCTTCAGCAAAAATTTAAAAATTGCAGCATTGGGTGCTTTAATAGGATAATAAAATCATGGAATGTATTTACAGAGTGTGAGTGCAAGAAACCACTAAGCTGCATGCTTCTGCTGTTGAGATAGCCCAGCCTAACATGTAATATTGTTTGCAGGTTGATTCAAGATGCAAACATTTTTTGAAAAAAGGGATATTTCCAGATACATCAAATCCAAATCTCTTGTTCCTGAATTTAAATTGAGATTCTCAAAATTGTAAAGTGTATTGTGTGCTCCATGATGCTCACATAATTTGTGGAGAGGCATTTTATGGCCTGTTTCTGGTGCAGAGGGTCTAGCTCCTGGTCTAGAAAATTACAAAATATGGCCTTGCAATCTAAGTTATACAGGGCAATCACACAAATATTTCCATTCAATTTTGTTTGGAAATGTTGATGACTGTGCAGAACAAGCATAAGTGAAATATTTCATGTTATATTTTCTATGGCATTTAGGGCATATTTTTGTGGGAGTTCTGCATTTGTCTGGATTACAATTCTTTTGGTGCTTAACCCAATTGGGGCTGGATATATTCTTATTGCATTGATTACAATATTTTTGATTTGGCATTTTTGTTGTTGTTTATTATATAAGATTTCCTGGGGTTCAAATCAAAATTCTATGCTTAATAAAAAAATATCAGTTGGGTTCAGCAGTGTGTTTTGTATATTTAGTGTGTGTGTGTGTGTGTGTGTGTATGTGTGTGAATATTTTTGGCTTTGGTATTTATATAAAATTTCTTGGGGTTCAAATCAAAACTCTATACTTAATAAACCTATGACAGGTTGTCAAAAATTCTGTCTATTAAATCAAATAGATTTGTAATTCAATTTATATAAATTTGCAATATTTTTGTGTTTAAAAAAATATGAGCAGCACTGCAACAACACACCCTTACTCTTCAACAACTCTCACAATACTGGCTGATATGCAATGCAAAATCTCTTTATATAGCCTAAGCACAGACCGCATTGAAAACATCTGAAACAATAAGCCAATCAGAATATAACACATCATTCACATTATGTCATAACCAACCAATCAGAAAACAACACATGTCTAATAATTTTTTGCATAATATTAGGTAATAATTTGTTGCAAAACTTGATGCAATATAAATAAACCAGAAATAGGCCACAAGTGGACCGGAAGTAGGCAAACCGGAAGTGGACCGGAAGTAAATATGTGTGTATGTGGGTGGGTGTGGGTGAGGGGGGCTTAGTTTTAGGTGTGGGCAAAAAATATCAAGAGGGGCATATTTTTGACAGGATTATGGACAACAATCTCACAGAAGTGCCTTTTGTAAGTGTGGACAAATCAATCTGAGGGGGCTCATCATTTCACAGGAACTTCCCGAGGACATTTTTACAAAAATCTTGGATTAGACGGAGTACCACACTCGAGCAAAAAGCTCATATGGGCATGTTGAGCAAGTTTTAAGTGTAGGCAAATCTGCCTGAGGGGGGTTCATCATTTCTCGTCCTGGTTGTACCACAAAACACACTACTGTTGGGAAACCTAATGGTAAGAGACCTGTAGGAAGGCCAAGACGAAGATGGAGGGACAACGTTGAGATAGACCTAAAGGAAACCGGTAGGGATGGAAAAGAGTATATAGATCTTGCTCACGATAGGGACAGATGGATGGCCTGTGTTGCTGCAGCCATGAACCTTCAGGTTTAAGAAGGCTAGAGAGTTAGTTAGTTAGTTAGGTTTTCT
Organism: Lepisma saccharinum; assembly: GCF_977018435.1. Classification (NCBI taxonomy): domain Eukaryota; kingdom Metazoa; phylum Arthropoda; class Insecta; order Zygentoma; family Lepismatidae; genus Lepisma; species Lepisma saccharinum. The sequence goes on along the minus strand of NC_139248.1, from coordinate 6,173,005 downwards.
TTTTCCACTGCCATTTTTTTCTTCTATATTCTCTTTTGGCTTCTCTTCTTTTCGCTATCCAGTTCTCTACAATTGGTTTTTGCTTCCTTTGGAGAACTTTATTGCTAGCTACGTTTCTTTCATCTAATGCTTTCTGGCAACTCTCGTCAAACCATTCCTTTAATTTAGTTTTCTTTTCCCATACTATTGTCTCTTCTGCTGTTTTCTGGATATTTTCCTTTATTCTTTTTCATTTTTCTTCTATTGTTATGGGATTTTGTATATTTTCAAAATTTTGTTTCAATCTGGTTTGATATTCTCATCTTTTCTCTGGATTTGTTAGTTTCACATTATATTAAGTCTGTCTAATCTCTTGTTCTTTCTTTGTGTTTGAGATCCACTGTCTATATCTGATGGTTACTAGGTAATGATCAGAGTGCACATCTGCTCCTCTGTAGCTCTGTACGTCTAATATATCACTTCAATGTCTTATTTCTATTAATATATGGTCTATCTGATTGTTTGCCATACCATCTGGAGACTGCCAGGTAGCTTTATGTATGTTTTTGTGTGGGAATGTCGTGCTACTCACAATCATATTGTTATTGGTAGCAAAATCTACTAGTTTTTCTCCATTTTCATTACAGTTTACGTGTAAGCTATGCTTCCCAATAGTTGGTTTATATAAAAGGTTAGTCAAAAAAGAAATGCAATGTTTTTCTTTTGTTCCGTAGGTTGGCTATACAGCTTTCTGCGCTCGCAAGCCGATAGATAGTATCGTTGTCTTTGCCTGTGGCAGGTTACAGCATCATCACGTCAGTTCGCTCTGCAGTGTTGCCAAGTAAACATGGCTGCGCCACTGTCTGTGTGCATTCTGTAATCTCTTTTTGTGGTCTGAAGGTGTACCAGGAGCTGAAATCCATAGAAGACTTTCAGCACTTACCGCTGCGAAGTGTTTACCAGTGGATTGAAAAGTTCAAAAGTGGTCGAACAAGTGTGAAGGATGAGGAAAGAGCAGTCGTCTAGCCACATCCACTACTGATGACAACATTGAGCAAGTCCGTGAGTTGGTTCTGAAAAACCGACGAGTGACTGTTGATGAAGTGGAAAACCATATGCACGTTAGTCATGGTTCTGCATATGAAATTATCCATAACAGGCTCAACTTTCATAAAGTCTGTGTGAGATGGGTCCCTAAAGAACTCACTGACACAAGGAAAATCGTGTGAGAATCTGTCAGCAATTATTGGACAGACATGCTAACGAAGGTGAAGCCTTTTTGAAACAATTCATCACTGGAGATGAAACATGGATCCATCACTTCGAACCTGAGAGCAAACGCCAGAGCATGGAATGGAAACACCCTGAATCTCCAGTGAAAAAAAAAATCAAGCATCAACACTGCAGGAAAAGTGATGCTCACACTTTTTTGGGACTCAGAAGGGGTAATTATGGAACATTATGTGGAAAAGGGGATAACAATAAACAGTGAATGATACAGTGATATGCTTTCGAACAAGTTGAAGCCTGCAATTCGAAGCAAATGATGAGGTCGATTGTCGGAAGGCATTCTTTTGTTGCATGACAACGCGTGTCCCCATACCACCGCCAACACCGCTCAAACTCTTCAGAATCTGGGCTTCGAGGTGTTAGAGCATACTACATACAGTCCCGATCTCGCCCCGTCGGATTACCATCCGTTCGGTCCACTTAAAGCTGCTTTAAGAGGACGTCGATTTGACACAGATCAACAGGTGAAGAAAGCGGTGCATACGTGGTGGCTTGCTGCTCAACCGAAAACCTTTTTTTCTCAGGGTATCAGAAAGCTTGTGGAACGTTGGATCAAGTGTATAAGTGCAGGGGGACTATGTTGGAAAATGATATCATTGTAAGTTTTCTATTGTTGCTGTGAAAAATAAAAAAAAATGATTGCATTTACTTTTTGACTGACCTAATACATCCTCTCTTCCTATCTTGGTGTTGAAGTCTCTAAGAATTATCATAGCATCGTGTTTTGGCTGTTTATTATATACAGGGAGGTTATTTCAGTCGTTTACCGCCAGAGTGTCGGCCGTAACAGAAACCGCTTGTTTTGTAATGTTTCCACTTTTCACAATTACAGTTACAATTACAATTGAAATAAGCACGTACCTTGTCGCAAGGATGCTGGAAAAGGTGGTCTCCCAAATACAAATATTTCTGGCACCTTATTTCCGACATCAAATCTTGGATTAGACATCGCTACTTTATCCTCAGTTGACAGAAATGGAAGACAGCATCCTGGCGCATAAAGCAAACCGAAAGCGTAAAATGATATTTAAAAGTAATAATAATGACGATCAGTAACCTCCTGTGTTACAAGAGATGTTGAAAATTACCTCCTTCAACAGCAATACAACACGTTTCTTAGGTTGACCACTTTTCTGCAAGAATTCGTTTTCAAGTAATTATCGTAGCCTACATAAAACTCTTTGTTCAAGACTATATTTGTTTAGCGGCATAACTAATGAATGAATAACAATTAACACACACTAAAGCACTGGCACTGAGTAGCACACAAACTCAATAACACAGTATAAACAACACGCGTAGTGATAAACACAAACACAAGTGAACATGAACGTATACTGACTACATTTGGTAGCCGACAGTGTTGCTAACCATTTTTCGGCAATTTCCCTACAGACGTAGTCAAAATGTCCCTACGCCAAGTAAAGCGACTAAAAAAAAACACCACCTCATGAGCATGCAAAACAGAAGATAAAATATACACATTTACTTACCAACTCTTTCTGCTCGGTGCTTCCACAATTAATGAAGGAGCGAATTTACAATACAGGACCCCTCCCCAATTTTTGTAATATTTCGCATACTCACTAATTGAGGCCTCCTAATCACGAATTTGAAGTTAAAATTTGGGGGTCACGTGTAGAAATTGCAAAATAAGTGAAATTGAGTGGTCTGCGATCGGCACGATTGCTCATTATTTACCGGAAGATTTTGTGTCCAATACTTAAAAAACAAAATATACTTTCCTGATATTACTACGACCCCAAATTTTAACTGTTTCCCCATCCTATCCTAACCTTACCTGAATGGTTCGTGGGGCTATCCGTCAATGGTTTGTTGGGCTACCCGTGCATGTTTTTTTTTAGCCCAAATTTTAACTGTGTTTGCCTTGCCTAACCTAACTTAACCTAATCTTACCAAGAATGGTCAGTGGGGCTATTCCTGAATGGTTTTGCGGTAATTGTGATTACGAACCGATAAAAGAATCTTATTTTCGTTGCACTTAATGACAAACGTTTTGGCACCATTGCCAAACTTACCTGTAATCAAATCAGTCCACACCACATGTTCTTCTACATCGTGATTGTTGCTGTCACACTTCTTTGGGCAATATACTGAAATCCATAAGTTTATTAATTAGCCCATGGCCATCCTCCTGCACACTCCACCTAACAATCTGTACAACATTAACAACTTTTTTACTGTTCTCTTCCGCCATTCTTACACAATCCATGCTCTCCAAGTTTGAAATCAATAGTGTGGCAACGCTGTAGACAGCGTAACTAATTGCGAACGTCAATTGTTCATATCAACAAATATGGCTACCATACTTGTATACGGAGAATCATTGCGAGAGTTGAAAAGCTTATTTTACAACTTCTACACGTTAATGAACAATTTTTTCACCTCACCCCAACATGTTAACTTGAGATAAATCATCACGACTAATTATTTCGTGAGTATAAGACGTAGCATAGAAATTACAGAATGGTCCGGTATTGTAAATTCTTGCCTTAATGAATAATAGGGGTGTGCGGGACAGAATTTTTTGGGTCGGGATGGAAAATTTCTTAAAGCCCGACATTCGGAACTGAAAAATTTGCAATTTCCCGACCAAGTTGGAAAATTTTCGGGACGGGAAATGTTCGACATTTCCCGAACTCTGGAAATCTCGAATTCTACACGTCATTTTCACTTTAAGTGATTGTTCTTGCATTTCTAGAATAAAAACTTACAATTTCCGATAAGTTCCAGAAACTTACAATGCAGAAAACGTCGACAATTAACGACTTTTTAAAGTGACCATTCTTTATTTCCCGACTGCTCGGGATCCCGAAAAATCGTTTCCCGAAGTTGGGATCGGGACAGGAATTTCTTTTCCCGATCCCGGTCCTGACTTTTCGGGATCCCGCACACCCCTGAATAACGTTGAGTCGTTTACTGTTGATTATGTTATTTGAAGTCATACATGCTGCTGCTGTGAAGAGATAGATGTTGGTTGGTGATGCTGTATTTCCTGCAGCCTTGAACAATTCTGGTCCCATTTTATTTCTCTTTTTTTGTTTTTGTGTCACTTAACATTGAAAATATTCTTTCCATTTCCACGTTAGAATGCAGCAATGTTAGCACTATTTTCGCGAGAGTGGAAATGTTTTCAAATAAGAACTTGTCTTGAAAGTTCTTGGTAACCGATAACATGTTCCAAAATTCTGATGGAGATTTGTTAGTTAGTTCTTTTTTCTCCTCCTCGCTAAAGTATCCAGATAAACTAATCCATTCATTCCAAACCGAGCACGAAGGAAGTGCAACTGACTGGCGAGTAAGCTTTGCACCTTTGCACAATAAAATGTTATTTTCCAAGATTGAAAAAAGTCCCTACGTTTTCCCTCATTTGGCAAAATCTGTCCCTACGTGGGCGAAATAAAGTGAAAAGTCCCTATGTGTAGGGACATGTCTCTACGGTTGGCATCACTGCCGACAGGTGAAGTATGAAGCGCCTTCTCGCGACTGACAACTCTCCGCCGGCGTTCTCGCGACAACTGAGGATAAAGTAGCGATGTCTAATCCAAGATTAGATGTCAGAAATAAGGTGCCAGAAATATTTGTATTTGGGAGGACACCTTTTCCAGCATCCTTGCGACAAGGTACGTGCTTATTTCAATTGTACTTGTAACTGTAATTGTGAAAAGTGGAAACATTACAAAACTTCGTGAAAGCAATTTGCCAGGACCTGTTGCATGAAGGGTCCGCCGAACGGCCGACACTCTGGCGGTAAACTACTGAAATAACCTCCCTGTATATACTTTCCAGCTGCTCATAAAAGTAGTCTTTGTTCTTTTCTTCTGCTTCCTCAGTTGGTGCATGTACAGTGATAAGTGTGATATTGAAGAGTTTTGCTTTTATTCTTAATTTGGAAGGCCTTTCCTTATCCACCACCTAGGGAGGCACTCGATTGGGGACAAAAATGTACACATGCTTAATTGATGACAGAGTGATTTTCCATGTTGACAAAACATTCACATAAAAGTTTGTGTAAGGAAACATTACACAAACTTTAATGAAATAATGTAGATGACAGCCAGCTATAGCACTTGCTGTAACAGATTTAGTGATTTTACGATGAAATTGGCAAATTGTTCCCGCTGCTTCTTGCAATTCTGCTTTTGTTTCCAGACAAGTCAGAAAGCAGTTGGGGTTCCTTTGGTAATTTTGCCTTGGGGAACCCTTTGCTCTGTGGCTTTGAGCCTGTTCACAGCCAGGAAAATTTAAACATCCTTGCATGATAAAAGTTGAAGTGTTGTCTTGAGTACTAAAAAACTGGACAGGGAGGTATTTTAAAAATCTTTGCTGTGACAGAGTTCATGTGTGAAGTATGCCATGTGTTGCACTGTCCTGTGCTGTGTACGTTTGTGGTAAAGTAAGAACAAATGGATATAATTCATAAACTCATTGAATAGACACCACTCTTTGCATTCCTTATGAAGCTAGACTTGAAATAAATTTGGGTGTAGTGTGTAAAAAGAAGAAAAACCTCACCTGAAGAAAGATTTTGTATTGGAATCACACAAACCCTTTATATTATTAATATATATGTGTGTAGGTGGTGAGAGGTGATAATATGGAAGGTTGAAATGGAGAAAACATCTGTTTGTACCCTTGAATTTTGAAAAAAGTTCGTCTTGTAAACTGGGAATTATGCTTCAATTTTATCATGGTCCTAGAGTGGCCACCCTGATATTGCATATAGTAGGATGCTACTTTTTATAAGTAAACCTGAAATAGTTTACGTCCATTTGTATAAATGTATAAAAATTCAAAACTGCCCCCCCCCTTTCCTTCATATTGAAACTTTTCTGGTTATGACTAATGAAGAGATTCTCTCAGGTTATGAAGCAAGTGAATTCTGTAAAGATTTCCGAGCTTTCGAGAGTTAATGCCACTCTTCTTTGGGGTAGAAGTGGAGTGCTGAGGATCAACCCTGTTTGTATGTATTTAGGGTGGGAGGTTCCCGACCTAAATTGGTAGCTGGCAGACCAATTGCAAGCTGTGTCCATACTTCTGGGTTAAGTTCAAGCCCGTGTCACGATTGCGATTCTTCTTTTCTCCATGGATGGCTGCTGGTGCTTGCTTCCTTGGTAACATAGCTATTCAAATATTTTAATTATACAGTGTGTCTACCAGTCAAGAAATTATGCTTGTGGTCAAGAATTTTCGCCATTTTGTTTTACAGTATGGTGGATTTACATTGTTATCTACCTGCACTAGGATTTGATAAAATTTAATATTTTGTATATTAGAATTAGAAATTCGTTATTCATGGGCGAAGTTCAGCCTGTGATTGAATCCCATGCTCATGCTATGCACGAGCATCCTGGATATGGAGAGTGTTCCATGCACGTGCATAGTACGGGCAATATCACTTGAATGTTTGGAGTTACAAAGAGCCTTCCCTCCCCCCTGAGAACGCCTATGGGCGCCCATGCACTTGACCAATGTGTTTACTTGAAATATCGAAAGAAATGGAACACTTATTTATTTACTTGTAATGAGTTATTTACTTGCACACCGCCTGTGTTTCATACTAAGGGTTAGTAGCGGCGATTAGGGTGAGCGATGGGGGCAGTTGCCCCTCACTTTTTGCCACTTTGTCCCCATTCTATGCTATACCTTATGTACCAAAGAAAAGTAAATTGCTCTTGCTCCCCCTAGTTTTTGCACCTTGCCCTCCTCGTTTTGGAACCCAATCGCTGCCACTGTTTAGCATTAGAAGTACGGATTTTTTCATTACATGAAAAACAAGGACTATGTTGAACATCTCTAGCACACGCAAGCATACACAAATTCTAATTGTTTCTTTTTTAGTGTGTAGGCAAAGATATTGCCTTTATTTTTATGTGTAACGCATGTATAATACAACCGAAAAAAATAAATTGTTTCACATTTTTGAAAATCACATTAAATGCCGGGGTTTCGGAGTTATTGCCAATTTAAATAGCCCTGGGATTCAATGTGTTAAGATTATTTCACTTTGTATGCATATTAAAGTAATTGTAAACAATTGTTTATAGAACAAGAAGCAAGAAGCAAAAAGAATTGAAACACCCCGTTTAGAGAGAATAGACTGAGTCCCAAAGACAAAGGGGAAATAAGCGCTTGTAGATTTTTCGCACGTAGTACAGTACTTAGCGCTAGATTTTGATGGAGAAGTGGTCGGGCAAGTTAGTGCTTGGTCTGTTCAGTTTTGCAGACCTTCGTGGACATTTTTGGTCGTTAAGTTTCTGCTAGTGAAACGTACAAGTTCGCGAGTGGCCAGCGGAAGTGAGAGACCTTCATTGGACTTTTGTTAATTGAGTTCGCAAAAACTGAAAGTTTGGACGACGCTACAGTTCAGAATGTATTAGTTGAACAGAGTGCGCAGTAGTTTAGAGACCCTGTGTTTCCTGACTTGTCATTGTAGCAATTATGGAAAATGCACAGCCAGTGCGAATCCAGATTGTTTGTGTACGCTAACTAACTAACTCTCTAGCCTTCTTAAACCCGAAGGTTCATGGCTGCAGCAACACAGGCCTTCCATCTGTCCCTATCTTGAGCAAGATCTATATACTCTTTTCCATCCCTACCAATTTCCCTTAGGTCCATCTCGACGTTGTCCCTCCATCTTCGTCTTGGCCTTCCTACTGGTCTCTTACCATCAGGTTTCCCAACAAGAATCCTGAAAACTCCTCTTTCCTCTCCCATTCGTGCCACATGGCCTGCCCACCTAAGTCTTCTTGATTTAATTATTCTAATAATGTCTGGACATGAATACAAATTATGTAGTTCTAAATTATGTAACCTTCTCCACTCACCTGTCTCCTCATCCCTTTTAGGTCCAAATATTTTCCTAAGGATCCTATTTTCAAATACTCTCAATTTATGTTCCTCTTTCAATGTAAGGGACCAAGTTTCACACCCATATAATACTACAGGCAAAATTACGGTTTTGTATATTTTAACTTTTAGATTCTTAGATATTAAACGAAGACAAAAGTTTATGAAGAGAGAAGTAACATGCATTTCCTGAATTAAGCCTACTTTTTATTTCCTCTTTAATATAATTTTCATTTGTTAATATTACTCCTAAGTATTTGAATTTGGAAACTGTTTCAAACGAGTTGTTATCAATAATTAGATTTTGATTATTACCTAACACTTGGTTTCGGCCTGTAAGCATATATTTAGTTTTCTCTTTGTTAACTTCCAAACCTATCTCTTTAGCAGTTTTGAAAAATATTTTAGCATTATTCTTAATTGTATTCACATCATCCCCCAGTAAGTCTACATCATCTGCATATGCTAACAACTGAGTCACACCATTTAATTTTAGTCCTTCTTTAGTTTCTTTTACCTTCCTTACAGCATATTCTAAGGCAAAATTAAAGAGCAATGGAGATAATGCATCTCCTTGTTTTAACCCATCATGAATTGTAAATTTGTCAGACATATTAATACCCACACGAATTTTACTTTCTGTTTCACTGGTGCATATTTTTATCATACTAACAAGCTTCTTAGGTATTCCAAACTCTACTAATATATTATATAATTTATCTCTTTTGACCGAATCATATGCTTTTTTGAAATCAATGAATAGCTGATGGACATTTTGATTATATTCCCACTTTTTTTCAAGTGTCTGTCTGATGTGAAAAATTTGATCTGTAGTTGATCTGGTGCATTTAAATCCACATTGATAATCACCTATAATTTCATTAGCATATGGGGTTAGTCTTGTTAAAAGAATGTTAGATAATATTTTATATGTTGTTGAGAGTAGAGAAATTCCACGGTAATTATTGCAGTTCATTTTATCACCTTTTTTAAACACAGGAACAATTATGGATTCTTTCCACTGTTGAGGGATTTCTTCTTTATTCCATATTAAACAAATTAATTTATGAATTTGACAAATTAATGAATTTCCACCATATTTAATTAACTCAGCTGGTATTAAATCAATGCCAGGTGCTTTGTTATTCTTTAGCCTTTTAATAGCATCTTTAACTTCAGTCAAGTTAGGTTCTGGGACTAAAGGTTCTGCTGTGTGTACTTCATTCACTTCTGATTTATCTCCTACATGGACATTTAAAAGGTCATTAAAGTAGTTCTTCCATCTATTTAGAATATCGCTTGGGTCAGCTAGAAAATCACCGTCTTTATCTTTTATCAAGTTTACTTTAGGTTGCCACCCCTTTCTAAACTCATTTACACCTTTATATAAATCTCTGATATTTTTATTTTTGCTGTTTGTTTCAATTTCGTTAATTTTGCTTTTCAAGTAATCTCTTTTTTTACTTCTAAACGTGCGGTTAACTTCTCGCTTTATTCTATTATAATTGTTTAGATTTGTATCATCAGAGTTATTTAACCACCCAAGTCTAGCCTGATTTCTTATTTCTATTAGATTATGACATTCATTATCAAACCATGGCTTACTTTTTCTCGGTTTATGGTATCCTATACTTTCTTTAGCTGCTGATTCTATTGCATTACGTATGTGCTCCCAATTCTTATTTACGTCTGTTTCATTTATATTTTCATCATCATTTAAATCCTGCAAAACATCAAATCTATTTGACAGTTTAATTTGGTAATCTTTCTTAATTCTTTCATCAGTAAACTTTCCTGTATCAAATTTTAGAACTTTTAGATTTTGTTGCTTATGATTTATCACTGAGAGTCTTTCTCTTAATTTAGCAATTACTAAATAATGGTCACTGGCACAGTCAGCACCTCTATGTGTACGAACGTCAATTATACTAGTATGCCTTCTCTTATCAATGAGAATATGATCTATCTGATTATGAGTTTTACCATCTGGAGAAGACCAGGTATATTTATGGATATCTTTATGTTTAAAAGTGGTACTTTTCACAATTAAATTCTTTGAGGTTGCAAAAGTAATCAATCTTATACCATTATCATTACTTAATTCATGAAGACTTTCTTTACCAATCGTGGGTTTAAATGTCTCTTCTTTCCCAATCTGTGCATTACAGTCACCTAACAGAATTTTCATATCATACTGAGAAAATTTATCAAAGACCTGTTCTAACTCTGTATAAAAATCATCTTTAGTATTATCATCTTTATCTTCCGTTGGTGCATGTATGTTTATTAAAATAATTTTACACCACCTACCCTGTAAAACTGCATATGATATCCTATCATTAATAAATTCTATTGTTTTAAGAGCCGAGATAATTCTATTATTTATGAAAAAGCCTGTTCCAAAATTATGATTTTCAGTACCACCATAGAAAAAAGTATAATTTTTAGTTTTACAATTCCCTTCTCCTGGCCACCTAACTTCCTGGACAGCTACTACATCTAATTTATACTTGACTATCTCATTAACTGTACACTGAAATGCCCCAGGCCGGTAAAGGCTCAGAACATTCCAGGTGCCTAATTTAATATTTTTCTTATTCCTAACGTAGATCTTATCCTTAGTCCAGGGACCTCCCAAAGTAGTCCCCACCCGGAGATCCGAACGGGGGACTATTTTACCTCCGGAATATTTTACCTTGGGAACATCCATGGCCTTATATTGCTGATTCTTGACATGGCTTTTTACAGTGCAGAGTTGTCAGCTCTACGCCTAACCCCCAATATGAATGGAGGAACTACTACACAAGACAAACACAAACACATTAGACAGCACAACTACGACACAAGACACACACAAACACTTCACAACTATAACACAATATAAATACAAACACACACACAAATATTAAAATATTTGTTATTTAATCACAAATCCATTTTTGAATTGTTTTAAGTCTACTTGATGCACATATAGGCCAATCGGGACTGGACGTACAGTCCAAAGTGGGATCTGAACCACTGTACAACGTACCTCCACCTTGATCACAAGGTGACAACGTTACCACTATGCCATCAGGGAGCCAGAAATCCATTTTTCAAACAACACTGGTACAAAATAAATGGAAACTTTGAATTTAGCATAATAAATGTCATGTAGTATTTTTGTGGATCTTTTGAAATAAATTCTGGAATAGTATCAGCCAGCATCAATGAATAAGTTCCAATTGGCTGCTACTGTCACATCGGTACTGACTAAGCCCTAATACTAGGTAATACACACCATTCATTAGTAGTGCTCATGGGGACAATTGTAGAGGATTTGATTCTCACAATTAGAAAGAACAATGTACTTAGAAATAATGAGTGATAACTTCATATTGATACTGTGAACGTAGTGTCTCATTTCTTCACAGGTGCCTTTGTGTGTTGATTCGTCCAATTTCAATGTTATTGAAGCAGGGTTGAAATGTGCACAGGGAAAGTGCATTGTTAATTCCATATCCTTGAAGGAGGGTGAAGAAGAGTTCATCGCAAAGGGAAAGAAGATACTTAAGTATGGGGCAGCAGTTGTTATCATGGCTTTTGATGAAGTTGGACAGGTAATAATCCTAGTATGCTAAAACCATATCTATTAACAACCATCTTTATCTATAAGTCTTGTATTTTCTACTTGTATAGGGATACGAGTGTTGAAAAGAAAAAGTGTGTGTGTAGAAAGAAAGGGAAAGAACCAGAAGAGCAAATAAATAAAAATGAAAGGAAATGGTGAAAACTTACCACACAAAATGAAAATTTCTGTATTTCACGACTTGGCCTCATGTTCATGGGGCATTGTACTGCAGTGTAGCCAGACAATGGGAGAAAATAGCAACAGGGATTAGACAAAAATGTCCTATCTCACCTGTGTTTGACTGTTTGTTGGATGGTGGGTGGAATGAAAAACGTCGGAAATATGTGGCTGTGATTGGATGGGTGAGTGGGTATAAGTAGGGATGGTTATTCAGCAGCTAGGTTGTGTCCTGTGGCTGTGGTAGCATGCATAATATATGTAGGATCTTTAACTGTTTCCGAAGGGATGTGTTGGTTGATGAGGGTTTGTGATGAGGTTGGTTTGTGTACGCAGAGACTGAAATCGCTAGTCGCAGCAAAGCACCCCAGGGTTGGTTGTGAAGCCGAGGTTGCAGAGAGGAAATTTATCCAGTGACACGACTCCGAGATCATCAAGAAAAGAAGATGGAACAACGAGGATTTTTAGTGAAGTGGTTCCTAGTGTCTAGAGCTCTCTAGTTATAATCCCCACAAGCTTGGTTCTGATGAAAACCCCTCTCAAGTTTGAAAAGGGATTTACACAGTGCTAATTCTTTCTAAAGGCGGCAAGGTATTTGTAAGTAAAAAGATTAATTTTGTTATTTTATAAATATATGAGAGTTTGATTTTTCTTTATATTTCTTCTACCAAGATGATCCGAAGTTCTGATGTCAACTCTTGTATTGTGTTTACTCCTGTAAACCAAGAGCCATCAGTAAATCAGGGTAAACGTTTAATTTTGTGAAGTTATTGTTTAGTTCTCATTTGTAATAAAAGAAAGAAAAGATAATTTGTTATTGTTTTCTTCATATATTAAACAGTAGAATAATATTTGATAACAGTTTATCTCGATCGAACTGTAGCTAAAAAGCAAAGCTAAGTCTAATAATAATAATAATAACACATTTTATAGTTTATAATGTGGCCATTCCACAACCAGGATGAAGTCAAGCATTCATTTTACATGCATTTAAAATTATTAATTAATTTAATTATAATTAAAGCAAGTCTAAAATCTCTTCTTAAAGTACAGCTTCAGTTTTAATCTTAACTGGCCTTGTGGTGGTGGTTTTTAATTGAATAGAAATATATATTTTCTTAATTTCCAACTATACCTAAGTAGGGAGCGATTAAATAAATATTAAAATGGGGGGAAAGGTCAATAAAAACTCATGAAAAAGTCAAGAATTTTAGATTTGTTATTTTGGTAGACACCCTGTATCACTTGCAAGATATCACAACGGGTAAATTATTTAATTTCTTTGATTTTAACGAAGACAAAGTTACTGTACCTATAGTTCGCATTTCCTTCTGACATTTTACCATATGGGGCAGTCGGGGAAGGGGGGGGGGTAGGCTACATATATAGGGTGTTACTAAAGTTCGTTTCCAACGCTTAGGAGGTGATTCTACAAGTGAAAATAACCACAACAGTTCATGTGACGAAATGCCGAAAACGGCACCCATTCGGAGTTATTGAAGTGGGAAAAAGTGTGAAAATTATGTTTACAAGAAAATAGTGGCACAACGGTCCCACGGCGAAGGGCGTTCCACAAAGAAATGTGGCATGCTCTATTCAAAAAAATACATGGCAGATATGTGAAGCTGCAGTGTTAAATGCTGTCACGGATCGTCCTGACACCAGTACGTGCGCTATAGCCACTGCCCACAACACATCCCATGTTAATGTGTGGGGGCATCCTATCTGAAGAGGGGACGTACCCTTTCAAACTCCAAAAGGTACAAGACCTTTTACCTCAGTACTTTGACCCACGTGTGGTGTTTTGCCAATGGTTTTTGCATCATATGGAAGCTATCCCGAATTTTGTAAACAGGGTGTTGTGGACCGATGAAGCAATGTTCACCAAGATAGGCGAGTTCAATAGTAAAAACAGTTACTTTGGGATTTTGCAAATCCACATGCAATTCTCGTGACACACCATCAGCACAGGTTCCAAAACGATGGTGCATCACCACATTTAGACCAAAATGTGTGTCACTTCCTCAATGGCTTGTTCCACAATTGGTGTATTGGTAGGGGTGGGCCTGTTCCGTGGCCAGCAAGTTCGCCGAACATCACTCCCCTGAACTTCTTTCTATGGGGACCTCCACTCTGCACACAGTGAACATGTCGACACATATGCAACCTAGTGTAACACCACCACCATCTTTGTTTTTGTACGTAATGGTGATGTCCACTACGGATATTCGCTTTCTTCTTAGTTGTCAGTCTCCACATATCACTTTCCGTGGTTAACACAACTCGCTAAACACTTCCCTACCCCCATGATTTCAAAAGACCCATTCGCTCCCTTTGGGGAATCCCTTGCACATCAACTTCACACATCTGCCATGTGCTTTTTTGAATAGAGCATGCCACATTTCTTTGTGGAACGCCCTTCGCCGTGGTCATATGGTTGGCCGTTGTGCCACTATTTCCTTGTAAACATAATTTTCACACTTTTTCCCACTTCAATAACTTCGAATGGGTGCCGTTTTCGGCATTTCATCACATGAACTTTTGTGTTTATTTTCACTTGTAGAATCACCTCCTAAGCTTTGGAAACGAACTTTAGTAACACCCCGTATAAATAAACGCATGTGAAAGGGGAATAAAGCAACGGAACATTTTTGGGAAAATGAATCAATCCCAAAAAGAGATTTGATAACAACATGAAAGTAACTCCATGATTTCGTATTTTTTGTGCTCGTTATTATGTTTGTCAAATAACAGAACTTCGTCAAATAACAGAACTTCAGGTTGCAGAGCAAACTCCTCTTTTTTTGTTTTTTTACTTACTTACTTTTAGTGTTCCTGTACCACTGCATTCGCTAGAAGAAGCTTTTCCAGGTTGAAATTAATAAAGTTGTTCAGTGGGATCCACTAATATAGCTCGGCAAATTGTCCATGAGTATTTTCATTAATTTTTCTCTTACATCCGATGTGTTTTTAAGCGATGGATTTTTATGTATGCTGGTGCAGAAGTTGTCAACAGCTTGTTTTGAGTTTTCTTTTAATTCTTGAAGCTCTTATTGGGTCAAATAAAATGCACGAACATGCTGATGGACAATTTGCACTGTAATACTCATGGATCCCATTGTACTATATGTCCAGAAACTAAATGCTCGGTGGCTGTGGCCAAATCTGGAACTAACGATGGTATGAGAAATTATATGCAACATGTAACAATGCCCCTTCACATTTACAGTTTTGTCATAGTAATGTAGACGGGAGAGAATAAGTTGCCACAGAAGTCTAGTTCTGACTTGCAGACTTTAAGTCTATTCCAGCTTGTAAAAATAAACTAGTGTATGTTAACAAAGTTTGCAAGATTGCTGACGATCCTTAAGACAAAATTTCAAGTTAGTTAGTTGGAGTGGGAAAGTGGCAGAGGCCTAGTCTAGTTGTCTGAAGATCGCAGGTTCGAATCACTTTTAGAGCGGATTATTTTTTTTATTAAGTAGAATTAGTGTATTGTCAACATTTATAAGAAGCAAAATACGATAAATCTAATCCCTCGTCGATGCCACTTAGGATGTGTTTTTCGTGTAGTTTCTCCAATAGTAAATTACTTCTAACAGGAGGCAATAGGGTGGACAGAGAGTTGGTGAAAAATCTTAACCTTTTGAGGCTCATCCTGTGAGGTAAAATATGATTTGATTGTTTTTATATAGAACAACAATGACAACCCATATATCCAGTGGTGTAGCAACATATTGTGAGGTCCTGGGTGATATATGAATATGAGTCCCCAACCTGTTTTTAAATTTGAAATCTCAATGTGACTCGATAGAAAATCTTAAGATACACTTCAGCAAATTATCATATTTATATAATAAATTATTGGGCTGTAGCACAATAAGATTATTATTATTATATAATAAATTATTGAAGAAAATTATATTTAATATGAACTATGAAGGAAGTGAGAACTGCTTACTATATTATCCATTGCCTTCTTGAGTTGCAAACGACCCTAGCATTTAAATGCCTCGCACTTGCTTCGTGGGCAGTTGGAGGTGCTTTATTGTTAACATATTAAAATTGAGAGTGCAAGGTCGAGAGAAAGAAGAAAAAGCAAGACAAATTGCTTTTTATTCGAGAAATGAATAAATGGGGAAAAAATGTCCACGCAAGATATCGTGAATTTTTGCGAAAATGTTACACATCAGAAATATGACAATCATTTTTAATTTTTCCGGGCCCCTTTAGGCTCAGAGCCTGTATGTTAGGCCCCTGATTTGACGTATTATAACGTTTAACTAGAATTTAAGGCCAGATAAAAACAGAAAGTTTTAATTTTATTGCCTACATAAATTAGCCTGTTCCATCTTTTTTCCCCTCACTTCTATTTAATACATTTTTTTGTATCAACCCCATGAGATACGAGGGCCCCAGCGGTTGCCCACTTCGCCCACCCCTTGATACGCCACTGCATATACCTACTTTACAAATTCTTGGGCACCCTGCTGCAAAACAACCAAGGATGACGTCATACTGCTGACAAAATATTCGCGTTCACTGGGTGAATTGTGGGCTCAGACAGAGATCACGAAGCTTGCCAATCGTAGAACTGCGCATGCTCACCTCTCAGTCTTCTTATAACTGCTTTTCCGGATTCTCTGGAGTAGCGACGCGCAGAGGGGAAAGCTTGTGGGCGGGGCCAGACTAGGTGGGGAAGGGTGCCTGATGAAAGCAACGAAGTGCTGCGCGGTGTAACGGCCGTAAAGCAAAACTCTTTCTGCTGCCAATTTCTTATTTTATTCTTAACAATGGCCAGTGTATTGTTTTACACAAATAACAAATAATAGTGCACGTTTATTTGTCTTTTGATGCTACGAAGAACAGAAAAAAATTGAAACAAATTTAAACATACATTTTCAAAAAACATGCAAATAACCACAAACTATGAAACATCATGTATCAAAATGTGTTTTAAACAAGTCTGAAAAACATGTTTAAAACACTTTGTTTTAAAAGTTTTAAACATTTGTAAAAAAAAACAAAGTCCTGTGTTTTAAACTTTTCAAACAAGTTGTTCTCGAACACATTCAACACTATGAGGCATTCTCCTTGAATGCAGAGTTCCCCTAGACTTGCGAGCTGACGTGTTTACTACAGAACTACTGGACCACGAATGAGCAGTCGAGTCGCCCCCTCCCGTGGATGCCCCTCCCCTCCGTGCATTCATTGGACGAGGCGCACCCCCTTCAACATCTGCACAGAACGCGTTCGAGTTCTCTTACTTCAGAGAATCCGGGAAAGGAATATAGGTAGACTGTTGAATCATACGTACATGACATGGGCCATCCTATATGTGACCGAATTCTAAATGTCCTTGTTAACAATATGTGGAGTTAACAAGAAAACATTATGTTTCGTAGTTTTGAGGAACACTAATTTAATTGTAATATACTTTTTATGAATAGCAGATAGAATAGTGCAATATGGTTTCAACACATGAGTAGGAGCATATAAGCGATAAATCAAGAAGGACGGTGTAGTCCAGTCATTATCATACCTGCTCACCCCACGAAGAGTCCCCGGTTCGATTCTCCCCATAGCACTGTTGTTTTAAGGATAGAATGCCAACTAATGCAAGCCTGTAAACATTTTTATTGCATATTTGATGACAAATAATGTATTTATTTTTAATAGAAATTGCAAATAGTTTTGAAACTGCTCAATACACAACTACTTTAATAAATTTGAAACCATAAAATGAAACATGAATAAAGTAAATGTAATAATAAAAAATTGTAAATAGTGTATTATTTAAGTCTAGTTTTTGGATAGAATTGATGTAACTATATTATTTTCTTGTGCATCATGGGTTTACTGATGAAGCTATGCTGTTAAATCTTGCCTCTAAATCCATAAACAGACGCAAACGTTAATGTTGTAATTGTTAGTAGGCTCGTGGTGAAACTGCCATTTCATAAAGTGATGTCTCTTGCAATTTTCCATTTATATTTCTTCAGTTTCTATTAAAATAATAAATGATTTATTTTGTTTTATACCTTGAAAAATTATGTAGTTTTAGGCATTGTATACATGCAGTAAGCGAATAAGATATCAACTTTGTATCACTGCACTCATCATTCCCTATCTACATACAAACGTTTCTTAAAAGTTGAAAGAATATCATCAACCACCCCGGCCGACAACTACATCCCTTGCTTACAGAATTACTCGTCTCTCCACTGCACGGAGGTTTCGATTGTAGATCGACGTGATTGAACCAAGGTGTGACATCATATAGTCATATATCGTATCGTGGATGCTACACATTGAGTCAGAGATCACTCTTCCACGAACCCTTTGGTTAACGTCCTATTGCAGAGCAATCAAGAAACTAACTTTCTGTGTGTGAATTCTATCCCGGACAAAACAGGCTTCTCTGTGCATGATCTCTACTTCCTTACACTTCCCTTAAGGCTCGGCTGGACCTTTGGCATGTGAATGGGCGAATTTTTTAAAAATTTTCCTCTCCGTTCGAAAACTTCTTGGATATTTCAAAATATGAAACATTACATCAGCTTAGAATTCCTTCTAGAGCATTGACGTGAATTTTCATGTAGTTTTCTTTCATTGTTATCTAGATATTATCAATAGTTTAATAGACTTATGTAATCACAAAACCTTTGATGGCTGTCGCACCATGTGCTATTTATTATTTATTTATTTATGAAGGAAAAGTCTAAGGTGCTTTTCAAAATTAGCAGGTGAAATCATGGATTAAAAATGCATGTGCTGGGGTTACAGATTTTTTTAAAAAAATCACTGTCTAAATGCAGATTAGAACACACACGTTGGTGCCTCATTGGCAACAACAAAAAAAGTGTAACCGCGTTTGAACAAGCATCCTTCAAAGCGTGAAGCCGTAACAGTAACCACTCATCTATTGGTAAGTATTTATTTACTTATGTAAGTTTTCGAATTGTTTCACTACTGTTGACGCAAATTTCTTTTCGCTTATTTTCTTTCAGATGTAGTTGTTTTTCCAGACCGCTACAATTTTTTATCTTCTGCCACCCATGGAGATCCTAATGGAATACATTATTGGGATGAGACTCCCAGAAAAGAGAATATCTTAGTTTCAAAAAACTTGAGGTGGGAATGGTGTGTTCAGTCACATATTTGACCTCCAAAATTTTAATCTTTGGAGTTTTGCTTGCAACGCCACCATTAACCATGCATTTATTTTCTGGACATATAGTACCTCTCAACAACCATGTCACAAGAACGATTGTCAGTACAAGCGCTATTGCTCATGGAGAATGACGTCACCTTAACTATGGCGATTATTTAAATTTGATAATGCTTTTGCTGACGTATGCCTTTAGACGATTCATATTGAGATTTCAAATTTAAAGCACCCATTCTAATCTCGCCCAGGACCTCGCAGGTATGTTGCTACGGCTATGAATCTAACTTGTAGCTGAATGAATGAACTTTCGGAGATACTGCTGCCACCTGCAGGTAACGCCAGAACTAGCATTTGCTGCGGAACACAATAGATGGAGTAAGCGTATAAAGAAATAATCGCAAATAACGGTGCTATCTGGCGGCATAGACGATTTGTTTGTCGGCAAGTTTTTCCACATCGAAATTGCACCATTGTACTTCGCAGGGCAGTACAAAAAGTACAAAAGAGACACAGGCGTAAGTGGATGACAGAAACAACGAGAGAAGCAAACTAACATGATATCATTTATATACTTTTCTTACCCTGATTGTTATGTTCCTCTGAAAGCAAACTGTATTTTTGCATCATTGTTCTCGGCTTTAATTGAATTTGACACTAATTGTGCACTAAGAAATGTTATACTCGGTAATAACAATGCATTACGAGTGTAATTTTAGTTCATTCAACTTCTGTGTGTCCAAAAGCAGTCTTATGTCTAAGCTTTACATTAATGACTTCTATATTTTACAATGTGTTTATTTTTCTTGCCTTGTATTGTTCCTTAAAGGAAGAAGTTATAACGTCCATTAACACGCCTTCGATTCCTTTACGGATGAATCTCGGATCTCGAAATGTATGGTATAACAACATTGCGTGTCACCACATATATACAGCGTATAGAGGACATTAAGGCAAACAAATTACCTTGTTAAATATTGTATGGTGGACGCATCGTTTCGATTCTATGAACCCTCGAAGAAAAAAATGGAGTTCATTCTGAATGTGAATGCAACCACGTAGCACAATCTGAGAATTGCCACTAATGGATCCATTTTGCAATTACCATGAGGAAACTGTGACTTATCTACAGAGCATTTCCTGACATTCGCTACGAGACTCGGCTGCAAGCGGCCCGGCGTCAGCGCTTGTCTTTCCCGGTGAACGGCGTCCGCGACAGTCGCACGCTACAGTCTGTTTTTTTTCGCTCTCCCTGCCTTCGCTCTCTTTCCGTTTCTGTTGACTTTGCAGACTGACGCCAGTATAATCCTCCCTCGGAAGTTGTGTTTTGTCGTGTCCGTGTGTTGAAGATTGTGGCTTAATATGGCACCACAAAAGTTTACATTAAAACAAAGGATTTATCTTGTCGAGTGTTACCTCGGAAAGAGGAATTGTTGGGAAGTGTGACGACGTTTTGCAACGAAATTTCCTGGTGTTCCCGTTCCACATAGGACCACTATATTAAACCTCGTAAAAAAGCTTAGAGTAACAGGGTCAGTTCTCAATAAAAGTGGAAAGAAAAACCCACGTGTGCTTATTGAGGAAAAACTCTGAGATAGGACAAAGAATAGAACAGTCTCCTCCGAAATCTATCCGCCGTCTCTCATAAGAAACGGGTGTTTCAAATACCCTCTAGTTCCCCCGATATGTCAGCCTGCGATTTTTATTTATGGAGAAATCTAAAAAATAAAATATACAAAGACAATCCGCACACCATCCGTGAGTTAAAGGAGAATATTGTACGAGAAATCGGGAGAATTACAGTAGACGAACTTGCACGTGTAAATGCCAATTTCCTTGGGAGATGCCAGGAATGTGTTGCAGCAGAGGAACATCATTTTCAACACCTTCTGTAGTCAAGGTTAGTACACAATATGAAAACTGTAATCTTAATAGCCGACTGTCGCGGACCCCGTTCGCCGGGAAAGACAAGCGCTGACGCCGGGCCGCTTGCTGCCGAGTCTCGTAGCGAATGTCATGGAATGCTCTGTATAAATAAATGAGGTCGATGTCTGAAGAAGTCTCAAAAAAAAAAAAAAAAAATGTTTATACACTGCTGTTTGTGAAAATTGCAACACCAAGGATACATGTGATTGAAATGAACTTTATACCACAGATTAAGTACATGATAATACACAAATGATTAGGATTACAGAACTGTATATGATCTCTGACCTTGAGAATTCAGTATGGTTTGAAGCCCCCACGTGATGCAAACAGAGCCTCTACACGTCATGGCATGGAATCAAAGAGGGCCTGGATATGTTCCTGGGGAATCTCCCTCCACGCGGATTGTATGCGAGTCCACAAAGCATCAACAGTGGTTGCTGGAGGACCATGACGAACAAGTTGCCTACCAACCATATCCCAGACATGTTCGATGGGCGACATGTCAGGCGAACGTGTAGGCCAGGGAAGCAGTGGTACCCGTCGTTCTTCGAAGACGGCTTACACATTTCTCGCCACATGTGGCCGGGCATTGACCTGCTGAAATATGGCATGTGGAGTTGCTTGTTCACATTGCCTTCAACACGTAGGAGGCGAGATCGCATGTTGTATCCAATGGCGGCTCAAACCATCAAACTTGGCGTTTGTCCGCTATGCCGCCCAACAATGCAGGCTGCCAGATTGCGTTAATCACGGTAGCATCTAACAAGTATGCGTCCATCACTAGGACAAGTTGAAGCGGGACTCGTCCGAAAACACTACATATTGTTACTCAGCACGCCAGCGACGGCGTTCATGTGCCCATTGCAGTCTGAGGCGTTTGTGGTTTCTGGACAATGGAAACTGATGCAATGGCATGCGTGCCACCAGTCCAGCCTGCAGCAGACGGCGTCGAATCGTCGACGCAGACAGGTCCACAGCCGTTGCAGTGCTCCAGCGTCAAGCCAACACTGCGGACGAAGCTGTACGGTTTGTTACAGCCATGCGGACAAGATGACTGTCATCCCGTGCTGTGATCACATTACGTGGTCCAGTACCTGCCCGTCGCTGCGTACGACCCTCTTCTATCCACCGGTTCCACACACGCATCACTGTCGTAGCAGCATGCCCTGAACGAGCCGAAATGTGACGATATGACAAACCCGCTTCCCGGAGACCGATCATTCTGCCCCGTTCGAACTCACTCACATGCTGATATTGCGCCATTTGACGTCGACGAGGCATACTGGCACTTCCTCTCACGTTTCCACTTCGATTGACGGCTCTTCACTGACTGATCTTGGTGTAATACTGACCTTTCCGGTCACACAAGAGAGGGCGCTGCTGGACCTATTGCTGGTACACTGTTCTACACATCCTCCGAGTTTGGATTCATTCTGGCCATTCTTTCTGGGTGTTGCAATTTTCACAAACAGCAGTATATTTAAGCAAATATCGACACTCGACCAGGACTTGGACGTGGGTCTATAACATACCATGTCATTGCTCTGCCAACTTTTTTTGCCTTGGGTTTTTCCTTGCCATCTTCTCATTCAATTTCACCTAAATCTCTGGTTTTTCATTCAGGTCAGAGGAAAACAAAAATCTATTTACCCAGGATTTGAACTGTCGACCATCGTAACTCGCGCACTTCGCCAGGATGTGGACGTACCAACTGAACTAGCGAGCCAGCCCTGTTTTGCCTCACTTTTCGATTTCTCTTCTTTATACCTGCGTTAAATTGTCTGCCAGTGCCTGCGGAATTTTCGCTTAAATCTCTACATAGTATATTTTTAACCATCGTTTCAAAATTTGTTCAAAGACAGAAATAGTTATCGGGGGTCGCATTTACCACTTTCCACCAATTATTTACGGCTTTCACATAAAAATTTTGATTTTTACAATTTCGGAGGAGGCTGTAGCCCCATCCGCCTCCCCTTGCTTACGTCAGTGTTTGCGGGTGCCATATTACAAAGAAATTTTGGTTTAAGCAATTTTTTTGGACGAGGACGACCGTCTCTGAGACTAGATTTCGAGCTCGTCTTAATTTTGCTCGGACCTTCGTGGCCGAGTGGTTAGCCCAGCGCGTCACGGCGCCAGGGGTCCCTACCAGTGGCGCAGGAACGTTTTTCATTTGGGGGGGTACAAAATTCAGTCTCCCATATATATATACACACACACGCGCATATATATATATATATATATATATATATATATATATATATATATATATATATATATATATACTACGCATATACACTTCAAAGTTAGTACCTAAGGTATGATGTGAAGGCATCGAAAATATTCCATTTTAGAACAGCACACTAATTTCCTGTTTTGTTTTTTTTTAAATTAAAAATTGGCATAAACAATTTTCATTTCTTTGTTTTCCTTAGTATTTATGGTCATTTTAAAAACAGATTTTAACCAGATAACAATTCCGAAAAATATAAAGCTCTGGACCTTGTTCATGGGCTCATTTTGAATTTAAACGAAACGGAATATCAGGAGTTCGAAATGTGAAAATTGCGAACAAAGATACAGCTATTGATTTTTAATGCAGGGTGAGATTAAAGGGTGTGAGGAAGATTCCCCCCTCTCTGCTATCTTCAGCCATCCCAACCAGGAATAATCGTATCTCACCAACTGGATATAGAAACCACATTATTGAATATATCATACTTATAGAGTCCACATCAGTTCAGTTCATTTTAATTTTAAAGTCCCATAGCTAAGCATAAAAATATCTTTAAACAAATTATGGCAGATGTGTACCACATCCAATGCCTTTTAAATACAGTCTATTCGCTATTTCCTCAGACATCTATAGGGTGTTGTATTTTTTAAAAAAAATATTGAGTTGAGATGGTTCCCGATCAACTCGTAAGAGGTCTAAGTTTGGAATATTTGTAAAACATTTGACAAAGCATTTATTTGTAACATAATTATTTGTACCTTACGACGTTCTTCAAGCACTGAAAATACTATCATTACATATACAAAACCGAAATCCTTCAGATCTCAGAGCAAGCAAGGAAAGCCAAACGCTCGAAAGTTGTTTTATTTTTATTTTCAATCTTCGGTGGATAATATGAAGAGCCGATCAAGGTTTCTTTTCGTATTTAGTAGTATTAAATGCATGTACATGCATGTTTTAAGGTGACTTGTCATTTCCTCGTTTACGCGAAAAGGTGAACTTTAATGTAAGCAAAAGCATGTGCGCGTCTCAGTTCAAGATTTTCGCATCTACAAAGAAAATCCAATACACATTCCCACCTCGCCGGCCTCTGTGGCGGAGGGGTTAGCATAGTGCGTTATGACGTCAGAGGTCCCCTGGTTCGAATCCCGGCCTGGTTATGGTGTTATTTCATCATACCATCATCACTCACCCTCATCTTCGCGATTAGCCAGAAGTGGCAGAAATGCGAAGTAAAATAAACCAATTCACTCAATCAAACATTAACATCTCGCTCAAAGACCTTGTGAATTCAATCCAAAATCTACCAATATCTACCAGCCGAATGTGAAATGTCCTAAACCTAACCTTAACTTATTAGAAAAATAATTAGAAGTTTTAAACATGCTTTTACTTTCCTTATACCCCCAGTGCATTGCTTTCATGCAGAAAAATTTGGAAGAAATTGAATGAAGTCAAGTCAACTCGTAAGAAGTCTAAGTTTGGAATATTTGTAAAACATTTGACAAAGCATTTACTTGTAACATAATTATTTGTACCTTACGACGTTCTTCAAGCCTAGAAGTCTAGAAAACACAGTGGCTTTGACAAGCCAACTGGCAAACCATAGGAACTGCAGTGAGTCTCATTTATCCCGTGCATTCATTTGACTAATGTAATTTTTTTCCAGTTTGACTTTAGGGTTTAACTTCAAATGGCGTTGTGTTTGTGTTGCATTCGACATCAAAATTAGATTTTAAGCGATTAATGTCCAATTCTAAGTACTATATATAATACTTAGGTAAAAGTAAGTTGTCGTCCTCTGATAGAATCACAAAATGCACCCTGTTCTAATGTCTAGGAAAGGGGAACCTTTCATTTGACCTAGAAAATGACATCGAGATGAGACGAGTCGAGAATTTTCACAGCCTCCTCTCGTCTCCTGTGTGGCGAGTTTGAGTTTGTTTGATTTGGTGTTTAATATCCACTTTATGCACAGTAAGACTAATCGGGATTGGACCTACGGTTTAAAGTGGGACCCGAACCACTGTGCCATGTGCCTCCACCCGGTATCGAACCCGGGACCCCTTGATTACAAGGCGATGACGCTACCACTGCGCCATTGGGGAGGGCCTTCTGTGTGGTGAGGTCCTTCTCGTTCTTGTTTGTGCTTTTCTTTTGTTTCTGTGTCCACTCGGAAGATGTTAAAACTTATTCTATGTACATTTACTTCATGGGCTAATCGGGACTGAATCTGCAGTTTAAAGTGGAATCCAAAGCTCTGTGCATTGAATTGTGTAATTGAAGGCGAGATATCTCGCTTTCAATTACAAGGCGAGATATCTCGTCCTGACCCACGAAATGTTTAGTATAAGCAACACGTACATTGTGTCACCACTCAAAGTTTCACAACGAATATGTCATTAAAGCAAAACGTTTCTTAACGTTTTTCTGCATTATATCTTGTTTCGATGCTGTGAACCGTCGAAATACGGAATTATATTATAAATAGATTAAACCGGGCAGCACAGGCTCGCAATTGTTACTAATGCATTAACTTTACAATTACAGTAAACAAAATTCACGACATTTTGAAAAAAAGAAGTCAATAAATTATACGCTTGGTATGTCTGATAAGAGACACAGTAATTTAAATTTATTTTTACAAATTTCTTCAAATATAATACCAGAGTTTCGAACGAGATCATCTCGGACATCAAGTATCGCCTCGTTTTGATTTTGCAGATTTATTTCAGTCTCGTTTCGAAATTTGAGAGGAAAAACAGACTTTTCTTGTCTCAGTATCATTTCTATGTTCAAAAATCTCTTAATATAGGTTTAAGGATAGTTTTCCCTCTTACAAAGTTATGAAGTACAGGAGTACATTGTACCCCCCAATATCTCGTCTCATTTGTGTAAGTATTTCGTTTCGGAAAATTCCATTTGAAAAATTCAAAAGAAAAGGTCAGTCATATACTCTTCTGATGAAGTTTTATATATTATCTTTGAATCGACACTACCACTTCTTTAAAAAAGTGTACCCCCCCCCCCCTTACGCAAAGGAGCATTCATCTGGAGCGTGATTTTCTGAGAGTAAACTTTATCTGATTCCAATCGTTTCACAGAAATTTTACACAATTTTCATCTCCTTAAAGAGGTTTTCAAGAACACAGGTCAATGAACTAACTACATAGTAGAAAGCAGAATGTAGTAGAATAAGTTTACAATGGTTTGAATTTCTGTGGTAGCTAAGTAAGATAAATTAGATAATGCTTGTAAGTTATAAACAACACCTAAACCTTTTTTATTGAGTGCATTGAAAATATGTTTCTTTAACAGTAACACCTTGCGTCTGTCAAATTATCTAAGGGGGGTACAGGGGGTACAACGGGATTTACGAATTTAAGGGGGTACAGTACCCCCTTCAAAAATTTGAGGGGGTACAATGTACCCCTGTACCCCCCGTTCCTGCGCCACTGGTCCCTACTGTGCATACCACTGAATTGTGCTTAACACTTTGAGGGCGAAGGCCTATCGAACAGCTCCTCTTGGCTGACACGTCAACATATCCAATTGATTGATTGATTTAGTTTATTTTACTTCGCGTTTTGTGCCTCTTGGCTAATTTGTGAAGATGGGGATGAGTGATGAGAGGATGAAATTGATGAATGGACCTTCGCAAACAACCAAGCCCGAGCGGGATTCGAACCCGCTAACCACTCGGCCACAGGGTTCGGCAACATATCCAATTACATTGTCGATTTTACACACTTTTACCAGGCACGTATCTAGGAAAGAAAGAAACCGTATTTATCAGCGTAATCGTAGCACCCTGTTCTTTCAGTCCAAAAATTTGTTTATAACCTTTCATCGCGTAATCGTCGCGCGTTAGATAACGAAACCAGGGATAGTGGCGCAGAATTTGTTGACACAGAATTACATTTTGTAAGTCCGTACTTCGCCCAACACTGCACAGTGGTCCAGATGCATGGAAAATATAAGCTGGTCAAAATTCATTTTTTGGTCTGTGACCTCAGAATGCAGATTTTTTCCCACACATTCTATCATTTTAGGGAAAAAACACAATATTGGACAGTATTGTAATATTTTAATGCCAATTGCACGCACAATACAGTAAACACCACGTTCTGCAACGTATTTACAATTTCCATCTCGATCGGTTTCAACTTCAGCCAGTGTAGGGCGACCAGACACATACATGTAAAAAAGAGGACAGAGCATGGTGGAAAAGGAGGACAAAGTCATAAAAAAGAGGACACCGCAAAAAATGGCAACTCATTTGCCATTACTCATAATTAGGGACGTGAAGTTTTAGTTTTCTTTTCAACTGAATTTCGATGTTATTTTTTACTGCAATTCGGTATTATTTTCAACGGTTTAGGGCAAAATTCGGTGTTATTAATTTAAAATCGGTTATTTTTGCATGCATATTTACTGTTCCTTCTATGATTAAGATTTTCACATTGCTTTAGTTCTGGTAAATTGAAGCAAACTTTAGTTCAATGACAGAAAAAAAATTAACGCTTACCTCTCTTAGGAATTACCAAATTTCTTCCATTTGGAAAACTATTTCGTCTCATCAGCCAGTAAATATGAAATGTTTATTGAATGATATCACCCAAATCTTTGAAAATAGTCATACATATAACTTTCTCCAACAATGCCAGGAAAATCCCTCTGCGACATCAAATTAGGCGTTTTGTGTACGCACACTCGCATACACAACCTCTCCCCCTCCCCCCGAAACACAAAAAGTGCATCTCCCTGAAAACTTTTCCGTTCCTAGTCAATTTCCCTTCTGGGAAGATCCCCGCCCCGAGCAAATTATATTTCAGGAAGAGGTTAAATATCCTACTGTCAGTCATGTCTGCGCCAAACTGCAATAATGAAGCGTGACAATTTCGATTTAATCGAACTTTCACCAGCTAGACTAGAAACGACAGATCAAAGAGCACTTCAGGTAGTACTTTTTGAACAAAAGAAGTGTTATCCCTAGTTTATATTGCATATTTCGCGACGTTTTTCGTGTCAAAGTGCAAAATTCGGTGTTATTCTGAAAAATGGCATAATTCGAGTTATTTCGCGATTCCGAAACACCGAAAACTTTCCTCCTTAATTTACCCAAATCCATTTTAGACACTTTATTGTGCTTTCTTCAAGTATTCGGTGTGATCGTTAAAATGAAAACTTCACGTCCCTACTCATAATTTAATCAATATAAATCTGATGATTTTTTAAATAATTTCCTATTACCTTTAAGCAACGAAAGCAATCTCCTAATCGTATTATTTAGCACAGGACAATCATAATTAAGAATATATTGATGAAGGAATTGGGAGCATAAAAGTCGAAACATTAATTTGCCTCAAACATCGCTCTGAAGCTCGCAAGTTGAACGCTCATTCACCCCACATTCCACCGGATGCAGAGCCGAGCAACCAGAATTTTCCACTCGGCTCTGCACACTCAGCAAGGCAACGGCCCTCGCCAGCGGTGAGTGCACCTCCACTGTAAATTTCCATCTGCATCCAGGGATACCCCAGGTGCACAGTGGAGGTACAAAGTCCACCAACCTATGACTCAAATCCAATGTATAAAACCGCTGGAGACAGTAAATCGATCTCTCACTTCGCTCCAATATCACCACCAAACTGATCGACGAGAAGAGGACGACGGCCTGCTGAGAGATCGCGACACTACGAGGCGGCAACAAGCGAGAAGTCCATAAGCAGTCCGGATTAAGCCAACCGAAGAATCTGCAAGAATAAAACAAGTCGCCGAATTGCCTGCCGTCTCTTATCGTCATCTTCGATCTCTCCAGCGGACACCTGTCACCGTCGCCGACGCCAGAAGCCCAGGGCCAGACCAACAGCAAGGGGTGAGTAGCGTTCAACAACACAGGCTCCCAACAATCCTTCATCAGCCTCCTTAAGGGTAGAGGTGGTTAGCCAAGTCAAACTTAAGACCTATAGTATTTATCTGAGCTACGTCCCGGCGTGACTCGATCCCGTACCTTACCCGACGTCACGCTACAATATATAGTTTGAAGCACAGAATTTTACTCTTTTTACAATTCTTGGATATTAGAATGCAATATCACCATAAGTAAATGCAAATGCAACAAGTAAGCTTCGCTTTAACTTATTTCCAAAAACAGAATTTAAATTTTGGGTAGTTTAGATTGTGTCAGGAAATATGATTTTAATGCCACAAACATTTTTGCACTCTTTCAACAGTAGGGGAAAGTGACAACCACCTTACACTTTACCTCATATTCGTTTCTTCCATCCTCTAAAAGCTGGATATTTTTTTGCAAGATCATTGATGAATTTACACTTTCGTCATTTCATAAAAGTAAATATGACTTAATAATCAAAATTCTCACTACGCGTTTCTGTATCGCGTATCTATGACTCAAAAATAAACTGGCCGACCTCTGTGGCGGAGTGGATAGCACACCGCGCCACAACTCCAGAGGTCCCGGGTTCGAATTCCAGCCTGGGCATGGGTCTTCTTTGTGAGTGCCCCTTCATCAAAATCATCATATCATCGCTCATCCTCATCTTCGCGATTAGCAAAAGTTGCAGAAAAGGGAATTAAAATAAACCTGTTTCACAAGTCTCAGATTGCGAAGGAACGAGTTGCAATAATACGTACTAATGACTAGGGGTGTGCGGGACAAGAACATTTTTTGGTCAGGACGGGGAATTTTTTAAAATCCCGACGTTCGGGACGGGTAAAATCCGCAATTTCCAGAGAAATTTTCAGGAACGGGTAATGATAAAAAAAAAATTCCCGACGCTGTGGATATCGCGAATTTGACGTTATTTCCCTTTCTTTCGATTTCTGAAATAAAAGCTAACAATTTCAGAGAAGTGTCAAGACACTTACAATGCAGAAAACATCAAGAATTAACCACTTTTTAAAACGACCATTTGGAAGTTCCGAACTGCTCGGGATCTCGAAATGTCTCGAAATCATTTCCCGAAGTCGGGATCGGGACTGAATTTTTTTAACCGACTTTTCTGGATCCCGCACACCTCTACTAATGACTCAGTCGGGAAAGTGATCATGTTCAGCTCCCAGATGCTAGGTGAGCATTGCTCTCATATTTAACGCGCCCCAAGTGATATGAATATCATTATGTGTGGAAGCATTTTCTATGCAGAACATTTGCTACGGTCGATGCTATACTCATTCTAAAAAAGGAGGACATTTACCGATTTCTAAAAAATCCGCCCGGACGCCGGACAGACACCTAAAAAGGAGGACATGTCCGGACAAAAGAGGACTTCTGGTCACCCTAAGCCAGTGACTGGAGGGGACGTTTAAGGAAGTGTTTGAAGTTTTGAAGCGTCTATCTCAGACCGCTGTGTCGAGATGATTGGATTTAAGGGGTCGAAGGATTACATGCATCCCCTCCCCCGCCCCAAGAACTGGTCCGACTATGGTGTTAAGGATAATCTTCTTTATATGCTTGTTTCCGGCATCTAGAGTCTCTTCTTTGGCAGAAGAGCAGCCGAAATAAACGCTGGACCATGGACAGGTATCTTGTGAATGGACGCTGGCAATTTTCTTCTTTGTCCCCTTCTCAAATTTCACCTCGTCTAGGCCCAGTCCATAAGATCACGGCACATTTCTTGAGGTCTCTGTCTATTCCAGTTATATCCACCACTTTCTTGAAGTTATGGGGAAAATATTTTTTCGGTATTTTTGTCTTTGGACGTTCCACTTCCCATTTGCCTTGGTGCATCTACCGTGCATCCGTTTCCTTGCGAGGCCGAGAGATCGGAAGAAGTGTGGCGGGCGGAGATGCCGACATTTTCGACCAGTAACATCCCGCTTAAGTTTACCCTCGAATTGCTTCGGTCGGAATCGTTTGGAGGTTTCGAATGTGCAACACTGTGTCAAGATTACGTTGCAGAGTAAACCGTTAAATGTCAATGGTTTTCGTGAGCATTGTTTGCAATCTGAAAGCTCCGAGCTTGAGTTGTTCTTTCCTTCGCGACTACAGGTGCCCTGGACAGAGCTACGAATGGAGTGAGGAACAGACCTTGATCCAAGGGCGTGTTAATTTCTTACTGTGTGGATGAGTGTTGTTTTTGGTTACTTGCCGTGCTATTTCTTTGTGTAATTACAGTGTGTGTTGTGTGTAAGTGAGGCGATTGAAATGCCAGCCGCAATGTTCACGTTACAACAAATAATTTTTATGTATGACACTTATTTACGTGAAAAAAAAATTGGGTCGAGACAATTTGCACAGAAATTCCCTGGCGTTTCACCTCCAGGTAGAGAGACGGTTTGGTGTCTTGTCCTTTCATTACGAAAATAATTACGGAAGAAGAACTTTTACGTGTGAATCAAAGTTTCATCAAACGATGCCAGGAATGTGTGACATCACTTTGAGCATGAGCAACTTTTATTACAAAGGTTAGTGCTCGTTTTGCAATATTAGTATAAATATCTGCATGCTAAAGATATGTCCATAATAATAAGCGGCACGTTACTGGTCGAAAATGACGGCTTCTCCGCCAGCGCCGCCCGCCACACTTCTCCCGATCTCTCGGCCTCGCAAGGAAATGGACGCACGATATTATGATGCCTAATTCCCTCTTCATCTCGGCTTGTATTCTGTTTTATTTTCTTCGTCAACTGTTTATTTACCTTTGATTCCCATGCACGTAACCTGGAGAGGATAATCCAGAATGTGTCCAAATTTTAGTTCATTCTAAAATCTATTACCTTCATATTTTGGGAAGTCGTGCCACACACATGCCACTATTGTGTAGATCTGGGCTAAGTAAGCGCATAGAACACTTTTCTGTGAGAGCCGTGGTTTCCTTTTTGTAACGAACCTGAGCGTTTAAGGTTTTATGGTAAGAATTTAAGATTTTTAAAATGTTTGTTACTTCAAATAATGTGCAAGCTGTCACAGACAACTATAGTTAGATTGATACAGTTGTGTTTGGAACTTGTATATAGGTTTATAAATACGTCATAATCTGTTCGTGTTGACGTCACTTTCTCATCTCAGCAGAGGAAGTGAACCCACCTGAATGTTTTTCACCTGACGACAGACTCAGTTAGAAAACAGGTGAAGGTGAGAAATTAACAGAAACGTGGTGACGGTTAATGGAATGCCCGAATAGTGTAATTGGTAATTATTTTCGTTTCATTCTGGCTATACTCGGAAATAATATTTAAGTACAGAAACTTTCGTGCATTTACGTTTGTCTTGTCCAACGTTAATTCTATATGCAAGTGTGATTGTGATGTGATTTAATATGCTATAGAATTGTTCCTCTTCAGGCAGAAACGTAAGCAAATCTGTACCTGGCTTGTAAGTCCACATACGATAGGAAATATAAGTAATTATAAAACTGCGTTTAACTTTGAATACTGTGTTGTGTTTCTTTTCTACCCAGCAAGCCCTGATGATTTGCAAAGATTCTCATGTTCCCGACTAAAGGAGTAGCGGACTAACTTTCTGAGAACTGGTGTAGAACAGGGGGACGTTGCATTTTTAAATTGAAGCCTGATAGGCCAGCGAAATCTTGTCATTGAAGGTCAAAGATTTTGTCAAATAGCAGCTTTTCCTGGTTTCTTACATTCATAGTATATCTTAAACTGCACAAGGGATGTGAAGAAAATGTCTGTGTCTTGAAATCCCTCTTCCTTGGCCCTCTGCTCAATTGAAATTGCCAAGATGTCCATCCCAACCCAATTTACGAAGAATAAAGATCTCACATATCCAATTACATTTTACGATTTTTTATGAAAAGGGGCAAGAACGGGCAAAAACTACTTTCGGATCCTGAAACTAGAAACAGTATTCTAACGTCAGATGGTTGAATCTTAACTTGAGCTTGTTGGAGTTGTTTTGTTACTCAACGAGAAGCATCGAAAAGGAAGAAACTTGTGGCTTTTAGCACTAACTTGAGTTCCGGTGCATTAACAATTTAATACTTGATTAAACCAGATGACAAGAGTATCTCCTTATAATTAAAGCTTAGAACTAACAAATAAGTTTCACACCGCAATTGGCATCCGATAAATATTTATAAAGACACAAAACTAACTACGTGGAAAAGTCCTTTCTGTAACGAACTAACAAAGATCACATCACAGCCACACTTCAATGGTTGCTATTGTGTAACATGAGGTAGTTTTCAATAGAATGGACCTTTCACTCTCGAATTATAAGGGTACCAAACCTACTTTCGCAATTTCAATTTTGGAATTTTGGCCAGGTTTTCCATTCACTTGGCCCCCTGTGCACTGTAGTAAATATTCTCAAGTGTAATAATTAGACTACAAGTAACAAATCAATAACAACTAACGTGTTAACTTTTCTTTCAGACCGGAAACGTGTTCACTAAACTGTCACGAAGAAATAATGTTTGTCGGTTTGGACTATTCAATGTTAACCTATATTCCGTTATTTGCCGTCGCTTTTTTGCCACATTTGGTTAATGGGGACAATGAGGATGAGTGATGACTGATGATGTGATGAAATGTGGTGAAAGAACACTCGAAAGGAAAACACATGCTCATGTCGGGATTCGAACCCGAGGCCTATGGCATGTTAGTGCTGTAAAAAATAATTACATATCTTAAAAGTATTTTACAAACCAACAAAAGACTGGAAAAAAATTCAACCTACACTTTGTAGTTCGTCATGTATTTTCAAACGTTGGAAATGGCTCGGTGAGATTGGATACCTCTGGTCTAGAGCATCGTTTCTCAACCTATGGGGCGCGACCCACATCTGGGTCCAGAGGTGGCGTTTGGTGGGTCATGAAGTCGGGGTCGGGAAGTTAATTACTGTCTCTTAGAAACATATTACATTTAAATTACTAAGATCTGAGACCTGAAGAACACGTAACAGTTATTTTACAAATTATCCTGAACGATTTTTTATGAAATCGAAGACTTTTCGATTCTGCCCCCCCCCCCCAAGTTAAGCCCCAAGTTAAATTCTGCCCCCAAAAGTTAGGAACGACATTTTGATTCTATCCCCCAAAGTTAGGCAAGGCACCAAGTTCGATTTACCCCCCCCAAAAAAAAATGGCCCGAAGTTTGATTCTGCCCATCGAAGTTAGGTCCTAAGTTCGATTCTGCCCCCAAACGTAAGGCCCCAGGTTCGATTTTACGCCCCCCCCTTCCCCCATCAAGTTCGGTTCTGCTCCCCTAAAAACTACATCCCAAGTTACGCTCATGGTTTCAACATTTTAAATTCAACCCGTGTTGTACCCAGTCTAAACTTTACATTTCTGTTATTCGCACTCTACCATTGCTTTCTACCGGCCTCTCTCAATTTCAGGATGTGTGTTTAGTTAGATGTTAGACTAGACTAAATCAGTCTTTTAAATTACATATTTACTTCTCTCGCAAAATTTAAATTCGGTCCAATTTGCGTATTGTTACATTGAAAAAGTGTTCCTGGACCGTATTTTAATTGTTCCTGAAAAAAGGTTCCTGGACCGTATTTAAATTGATTCGGAAAAAGGTTCCTGGACCGAATTCAAATGCTTTAAATATGAAAAGGTTTATACACTGCCTAGAACCCATTTACGCTTGCTGATTTTCTGTCCTGGACCGGAATTGAATTTATTGAAAATTCATGGACCTTAAACAACCCTGCCTACAAGAAATTCTGCCGGCGCCCATGCTTACGGGTCCCATGAAGTGTAATATCCTTCAAGGTGGGTTCCGGACTGAAAAAGGTTGAGAACCACTGGTTTAGAACGTTAGCAAGATGCTAACTACAGGTGCTGTGTTGAGATGACGTCAGCATCTCGCTTCCTGATTGGATGTTCTGGTGTTTGGCTCACTCTTAAGCTGCAAATGCATAACAGCTAGAGGTGTAACTATAATAGTCTCACTTTACCTCCGATCAATCCATCTGCCCCCCAGCAAACAAGAAAAGCTAAATAAAAAAATGTTTCTTGTAAGGCCCAAATATGCAAATTTTGTATGGTATTTGGAGGGATGAAATTCTTGGTTGGGATCCGCAGGGGTGGCTTAAGGGCCGTGAACTTCCCGGTGTGCCACCCTCGAGAGGTCCTAAAGTGCTGTGTCCTTCTTGAGTAGCGCCAAAACCTTAATTCTGGTTATATAAGAGCGGTCTTCCTTCCTTTCTTTTTTTTCCTTTACAAAGAGTTGTTACCAACCATACATTTCATATTGGAAACCAGCAAGAAATTGAAGGAAAGAAGTTTCAGGTAAGAAACATAGATGGCAGCACTTGATGAAAGAATTAAAATAAATTGTTAAAAGAATACGTATCTATTTAGTGTAAGTCAAAATATGGTAAAAAGATGTAAAACAGATGAAAGCAATGTATAAAAAGTAGATAATTAATGAAAAACAAATATAAGTGTTTTTCATTATTCAGTAAGTTGAAACCTGCAGTCAATTTTCAGGCACATAAAGAAGTATTCAACAATGTAGTTAGTAAATTAACTTAATCTGCTCTTCTTCATAACAATTTAGAATCATGTTTATATGCGCCGAAGGGTAGCTGCTGTAACAAAGAATAAAATAAAGTAAGCAATCCAAAATGAGGGTGCGTGAATTGTCCTGGTCAGATCTGACTTAAGAAAATGATTTCCAGACTCTCGGTCTACGGTGCAAGGCGCGGGAGGGATTTTTGATCGTACTTCAACGTCGTCTAGTTTCTCCTCAATAAGAAGACCCTGATTACTAGGGAACGGAACTTTATGTGCTAAAATACTCAGAAATATTTATTTTTTTATGTGTCATAAATGTTGAAAATATGTGACAAAAATAAAAAAATAAAAACATTTGGTAACAAAAACAAAATATTACATGCATTTTAAACACCTGAAATCAGTTTCTAAATGCTTACCTCTTAGCGAGCTATTTCTTGGAAGAGTTGCAGTGGATCACCATAGTTTTTTTCCAAATTCTCCATTGTAAATCTGTGACGATTATCTCTAAAAAGCATCTTATATTACGAGAAAGATCGCTTCACTTCACAAGAAACAATTCTTGCATATTTGAAGCACGAAATGTCACTAACGCTGAAGTTTTCCAAAGCTTCCTCTTCTTCTACTTCATCTTCCAAAACACGTTCAACTTGGCACAAAGTTTGAAAACCTTGTTTTTTCCCCAAAAATGTCTGTACATTTAGAGATTAGCACTTGTGCGTTACATGCAGTGGGGGGTAATATTTTCCCCCAATAGGATCGTAGGCGAGGCGCCAGATGTCTGCCAGCGAGCGTGTTCAAAGACAAAACAAACCTGACACTCTCTATATGAAAGAGGTGCTGAGAATAAACATTTTTCCTTCGAGGTAGCCGAAGTCAATGAGCGATTTTATGTATTTAAAATGAAAATTCGTAAAATATGTATTTACATAGGGAAAACTGGAAAATATGTGTTTCTATGTAAAATAAAATTTGCTGTGTTGACATATAAGGCTATGATCAGAATTTTGGCAAAAACGAGGGCTTCTATCTTATCGCAGAAAAAACATTTATTTACCTAAAGTTCCGTTCCCTAGTGATTACCTTAATAACTTCCTTTCCTACAAGAATTCGTAATGACTTAAGAATTGTACATAAAAATTCGTTGTTTTAAATTGTACCGATAGCATGGCATTATTAGACTGCAGAAAAGCACCAGCAATACGTAAACTAAAACAAAACAATCTAAAACACTTGTGAACACCTTAACAATTCACAAACACGTGCAAACTGGACACCAATACTGACACGTCCAGTGCCAAAGTGAGCGTGCAGCTGTGGATCTAAATGCCGGCAGACGCGCTCCCACCTGCCCGGCGAGCTGGCCGCCGCTCACCGGACGACTCGACCGTGAAAATCACTGTACTTTCTTCTTTTCTCTGTGTGTTTCCTTTCCTCTGTATATGTCTTTCTTTTCTCCTCTCGCATTGTTTCTTTTTTTCCTATATGTATTAGTCCTTTCTCTCTCTCCCCGTACTTTATTTGTCTTTCCCTCTCTTTGTTTATTTTTCCCTCGGTTTTTCCTTCCCATTATTTGTTCATCTACCGTATTTCACAGCTTAAGTGTCGCAGATTTTATGCCCCCCTCCAAATGGGATGCGACTATTACGTGAAGATTTTAAAAAAATTGTGTCTGTATTACCCGAACTTAAAAATCATTTAGTACTTTGGTTCAAACACAAAAAAATTTAGAAACTCCCCCCCTCCCCACTAATCATTATCATCTTGTTTCTTACCATGTTAATAAGGATGACACTAATTTTCATCCACAATATTTGTTAGATTGGGGGCAGTAGCAGCGATTGGGTTCCAAAACCGGGGGTGGGGGTAAAGACAGTATATTTCCGTTTGTATATAAGGTTTAGCATAGTGCGCGGACAAAAGTGGCGAAATGTGGGTGGGCAACTGCCCCTGTCGCCCTCCCAATCACCGCCACTGGGTTGAAACGAGTTGTCCGGATGCCAATCTGTCGGCAAAGCAGATATTTTTGTCACTCAAATATTGACTCTTATATACAGTCTATTCTAGATAAACCCCTTACGAGCTACAAGAAATGAAGCCGCGAGCTACCGGTTTGACGATCCCTGTTCTAGACCAGTGTTGCCACATGAAGGGAATTTTCCTTTTTGCAGGGAAAATTGGACAGGATTTTAAGCAAAAGGGTAGAGGTAAATTGGTTAAAAAATATAAATTCAGGGAATTTGAAGACATTGAGCTTAATATTAAAGCAGGGTGTCCACCAAAATAACAAAAACAAAATTCTTGACCTTTTCATGACTTTTTCTTGACCATTGTTTCCCATTTTCTTAATATTTATTTAATCGCCCCCCTACTTAGGTATACATAGTTGCAAAATTTAGAAAGTATATATTTTTATTCAATGAAAATTCCCTACCACATGGCCAGTTAAAATGAAAACTTTAACAAGAGATTCAGTGGAGTGACGTGACTTTTCAAAAGTGTTACCGGCTATCAGTACGACAATTATGCCTGCTAGACGTTATCCCCCCCATAAAGAAAACATGTCTTCGAGCTAGATATTTGTTAATTTCGTTCTTGTTTTGCAATCAGCACAGTGATTTAGCCACAAACACTCCTAGAGACAGTTACCACGAAAATCCAATGAATGGTGATAGACCCTTGTCAATTCTTCATCTGTCTCTGTTTCTTTGCAATGAGCTGCGAAGGGGAAGAAGAAGAACCACACTTTTCTCGGGTCAGTTTGACGTTTGTGTGGTGAGCACTGAGCAGACGACAGAACTCCGCTCCTTCGTGGAAGGGAAACCCAGCTGTACGTACTACTGTTGCCAACTTAGTATTTTGGAGCAAGGTTTGTCCAAATCACGAATCACACCAAGGAACTATATTTTCGTCTATTACCTAACTGGTCTCAGTTGTAGTTTAATCCAGCCTTGGCTCTGCAGTCTACCTATAGTTACTTCACAGAAATGTTATTCCTATTTTTGGCGGGATTTAGCTCTTTTCTGCCAATCCGATGCGACAACACTGGCTGCTCCGGTGGGTCTGAACGGCAACGGGCCCCTTAACAGGTATATGAATAACCCCATAAAGTCCTTGCCCGCTCTTTCCTTGCATTGGCGCCCTCTTCTCCCTTGTTGCCTCCTCAGGGTAGCGGAACGGCCTCCCTCTTCGCTTTAGTCGGCTGCAGAAAAATGTCCTAGGCAATATCTACTCTACGGCAACGGTGTTCATTAATGTATTTAACAATGTTGTCATTTTATTGAAACAACTTTTTAATTCTTTACATTTTTCTGTTACCTGCGGTAACACCGGCTACATGCACGCCACGCCTCTGAAGAGATTTAATCTTGATTTAATTATGAATGCATGTAAAAATTAATGCTTCAGACTTCATCCTCGATGGGGAATGGCCACATTGCTTTATTTAATATTTTTACAAAACTTCATGCATACAATTAAGAAACAAAGTGAGCAAATCTTAACCACAACTCCAATTATTCAATTCTATCAAATCCCAGTACAGGTATATAAGAATTTAAGTTCACTGTACTGTAAAAAAAGTAGCAAAAATTATTGACCACAAGCATAATTTCTTGACTTTTCTTGCCCTACCTGTTGATTTCTTGACTTTTCCTTGCCCTACCTGTTGATTTCTTGACTTTTTCTTGACTTGCTTGATATTCGTGACTGGTAGACACACTGTAAAACAGATCACGTTGGGTCTGAATTTCGTATTCACATTGTTTTCTGTCACTTCTTTCTACTCCTTTGAATATAAGCCTATTATATATATTTGTATTTCTATTTTGTTTCATTTTACGTCGTTCTTCTACTTATTTGCTTAATGGGACGATATGGATGAATAATGGATGATGCAGATTTTCACATACACACGCATAGGCGAACGGGAATAATAATACAACTATTACTGCTACTAATACTCAGTTGTCAGCATATGCAGATGATGTAGACTTATTAGGGGATGATATAAATACAATTAAGAATAATGCTAGAATATTTTTTTCAAAGCAGCTAAAGAGATAGGTTTGGAAGTTAGCAAAGAGAAAACTAAATAGATGCTTACAGGCCGAAACCAAGTTAGGTAATAATCAAAATCTAATTATTGATAACAACTCGTTTAAACCAGTTTCCAAATTCAAGTACTTAGGAATAATACTAACAAATGAAAATTATATTAAAGAGGAAATTGAAAGCAGGCTTACTGCAGGAAATGCAGTTACTTTTTCCTTCATAAACTTTTGTATTAAAAGTTAAAATATGCAAGACAGTAATTTTGCCTGTATTATTATATGGATGCGAAACTTCGACCCTTGCATTAAAGGCGGAACATAAATTGAGAGTATTTGAAAATATGATCCTTAGGAAAATATTTGGACCTAAAAGGGATGAGGAGACAGGTGAGCACTATGCTACATAATTTGCATTCATGTCCAGATATTATTAGAATGATTAAATCAAGGAGACTTAGGTGGGCAGGCCATGTGGCACGAATGGGAGAGGAAAGAGGAGTTTACAATATTCTTGTTGGGAAACCTGATGGTAAGAGACCTGTAGGAAGGCCAAGACGAAGATGGAGGGACAACGTTGAGAAGGACCTAAAGGAAATCGGTAGGGATGGAAAAGAGTATATAGATCTTGCTCAGGATAGGGACAGATGGAAAGCCTGTGTTGCTGCAGCCATGAACCTTCGGGTTTAAGAATCCTAGAGAGTTAGTTAGTTATTACTGCTACTATTTATTATCATTAGCACATTTGTTGTTATTACTATCACACGATTTCTTTAGATGAAGGGAAGAATTGGGCGAGAAAGGGAAATTTGGCCCACATTGTGGCAACACTGTTCTAGACTCTAGCTGGAATCTCGCAGTCAGCCGGAGATGTTACCAAAATAACACGACTCAATGTGCCCACTTGACCTTTCAAGCGTTGTCACTGGGACATGCCTCACAACAACTCCGAAACATGTACTCTAGACTTCGCAGAGCTTGTTTATGGGAATCTCCAATATTTGAGACAGAAAATCAACCTCCACGCAAGATTACACACACGAAAACTCACGCATGTTCGTTGGAGCCCCACCCATACTTCACACGTCGTTGATAAATGTCCGTGGCCTGTTGGTGGCCAAACCAGCCACGACTTGGCCGTCGAACACGCCCTAACGACAGAGGAAGGCCCGGGCGATTTGCCTTTCTGGGCAAAAATTCACACATCCTGCTTCCAAGAATGTCGATCCTGCTGTTATTGTTGGCATCGCCGACAAGAACCTGTTAATGGAATTTCGTGGTAACGATGCAACGTGGGTGATCGCTTGCACCACGCTGCGATGTTGACATCTTACTGTGTGTGGTGCATGTGCAACGGACATCTATAGGGTGTACCGTATTGTACGTCGAATTAGAAAATTAAATAAAAAATAGGGAAAATATCATGAAAATATGTAAGCAGTAACATCTCCCATTTACGTATGAAAGACAATGCCAGGCATATGTCCACCCGTACCGAGTCTGCATGCATTTATACGCTCCACAAAATTACTGATCACCCTCTCGCAGATGTTGTCCCGATCACCCGTATGATTTCCGCCTTCAGTTCCAAAAGGGTTCGTGGTTTGTTGGCGTACACCTGTGATTTCACAAACCCCCATAAGAAGAAATCACAGGGTGTTAGGTCACACTCCACCTGCCAAAACCCACACCACACAGTCGTTCTCAGCGGATGGATGGATTTCACGCTCCTGGATTATTCGAGGATTTTCGGAAGGAAACCACAACGAACGAGTCAAAACAATTGAGGCTACATTAATCGGCATGACAAAAGATGCCAACTTTGGTAAGAACAGGTCTGCCAACCTCGAAACAAAACAATAGCACTCGATTCAAATTCGGCGTCCGATACGGAACACCATATAGAAGACTTTGGCAGTATCGAGTTACTGTTAGCACAGTTATAGCAGTAACAGTTACGTTATTACTAGTAACAATAACTGTTGCTTACTTACTTTTCAACATGAACAACGGTAACTTTAACTGGGTGCTTGGAATTTGAATAACTGTAAGTAAGTTACTTTCCAAAATGAGTAAATGTCACTATAAACAGATAGTTACTTTTAGACATACGTATCTGTAACTCCAGACTGAGTTACATTTCGATGCGAATAGGTATAATAGAACAGTTACTTTTCAACACTAGTAATTGTAAATGAGTAACTTTCCAACAGGAGTAACTATAAAACTCTAACTATGCTTTTTAACATGAGTAACTCACTATAATCGTGTTACTTTCAAACATTACTAATTTCAAGAAAGTACTAACTTTTCAACATGTAACCATAGAGCAACTTATTTAATTAATTAATAACTTAATTATAGGTGGTTCTATGATGTAACTAACTGTAAGATGCTTTTCAACGCGAGTAACTGAAACTTTAACTGAGTTACTTTTCAACATTAGTTATAATAAACATATTGTCAGTAAACATTTGGAAACATTCCCCCGAATTAACTTTCATCAAAATTTTTGTTTGAGTTGGTTATTTTACGTCGCTTTTCTTCCACATTTGGCTAATCGCAACGATGAAGATGAAATTGATTAAAGGATGGTCACAAAAACAAACATGGACTGAATCGGCCATAATTTCAATCTTATATTTTTGTCATCGTAGATTGTTCTTGTCGATTCTATTGGATTACCGTGCAAATTGTCCATGACTATTTTCATTATTTTTTTCTCTTACATCCTGTGTGTTTTTAAGCGATGGATTTTTATGTATGCTTGTGCAGAAGTTGTCAACAGCTTGTTTTGAGTTTTCTTTTAATTCTTGAAGCTCTTATTGGGTCAAATAAAGTGCACGAACATGGTGATGGACAATTTGCAAGGTAATACTCATGGATCCCACTGTACGTTAGATAAGTTTAAATATATAAATGTACGAATCCACGTACTTGATTTATGTAATAGGGCTACATGTAATTTGAGCGTGTAAAACAATAGCAAAGAAAAATACAAGATTAAGAAACAAACAGAATAAAGAATTCATATCATCTTGTCGTTTTGCAGTAGACTTTCTTTCTAATGCTAGTATGACGTAAGAGAATGTTGACGTGTTTAAATGTCACTGTCCTGAAATCAATGAAACTGTAAATATGGCACTAGGAGAACAAGGAGGGGCT
This sequence comes from Lepisma saccharinum, assembly GCF_977018435.1. Lineage (NCBI taxonomy): Eukaryota > Metazoa > Arthropoda > Insecta > Zygentoma > Lepismatidae > Lepisma > Lepisma saccharinum. Next base: position 6,130,083 of record NC_139248.1, on the reverse strand, counting down.
AATATAACATAATGACTAGCCTCCTCTTCATGAGTTTTGCGCAATTGTTTTGTCTTGTGAGACTCATGTTCAGACGAACACGTGAAAGTCACGAGGCTATGAGCGAGATATTTCAACATTGGTGATCAATTTTCCCAAATCGTTCTCCCGTGCGTAATTTATCTTCAGGGCTAGGAAAATGATAAAAAGTAATTTTCCTCTCGGGATGTTGAAGCTGATGCAAAACATCATAGCGGTCGGTCTGTCTTCAGTTAAAAACTAGAAACAGTGTTTTTGTTTTGCATTGTTGTGCACTTTTTGGGCGTATTAATGCTTCTTCGGAAAATAGATACGCCTGAACCATCGTCAAGCAAATACAGTAAAACCTCGTTAATTCGGACTAATGGGGAGGGGATAAGTTGACCAATTTAACGAAAGTCCAGATTAACTTAAATAAATTTAGATAACAGTAGAAAGTGCATTAAAACTCCGTTTATAGCAACAAAACACGTTTATTATGGTGTATTTAAAGGGCCTAAACCTAAATACACTATACAGTACAGTAAACTGTGAAGCAATACTGTACATACAATGCAATATGTACATACCCATATTATGATAATGTGTCCAACGAACCTGGCTCTGCATTTAAGACATTCCATTCTGCTTTTTTTTTGCCTATCCGGATTAACGGGGTTTAACTGTACTCTCGAATTTGGAAGTATCGGATCTCTCGTATTCTTCCATGAGCATAATAATAATAATATATACCGAGCTGAGTACCTCAGTGGTTTAAGCGATACTGAAATTTATTAACCATCTGGGAGAGGAATTTTTAATGGAGTGAATAGTTTTATAGCCATAATGATACACGATATTCTGCATTCATTTTTTTTCATTTAGCGTCGCTTTTTCAGCTACTTTTGGCTAATCACGACGATGAGGATGAGCGATGAAATTGATGAAGCGACATTTACAAACAACGTCCATGCCCTGGCTAGGATTCGAACCGGGGAGCCGTGTCGCTCATCACGGTGGTCGACTAAAATAATTTTAAATTATATTTTATTAGATCTTTTTAACATGCTTAATAATAAATAAAATCATTAAAATTTAACTATCATTCAGTTATTGAATGCTTAAATCTTAATATGACTTACAAGAACTGAATGTAATTTTCTTCGATCAGTGTTGAATCCAGCCACTTTCCTTCGGGAGCAGTGGCGGCTATTAGGGGGCCAGTTGTCCCTCACTATTTGCCCCTTTTGTCCCCCACACTACGCTAAACCTTATCTACTAAGGGCAAGTTTTTCAATGTCCTGTTAATCTCTCTGTTAACTAACTGCCGTTGAAGATAACAGCCAGTTTTAACCAGCACCGGGTTTTTCAATGTGAAAGTAACTGCCAGTTAAGTAAACCATGGTTCGTTCTCCGAAACAGTGTGTTGGCAATTCTGAAGCACGGAAATTACACCAAATCGATCTGCGCGCCATCTGTTAGTATAGTTTCAAACCGCGTCGACTGGCACACAGCCTGGCATTTAAATATAGAACTACAAGCACGCCGCGCTCGAATGCACGTTATTGTATGTGAAACGATAAGAACAATGGCTGCGTATCCATTTTGTATGCTTACGAAATAAATTAACGAAAGACAGCACTACAAATTTGGTTTTCTTCTAATAAAGGCCAATTCCACGTGGGGGATATGATGTTATGAGGCACAAGTGCAGATACTTTCTTCTAGAGGAAGCGTGAAGAACTCGAAAGTCGAGACATTAATAATACCTGTTTGTTGATATAAACACTATTATTATTATTAACATGTAAATATTGTACATTTGACTGCATGCTTTGTACCTCTCTATGCATGTTGTTGAGCGAAAAAACAACATGTTAATAGTAAGCAAGCTTTCTAAACTTCTAAAAATATGAAGGTACGAGTAAAAATAATTTTAAAATTTACAGTAATATTTATCCGAGAAGATCATTCAACAATAAAGCGTAAATTGAATGCAACACACGTAATAAATAATTGACAAGTAAAAAAAATACCCGTGACCAGTACTCGAACTCGTATTACAACACGCTCCGAAAGGTGGTGCCGCTAAGCACTATTTTATTTTATTTTTTTAATAAAAGGAAATACCTCCCACACGGAGGTATCCCCCACCATTCACTCTTTTTCTCATTTTTAGACTTTTCAATTCTTACATTTTTCTTTCTTTCTTATAAACTGGACGAACACAAATACCCATGCCTTACCCGGGACTCGAACCCAGAACCCCTGGCGTTGCAGCGCGCTCTGCTAACCACTTTTTTTTTTTTTTTTTTTATTATTCCATTTTAGTCAACAATTACAGTAAATCTTTACAATTCTTACAGATATGTTATTCAAGTATTACATTTAGAAAGTTGGCATAGTGTAATTTCTTATAACCTAACGACATTTGTTGATATTCTTGTCTTATTGTTAATCCAAAGTCCAAGTAATTATAATTTTTCCCCACAGGAAATACAAACATTAAGTATTGTGCTATAAGCCACTGAACTGATTGTTGCTTTGTGCTTGGAAACAAGTGGAACTCTGGTAAAATAATGTCTTTTACTGATACCTGGTTTGGTGAAATACGACAAATTCTACTTAGCATTGTTCTTAATTTTGACCAAGCTGTGGCTGCTTTCTTACATTCTGTTATCTTATGGGTAATCGAATCTGGTGCTTGGCAATCATAGCAATTTGGAGAATTACTAAAACCATATTTGTGACATCTATCTGCCGTTACAATAACTTGTTGAATCACTTTGTACCATATAGATGATGCCTTGTTCGTTAGGTGTTTCGCCGTTACATTGTTCCATATTTGTTTCCAATTACATTGTGGATTTTCTCTTTCAATTCTAACGGTTATTATATTTGCGTTAAGTTGCTCTCTGTAAAGCTGTTTAACAGAAGGACAATCGTAAGTTTGTTTCACAGTTTTGTAAAATGTATGTATAACGTACTCAGTATAAAACGCTAATTCTCTGGGTATAACTTTTATATCCATTGGTGCTGTTAATGGTACATCTTTTAACATTGTAATTATTATTCGTTGCGTGGTGGATTCAGTTGGAGAAAATATCGCTGAAAGACCGCTTTGGATAAATAAAGCTTTTGATTGTATCGCCACACTCTTTAGATTCATACCTCCCCTCTTTTCCGGGAGGTATAGCTCGCTCATAGCCACACGGAACACTGAATCATGCCAGAGAAATTTACCAACCTGTTGCTTTACCCTGGCTGTTTGCTTCGCGGACAAGGTCAATGTCTTGGATAGGTACCAAAGCTTCGATAGAGCGTAAATATTTACGTATCTCACTCTCGATTTCAAACAAAGAAACCTGAGTTGATTTGCACGTAAAGTATATATAACTTTTTCGGTTACTAACCGACTATTATGCTCAATGGTGTCACTAATATTTGCATAAAATTGTATACCTAGAATTTTAACTTTCTGTACTACACGTACACTAGTGTTATTACTAAACAAATTGTTGACTCCCAAAGGTAACAAAAACGTTTTGTTTACATTTAGCTTTGCGCCCGAGACATTTTCGAAATATTTCAAGTATTGTTGTGCATTCTCCAAATCCCTTTCGCTATTTAAAAATAATGTAATGTCGTCCATAAAACTACTAACTTGTATCGTTTTTGACTTGACAGGAATACCTTCATTTATCTCTTGTATTCTTTTAAGTAAGGGAACCAGTGTTAATACATATAATGCACTACTAAGTGGACTTCCTTGTAAAACCCCCCTTTTCATTTGGAAAGTTTTCGTGAAACACCCATTAATTTTTAATTTTAACTGAATGTCTCCGTACAAAATTTGTATCCATTTTATAAAGGTGTCTCCAAAACCAAAAGCCTTTAAAACACTGTACATATATTTATGACTAACTCTATCATAAGCCTGTGAGAAATCCACTGATAAAATTGCGTTGCTAGCTTGCTGGTTTTGTGTTGTAATGATTACATCTCGTATGGCTTGTAATAATTGATGAATCGTTCTTTGAGGATTACATGCATATTGGGTATCCCCTATTAGTTTGTGCATGTAAGGAAATAGGCGGGTGTTTAAGCATCTGCTAATGATCTTAATGTCACTACTTAGAATTGTAATCGGGCGGTAGTCAGAAACCACTTTGGGTTTCAGTTTTTTTGGAATAAAAACCATTATTCCTGTTCGACTTGAGGACCCTAATTTCCCACTCTGTAATACCTCATTAACCCATTGCGTGAAAACATCCCCAAAGAGATTCCAAAAGGTTTGGTAAAAGTCTGAGGGCAGGCCATCCTCTGCCGTTGATTTATTTCTGGCCGCTTTGAAAACTGCATTTCTTACTTCGGTATTCGTAAAGGGTTTACTAATTTCCGTTCGCTCTTCTTCTGTTAGTCTTTCTGTCACATGGTTTGTGAAGTCCCACTCTGTTTCTAAGGGATTATAAGCTTGACCCATTAAGTTTAAATAATACTGTAAAAATGTGTTCTGAATTACTCTAGGATTAGTTGTGTCCTGTCCCGTAGCGTCTGTTATCTCTGTTATTAAGTGACTTTTAACGTGTCTATGCTCTTGTAAAATATGATATAAATTTGCCTCTTCGTCATTATCCAAGGGTAACTTTTTGCTTTTGATTTTTACGATACTTCTCTTTTTTCGGTGTAAAGAAAGTAATTTTGATTTCATCTCGTTAATGTAAGGCTTATTTACATGACCTTGTAAAGCTTGACTTTGTAAGTCGTGTAACACGGCATAATAGAAATTATACATGTTGTTAAAATCTCTACTTTTGTCTATACTATACATTTTACTAATATAACGAAATTTTGGTTTTACAATGAATTCCCACCAATCTGTCAAAGTCTTACTGGGTGATCTACGCCTAACTAACTCTTGCCAAGTGTCTTTTATTAACAGTTCATAATTTTTATCCGCCAATACGGAACAATTTAGCATCCAATATCCTCTTCCCATATGTGATTTGTTTTGTTCCAATTTTATTTTTAAAATTAAGGCACTATGATCACTGAAGCACACGGGGAACACACTTACACTTTGTACATTTTCTTTATAACCCTTCGCTATATAAAATCGGTCAATGCGTGAGGAACTTCGAGTTGTAAAATGTGTAAATCCTGGTTGGTCTCTATTTTTACAACTCCATGCATCTTTTAACTGTAAACCTTTTGTCAATTCATACAGTGCGCGGGAGAAATTATAACCTGGTTGTTGATCTTGCCTGTCTAGGACGGAATTGAAATCGCCAGCCACTAACGCGTTAAATGTATGCGATGTTAATTCTGGACTTAAGATTGTCGAAAAGAAGTGTTCTCGTTCTTGCTTATTATGACTTCCTGAAGGCGCATATACATTGCATAAGAACAAAGGACCTAATTCCGCACTTATTAATCTTCCTGATGGGTGGAAGGTGACATTATGTAAGTCAATTCTTTGATGCGCCGCTATTGCTGTGCCTTGATATGTGGCAGTAAAATTATTATGAACCTTGTACCTTGCCAGGGGTGAAAAATTGTCAATGCCTACTTCTTGTAGGAAGGCGATATCAATATCCGACTGTGACAGAAAATCATTTAACGCCATTAGTTTATTCTGACTTTGTAATTTGTTAAGGTTAATCGTTGCTAATGTAAATGTGTACATTAGGGTTGGCAGGATCTTATTTAAGCAATGCATTAATTATTTTTTGTACTTTATGCTCTGCAATTGTTCCGCTTTTGATGCTGGGCATACTCACTCATATCTCTTCTTCACTACCTGAGATATGAACTGTAGGCATTTCTGTATCACTTGGGTTATGTGTCCCTGCCCCTATTAGTTCTAAGCTTTTTTCCTCTTTTCCTAAAAAAGGGTTCGGTTGAATTGGGTTTTCTCTCTTGGGCTTGAGCTGTACTTCTACTGCTGTACTTACCACGTCATCCTTTTTTTGTTTCTTCGGACGTAAGGTCATGTGGTCTGTTGCATTTTTCCTCGCATCCCTGGCGGATCGTGAGCGGGGTTTTTTGGGGATAGGTGCTGGAAATTCTGCAGCTGTAAACATCGAACTTGTTGGAGTTTGGGGGTCTTGCTTCGGGAAGTCGAATAGGGTGGATGGAACTATAGATTCGTTCCCACTTACACTTTCACTTGCACTTTCGTGCACACTTTCCTTGTTCCCATCACTTGCATTATTTTCTTGCGGATTTAACTGTGGGGTTTTGGAGATCTTAGTACTGACCTTGGTCTCGTTGTCTTCAGTGACTTCCATCTGCTCGTGTTGTTCCTTGTGGTCCTCTGGTGTAACCTGTCGATATGCCGGTACTGGTAAAATGGTTCGGATATCCTGGACATGAGCAGTTGAATCCCTAGGAGGGTGTGAAGAACTGGGGAGTGTATTTACCACCGCTGCAGCGTATCCATCGGTGCGTGTCGGCCTTGCCACCCTATTCTGGCACTGATGATGTAAGTGGTCCTGCGCGTTGCATCTAAAACAGAGTTTAGGTTGTCCTTCATAAGTAGTCCAATAACGCTCTTCATTTAACTGTATGTAAGATGGCACCGGTTTTTGTAGGATGATGCGTACTATTTTCCTGCCCGTTCTGACTGGGTAGGGGAGGGTGGTGGAATAAACTTCATCTCGTACTGCTTGTACTATTCCGTATTTTGACATTTCGGTTATTATGGCACTGTCTGGTAATTCCATGGGCACTAGATGAATACGAACGATTGTGACAGGTTTGTCTGCTTTATGTACTGGTATATCGTATTCTCCCGTATCGTCTGTGAATACGAAGGTTCCTTTACTACGTGCTATTATTTCCGTGCAAAATTGTTCGGTGCTTAATTTAACAAACACTTGGTGTTTTACAAAGTCTACTTCGATACTCAAAACGTCCGCAACGCGCAATTTCACTACATCTCTCATCCATTCATGGATGGCGAGCGTGGTCGGTCTTTGCTGCACTCGGGCGAAGGAAAATTGCAAAGTATTTAACCTTTTGACCGACATGACTCAGAAATTACATACGTACACTTAACGTCACTGATACTGAGCTGCTCGCTCTGCTGTTAGTATAATATTCACCTGTCTGTAGAAACAATTTCCGCGTGTTGATTATACTCTACTTGACGAATGTTCGGGGAGCGCTCGCTAGACACGTCTGCTCTCTACCTCGCCTCGTCGCGGAGTGGACCACTTCGCCACGGAGGTCGACAGCACTACACCACATTACTGTTTGGAGATTGTCCCGCCTGGTAGACCAGATATCCTGGTCACAAATTCTCTAACACAACCTTGCCAAGCGAATTCTAGCAACTACCCTGCTTAATTTCCATATTTGCATGGATGTTGGTAAGCTCTGCCAAACAAAATAAGTATTTTTCTGTACGAATTTAAAAGTTTTATGAATCATATCTTGTTTAATCTGACAGTGAAGTTGCGAGTGTGGAACTTCGATAGCTGAACGAGGCATCCATGTTGCTTCGTAACTTCCAGTTAGGCTGGTAACTGCAAGAAGAAGCACCAGTAAAGATAATCGCCGAAATTTTCACTAACTTCCAGTTACGTGCTAACATGAACCTTAACTGAACATTGAAAAACCGGCCCTGGGAAATTAAATTGTCCCGCCACCCCAGTTTTGGAACCCAATCGCCGCCACTGTCCGGAAGATATGGAACTTCAAGCAGCCATAAGCATCAAAACAATTACTGATATTTTAAAATTGCCCCTTACCTAAAAGTAAAAAAAAAAGTAAAGTGCTCCCCTGTGCATAGCACCACGCCATGAAGGCGTATAGGGGGTGTGGGGGTAACGCCCCACACTTTCTTGATCCGGTCGTGAGTGGGGGTGATGTGATCAGCATCACGCCCCTGACCGCCTTTACCCCCCAGGGTTTCCCCCAGGTACCCATGTTATTCGACGCTGGGTGGGCGCCGGGGCCGCTTTCACCGTTAGAAAAGTTCCCGGATTTGAACCGGCCGGGGATCGAACCCGGGACATCTGATATGTAATTAAATTAAATGATAATAAACGAAATGTAAATTCTGATGAGACTGCACAAGCATATCACCATCATTCCACATCAATTTCTTTACTAACTTTTAAAGTAGAATAGAATATATTTCAAGTATGAGCTTTTACAGCTCTGCATACCGTACAAGGATGAAACATTTTAGTGTAATTTTCCTCTGTCTACTTCCACATTCACACTGCTTGGGAGTTCACAAACACCGTCTTTCATTTCCATTGTTTCACTACACTTGCATTGCTACCTGAATGATTCCTAAATTTTCTCAGATTTATTTATTTATTTAGTAGGCCCCCCTTTCACACATGTTCGTTATCCCCACTGAGCTTCTTTGCTCTCTGTGCCCAGGCATATACCGCGTTTGTTACAACCTGTCCCGGTTCCCGCGCTAGCTGGTCGCTGGCTTTTCTCCGTGCTGGGGAAAGTCAAAGCCAGGCAGCCAATTAAAATACGCAACGTCGCAACAGCGTCTACGTAAGCTCCTATCTTCTGGCTTCCATTCGCTCCTCGCTGCCCAGCAGACGATTTTTTCCTCGTTTCTCATTGGCACCGAAACTGTCGAGCGATCGCTAGCGCGGGAAACGGGACAGGTTGTAAAAAACGCGGTATAGTGCAGGAAAGTTCCTAGATTCCTAATTTGCGCCCCCCCCCCTTTCTCGGTCTCTCCCTCCTAATAACTGTGCCATTATATTCTCGATGTAAGCTTCATTTATTTCCCTGATATATTTTTGTCTTGCCTCCCCTGCTGCAAGGAATTGAAATTCGTCACAACAAGACAAGCTCATATTATACCAAGAATTCTATTGTACATTACTACAATTAGCAGTTATTAAAATGGGCGATAATTTAAATTCGTTCATTATATTGTCTCTTAATTATAAAGAATACTGAGTCAGTGCTTATTAGACGAAGCCAGAAAAAGTTTGTTCTGCGTTAAATTAAGTGAATGGAAGCAAGCCATAGTGAACATGGCTGCTAAATTTCTTAGCTGTTGTTCTAATGCTCTGCCAGGTTATTGACATTTTCGGGGAGGGGAGGATTTATCAATTTCCGGAAGTGAATTTATCACTGTCTTCAAGTGCTAATGTTGCCAGACCAAAGGACAATTTCCCCTAGGTCTTTCTCGCTGGGGCAGCTACCAATCACTCATGCCAACTTCGCTCTTTTGGAGCCAGATCTTGCTCTTTCGTGCACTCGTTTGACTGTGAACTGTGGCACCCGTCCTTTGCCCCACCATAATGCCACAACTGGCTCCGGCCCATAAAGACCAACTTTTGCCATAGAGTGTACATTTTGCACGTGACGTGATATTCATATATAGGCTGCGTCACCCACCCCCTCTTTCCTCCCCAGGTATTTTTATATATAGCGCTGTGGCTAAGGTGAAAATGACAATATTATTATCCGGGAATCCTTTATTTTCGATTTCATATGAACATCATTGGATTATTGAGATTGGTGATGCCACCAAATCTAGGCGGTGAAAACTAAGAATAAATTGCCATCACTTTAAAGGTAACGGTAATAGCAACGCCCCCACCCCTCTGACACCTAAAATTACCCCAGGAGTTACTTTATGCAGCCTTCGTTAATCTAGCTCCTCGAAAGTCATCTTCAGCTCTATTAATGGTGAAATGTAGCTCTTTTATGCACATCAGGTTTGGCAACATTGCCAGGATGACCGTAGGAGGCAAGCAGAAGTGCATTAGGCTTATGGGACCATTATTTTATTCGTTCTCTCGAGAATATAAAACATCCAATGACGTAGAAAAGTGCATTGACGGAAAAAGGACACATTGAACTATGTTATAGTAGCAGGAAAAGTCGAAACTCCCATTTGATTAGCCGTAAGTTGTAGTTGAAGTTGATTTCCCATAAGGAATACATGGGATTCGGTAAATACTTATTAATCATATTTTTCAAACATCGTGTCTAGCTTACTAATCAACTTGAAAAACTGTTTCCACTTGCAACATGGATAGACATTCATACTCTCTTGCATACTAAACCCTTTTTTAAATAGCTGTGCCCAATCCGACGATATTGAAATAAATCCACAACTTGTGCGTAATTGTCCCTCCTCGCCTTAAGAATTCGTGTTAATTCTCGCTTTATTTTTCTAAATATTCATTGAAATTGCGCTATGAGTTGTAACTCTTGTGTCCCATTGTTTTAGAACTTGCCTTCCTCAATAGAGAAGAAAATGCCGTTTGATATTTAACGCCTGTAAGTTCCTGAACCCGTCTTCAACCTTGAGGCCGTGCTAGCATGCTAAGACGGGTGTTAACCAACTGGACGTTCAGCAATTACAACGGCTCCAGCTAATTTCCTGCTGGTGGTGGAAAAGGATTCTTCTAATTGGCAGGCAATTTCGCTCCCGCGATTATTGTTGATGAAGTTCCGAACGCACACCTACGAAGGGGTCATCTGATTGCCGTAAATTACCAAGAGACCCCGAAGCGCCTTCATCCAGAAGTTTCAATGATAATATCCGGGAAGTGAGGGGGGGCAGGGGGGCTGCTTACCGCCGGCTAATGGGAGGCTAACACAACAATCAACTTCTGCCCTGCCCTGCCCTCGGGGTGCAGTGCAAACAACAATGATGTATGAAGAACGACTCATATGAGCGAACTCCTACATCGCCTTCGGTGCTGAAGTTGCAGATCGAGAAGTGTTGCCAACTCTGACTTCGAAAAATCCCTGATATTAGTTCTATGCTAGTATTTTCGACTGAGTTCGAAACAGGAAAAGCACATAGGCGTGCGCTCGGCGGGGCAAGGAGGGCAGTTGTCCCCTAACATTTTCAGTGCCTTTAATAAACAATATTATGCGCTTAAAAAAATAATATGCATTTTCAAGCTGCTGAAAGTTCCAAGCAACCAGGGAACATTATTTCTTACGTAATCGTGTGCGTCAGTAACGAGGTCATAGGCATGTGCGCGGGGGTGACAGAGGTGCCTGGGCACCCCTAATACGTCGTCGAAAAAATGTAGAAAGTACTACGAAAATCATGAAATTCTTGAAAAAAAAAGTAAGGGATTTCGTTTCATTTTAGATATCCCTTTCTCTCTCTCTCTCTCTCTCTCTCTCTCTCTCTCTCTCTTCAAAACAATTTGATATCGTTTACTAGCAAAGAAGAGATTTTTCACTTTATAAATCGCATAAAGCTAATCGACCCCCACTTACCCCTCTCCCGAGCACAGCCTTGATTGGTAATGAAACATTTTTCAACTCACTAGGCTCATTTATTTATTTACATTTATACATAAGAAGATTGCAGTAGCAATCGAAACTAAATCCACACGGGAAAAAATGCAATCTGATTTGTAGAGGATCTCTACGCAATTTATAAAACTATAATTATAGTGGTTTGATAACGGCAAATAGTAATTATGAGAATTTATTTATTTTATTTAATGAGAGGGATTCTGATAAAACCTGTAGCCTTGTAAAATAAAACGTCATTGATTGATTGATTTTTATTTTATTTTGCTTTTTTGCTACTCTTGGCTAATCGGGAAGATGAGGACGAATGATGATTTTAAGAAATTGATGAAGGAACATTCACAAACACCAATGCCTAGGCAGGGATTCGAACCCGGGACCCGTGACATCGTTGCGTGCTGTGCTTACCACTCCGCAAAACAGGCCGGCAAGAGAGGGGCAATTTTACGTATCCTGGAAGTTTTGTGGGACGTCTGATCACATTAATGAACAAAAACAGAATCTGTCCACAGGCTATTACTTGTGAAATCAATAATCAAACAAAACCACTGAACTTTTCTTATTCAAGCTTCCTGAAAACGTGTCCTTTGGTGGTTTGGGATAAGCTGGAACGAACTGTGGTCAGCACCCAGTTCCAACCACGCACTGTTCTGACCACAAATTGTGCAGGCTGATCGCTGTCTAGGTCTGGAGACTTCTATCCCGAGTTGGCACACTCGCCAAGGCCCTTTTCTCTCCAACGACGGAGCCAGCAGACTTCCTCCCGACCTTGCCTAGGTGTGGTCACGATCTCTCGTGAGGTCGGAGGCAGGAATACCAGAAGGTGTAATTTCTCGAAAATCGTTCTCGGCAATTTGGATGCGTTCGCGAGGCGAGGATGAAATACGATTTGGCCAAAAGCGAGAAGAGCGGAGTGGAAAGGTCGGGCTGTGCTGTGACTCTCGTAGGAAGATCTCTTGGTAGGTGAAGATGCTGCGAGGTTGATTGAGATCTCAAGGTTCGTTTTCAGGTTAGGGGGGAGGGAAAGACAATGCAGTGGAGCTAAAGAGAGAGAGAGAGAGAGAAAGAGAGAGAGAGAGAGAACTCTCGATATAAACGATAAAGGGAAAGAAAGAGAAAGACATCTGTATAGAAAGGACAAAGAGAAGATGGAGGGAGAAAGACATGTTGCCCACGGGACGAGACGGGACAGGCTTTTAAAAATTCGAGACGAGACGAGATTGACCATGTGTAATGAGACAAACGAATATTTTCGAGACGAGACAGCATTTCCACGAGACTACACGAGACGAGACAGGCCAAAAACAGGCCAAAGTCTCGTCTCGTGGGCAACACTAAAAGACATACACAGATGGAGAACGAAAGAAAGGAAAACGAGAAACAGAGAGAAAACATCTGGACAGATAGAACGAAAGGCCTCGATAGAAAGGACGAAAGGAAAGAGATACAGAGAGTGAGAGAAACTCTTAATACGAGGGTTGGGCAGTAAGTCATGGCAACCCAGTAATAATTCGATGTCCACAGCATTGTCCATATGATTGCATTATGCAGTAGATCTGGACGCTTTTCCCTAACGGCAAGTCGTAGATCACAAAATCTTCAGGCATGGTGAAGAGGATGCTGCTGCCGATGGTATTCGACGTCTTCCATGGCAGCGTGCTGTAAACAATGCAGGAGATTATTTCGAAGGTTTGTCATAATCAGACAAGTTTTTGTAACATGTGTATGTCACAGGGTCAGATAGGTTTTTGTAACTTGTACATTAATACATGTGCATGTCACGGGGTTGCTTGGGTTTTCTTTCATGATTCCTACCAACAAGATATCCATAATGGATACTCTTTCAGTTGTATATAACAAATGTTTAATATATCCTTCAATTGTCGAATTATTACTGGGTTGCCATGACTTACTCCCCAACCCTCGTATATGGAACGAGGGAAAGGAAGAAACATAACATGAAAAACTCTGGATAGAATGAACGAAGGGGAGACAGAGAGAGAAATAAAATATCTGGATAGAAAGGACGAAGGAAAAGAAGGAGTGAGAGAGAGAAAGAAAGAAAGGAGGGAAGGAAAACGTGGATAGAATGGACGGAAGGAGAAAGAGAGAGATACTCTCGTTAGAAAGGGCGAAGGGAAAGACAGAAAGCGAACAATAAAACCCCTGAAAGAAAGTTCGAAGAGAAAAGAGAGAGAGAAAAGAAAGTAAAACATTTGGCTAGAAAAGACGAGAGGAGAAAAATAGAAAGAATGAGAGACTCTCGATATAAACGATAAAGGGAAAGAGAGAGAAACATCTGTATTGAAAGGACAAAGAAAAGATGGAGGGAGAGAGAAAGACATACACAGATGGAGAAAGAGAGAAGATGCTGAGATTGATTGAGATCACCAGATTCGTTTTGAGCTTCGGGGGGAGTAAAAGACAATGGGTTCATTGGAGCGTGGAAAAAAACCTAAAGAACTCTCGACGAAAGCAGTTTCCGTTAACCTTGAAGCCCCTTTGAATTATTGACAGCCACTCTTTACCACTATTGTGCAATATCTTCATTAACCACGCCTTCCACTTTTGCAAAAAGATTATTTTGCAATTAGTAGCTACGGAGACTGACCTGTCTAGAGAGGCGTTGGCCCTGGGGCGGTGGGGGTGGGTTCCAGCCCAACTTGATAGTCTCCCATCCACCTAAAAGGAAAGATAAATTTTCTGCCACGGTTGGTTAATCGCGACGCTGAGGATGAATGATGATTAATTAAATAAGGTTGGTGAAGGGACACTCATAGACAAGATAAAGTGAAAGGTACATGGATGATTATACTGACTGTGATTTGATTGGAAAAGTCCCTGACAGAAGTGACATTAGTCGTATGCTAGGATTTACGATTGATTGGTTTATTTTTCATCCATTTTCATTCACTTTTGGCCAATCGCAAAGATGTGAGTGAGTATTGATATGGTGTATCCATGGACGTCCGCAGGATTTTTTCCAGGGAGGGGCAAGGAAGGTATTTTTTTCCAGGGAGGGCAACGAAGACAAATTTTCCCCAAAAATAGTGTTGTTCCCTAAAACACATTGCTTAAATTTGAATTTATGGTGTTCATGCAATAATTAACACATATTATTGTGACTAAAATGAAATTATATGTGTGAAATACATAATTTTGGTTGACTTTCATTTTCCGGGGGGGGGGGCACGGCCCCCCTCCCCCTTCCGGACGCCCATGGCGTGTAACTGATGAAGAGAAATTCACAAAAAGAAAAAAAAAACATGTCCAGGTCGTGATTCGAAGCGCGGACCCCTGGCGTCCTAGTGCCCTGTGCTAACCTCTGCACCACCGAGATCGGCTGTTCCCTTTTCACGTTTCTACAACGTAAAAAAAAATATATATATAATACCGAAAACTGTAGGAAAGAGGGGTGTAAATTTCCCCTTGTCGATAACGGTTCCCTCCCAGATGAACATTCTTTGGTCGAAAATTCCAATAACGACACCCGCATTTCGACGTTCACGAAAGCCATTATCTTCCACTTAGGCGGCATAACTTGCGGTGCAATTTGACTAAGAGGCCCCGTTTGTCACTGACCACTTTCGCAACACTCTCGCAGGAAGGGACCGCTCTCCACGTGATTCACATGACCCCCTGATCATGACCTTCAACTAGGCGACCATTGTTTTCGAGGATCTGCCCAGAGTGCCACGTGTCGCGGTGACTACCGACCAAGGAATGTGCACCAGACTAGTTGCTTCCCCTACGACTTGATAACTTCAAGTTGCTGCAACAGGATTTTTCTTAAAATTTTCGTCTAGAGCAGTGCGTCTCGACCTTTTTCAGTCCGTGACCCACCTTGAAGGATATTACTAGGTAGCGGAAGTTGATGACCTAAAAAAATATAGGTATATGACCTATAGAATGTCCTAAAAAATGGAAAAAAATGACGCAAAAAATTACTATAAAATTTGCTAGCTTCAGGTTAACAATTCAAATGAAAAGAAAATTAAACAAAATGCAATCTTTTTTTTTAAAAAAGGCATCAATTAAAATATGCAACGAGGATTTTCAATGGAAACAACCTAATAATTTTTAAACAATTTAATGAAAAAGTCGTATACACTGAATGAATTGGTGTAATATGCACCAATTTCCCGCATCTGTGCTTGTAAATTGCAATCTTGCGAGATCTATATACGCCTATGTTCACCTTGGTGAAAATACTCAAGAATATTACCAAAATGAAAGAAGTGATAAAATATGACGAAACAATACACCGAATATAGCGAAAAATGACGGGAAAATGCCGAAAATCGGAGAAAATTACCTAAAACCTGAAAATTGGCAAAAAATGCAAAAAAAATGCACTTTAAAATTACCTTTTTTCGGTTCTAGACGAAGTGTAATACTGTGTATATTTAATGGGCATCGTGTCAGAGATGTCAGAGATTTCATCAACTTCCGCTCCCTAGATATTACATTTCATTGGACCCATAAGCATGGGTGCCGGCAGAATTACTTGTAGGGGTGTGCATCCAGTTTATAATCATCATATTTTAGCTAACGTCGAGTACAGTCTTGTACGCTTGCTTAAACAAATTACACATACTTCATTCTAGAAAAGTAAATATGTAATTTAAAAGACTAATTTACTCTAACCTAACATCTAACTAAACACACATGCTGAAATGGAAAACTTCCTTTTACTCGCCGAATTAATGTGAGGTTGGGGCTGCCTTTTCGCATAAGTTGAGGCATGTTGGGTTCAGTGGTAGTTAACTTAAGGGGGAGAGGGCCAGTTTCCCCTAGGTCTTTCTCTCTTCGGCAGCTGCCGATCACTGTTGCCAGCTTCGTTCTTTTGGAGCCAGATCTGGCTCTTTCGTGCACTCGTTTGCCTGTGAACTATGGCACCCGCCGCCTGCCCCACTATGATGCCATCACTGGCTCCGGTTTACATAGACAACTTCTGTCATAAGTATACATTTTGCAGGTGACGTGATATTGTTTTATTGGCTACGTCGCCTCACTCCCTCTTACATCCCCAGCTACTTTTTCTTTATAGCGCCTTGGCTGACGTGAAGAGGACGTAATATTGTTATCCGGGAATACTTTATTTTCGATTTCATACGACCATCGGTGGATTATTGAGATGGGCGATGCCGCCGGATCTAGACGGTGAAAACTAAGAATAAATTGCCATCACATTAAAGCTAACGGTATTAACAGCGCCCCACCCACACCCGCACTCATTTGACACCTAAAATTACCACAGGAGGCACTTTATCCAGTTTCGTAAATCTAGCTTCTTGAAAGTTTTTACTCCGCTGACGGTGAAATTTAGCTCTTTTATGTGTATCAGGTTTGGCAACACTGCCAATATGGCCGTAGGAGGCAAGGAGAAATGCATTGCTCTTATGGAAGTATTATTTTATTTGTTCTCTTGGGAATATCAAACTTCCGATGGCATAGAAAAATATATCAACGGAAAAAAGGACAGACTGAAGTAGTAATTGACAGACGGAAATGTCGAAACTTCCATTTGATTAGCCGTAACTTTAAGTTGAAGTTCATTACCCATAAGGAATACATGAGTTTCTGAAAATTCTTATTCATCATATTTTTCAAACATCGTATCTAGCTTAATAATCAACTTTAAAAACACTTTCACTTGCAACATGTGGAGAAATTCCTACTCTATTCAACACCAGCCTTTTTCCTTTGTGGCATTGCCCATTCGGACGATATTGAAATAAATGCACAACTGGTGAGAAATTGTCCCTCATCCCCTTAAGTCGTAAATCTGAGTGAGCGTCAAGTCTATGTCTGCACTTGGTTTTCACTTGAATCAGTGATGAAAATCCCTTTTTATACAAATATGAGGTTGAGAACGGCATGAGCAACTTTAATGCTTCGTCCGAATGTTGGTCGGAAATACGAATGTGAACTCATTGCTGCGACCGAAACGAAAACGACAGATATCGGCCCCCTCGGGACCCAGCAGTGGGTCGAGCCCCGTAGGTTGAGAAACGACGGTCTGGAGAAATAGTCAACCATCCCCCGACAAAGGTTGCTGGGAGCCCGGCTCCGGTCCCCTAAAGACTTACCAAGTACGAAAATTAAAATACTATTATCTCACTTAGGCTGCGAAGTGGGAAGTGGCTTTTCTCAGTCCTGAGTTCCCTTATTTCTTTCGAAATTTCAAGTGTGTATGATGATAAGAATGGTACAATTATTGGAAAATTGGCGAGATTTGGGTTCCTCCTTCTCTACAAATACCGCCATGATCGTAAATATGTTTCCTTATCTTCTCTCACCTGCTTCTCCAATGGAATTCTTTGTTTCATTACTAGGTACAAAGACGGATATGGTTTCTCTTTCTCTCTTCTCTTTCTTTTCTTTCTTCTCTTTCTCTCACCTCTTTTATTTCTCTTTCTCTCATCTCTGTCTTTTCTCTTTCTCTCATCTCTTTATTTTCTCTTTCTCTCATCTCTTTCTTTTCTCTAGCTCTCATCTCTTTCTTTTCTCTTTCTGTTTTCTTTCTCTCATCTCTTTCTTTTGTTTTTCTCTCATCTCTTTCTTTTCTCTTTTTCTCATCTCTTTCTGTTTTCTTTCTCTCATCTCTTTCCTTTCTTTTTCTCTCATCTCTGTCTTTTCTCTTTCTCTCATCTCTTTCTTTTCTCTTTCTCTCATCTCTTTCTTTTATTTTTCTCTCATCTCTGTCTTTTCTCTTTCTCTCATCTCTTTCTTTTCTCTTTCTTTCATCTCTTTCTTTTCTCTTTTTCTCATCTCTTTCTGTTCTCTTTTTCTCATCTCTTTCTTTTCTCTTTCTCTCATCTCTTTCTTTTCTCTTTCTCTCATCTCTTTCTGTTTTCTTTCTCTCATCTCTTTCTTTTCTTTTTCTGTCATCTCTTTCTGTTCTCTTTCTCTCATCTCTTTCTTTTCTTTTTCTCTCACATCTTTCTTTTCTCTTTCTTTTCTCTTTCTCTCATCTCTTTCTTTTCTCTTTCTCTCTTCCCTCTCTCAAGGAAAGAAAGATGGAAGGAAGATAGATAGAAAGAGAGAAGGAAGCTGTGAAAGGAGGAAGATAAAAGGGAAAAGAACGAAGGAAATAAATAAATAGGGCAACACGTGCTAACTTGATATATTTTATTCATGAGATTTTCTCTCTCAGCAACCATGACTGCTATAAAAAAACATGGGGCTAATCCCAGTATACAATTATGAACACGAGAATTCCGAAATGGATACCTATAGAAGCATTGTTACGTGGGAAAAAATATACCTAACAAGCTCTCTGAAATTCGACATCTGATTAAAAATTCTGACTTTGGTGCTGAACGCCCTTTTCATCAAACCCGTGACCTTCAGATGAAATTATATTTTTTAACCTTTTAACACCTCTGATCGAAAATTTCACGATGAAGTCGCAAGGGACGAGAATTGATATTTCCCTCGGGGGTACCTTGATCACCGAAGTCAAGGTTTTCTGCGAAAGGTCAAAGATCATCTGCTAAGGTCATATTTCCATGCTTTGTTCCTTTGTGGAGACGTAGTTTCGGCTCATAATTGGCCTTGAGTGTAATGGAATACCTCGAAGCTGAAAAGGCTCAGCATAATTGGTTTCGCACTAGCGTTACTTCTTGGATCTATCTTTTTCTTGTGCTTTGAGATCTGCCGTCGTTTATCAGTATTGGATTCAAAAGTTGCTTCTTTTGGGCCTATCTGATCTCCGCCGTGTTGTTGCCAAATATTTTCCCTCGGGTGTGACTCTCTTATTTTGTTTCTATCTTTCTCTCTTCTTTGCCTGTTTCCCTTTTTCCTTTCTGTTATCTTTCTTTCTTCTTAACTACATTCTTCCTTCTATTTGGTTGTTTCTCTGATTTTTCCGTCCTCTCTATAACCCTTTATACGTGTTTTTCTATCTGTTCCTACCACTTTGTCTTCCTTTATTTCTCATTCTATCTCTCTTTTTCCTTCTTTCTGGTTTTTCTATCTCTGTCTATTGCTAACATTTCTTTATTTTCCCATTCTTTGTATTTCTATCTTTCTGTTTTGTTGTTCTGTCTCTATTTATCTATCTTCCTTCCTGCTTTTCTATCTAGATTCTATTCCTTTCTTCTCGTTCTTCTACCTCATTCTATCACCTTGTTTTCTTCTATATTTCCATTCTATTTTTTTTCTGTTTTTATCTCCATTCGCTCTCATTCTTCTTTTTCTATCTCTATCTTTTCTCTTTATTTGTTCTTGTTTCTCTGTCTCTTCCTATCACTTTGCTTACCTTTATTTTCACCATTCCTTCTTATTTTTATATCTCCATTCTTTCAATTGCTTTCTTCCTCTTATTCTATCTCTTCCTAATGCTTTGTCTTATCTTGTTTCTCTTTTATGATTTCCATTTGTTTCTCTTTCATTCTTTCTTTGACCTTCTCTGTGTGTGATTCTTGGTCTGTTGTAGATGTTTCTGAATGTTTGCTCTGTGGGTCATTTGAGCTATTGTAATGTATGCGATCACTCCCCGTTCCAGCGCCACTTTAAAGCGTCGTGACGGAGGCAAAAGGGAACACTTGCCCCCACCATAAAACAAATTGGAGCTTTATTAAAATTTACGAGTTAATGTACTTTTGTTAACCTACTCGGACCAAAGTAATGAATAACTTTTATCAGCAGCGTAACTTGGGGGGTAGGGTAGAACATGAACCTCAAGTTCCAGAAGATTTTCAAAATACTTCTAACATGTAAATTTTAATAAATATGTACATTTTAGGAAGCGAGTGCCCCACCTGCCCCCTTCAAGTGACGATTATTGTTTTTATGATTTCGCAAATTTAACAGTCGTTAAGAATAATAGTCCTGGAAGATATTTTTATGGAATAGTTAACTTTTTGGTTCTTCCCTCCCCCAAAAGTTAGATCCCAAGTTGCGGCCATGGGCGGCTGTTCGGAGCGACGTGGTGGGCGACATTTGATTGACTGATTTGCTTAATTTTACTTCGCTTTTTGTGCCACGTTTGGCTAATTTGCGAAGATGGGGATGAGTGATGACATGATGAAATCGATGAATGGACACACAAACATCCATGCCCAGGCTGGGATTCGAACCCAGGGCCCCTGGCGTGTGGTGGGCGACAAGCTTTACAAATAACTCCGATGGAAGTCATCCCAGAAAACGGCGGATACGCATCATATTTGGCTATTTGTTTTAAAATGAGTTGTTACGAAGCAGATATTTCATATTGAAAACTAGATCCAAAGAAATAAGTTTCAGAAAAGACACATAGATGGCAGCACAAGCTGAAAGAATATAAATAATTTGCTGTGGGATAAGTGTTGATTTTGTGAAAGTACATACATGATAAGGAAAATGTAGATAAAAAAAGGCCATATATATAAAAAAAATAATGGACAGACTTAAAAATACAAGTGCTTTCATCATTTAATAGATTCAAGCCTGTGGTCATTTGTTAGGCACATGTAAAGAAGTACTCAACGAAGCATAATGCAATAGAGCCTTTGTCTCTGGTGTGTAACATTGCACGATCATGCAGTTTAAGCAAGATATTATAGTTATTTTCATATCGTTATGTAGGTTTTAAATAAATGTGTAACCTGTAATATACGTATTCTTTAACAGTAATACTTAAAGTATTTAAAAATAAGACTGTTACTTTTCTTATCGGATGCGAAACTTGGTCCCTTGCATCAAAAGAGATACATACAAATTAAGAGTATTTGAAAATAAAATCCTTAGAAAAATATTTGGGTCTAAAAGTGATGATGAGACAGGTGGGTGGAGGAGGTTACATAATTTAGAACTGAATAATTTGTATTCATGTGCAGATATTATTAGAATGATTAAATGAAGAAGACTCAGGTGGGCAGGCCATGTGGCACGAATGGGAGAGGAAAGGAGAGATCACAAGATTCTTGTTGGGAAACCTGATGGTAAGAGACCTGTAGGAAGGCCAAGACGAAGATGGAGGGACAACGTTGAGATGGACCTAAAGGAAATCGGTAGGGATGGAAAAGAGTATATAGATCTTGCTGAAGATAGGACAGATGGAAGGCTTGTGTTGGTGCAGCCACACACCTTCGGGTTTGAGAAGGCTAGAGAGTGAGTTAGTTACTTTTCATATGTCAAACCGTAAATATGATCAAGAGGAGTGGAAACAGGGGGGGATGAGGGTGGAATGTAGGGAAGAGGCGGTTGAAAATTTTATCTTGAGCTGGCCCTGAGCATACACACTTATTTGATTTGCAGCTTCTCCAAGGGTTGGGCAATGGCGAATCTGCCTACGTTTAGCGTTTTGTCCTCGAGTGAAATGGCGTATCCGTGACGGAGGCTGTCAAAGCGAGTAATCAGACTACAATGCAGAAGACTGCATCCAAGAGGAGACTTTGATGGATCCGAAAGAAGAAAATATGAGGACCTTCTGCTCCGTGGAGGCCCGATTAAGTTATCAGATAGCGAAGACCGAAATCAGAAGCAATATCGCTGTAAACGGGTCTAACTGGGTTTCTGAAGCATCCAGAGTCGTGACATCCCTGAGGTTCGTCGTGATGGCCTCATCCCCCGTCTGAATCAGTGTTGCTATCCTCAGAGGCAAGAAAATCCCTTCAAGAGAAGGAAATTCCCTTATCTGTTGAGAAGAATAACGAACCATGTTTAGAAATGTGTTGATAACATTTACAAAACATGTAAATGTTATCTGTACGTTAACCGAAATGTTATTGCTTCGACGACAGGGGTTTTGGTTCGAATCCCGGCATGAATGTGCTTTGTGAGTGTCCCTTCATCAATTTTATCGTCTCATCACTCATCCTCATCGTCATGGTTAGCCTAAAGTGGCAGAAAAGCGAAGCTAAATAACAAAAGTCAATCAAACCATGTACAATTTTAGTTCTAACTTTACGCCATGCTATGATACATGGTTTATATCTTAAATTTTACTACGTTTCAAATATTTCAATTTATGCCCCTTTCCAAAGCATTTTCCCCCAGAAGCGACCATTTTTCAGAAGGGGACTCGGGGCTGTAGTCCCCAAAGTCCCATCCTAAATCCAAGACTGAGCTATAGTAGTGGCCCGACGAACAATGCACTATTTTCACTGATTAGATAGTTAAATTAAAATATAAAGCGAGAAATTGATTTATATTCTTAAAGAAAATCATGCTTGTAAAGAACACATACCTTTAAAATTTCAGAAAAAAATATTGAAATTTGTAAATTTTACCGAATTATTGATAGTTTCCATAAAATTCACCCTTTTTTATAACATTGACAAGAAAATTGTTTTCCCCATTCTTAAGGAAATTTGCTTAGATGTGGCAACACTGAGCCGAGTGCGATATCTACAATGGAGATGTTATTTCCAGTGTATCCAGCTATGCCGAACGGATGCACCAATAAGATCTACCGATTCATCATGTCAGCTTCTGCATTGTTTGGTTATCATTTTCTTCCATAGCTATCACGTCGATCGTTCCTTAATGTTGGGTTATTTGTCAATGACAACTCAAAGCTATGCATCAACGTCAAGTCAAAGTCAAGCGCTGACAGTGCAGTGGCTTGTCTTGTTTTTCTCATACAGGTAATTTTTTGCGTTTCTGTGATTATAATATAAATTGGTGAACGTTAGCTCCACTGCCACTGAGAACAAGTACAAACATGAACCACGCTAAGTGGTATTGAATAACGTTTATGGTTCTCAAAGTGTGGTACGCGCGTACCCCCAGGGGTACATGAGTAACTTGAAGGGGGTACGTGATCAGCTCTGCAGAGAAATGTTGAGAATAACCACACGACAACATTTTTGCCGAATTTGAAGCCGAATCTCCGGTTGAAAGTTTCAAGTACACAACCAGACATCAATAAACTGTCTGAGGAGGCTATGCAGGCATATCCTTCTCACTAGAAACTCTGAGGATTTACAATAAAAACTCCAGAATTGTGCTTGACAGTTTGTTTACAAACTTATTTTCCTTCTTTACTTTTTTCAATAACTCTGGAAGGAATGTATGATTGGTTGATTGATTGATTGCTTTATTTTACTGTACTTCGCTTTTGTGCCACTTTTGACTAATTTGCGAAGATGGGGATGAATGATGACATGATGTAATTGATGAATGAACATTCACAAACATCCATGCCAAGGCTGGGATTCGAACTCGAGACCCCTGGCGTCGTAGCGTGAAGTACTAACCACTCCGCCATGGGGGCCGGCGAAAAAAAAGTGTGAAAATTAAAGTTTTCTTTCATATACTTCTTAGCATACATGTGTTTCACATTTTTATTTTTATAACTAATCATAAAGATTGTAAACGTAGGAACATCCAATATAATAATAAACGTAAGATTCTATTGTTTACTTGTTTGCCATCTTTCCACATGCAGCCCGAATGCCATTTGGCTCTATTGCAGATACACGCCAACAACATATAAAAATCGCCTAACCAATCAGACAACCCAAAAAATTCTCCAAAAGCCATTATTCGGAGAAAACCTATGGTGTGGGTACTAGTGTTGCCCACGGGACGAGACGGGACAGGCTTTTAAAAATTCGAGACGAGACGAGATTGATCATGTGTCCCTTTGACAAACGAATATTTTCGAGACGAGACAGCATTTCACAGCATTTCCACGAGACGAGACAGGCCAAAATCTCGTCTCGTGGGCAACACTAGTGGGTACAATAGACGTTTAGCTACGACTAAAGGGTACTATGAGGAAAACGTTTGATAACCGCTGGTGTCCAAGTAGTTCGTAAGCAAGGACGTTATTGTTTTCTGATTGTAGGTGAGGTTTGGCACTGATCAAAAGACGACCGATTGGAAATGATTCTACTTTTTCTTCACCTCCTCTCATCGTAAACTATGCACCATAATTGAAAGATTTTTATTACCAAGTCAAATGATACCCGAAAATTTCTGAGAGTTTAGTCTTGCACAACAAGCAACTTTTCGCTTTTCAGAAGCCCAGATTATGCCCGATCCACAGTTCCCTACTCCACAGACTACCCACCTAATACAATAATGTAGCTAACCAAATATACATGTTTGAAAATCAGGCACGTTTTATAAGGCTGTTGTCTGAAAATTTGTAAGTCACTTTGTAGCATATAATTTTAGCTTATGTTGTTACTTGGTTGTTATTTTTTTCTTCTTAGTGCGTTCTAATGGCTAGTGCCGTATTTGGAATCTTTTGATAGATAAATAAATAAAAAAATCTACGACGGTGCTACGAACGCAGAGGATCCAGGCATGGGGCTTAACTTTGGTGGGGGCAAAATCGGACTTGTGACTTAGGTAGAGGGCTATAATCAAACTTGTGATTCATCTTTGGGGGGTCGGAATCACATTTGAGATGGGAGGGGGGGAATCGAACTCGGGACTTGTGGGGAGCGATTCAAACTTAGGCCTTAACTTTCGGGGGCAGAATCAAATTTGGAACCTTGGGAGGCAGAACCGACAAGTTTTCATTCCATAAAAGATCCAGAACCACGAGTATTTTCCTAAATAACTCACATTTGCGCAATCATAAAAATACTGTTCAATACTTTGCTCCCCTGGTCTCAAGTGTTTAACAAAATTATCCTTAATTTTTAAATTTAGTAGCCTGGAAATTCTGAGGGGTGCAAGCGCCCCCCTTGCCCCTGTCAAGTTACTGCAATGGATCCAGGTTCGATCCCTGTTTGAGACATGGATGCATCATTAAGCTTGTCCCTTCCATAGTTGCTCATAGTCGCGATTCACGCAAGAGGTAGAAAAGTGACGGGAAATAACTGAAATTTAGAGGGGAAAAAGCATAATAATCGGCTCCCAGTAATAGCCAGTTGTATGAACACGGCACGCTACGATGCCAAGGGTCCCGAATTCGAATCCTGGCCGTGAATTCCATAGCATCACTCATCCTTATCCTTGCGATTAGAAAAAATGTCAGAAAAGCGAAGTAAAATATATCAATGATAGATAGCATTAATATAAAATAAGATTCTGTTGAAATATTTCCATTAGAAAAACCTTTATATCATTTGTTACTTTATGCTGATTTTTTCCTTATCTTAATTGTGAAAATGAGGATGAAACATAAATTGATGATTTCTACATGTATAAATGAAGCATCCATGACTTGCCAAGGATTCGAACCTAAGGCCTCTGCTTTCGTAGCGCCCAACGCTTCTTTGCCATAGAGTTGTGTGTGTTTATCTGACCTGTACAGTATAATTTCCTGGTTACGTTCTCATGTTTTATGCTGTATTGATGAATGATGATTTTATTCAAGGAATAACCTCACGTCTTCATCTCTACCGCCGCCAATTTCCATCTAAATACGCACACTCCTCGGAGACCAGTACCCATATTCCCTCCAGGGACAGCAATGCAACAATGCTATGCTTGTGATTTTCACCCCTGATAATGCATGATTTAGTGCCAGGGAAACGTGTTTTTTGTCGAGAAAATTGCCCGCTTCTGAGTCTGCCTTTGTAGGAAGTGCTGGTGACCGTGGAAATTGCCAGCAAATATCTCAATCGCTGTTGCCTATCTGGTGTGGTAAGGTCAGCCTTCTTTCCAAGTTGGTTTGCGTGGGAGTGGACATCGCTGCTGGTTTCATAATGAGGAGAGCTGTGCGTCTACGCGTAGACAACGATAGTCTGCATCTACGCCTACAATTTTTTACAACGATGGTGTACATCTACTCCTAGACAACGATAGTCTATATAAACGCCTAGACAACGATAGTCTACATCTACGCGTAAACAACGATAGTCTGCATCTACGCCTAAACCACGATAGTCTGCATCTACGCCTAGACAACGATAGTCTACATCTACGCGTAAACAACGATGGTCTGCATCTACGCGTAAACAACGATAGTCTGCATCTACGCCTAAACAACGATAGTCTATATCAACTCCAAGACAACGATAGCCTACATCTACGCGTAAACAACGATAGCCTACATCTACGCGTAAACAACGATAGTCTGCGCCTAAACAACGATAGTCTATATCAACTCCAAGACAACGATAGCCTACATCTACGCGTAAACAACGATAGTCTGCGCCTAAACAACGATAGTCTATATCAACTCCAAGACAACGATAGCCTACATCTACGCGTAAACAACGATAGTCTGCATCCACGCCTAAACAACAATAGTCTACATCTACACCTAAACAACGATAGCCTACATCTACGCCTAAACAACGATAGCCTACATCTACACGTAAACAACGATAGTCTGCATCTACGCCTAAACAACGATAGTCTACATCTACACCTAAACAACGATAGTCTACATCTACGCCTAAACAACGACAGCCTACATCTACACGTAAACAACGATAGTCTACATCTACGCCTAATCAACGATAGTCTACATCTACGCGTAAACAACGATAGTCTGCATCTACGCCTAAACAACGATAGTCTACATCTCCGCCTAAACAACGACAGCCTACATCTAGACCTAAACAACGGTAGTCTGCATCTACGCCTAAACAACGATAGTCTACATCTACGCGTAAACAACGATAGTCTGCATCTACGCCTAAACAACGATAGCCTACATCTACGCCTAAACAACGATAGTCTGCATCTACGCCTAAACAACGATAGTCTACATCTACAACTAAACAACGATAGCCTACATCTACGCCTAAACAACAATAGCCTACATCTACGCGTAAACAACGATAGTCTGCATCTACGCCTAAACAACGATAGTCTACATCTACGCGTAAACAACGATAGTCTGCATCTACGCCTAAACAACGATAGCCTACATCTACACGTAAACAACGATAGTCTGCATCTACGCCTAAACAACGATAGTCTACATCTACACCTAAACAACGATAGTCTACATCTACGCCTAAACAACGACAGCCTACATCTACACGTAAACAACGATAGTCTACATCTACGCCTAAACAACGATAGTCTACATCTACGCGTAAACAACGATAGTCTGCATCTACGCCTAAACCACGATAGTCTGCATCTACGCCTAGACAACGATAGTCTACATCTACGCGTAAACAACGATGGTCTGCATCTACGCGTAAACAACGATAGTCTGCATCTACGCCTAAACAACGATAGTCTATATCAACTCCAAGACAACGATAGCCTACATCTACGCGTAAACAACGATAGCCTACATCTACGCGTAAACAACGATAGTCTGCGCCTAAACAACGATAGTCTATATCAACTCCAAGACAACGATAGCCTACATCTACGCGTAAACAACGATAGTCTGCGCCTAAACAACGATAGTCTATATCAACTCCAAGACAACGATAGCCTACATCTACGCGTAAACAACGATAGTCTGCATCCACGCCTAAACAACAATAGTCTACATCTACACCTAAACAACGATAGCCTACATCTACGCCTAAACAACGATAGCCTACATCTACACGTAAACAACGATAGTCTGCATCTACGCCTAAACAACGATAGTCTACATCTACACCTAAACAACGATAGTCTACATCTACGCCTAAACAACGACAGCCTACATCTACACGTAAACAACGATAGTCTACATCTACGCCTAATCAACGATAGTCTACATCTACGCGTAAACAACGATAGTCTGCATCTACGCCTAAACAACGATAGTCTACATCTCCGCCTAAACAACGACAGCCTACATCTAGACCTAAACAACGGTAGTCTGCATCTACGCCTAAACAACGATAGTCTACATCTACGCGTAAACAACGATAGTCTGCATCTACGCCTAAACAACGATAGCCTACATCTACGCCTAAACAACGATAGTCTGCATCTACGCCTAAACAACGATAGTCTACATCTACAACTAAACAACGATAGCCTACATCTACGCCTAAACAACAATAGCCTACATCTACGCGTAAACAACGATAGTCTGCATCTACGCCTAAACAACGATAGTCTACATCTACGCGTAAACAACGATAGTCTGCATCTACGCCTAAACAACGATAGCCTACATCTACACGTAAACAACGATAGTCTGCATCTACGCCTAAACAACGATAGTCTACATCTACACCTAAACAACGATAGTCTACATCTACGCCTAAACAACGACAGCCTACATCTACACGTAAACAACGATAGTCTACATCTACGCCTAAACAACGATAGTCTACATCTACGCGTAAACAACGATAGTCTGCATCTACGCCTAAACAACGATAGTCTACATCTACGCCTAAACAACGACAGCCTACATCTACACGTAAACAACGATAGTCTGCATCTACGCCTAAACAACGATAGTCTACATCTACGCGTAAACAACGATAGTCTACATCTACGCCTAAACAACGACAGCCTACATCTACACGTAAACAACGATAATCTACATCTACGCCTAAACAACGATAGTCTACATCTACGCGTAAACAACGATAGTCTACATCTACGCCTAAACAACGATAGTCTACATCTACGCCTAAACAACGATAGCCTACATCTACACGTAAACAACGATAGTCTGCATCTACGCCTAAACAACGATAGTCTACATCTACATCTAAACAACGATAGCCTACATCTACGCCTAAACAACAATAGCCTACATCTACGCGTAAACAACGATAGTCTGCATCTACGCCTAAACAACGATAGTCTACATCTACGCGTAAACAACGATAGTCTGCATCTACGCCTAAACAACGATAGTCTACATCTACGCGTAAACAACGATAGTCTGCATCTACGCCTAAACAACGATAGCCTACATCTACACGTAAACAACGATAGTCTGCATCTACGCCTAAACAGCGATAGTCTACATCTACACCTAAACAACGATAGCCTACATCTACGCCTAAACAACGATAGTCTACATCTACACCTAAAAACGATGAGCTACGTCTATGCCTAAAAACGATGGGCTATGTGTACGCTTAAACATTGATAGTCTACGTCTACGCCTAAAAAAAACAGTCGCTGCATATAAACAACGATACTCTACAACTATGCCTATAATGATAGGCAATGACAGTCTACACCTACGGCTAAACAACGATAGCCTGCATCTGCCTCTAGACAGTTATAGTCTGCATCTACGCCTAGACAACTATAGTCTACATAGCGTAGACAACAATGGCAAGTGTCTTCGCATAGACACCGATACTTTGCATCTAGACCAGTGGTAATGAACCTTTGTGACTCGTAAATATCTTTCTATTATTTTTATCTTTATACATGTACCCTTGACATTTAAAATTAATAAATAAATCATGACAGAATGATAGAGATTATTACTTCGATTGCGTGTAGGTTTGTTGATAAATATAAAAATTTCGTTTCAATTTGTTGACGACTAAATGTAATTAAATCTTTCAGTTTTCTCTGGCCAATGTAATTAATTTAATTAGGCTAGTGCCGCTTTTCGTTGGCATGTTCCAATGTATTGTATAATTTATGCAGCACAATTGTCATCCTGTCATTTTATAGTTTTGTAAAATTAATTAGAAAGAATTAAAGACCAATGACACGACGCAATAGAATATTCTACTTCAAAACCATCGAATAATGTCTATCAAACTGTAACTTGGACAAATGTGCTCTATAAAGAAGCGATTTGTGGCTGTAGGTAAAGAGAGTGTACTTCCTTCAAAAACTCGTCATTCGGGTGACACGTAGAAGCAAGAAAGGGAACACGTAGTTGTCACATTAAGGCAACTGGTTGTTGGCCAAGGTCAGTTAACCTTGAGGAACTCAAAGACTGAAAGACTGGCTTAATACCACGTTCGTAAAATGCACGTGCTTTGTAATGACAAAAATGAACGAAAGAACTGTGTTCCTTTATTTATTTATGAGTCATCGTCAAGATAATAAACATTGAATTCAATCATACCCCATAGCAAGTCTGGTGGCCGTTCTGCATTTCTTGTCAATTATCTTTCGATTCGAACCCTTAGCAGCTTAGCGCTCTGTGCTAACCACTCCGCCACGGAGGTCGGCGTACATTAGCTCGAATCGCGAGATCGAGACGCTCCATTCGAGACAGATAGATTGGACTAAAAAGAAGCGCCAGTGTTCAGTAGCGGCTTCTGCCTATTCGCACGTGCACAGCCAAATAAATCTGTAATGCAAATCATTATTATTATACTTATTTATTGAACTCTATCTCCTTCGAAACATCAAGTGTTCCCAGGCCGCTCCACCAAGAGAGATGGTGGAGGAGCCCGCGATCAGTGATATCAACCCGCGCAGACCAGGCCGCGATCGGGGCTGGAACACAATGGTAGTTTCGCTCGCTATGACGCTGTTGCAGCAGTCTCGTAGAGGACGCTGATTGGATGTTTTGGCTTGAGCGCCGTGAGAGGGGAGGTTGCATCATTTGGGAAGGCTGTGAACGCAGCGATCTGTGTGCGAGCAAATGTAGTGTTGCAAACCCATTCCGTTGGAGATCGTGTGACGAAGTCGAGGCAACCCACATACATCATCGCAAATTGAGGGATCTTTTTTTATGAAAGGGAAATTTCGATGGTATATTGTCCCGAGCATAACAGCGGAAGAAAAGGAGGAGAGGGGGAGGGCAACTGAAACCAAAACGAGTGTTTTAAGCATGCCTTTGCTTCGTGCATCTTGGTCAAAATAAACGGCCTCTGTGGCGCAGTAGCCGAATTATAAAACTCGCATCAAATAGTCAGCTGTTTTGCATTGTGTGGCTGTTACTGCGTTACAAAATTATTTAACGCTGTCAAAAGGTCGTTCCTGTTTCAGTGCAAAGTGTTTGATTTCATGATGAATAGGGAAACTGTACATAGCGAAAGCAACTTAACGTTATTGCATTTTTGGAGGGAAGTTAGCTACAAAGCCTGTAGGAACTGCAGTAATATATGGATACGGCGGAAGAGAAGGAAAATTCTGAAGTACGATTACGAAGCAGGGCAGTGTGAACTTAGTGAGTACTGTTATTTGCTTTAACATTTACGATTATCTCGATTTCGCTTGATTTGATTGGTTTGATCAGACTGTCATTACATATAAACAACAGCTAGATAGATTACAACTGATTTCCTCAATGTGGTAGTTGGATCGGCTTCTTTGGTGTACGCCAGTGTTATCATTCTCCTTGTTCATTAATATCAGCAGAGCGGGGAAGAAAGTTTTTACAAATCGACAATAGTATTGATATTGTAGATCGGTATTTCTATTTTTTGAGTGATTTTGTCAGGTTATCGAATGCTGAATCACATACTGCACAATAAAATCGCTCTTCTCGTGATTGGCTGGATAATATACGAAATATTTGAAATTTGTAAAAAAATCCGTGTTAAAAAGATCATGAAATACATATAACTCTGTCATTGCACCATTTTCAGCGAAAGGTGATCAAAACTTGGGTTGCCAATATATTAAGCTTCATTATGTACGCAAAAACGGCTGCGAGTATTTCACAGAGGTGGTAACACTTCTGGACGATAGACTGAAGTGCACACCCATAGAGCCAGACCACGAGCCGCCACTGCCAGTGTTGCAAACTGTCTCTTCCTTTTAGTTCGCAAGTGTTGAAAAATGATTCGTGTAAGTTTGATTTAATTTTTGTTGTTTAGCGTTTTCTTTTCAGCTACTTTTGGCCAATCACAACAAGGACGAGTGATTATATCATGATATTGATCATGGGGATCTCTGGCATCGTAATGCGCTGCGCTAACCACTCTGCCACGGAGGTCTGAAGATTCGTATACGTGTTTTCGTTTTTGGACAGCATATAGCTTGTCTTCATCTGAAACCAATGCCAATTTGAAGATAAAAATCATTCGAGAGGTACTTCAAATTCCCAATCAATATACAAACAAATTTACAACCAATCAGACGCACTATTAAAGTCTGCATTACCAACAGACACTTACACAAGATAACAAATCGCTGAAGTAAAATGGGAAGCTATTTCCAATTTTACCCCCCGCGTCGACTTAAACCAGAAACCAATTTCCACCTGTCCGATCAATCGTTAGACAAATCCTTGATATATCGAAGTTCAGAAATGTCCCTTAGCTTTCATAGTAATGGAAACTCATTAAGCTGTGCTAATTTGCAGAGTAGCGAGTGTTATTTCATTCACGACCACAGCAGATTTAATTTCTAGCTTCAGCACAGCTCGCTAATATCCTAGACGGTTATTAATGGATGCTCATTTCCTTCCTTGTTTTCGCCTATTTATTTTTCGCATGCCACAAGCCTTGCAAAAGAAAAAAAAGTTAACTCGAAACGTTCTCTGAAATTGTTTTTGTTATACCGAGGCAGTTGTTTATTACAAGTCATTACAGAAGCTTGTTCGGAATTCAAACCTATTACTTCAAGCCCAAGGTTTTAGTTGTACAATGACCTAATGCACAATGACCGTAAGAACAATTAATGTTTGTCTTTTATGCTTTCTTGAGCCACAACGTTGACCTAAAGGGTTGAGTGTTCGACTCACTAGCTCGCGATATTTCAATTTATTCATTTGTTGTTTTATTATTGACCTAACAGCTTTCATGAATTTTGCTTTCATTATTGTTTTACATTACAAATATCCTTACATCCTGTTTTCCCCTTGCACAGAAGTTATAGTACGTCTGTCAAGACAAAAAATATAAACGTTACACTTTCTTATCAATGTTAACAAACTATAGACTACTCGAACGACTGTATTCACCACTAAACTTGTTAAATTTATTGGACTTTCAGACTTTAACCAAACTAACAACAGGCCTCCCGCACTGGTGCAAAAATCCGAATAAGGTTAATTTCGGAATTCATTTGTTCGTGCATGAATTAACCAGCTACCAGTCGGCACCACCATCGATGCTAAATCCTAATTTTCTCATTAAAAATTTAGTTTATGTATCTATTAATCAATGATGATCACGTGTACTTGATTTTGTATTTTATTAAATGCCTTTCCCTTCTTAAACATGTATAAGAAAAATCGTATTTTTAAAGTCACTAGTTCTACATGACGTAACATCGTTCCATATGATCTGTCATGGACGTACACTAACTATTTTAATAAGGATGTAGAAGAACAAAAAATAAAAACAATGGCTTATTGTGCAGATTTTCATTGTAAAAACTGTCAGAAGAGGAATCCAGAGCTGTGTTCGTGTTCTGTCATATCCCGAAAGGTTAGTTATTTATGAATTCTGTTCGCTCTTTATGTAAAAATAATTTCCATAAAGTTAGTTTCCACGGAGAATAATTCCTAGCATGTCTTCGTATTCTGTATTTTGCTTCATTTAAGTAAAAGGACATGTGTTAAAAAAAGTCTGAAAGATTAAAGGTTCGATTTTGTAACTTAATGTTATATATAAGTTACACAGGAGGATAGGAAGCCAACGAGAATAGTAGGAATGACTTGAAGTTTGTTTGAAGTTCGGAAAAGCTCATTTCTGCATGTTTTAATGCAGAAAGTTGCAAGTTATCGCGCTCCTATTCGCTTCTGTATGAAGTTTATTTCTTCTAGCATTTAAAACTTTGTCAACATGTACATGAGATGAAAAAAGCGTGTAAATATTAAAGCAATGAAACCTAAGGTAACGGTTCCTATCCTTCTGTGATATTTTAAAAAAATCTCTAAGCAGGAAGACTAATTATGGTAGAATTTTAGCAATCATTGTCACACGAAATTTGAACCTTTCTTGGTACTACTTTACTATACCGGAGACACATGATTTATTTCGCAATATTTTACATTGCTAACGTACTATTCTGCATTGCGGAACATTTCTTTAGGTGAAATAATGAATTTCTAACGAAAATAATGTCTATTTCTTACATTAAGTACTTACTGTTGTTCCTTATTTCCCAGAAACCATCCACGGGTAGCCCCCAAAACCATTGACATTAGCCCAAAAATTCACGATAGCCCCACGAACCATCAGGGGGATGAGGTATGCCTACTAGATTAGGTTAGGCCTGTTAGGTTAGGTTCCATTAGCACTCCTTTCGTTCAATTTAGCATATACGGACAATACGAGAGCGTATTGTGCTCTCGTGCAGAAAACAAATGGCGGCAGCAGCAATAGCGCGTCGGAAATAGATTTTCGTAGAAAACCACATGCATTCACATTAAAATGGATCAAAACTACATTCCCGAACATCAACAACGCTACAGAAAATGATTTGCGTAAGTACTTTCTCCTGTAAATTTGAAGAAATCCGTCTCCGGTATAGTAAAGTGTTACCAAATCGGAACCTTAGTAAAATGAATTTAGGTAATTTATTTATAATGCTAAGAGAACCAAACCTGGCCTGCCTAACCTAACTACGAAAGCATACATTGAACCAAATCATAAGTAATCACTAGTTTTGGAAACGAAATGAGTGTAACTAACCTACATGTGCAATATATGCAAAATATTTTACGAACATTTACATGTGCAATATATGCAAAATATTTTACGAACATTTACACATGGTTACTGTAAAGAAAAATCTTTTCTCACTGGTGCCACGGGAGGAAGATTTTGTGTTTCAAATCGCATTTTAATCTATGTGGTTTAATCAAACCCTACAGAATTATGGATTTTACTCCTATTATTAATAATAATATATTTTGTTGATGGAATCATCTAATTATACCTGTAGTTAATATTATTGCTGTAATAGCTCTTGTTGTTGGTCATGGGCTTTGATCTACTAGATGGTATGGGTGATTTTGATTTGTTGACATATTTCCTGTCCTGGTATCTTCTTCAGAAATATGTTGTGTCATAACATTTTTCTTGAAAGCACTCCCCAAAATAGATTCCATGATCCATTTAATGACAAAAATTGCATTGTTAGCCAGTTGTAGGTTAGGCAGTAAGCTTCAGGGACTCTTTCTAAAAGATAATGTGGTAAAACTTTGCTTCATATGTTAGGAAGTTTAGTGCAATATCTATAATATTTTTTTATTTGCATTGCCACACACTGTATGGTGCCATAAGAAGTAGGTTACGATGAGAAATAATGTGAAAATTGAGTAAAAATAAATCAATTGAATGGTGACAAGCTCATAAAATTTTGCGCAATTGTTGAAGGAGCTATCATAGAATGGACCCTTATACATTTGACACTACTTTATTCAACAGATAAAGATAGTGATCTAATTCATATTCATTTTCAGTAACTTTTCTTTGTGTTGACACGCTTTGACCTTAGCTCACTAACAACTCTTGCATCTTGGAATTTATCTTCTTTGAGTGACATAAAATGCAGAATGCTTTGTCTTGCATAGTTATATGTTTCTAAAATAATTTTTCATCTCTTATTTTTCTCGTAGAGCTGAGATATGGTTGGAGAAAATATGGCGAAAGGACTTGAGGCACAAAACATACAAAAGTTACAGAGTTTGTGGAGACAATTTTTCAGAGAAAATGTTTATGAATTCTAATAGAAATAAGTTAGTGCATGATGCATACCCAGATGTAGAACCAAGTAAGTATATTGCATTTCTTATGGAATAACATTGTCATCAGTTATGTGGCTCATGCATAAGAAATTGTATTTTCCCTTTTCTGCATTAAAAAAATATATGCTTTAGAGATAAATTTTGCTTAAAGTACATAACACCTAACAACACGATACATTGCTTGAGGATGTTAGAAACAAATGTATTTAATGTTTCACTAAATATTCCAAGCAGGATGGATGAAAAAGATATGATTTTCAGCTAAACAGTCCTGTAAAATATTTGAAAAGTTTGATTAAAGGAAATAAAATGCACATATTTTTCTGTTTGAGACTGTACATATGTGAACCTACTATGGAAATGTTTGTTGAGTGTGTTAATGATGCTTTAATAATTTCAGTAACTTTTATTCCAGTGAAAGTCTGTAGGAGCTCAAAGAGATTATCATACCTTATGCGAAATATATTAATTACTAGTGATTCAATAAATATATATATATACCTGAATAACAACGTGTTTGTTTATTTTCCCTTACATTTGTTATTAGCAATAGAATATAATGTTTTACATTTTCACAGTATATGAGTACTAAATCATTAAGAGTAATGTACTTACTCTGAAACTGTTCTCTTCTTCTGGAGTATTTCAACATGTAAATTCATTCTTGGTGAAGTATAACATGTCACCATAGTGAGTGTCCGACCAAGAAACCTATCAGTATGACACAATGGTTTGTCTAATGGAATTTCATTAACAATATTATGATAATATTCAATACAGTGGAAATTATTTGATGTAGGGTTTTAAGGATTTCTTATAGTCTTTTACTTTATATTCCATATGTTTATTGCTAACAATATAATTTATATGTGTAATTGGAAGTAAGATGCTTGAAATAAATTTTGGGACTTGTAGGCATAATGACCATATTGAGCCATTCAATGTATGTGAGGAAAAATCCTCTTATCTAATATCCTTACTTGAGTTTGAACTGTTCTTTTAGGTCTACTTTATGCACAGAAAGGCTAATTTGGTTAAAACTACCGTTTAAAGTGGGATCCGAAACACTATGGGTCTCCACCGGGTATCGAACCCATACCTGAGTTAAAAAATGGATGTGAAGAGCCCCTTGAGAAAGGTTGAAAGTGAAATGTTATAAAGACTTGCAAAGGATATACACAAAACTACGAACTTCCTCAGAGACAGTATAAGAGCCCAGCTATTCTCAAAAAGGTAATGACATTTCTTAAAGTGCTTTCATTATCTCCCAACCTGGTCAATAATTGGTAAGATCAAAAGTATGAGGAAAGTATAATCTACACATTAGGTAGGAATAAGCCAATCACTTAACATTTAGACATGACACATTGGATGGTCTAGCCCTTGCAGCAAATCATCATGAGTGAGACACCTATGTTCAATACGAGGCCAAGTTAAATTTACTTCTTGATGGAAGGGATGATATGAGAAACATGCAGCAATGATCGACCTGATAGTGTGAAACTTGAAAGAATGATTATTTATTAACTCTTTATGTTCACTTTTTTTAGACTGACTAGAAACATGTGTGACATTATTTAGAAGTAGCAGGGATTTTGTCAATATGGCATCCACTATGAGTGAAATGTTGCTGTTCATTGGTTCATTTCCAAGTGGCATATGTCACATGTCACTTTGGTGTGAAATCTCTCTAAATTGCAAAAAATACTGTTGGTTTCTTTGTCATCAGCTGAAAATTTGTACATTTCTTTTGTTTCTTAATTAGCTTTAAAAAATTCATGTGCAATATTTATTCTGAATGCATGGATTGTATCATCTTCAGTACTGTATTAAGTATATGAATATATAAAATACATATCTGTGCAGGATAAGATCTTTCAGTGGTGTATTTTTAATTCCTTTGTGTGTGTGTTTAGGAGTGGGGGTTGGGAGTGTGCTTATCTAGCTTGATCCTACATACTCAATGACTGCTTTGTCTTTTATTCTAAGACATTCATATTTCGAGTCCAAATTTTTGTGTAACTATGAAATATGTAATGCCATATGATGAAATTGTAGTCAATATGTAGAGTGGTTCCAGTAAGTAACTTCGAACAAAACTTGCTTGTATAACATACTTCTACTCCCATTCTAGATTAAAAATTAGGGATTTTTGACAAATACTAAAATGAATAAGCATGCAGTGATTAGTTAATAATATATCTTACAAACATTCACACGTTTTTAGAAATGGGTTGAAATTACTCTCATGCAAACCAGAAAAGTGAAATTTCATACAACTTCGATTGATTGATTGATTTGGTGTTTTAAGTCAACTTTATTTACATTAAGGCCAATCGGGACTGGACCTACAGTTTAAAGTGGGATCCGAACCACTATGCGACTCCATATAGGTACAACTTCGAGATGGGGTGGTTGCTATATAGGCATTCTAGGTTAACTTGTGTAAGGTGTGACCTTTTCTTACTCTATTTTCCTATAACTATTCATTATCACCATCATAGTAGTTTTTACAGAGAAATAGACTGATAGAATTAAAACAATTACAATTTTATTCCAGAAATTATTCTGTTTGATAACTTCCCCAATGAGCTGTATCACTCATAACTATTATTTTATTCTATTCTCTCATGGCAGATGGCACTGAACTAGTTTCTATGTCGTATTGTCCAAAATACTATTTCATCTACAGAACACTGAATGTAAGTTGTGATAGAAATTAACTGTAGTGTAAAATATTTACTTTCATCTACAGCATAACATAACCCATGGTTCTACAGAATAGTTTCTCAACCGATAGGGTGCGACCAACTCCTGGGTCCTGAGGGGACATTTGGTGGGTCGGGAAGTTGGATTCGAAACTTTGTTAACTGGGTCTTAAAAACCTATTACCTTAAATTACTTAGATATAACATTATTGTTTTAACAATTTAAATTCAGGCCGTGTTGTTGTAAAAGAGCAAATATATGATTATAGACTAGGTGCACACCCCTACAAAGTAATTCCGCTTGTTCCCATCTTCTGGGTCCCATGAAGTGTAATATCCTTCAAGGTGGGTCCCTGACTGAAAAAGGTTGAGATCCACTGCTCTACAGTACTGGAAGGTCCTTGGCCTATCAACTGACTACCAGTCTGCATCCCACAACCCTACCTAGAGGTGTAGAGATCTTCAACCAGTAATGGGGTGACGTAGGGTCAGCACATCGAACCCTCAGCTGTTATAGGAGATTTCCCAGACTGGGTTACGCTACTCACTTGTAGGTCCCCAATTTTCTTAGGATGGTGGTTAAGTTTGGAAAACAAGTACTGACTGACTATATGTATATATCTTTTATTTTCCAGTATATTTCATACCTACAAGCCGCCAGCCGATTTGTAATGGTTTCGTTACATGAATAGCGTTAATGTTCCATCAGTAGTTTTTAATATACGTTTTATGATTTATTCTTATTTCCTGAGACAAAACCTTCGAATCCTGTCTTTTGCTTCCCTGGCATTTTCAGCATAAAATCCCCTCCCCCTCTCAGGGTACTCCACTCATATCAATTGCAGAGAAAGTGGATGCATTTGTCTTTCGTTTTATGAGGCCATAGACAGATGAATGGAATTTTCTACGTTGGTAAATCAGAAGTGTCTACATCTTGCGATTGAATATGGTAGGCCTACACAAGGGAGGAAATTACAGTGACGGCACCAGAAACAGTTGCTGGTATTAAGTGTGCTGTATCCTGCAGATTGCCACCCACATTAAACTGTGCAGCAATTGTTATGAAGAGAAAGAGACAATTTGGGAAATGTTGCAACATGGCTCGAGCGCCCTTTAGAACACTTTGGGTAGCGCAATGATCCGCTCACCCCACCCTTCCATTCCTGCTTTTATTTTCTGCTAATAATTCGGGACATATCTCGTAAGGTCGTAGTATTTATTTTATTTAAGTTCATAAAAATGTTCTACAAGGATAAATACCATTGTTCGGTTAATGCAGGGGTCCTGGGTTCGAATTCCTGTTAGAGCTTTCTTTGTGTCATCAATTTTTCATAGCATCGTCGCGATTAGCCTAAAATTGGAAAAATGCGACGCTAAATAAATAACGACGAGGGAGGGGTAAAATGCATTGATCTACGAACAAAGTAATCGCCGTAGAGTTTACACAAGATAAAATCGCGATTTGCCCAAAATGTCAGTAAAGCAACGCATAATAGGGAGAATACTAAATAAAAATACTTATTACCACAGATAATACACGGACCATTTTTCATGCACAACGGAATGATTTACGTGCTGGAATTTCGGGAACTTGAAATTATTTTCGTATGTTGTGCTTCTGGGCTACTTATTCTGTATATCTCGTAACTTAGATGTTGAAATCATTCAAACGTAACGTGCATTAACCGAACAATGGTATTTATCCTTGTAGAACGTTTTTATGTACTTAAATAAAATAATTAATTCGACCTTACGAGATATGTCCCGAATTATTAGCAGAAAATAAAAGCAGGAATGGAAGGGTGGGGTGAGCGGATCATTGCGCTGAGTCGCATTCAACTGTCACTGCCAAGAGTAAGATATGATTGGCGGAGAGGTTGCTATGACAACGCTTTACGTTTCGAAACAGCCGTAGGGTGGCTCCACATGTTCGGTTTGGTATACGCACAGATTACAAAGGAGAGATAGGAAGTAAGCGATCTTATTAATCTGTGCTAACAATCCTTTCCAAATAATCTCCCCGAATCGAAACCGGAAGTCATGATTTTTCGCTACTCTCCAGGGATGGTACATACAGGTAGATCTATAACAGTGCAATCGATGTGCATTGGATCAAGTCTAGACTGACGACATATTGGATACTTTCGTCGTAACACAGCATAAACCCAAATTATCTTTCAAAATCTTCGACAAACGATTAAAAATATGTATTTTCGAAATTGATAAATACTAACAAATGCGAACTTATTAAGGTTGATTGATTTTGTTTATATTACTTCGCTTTTCTGCCACTTTTGGCTAATCGCGAAGGTGAGGATGAGTGATGATATGAAGAAACTGATGATTTGAGTATCACCCATGCCAAGGCGGGATTCGAACTCCTGCGCGCTGTGCTAAACACTCCGTCACGACGGTCGGCGAACTTCTTTGACAAAATTATAATGAAGCAGGAGGAAGACTTGCCAACATTGACTTCTTATGTAGCTCATAATGGGAAGCACTGCATAAATTGAAAGGTCATTAAAACCAATCACGTAGTGGACCAAAAAGGATGCCTACGCGAGATTGAAACTTGAATAAATCGCAGTCACCTTCGCCAACAAGAGATATGCTCAACAATGGGAAGCATCCAAGAAACGAAAAAAAGAAAATCAGGCCAGAAGGCGGATAGATCTTAAATTTAACCGAGATTTACTGTTCGCTCTGGAAAGAGGGACGAAGGTAATTAAAAAGAAGGAGTAATTTGACTTCATAAAAGCTCCATTGAAGGACAAGCAATGTCGTTGCTTGATGACCGCAATCATTGTTCACGGAAAGTGCCAATAACCGCCTTGATCCACTCCTCCATGTCGTTACCCACTGTTGCCAACCCCTATTTGATAACCCTGGGACTTGTATAATTTGATCGCATTGGCACTTGTAAAATATAGCCAGCCAGAGCACAAATATACTAGGATAATGTAAAAACAGTAGTTTAATTAACTTCTTTCGCAGCAATAAATAATTTACATCAAGAATTTTTGCTCCACGGAAAGTTATTTTAGTCTAAAATTAGATACTGCTACATACTCTTTCTTATTGTTTATAGTTCAGAGTGATTGGACATCTTTCTCATAGGTAAGCTCATGATAGAGAAAGTTGTGAAGAACTACATTACAATTATTCATTGGGACTTTCTTGAAGGAACATTTGACTTATTTTATTTCGCTTTTCAGCCAGTTTTGGTTAATCGCGAATATGAGGATGAATTGACTGCAAGTGAAATGAACATTTGGGTATTTCGAAGTGATACACAACGAGGACCTGACGATCGGACCGCTGCTCTGTGGGGTCGTAATGTCCTGTGCTTTTCTTTACGTGTGCTGCTGAGTATCCCTTCACAGCCTCAGTTTTAAACCAGGGTACGAACATTCTATTCTGAGGCAGTATAGTTTAATTGTTGTTAGTAGGCTATGACAGTATTAGTTTTAGCAATTGATTTAGGACGTTTTTAACGGCCATATTTTCTTTTCTTGTTAAGGCCCTGTGTTCAATTTTGTTCTAGTTAGGGGGCTTATCCCCGTATTGAATCTAGGACAATTGCGATGGCGGACAATTGCGATGAAGCCAAAATCACGGTCAATTGCGATGATTTTGACGGTGAAGGTAATTTTACAAATTAATGGTAGGCCAACCTAACCTAACGAAAGACGCCACAGAACTAATAATGCTGTATAAGGTTTGAACAGCAAAATAAATACGTAGCTTGGAAGAACGCATCCAAAAAATTCATGATGTTCTGGCCTGCCTCAAGAGCCAATCAGAAGGCACCAACATCAAGTACATGCGGATGGAACTTAATATAGAAGATCAGAAAAGGAAGACATTAAAATCTACGAGAGAGTTGGGAAGTGTATTCGCACATATGAGGAAACGGGACACTTGAAAAGGTGTCTGTTGACTCCAGCCCATGTTCAAAAACTTGATT
This sequence comes from Lepisma saccharinum, assembly GCF_977018435.1. NCBI lineage: Eukaryota > Metazoa > Arthropoda > Insecta > Zygentoma > Lepismatidae > Lepisma > Lepisma saccharinum. The sequence goes on along the minus strand of NC_139248.1, from coordinate 6,087,755 downwards.
GAACCAAATTCTCAGCCGAAAATATCAATATTTCACATAAATCTCTTGTAAGAGGTATTGTACGGGGTGTTGTCACCCTTCAATTTGATAGAAGATTTAAAATGTCATCGCAATTGTCCACCAGTCCTTTCACTTCTGTGTTCATCGCAATTGTCCGCCATCGCAATTGTCCGCCATCGAAATTGACGGACAAAAAATAGACTTAGGTGCCGTTTTTACTTTTCATAGAAAAAGTTATAATTTAAAGTTGAAAGAAAATCATTCGCTGCGCATTGTCCTAGAAGTACGAAAGAACATAATGAGACTAAGGGACAGTTTCTATGTTCGTTAAAGGCATCGATGGCGTAGTGGTAACGTCGTCACCTTGTAATCAAGGGATCCGGGTTCGATGCCCGGTGGAGGCATATTAGTTCGGATCCCACTTTAAACTGTAGATCCAGTCTCGTTTAGCCTTTCTGTGCATAAAGTGGATCAAAATAACAAATTCAGCAATGTTCGTTAACTAGTTTTCAATCACTAATAAACATGCTATTGGTTCCTAGGTTGGTTGATCCACTCGTCACTCCTGGAACCATTACAGCCCTGGAGGAAATTCTCGATAAACCAAGGCCCCAAATCACACAAAACTGAATTCATATTAGCTGTAACTTCTTACATTCTAAGTTCGTTGAAAATCCCCTTCAGTTCATGTTTACGGGGCATGAAAGCAAGCATTTGCCCTAGCGATGGCTCAGTTCACAGAACCGCTTATGTTGAAGCCTCTGGCGTGCCATGGTCTCGTAGGTTTACTGACCTCACCCTTCAGGGAAGGAATTTATAGCCAGTACACAGAGTGCTAAATGGCCGTAATGAAATTTACAAGTTGGCAATCCTGGTGTAATGCCCAGAAGTCCAGCGGCAGACAGCTGATCACCTGATATTCTTCAGCAACAATATACGCAGACAATACAGATGTGCTTTGGCAGGCCTTAAGAAGCCAATCACAGAACCGGTTTCCCTCTGCGCTAAATGATCTCAAAAAGACATTCGCCTCACGAAAGCTTTCCTCGTGGAATACAACAGCACAACTGCATGAAAAGAGCAAACAGTCGTGTCAAACTTTCATTTAAATAAAGTTTTTATTGGTTGTGGACATAATCCATGCACCAGTTCACAATTTATCAATTTATAATATATATAATGTTTACGCACACATTACTTTCATAATAAATAACTAAATCATTTCATTACACGTTTACATCATTTTCGAAATACAAGTCTAGCAGGCATAATCGTCGTACTGATGGCCTGTAACACTTTTGAAAAAGTCACGCCACACCACTGAAAAGTGGGTAGACTGGAAAGTTTTGTTAAAACTCACTTTATGGATATAAATGCTAATAGGGAATGAACCTACAATTTTATGCAAAACCAAACTTTGTTGTTGTTGTTATTATTGTAATTTTATGAAATATTGTTTCAAATTTTACCTTTAATATCATTATTACACCGTTTTGTTTCTTGTAATAAATGAATTGTTACTACTACACTACTATTTTAATTGACACGAGTGAACATACTACGACAGTCATCATACAAGAATATTTTCTTCTAAATATAGTTGTTATTATTAATAATATTTCAGTGTGTACGTAATGAACAGAATATAGGTCCAACTCAATGAATCAGAGGTGCCCATCCCACCCAAGGACTATGACGCACTCCCCCCAAAAGGGAGAACACCCCCCCCCTATGCCGAATTATTTACTCAAATTATTTTGGTCAGACAAAATTTGCGGAACAATATAATGTACACATATTTAAGCAATAATACGTTTACTTTAGGTACTTCAGGCTCACTTTCGTGTTTGCTATAGCTCTTTTCTGTTCTTACGGCGGACGCTCTAGAAGCTGGCAGGGGAAGTGGGGAGCGGGGAAGCGACCAATCGAGCGCGATGAGAAACGCAGGAGCCAATAGAACGAGGTTCACGTAGTACTTTCTTTCGCCGCGTCGTCTCTCTCGGCTGTTGTCTGGTTGGTCTACAGCGTAATCCCCGCTTTCCTCTTCCCCAGCCAGCTTCTAGAGCGCCCGCCGTAAGAACTGAAAAGAGCTATAGTGTACGGAACATGTATCTGCTTGACTAACCTTGTGTTAATGCGAACAGCACGTCCCCCCTCCTCCAAACTGATTCTAAAGGCATATAAGAGGCGGTGTTTCTCTTCAACCCCATCGCCGCGATCAGCGACAGGTAGGTAGAAAAACTGTACATAACAACCATAACAAAAAATCAACAAGTTAATCAAAAGAAAAGATACCCCCCCATTTTTATGTGAAGATATATAGAATTGGTATAAAATTTTGTCCCCCCAAAAATTCCCATGACGAAGGCGGGCCATGAATCCCCCCTGTGGGCACCCCTGCAATGAATCAATCAATCAATCTTCGGCCTCCAAAAAATATAGAGCGAGAGGGAGAGAGATAGAATGGAAAAGAGTTAGAAGCAGAAACAATGAATGAAAACCAGAGAAATGAAGAAATTGAAGGACGAAAAGAGAGAAAAGGGACATCGAAAAATGAAGAAAGCAAAAACAGAGGGAGACAGAGAGTTGCCATATTGCAACTGCTCGCTGGATCAACACTGACCCAACTTCTCCATTACCTACAACGTGACAGTGAGGCAATTCGGAATCACCAAGGGCAAAAACAGGACCGTGAAATCAGTACAAGATATCTCATCTTCTCATGGCGATACCGCGGCAACAACAAACGACGAGCAAAGATATCCGAGAAGCGAATGAAATCCGGTTGGAACGGCTGTAAAGCTCTCAACACATATGACCATGCGCCGCCCTACATGACTCGTCTACATTCCATTGTTGCTCTGTCCACGTCCCTCCCACTGGCTAACACTGAAAGGGCGGACGTTTAGTATCGCTGCGAATCCTATCCGATAGGTGGATAGAATTCCGCACACGTATCACTGATTATTTATTTGTTCACTTACATTTATTACCTTGTACAATTACTCTTCGGTATTGAATTACAATCTCCCACGAGGCTATGGTTCTCCGTGTATCTTCTGAAGTCAATGCGATGTTGGTTTTTTAACTTTTTAGAATGAGCGGGGGCAATTATTCAATTACATTTGTGCAATCTAAAGAGTCAGGCTTTGGGCTTCCACGGGACGCGCACTGATTCGAGTCTCCTGGGAGAAGTGTAACAACTTTTCTCCTCAGATTTCGGCCTCTGTATGGGACCGGTCGGCACCCACCATCGTGAGGAAATTGGGGAGCTTCCAATGACTATTGAAACCTAAAACGACTGACGGTTCTTCGTGCTGACCACACGTCACAGGTGTGAGTGATGCCGGCAGTCGGTAGGTAGGCCCTAGCCTTCAAGGACTGTTGCGCCACGGATTATTATTGCTATTATATATATATATATGCAGGCATGACACCGTCGCACAAAGTACTGACGTACCCGTTGGAACAACCTCCGGGTCGTACGAACAATGTCACAGGCAGCGAGAATTCTTGCCAGGAGATCCTCTTCAGTCTCGACAGGTTTTTGGACAAAACTTCGTTCGACGATGTCCTGCCTGCAGTGAAGCTGGGGGACGCCACTTTGAACAACTGTTGTGAATGTAGCAGCTTGTGAAACTTGTGCAGGTAATAAAAGTATTACATCTTCATAAGTCGTTTACGGACCAGGGTTCCTTATCTTAAATTGATACATGTGCCCTTCTCCATCATCCCTGAAAGTTTGTATCATCAGCCCGGAAACACCCTGTATATATATTTTTAAAGTCATGCTCACGCTCAAACTGCGAGCCCCGGTAACGACGTTGTACCTTGTAATGAAGGGATACTGGGTTCGATATCGGGCGGAAGCACAGAGTGGTTCGGGTCTCACTGTAAACTGCAGGTGAACTCCAGATGAGAATATCTGTGCATAAATTGGACTTGAAACAAAAACTCGAACTTCGTTGTACATAGGATAATGTGTGTGGAAGACGCCGTTAGGGGTGCAGTAGCGTGGCCAAAGCAGTTTTTTTTGGGGGGGGTCATAACCATCCCTTGGCCCAGTATTTCTAAAAAAAATAACGTTAAAAACAGGAAAAGATGGCAAAATGAGACAAAATACTGGGCACGCTACTGAAGGGAGTTATTATTCATGGCTAAGTTACGGTAGGTGCGCACTCGATCTGCCTCCAGAACCCAGCAATTTTACTCGGCGATGCAATGCGTTCCAATAGAAATTGAAAAATCGTGTGAAATATCCATTTCACGTAGTTTCATGTAGCCGTAAGCCGGACCCTGTGGCTGACTGGTTAGCACATCGCGCTGCGACGCCAAGAGTCCCGGGTTCGAATCCCGCTCGGGCATGGTTGTTTGTGAATGCTCATTCATCAATTTCATCACTCATCCCCATCTTCGCAAATTAGCCAAGAGGCACAAAACGCGAAGTAAAATAATACAAATCAATCAAATCAAATCAAATCATGTAGCCGTAAGAATTATTCCATGTATAACACGCACCATAGTTTGAAGGGGATAAAATTTTAGAAGACGTAAATATAGTACACTTTATTTATTTAAAGTCTAGAAGACAGGAAGTGTGGAATTTTCGAGGTATTTTTGGTTTTTTAAGCACAAAATGTGTTGAAATTCGCGAGAAAAGCCACACATTCGCGCTTGATCCCAAATTCGCGTTGTTTAACGATTTCGAATGCAACCTTTGCAAAAATTATAACTTTTCGATGTTATTGCGAAATACCAAGGTCCTTACATATATACATTTCAAAACCACTTTTCCAGTTTATGAAAATTCAATTCCTTTGAAAACCGAAAATGGAAGCATTGAAATTCAGCTAGAGTAATCGAAACTACTTCGTTCATAAAGGAATTATACAGATGCAAGACACAATGCAGAAAATGCATTGAGCAAGAATGGGACAGAAGTGAGCAAAGTTTATGTCCTTTAACCGAGAACACAATCGAGCAGGAACTCAAATATTCTCGGAATAGGAAGATAAAGAATCATGAAACCGATTCAGATGTCAAATGTGGCTAAAACATTGTTGTTATTGGCAGAGAAGGAAGGAACATAAGTGGGAGCTATCCTGGTCTCCACCTCACATTCCTTTGCCTAACGTAAACATCATGAACGCTTAGATCCGCGTGATTACCATACAATGTCATTGGTGATGCGAGTCTTACACTGACATGAAAATACATAATTATGTCTTTTGACTTAATTATTGTCCTGTAGAAAGCTGAACAGGAGCGTCAAACCTGCCTCTGCAGCTTAACAAAGATGAAAACCTCCCTGTGGCGCCGTAGTCGAATTTTCAACCGCAAGCGAGCGGGTAATATCTAAGAAACTAAAAGTTAAAATATACAGCGTGTAACAAAAGTATTGTAGCCAAACGAGTAACATTACAAAGTAACAAAGTACATCATTTCAAAGAGTAAATTTGCAAGTTTTTTCCTCATTGCAGGTGTTACGTGTAGTTCCATATATCGTCGCTAGGTGGTGTCATAATCAAGATGGCGCTTTCTGGAGCTGGTCCTTGTCTTTAGGATATAACTTTTGCACTAACTGTAGTCTGTACGGTTTCATGTTTAATTTTTTACGCAAAACACGCCACACAGTCATTGATGACAATTCCAACTCACGTGAAGCTCTGCGTATAGAGTTTCTCGCACTCCTTGTGAAATCTTGTCTCACTCGCTCAATGTCATTTTCACTCACACCTGGCCGACCACTTTTCTTCTTGACACACAAACACCCAGTTTCAACAAACTTTACATGCCAATTGTAGATTGCCTTCCTGGTTGGTGCTGCTTTCCCGTACTTCATCCTAAATTTTCTTTGGACATCCGTTGCACTCTTTGCTTTGTCAAATTCTAGCACGCAGAAAGCCTTCTCAGCTCCAGAAAGCGCCATCTTGATTATGACACCACCTAGCGACGATATATGGTACTACACGTAACACCTGCAATGAGGAAAAACTTACAACTTTACTCTTTGAAATGATGTACTTTGTCACTTTGTAATGCTACTCGTTTGGCTACAACAATTTCTTTAAAGAGTTCCCGGACTTTTGTTACACGCTGTACAAAACAGTAATTTTGCCTGTAGTATTATATGGATGCGAAACTTGGTCACTTACATTAAATGAGGAACATAAATTAAGAGTATTTGAAAATAAAATCCTTAGGAATTTTTTTGGATCAAAAAAGGGATGAGGGCAATTCTGCCACGCGACCCTGGAAGTTATGTCAGAGCGGTCGTTTGCTGTGTTGGGTTGCATACATACAGGTTAGATTTTAAGGGCTTATAGCGCAGAAACTAAGCGCTTTCGAGGTAATATTTATTAGGAAAAGTTACTTGTTATTATGATAAATCGAGACAACAACGAGACCAGATCCTCGGAGACATGTTTAGACGAGATCGAGAACGAGAAACTGAGACGATACTTTGGCAACGTACATCTCTTTCTTCCTCCCTGCCTATCTCCCTCTTAATTTCTTGCTTACTCTTTCTTTCCCTTTCTCTGTTTCCCCTCTCTCTTTCTCTCTTTCGCTATCTATCGATTTTTCTTTCTTCCTCCATCTATTTCTCTTTTTCTTTTCCTCTTCTTCTCTCTCTGTCCCTATATTTCTATTTGTTTCTCACTTTCTCTCTCTTACTGCGTCTTTCTCCATCTCCTTCAATGTCTATCTTTCTTTTTCTTTCACACACAAACGCACCCACTTTCTCCCTCCCTTTTCTCTCTCTGTCTTTCTCGCTATCTCTGTTTCTCCAGCTATCTCTCTTCTTTTCTTTGTGTTTCGCTAGCTCTTTCTCCTCCTCTCTATCTTTTTATCTTTCAGTGTTTTTCCGTCTCTCAGCGTTTTTCTGTCTCTATCATAATTTCTTCCTCTATGTCTCTACCTCCTTAACTCTATTTCCACACCTCTGTCTACCACTTTCTTCATTTGTGTGTCATTTTCTCCTCTTTATACATTGTCTGAGATACGATATAATAAATGTATCAGAATATCAGGTGTGTGGTTGAGCACAGTACAGTGAGGCAACATTGGTGGTGACTTCAGTTTTTTTAGCGAAAATATTGCGAAAAAACATGCACGGTGGGACCTTATTTCGAAATATACGAAAGAACGTTAGTTGTATGACCCACCATAAAGGCAGAACCACCAAAGTGCCTGCTTGTCTGCTGAGTTGTATGCAGATTAGATCGGATACGAGCGCACACGACACAAGCAACAGGTCCACAAATCTCTCCGCAACCGTTAGGCAAGATAGCCAAATCCACCTCCTACCCTGTCGCGTGGAAGTTGCTAAACCCACGAGAGTTCAAGCACGCTCGTAACATTGAAAAGCGAAGAGTTTTAAAAGTGGAAAGTTACGATAGGTTCCGTCACCATGTTGGCTGCTATAGAATGGAATGAGTTTCATGGCTGGGTTAACTGTTGTAGTTTGTTCATTCCTTCCACGCTGTGGTTTCGCTGGTTTGTGAATGAGATGCAAACTTCAGTGCTTGCTTATATTTGCTTTGAGAGAGGAGGCACTTATTTCAGTCATCATATAAGGACAATGCTTCAAACGATTTTGTGAATGAATGAATGTAAATGAGTGTTTGGTGCGTCGGCACGTATGGTCATTTTGCACCCACCTAAATACACGAGGAATAATCCCTTTATCTAAAACCCTTACCTTAAAGTTAAAATAGGAATGTTAAGAGCCCTTTAAGAAAGGTTAAAGGTGTAAGGTTGTAAACGGATCCACACAAGGCATACACAACACATTGACCCTAGCTTACCCGTGCTTTCCGAGAAACTTGCTTATCTGAGGGGGGGGGGGAGAAGGGACTCACAGGCCCACTGTTACGTACCCAATAGGACCAAGTAATGTAAATAGTTTGTCAAAGAGGAATAGAGATGGCAGCACCAGGCGTGCAGGGTTAAGAATTGGCATAATATATGTGAATAACTTTATAAATAAGAACAAAGCAAATTGGAAAGAAGAAAAACAATAGAATATATTATAAGAAGACAAAGAATAAATATGAAATAAATAAATTAATATATGCATTTTATAAATCAAATCAGTGATCATATGTAAGTTAATATGAAAATTAAGGAAGTCAAAGCACGGATACAAGTTTGTGTCTTTGAACAGATATTGCATCTGTTTGATTTATCATTCCCATAGCGGAAATTTTGTTTACATCAGTGGCGTGCGCGTTCCAATCGACGCCCCACAGCACTTTTTGGTTGCGCGTTTTAACCGTAGCACCTACTTGGATGCGCGTGTCAATCGTTTGCACCAAGTATACACTCTGTTGTACTCAGTTAATGTTGGCGCGTTCCAATCGCAGCCGCAAGGGAGGTTATTAGTATTATTCCCAAAGCTTAAAAGATAAAGTTGGATCGTTAAATAGTCAAAACATAAACAAATTGAAATCCAGAGGGAAGTTTACAAAAAAGACAAGAAGGAAGTCCAGACCCAGAACGTCCATTAAGGGAAGTCCAGATCCTCCATATTGAGAAGGAAGTCCCGATCCAGACCGTCCATTGAGAAGGAAGTCCCGATCCAGACCGTCCATTAAGAAGGAAGTCCAGATCCAGATCTGTCCATTACGAAGGAAGTCCAGATAGAAGAATATTCAAATAGAGAAAATAAATAATAAAAAGCATATTGAGATGAAAATTGACTGTAAACAAGAAAATTATAGAAGAAAGTAGCTTATCATGTAAATATTCTTACTCCATGTATCCTGTGTTTAAATAATATATTCGTTTAAACGTCTCCATTGGAAGGCATCCTGTCTGGTTTCGTTGTCTACAAAGAACCCTACCCTGTAGATAAGCTAGCTGAGTTTTAAGATTAAGGTTTATGTACCTTTGCACCAAATGAAGGTAGCACCACACTTTTCATAATCACTAAAATTCAAGAAAGCACTTTGTATTTGAATCACTGCTTCCTCTGTTGATTATATATGTTCAGTTATTTATTAATTTTAATAATTACAAAAATTACCATCATTAATAAGAAATAGTAAACAATTACTGCACGAGTGTCGCACACATATTTTACCATTCACTAAAACTCAAAAAAAAATTCATTAATGCTTTTTTCTTTATAGAAGTGCAGTTGTTTATTAATTATAATAATTACAAAAATTACCATCCTATTGTACTCCCACTGGCATGAGTGCCTCGAATAACGGACATTCAAATATGGCGCTCGATGCGCCCAGTAACACAGAAAGATTGAATTTTCACAATTGAAAAGTCGAAAAAATAGAGGTGGTGGGCGTAACAGGCTCCACCTATGGTAAGCTAGGATTATAAAGTTAAGGAGAGACTAAAAAACTTCCTCACAGGCCAGCAGTTCTCAGAAAGCTAAAAACATTTGCTAAAATACTGTAATCTTCCAATGTGAATGCTAAAAATCATTCGGAAACCTAACCTTTGTCAATGTAATGTTACATATGTGATAAACTGCATGTGGAGCAGTAAGCTACAAGTAAAATAATACATATATACTTGTAAGAGATACACAAAATTAAATTAATACACAAAGTGATTAACTACAAATACAAAAGACAAAATAATAAGTAATAATAAAATATAAAAGTAATATGCCGAACACTTAAAAAGCGTATTACATACACGACACATTGGAGGATACAGCCCCTGGAAACAGGCACGTATCTAGAAATACATTTCGGGGAGAGGCCCGACGAAGTGTTTCAATAAAAACAAGAATAAATATATTAAACTAAAATAATATTCATGAAATATGTAAATTAATTAATGTATTGTCATTATTTCAAAAGTAGTTAAAATTATGATACAAGAATAAATACAGTATATAATAGGGCGTATTCATTATCTAGCTTACATGTAGTTAAGATTACCAAAATTTGTATAAAAACAACTGCCCTGGCAAGGAAATTAATGTGAAATGCATAAAGAATTGAGTATTTATTGAACAACGAAAATGGAGTTAGATCCAATAGACGAAAATTAAAGTTCCTGATTAATATTTTATGCCTATTCATAAGTAGTAGAGTACATAAATCTTTAGAACTGTCCTTGAAAGGAGGCAAATTCCTTTCCTTCCAATAAGTTCAGTGGAAAATTAATAACCATCGATAATATGTATAATGCTAACATATAATTTATATAATGCTAAACAATTATATTTTGATTATTTAATTTTAGAACTTGGTAAGTCTTTCAGGGGGGTCTGGACACCCCGGGGTCCCCCCTGAAATACGTCCTTGCCTGGAAATGATCATGGGTGAGACGGCTGTGTCCGATTCTAAGACGGATTGAAATGATCTCTCGATGGATGGGACGGTACGAGGAACGCCACGCACCAATGAAGGGCTTCATAAGAACAAGGAGACATATTCTGCAGGTCCCTGGCTGGCAGAGAGTGGTCGAGAACATTGCTTCTTATGTGTTTTCGAAACTTTCCGTTACAATTTTTCCTCTATATAGACAGAACAAGGCCAGTTTCTCCATGATCCTTTGTCCCATTTAATGATGCTATGTACGAGGGGATGCTGAAAAGTTCGTAGCCCAACCAAGTTCCCAAACTGTTTAGAGGAAGGTCACATTATGTCTTGAAAGTACATATCCTTGTATGTACATACACTAAAAGGCATTGCATAATTGACAGGCTTTCTTGTTGTTTCAGGTTTTTAAGTGACCATGTCTGTTTTTCCATGACAATGCCCCAGCCCATCGAGCAGCAGCAACGCAGCAGAAATTGCGAGACCTGTGCTTTCAGTGTATTGATCATCCACCCTATTTCCCCGATCTGGCTGCATCGGATTACTTTCTGTTGCCTCAGCTCAAAAAACACCTGAAGGGACACCATTTTGCCTCAGATCAGGAGGTGATTGCTGCCACAGAGCATTGTTGCGACGAGCAAACTTCAGAAATTTTTTCAAGTGGTTTGCAAAGGTTGGAGCACTGGGCCAGAAAGTGCATTGAGCTTCGAGGGGAGTATGTTGAGCAACTAGGAAGTTTCATTATTCCAAATGCATTCCTTTTACGTCGGGCTAAGAACTTTTCAGCACCCCCTCGTATGTTCGTGGAAATATCTTCAGGCTTCCCAAATAAGATTCGCGCCGAAAGTAGAATTCAACCTGAGCAGAGCGAAACACCCCCTCTCTTATTGTCTGACTATCTCTCCTCTTTCTTCCCAGTATGTTTTCTTTCTTTCATTCCCTATCCCTTTCTAAGATTTTTTAATCTCCTTTATCTTTGATTCTCTCATTCCAAGTGTTTTCTTTCTTCCTTCTCTTTATCCCAGTCTATTTATCTATCCTTTCCAACTCTGTTTCTCTCACCCAGTCTGTTCTTTTCTATATCTCTTCCCAGTTTGTTTGCCAGTCTCTTTCGTACTCTATTTCCTCTTCTCGTTCTCAGGTTTCTTTTTCTTACTCTTCCCAGCTCTTTCTCTCTCTCTCCTTGTATTTTTCCCAGTCTGTTTCTCTCCCCCTTTCACACGTTGTCTTCCTCCCTGCAGTGAGTGCATGTTTCTTTTTAACTCTTCCATCTTTTCCCCCGGCCGTTTTAATTTCTTCTTTCCTTCATTTTCTTTTTGACTTAACTCCATCTTCTCTTCTTTGCATGTGCCTTTCTTTCGTTCCGCCTGTACCCCACTTTTTTCAGTTCATATTCCCCCCCCCCCGTGTTTTCCTTAGTCAACCATCTTCTTTTTTTTTCGTTCGAAGGACTGTACTAGAAAAAATAGTGCATACAAAGATTCATCTTCGGCCCAAAAGAGCTTTTATTTGACTAAGTTTATTTTATACTTGGAATAGGGGTGTGAGAGCAGATTGGTCCACACCTGTGCAAAATCTGTGTCCAAATAAATATGTCTGCTAAATAATAAGACACGCTTTCGGTAGCAGCAGGGGCGCCGACTTGTCAAAATTATTGGGGGGGAGGGGTGCTCTGTTCATTGAAATAAATTAATGAATGACTCACTCTCTCCCTTTTTTAAGTTTTGGCCTCAGAGTTCGGAATCTCATGAATGCAGAATATTAATTGTCCACGGATGGATATGTCACAAGTTTCGTCAACCATAATAGCAAAATATTCCCGACTTTTAATATCTGCTACCACGGAACGCAAAACAGATCTCCCTGATATATCAAAGATCTCGTTCTGAATGTCATGTGAGAGCCATTTGTAGCCCGAACGTCCCATTCACTACGTTAATTCATGCACATCGTCTTTTGAAAGTTTTTTAGTAAAAATTTTAACAATACTCATAATTACATACTTAGTATATAGTAGTAAGTCATGAGTTTTGTTGTCTCTGGTCATAGCACCCCCAAAGTTGATGGTTTAGCGGTCTCAGCCCCCCAAAGTTGAAGGTCTAGAACATTTCAAATGTGTATTTAAAGTTAAGTTCATGTGGCACAATTCAGAGTAAACTTTACAAGAAAAGCAAAAAAATACATTAAACAAAATTATTTGGGGGGGGGCTCTGCCGTCACATCGTTAACAGTGGGAGGCTCGAGCCCCATGGAGTCGGCGCCTATTGGTAGCAGTGCATATAAAATACGTTCCGCAAGAATATAGTACCTAAAAAAACTGGTCCACGATTTCAACAGTTCTGATATATTATGCATTATTATATCCCTTCACTTTCCAACTTCAAAGTTGAGAACATCCACGGAATCCTCTACGGATATTTCGTCTTTTCACGAGTCTATAAACCGTTGTTTTTTCCAAATCCACAAACAGTTTTATGTCACCTCCATTGTTCGGATAATTTATTCAAAACCTTTTAACCTTGCGGGAACTGAACTCGAAGCTTCCAACATTCCAGCTGGCCGCACGTCTGAAAGAGAAAAGGACAATGCTCGCTCAAGGGCCAGCGTGACGTCACGCGCACGGCTGTTCGCGAGCGAGGGTCCCTGGCATGGCGCATTTCTTCATTCCTCGCCAAATCGGTGAGGTCGGAGTTGGGCGCGAACACAACGCCACGCCCGACACTGGCCGTCGCAGCATGCTCTAGGACCCATCAGCAGAAGATGACAACCCGCACTGCCCTAGTAACACTAATTTTCGTGAGTAGAATTGCTTCTTTTAATCTTGTGGTGTCGGTAAAGTTGTGACGTTTCTCGTGTTGTTCTTGGCGACTGGTTTCTGACCATGGTGCAAGCTGATAATATTATTGACATTTCTGACACGGTCTGGTTCTGTCGGACGGAACCTTGTGTTTTTGCACCACTCGTCCAGGTGCTGGTTCAGGAAACTTATCGAGAATTTCGATCTCGCTAGAGGAAGGTCTTTGGAGTGTGGAGGTAAATTAGAAATTAGGCATTGGTGCAAAGTTGTACCTGTCGCAACAAATTTGTCTTTCTCCCACTACGGAGTGATAACGCTCTCGCCTTGTAAGCATGGGGGTCCCGGGTTCGATCCCCAGTGGAGGCGTCTCGCACAGTGATTCGGAACCAACTTAAACTGTAGGTTTACTCTCAATTAGCATAGCTTAGCAAACAGTGAACTTAACATATGCTGTCTCTATCCAATCACGAACTGTGCACGGATATTCGTTGCGAGTGTCTTTTCCGTCACTTATCGTCATTGTCGCGATTAGCCGCAAGTGGAAGAGAAGCGACGCTAAATAATATAAATCAAAATCTCTTCTGTGTGCGTGTGCGAATTGTTCTTTCACTCCAGGTGTGTGTTGGGGAAGGCATATATCATCTTCTGTATGTGCTCATGTTTCTCTGCATTTTCCTCCATATGTATGGATGTTCCCCCCTTTCTTTCTAAATTCCCTGCAAGTGTGTGCATATCTTTCTTCCTTTCTATACACTGGCGTTCCTATTTATTTACCTTCAGCTGGGCCCAAGGGTGGACGAAATATCTTGAAGGGTTTCTGCTTTGCTAATCTTTGGCAACTTTCTCTCTCTTTTTTCCACTTGTCTTTCAACCTCTGTTTCTTCTCGCTGTCTCTTTCTTCTTCTGTTTCTGTATCTTCTCTTTCTATTTCTCACTCTTCTTTTTGCTCTTCTCTCTTTTCCTCTGTTTCTTTCTTTCTCGCTTCCTCCCTTCACATCCTTTCTTCTTTGTTCCTGTGCTTCTCCTTCTCTTTTCGCTTCCTTTCATCTTCTGTTTCTTTCTCTCTCTTTCTCATTTGTCCCTTCCTCTCATTCCATCCATCCTTTCTCTGTTTCTATCTACCTATTCCTGTTCCGTTTCTCCATGTTTCCTATTACCCACCCTCTTCTCTACTTCTTTCTGTCTTTCTCTGTTTCTCTCTCTCTCCCTTCACTCTATCTCATTCTTCCTCCGTGTTCTGCATCACTATTTTTCTATCTATTTTCCAACCTTTTCTCTGCTTCTTCTTCCTTTTCATCTCTTCCTCTACCTGTCTTCTTTCTTCCTATACTTCTCTCTTTTGCTCTATCTTTTCTTTATGTGTTTCCATCTAGTTCTCCCTGTTCTATTTCTTCCCCTATTCTCACGGCTTGTACCTTCCTATCTCTCCCTTTTCTCTGTTTCGTTCTCTCATACTTGTTTTACTCTTTCCGTCACTTTATTATTTATCTCTTTCTATCTATCTCCTAGTTTGTCATTCTTTCTATATCATAAAATATTCTGCTTCTCATGTAGAGAAGTAAAAAAATTGCGTGCGCTCGTGTGTGTGTGTACGCATATCTCTTCTAACACACGCATTTTCCCCCTCTTTGTGTGTACGTGTCACCACTCTTTATTTCTCTCGGGACAGATTAAGCAGCAGATACGTTTTGTGACAGTTTTCACCCAGTACGTTCCAACGGTGGGTCCGCCACTGTTTTCACGGCGCTTCCTACATCCGCAATTGTTACATTTCCGTGCTTCCGGTTTCGGTGTTAAGTGACAGCTTGCAACTGGACAGGCGCAGTGTCCTTTGTGGTGTAAAGATCGTTAACTTGAAACAGCAATGCCACTTTTTAGAAGTGCGAAACCCTTCTTTTGCAGCGACTTTGCAAATAATTATATCTTTATAACGTGTGACAGTACGTCATAATTTTTCAGTAGTTATCACACCATTACTTTGACTGTTTCACGTTTATTCTTTAATCTGGAGAAAAATTCCGAAAATTGCTTTCCTGTTGGTGTGAAGCGTGACTTCAATTTTAGAAGAAAATACATGGTGGTTTGGATCCCACTTTAAACTGTAGGACCAGTCCCGATTAGCCTATCCGTGTGGACTTAAAGCAAAAACTCATACACTGAAACAAACGGACATAAATCAACTTTTTGACCTCAATACATTTTTCTGCAAATTTATTTCTTTACTGAGTTAAGCAATATTATAAGTACAGTAAAAGCTCGTTAATCCGGACTAATGCGGGGGATAAGTTGACCGGTTTAACGAAAGTCCGGATTAACTGAAATAACCTAAGAGAACAGTAGAAAGTGCATTAAAACTCCGTTTGTAGCAACAGAACACGTTTATTATGGTGTATTTAAAGGGCATAGGCCTAAATACACTATACAGTACAGTAAAATATTACGGAGCAATATGACCAATGCGATGGTTGACTTCTAGCCACATTTAAAACCTTGCATTCTGCTTCCCCCCCTTCTTTTGCTTGTCCGGATTAAGCGAAGTCCGGCTTATCGGAGTCCGAATTAACGAGGTTTTACTGTACTGCAGTATTCCCCCCCCCCCCCAGTGGTTGGTTGTCGACTTATCTACGATTGTGACTTAATAGGTGCCATTCTCTATGCTCACTGAAGACTTATACAATTTGTTTTCGGCCTTGCGATGCAAACATGAAATTGTGGACATAAAAACGAGGTGATTGCAACTTACTGATATATCGTTTGATGCCAAACCTTTCGTAAGGCTCAACCGGACCTTTGACCGCCACCAGCGAAGCCGCTTTCGAAAATTCCCTTCTTGAGAAAAACCTTTATTTTATTCCAAACTCTGAAAAATTACATCTGCTTAGAATTCGCTCTTGATGTCTATCTTGTCTCAAGTCACCAAATAATTAGCCAATTTTTAACATAGCCCCTTACGAAATTCTGGGGCACGCCACTGGTATCAGTTACTGCTTCCCGTTCTGTTTTCCAATTTCTTTTTCTATATCTTCCTTTGTTTCCGTGTCTCTTTTCTTTTTTTCCTTTTATTTCCTTTTTCTTTCTCTTTTTCTATCTTCCTCCGTTTTCTTGCATCTTTATCTCTCCTTTTTTGTTTATCAACTTTTCAATTGTGTTTTGTTTACTTCTCTTTTTCTATCTCTCTTTCTTTGTTCCCCTGCTTCTTTCCTTCCCTCTTCTTCTGCTCCTATTTCTCTCTCTCTCTCTCTCTCTTTCCGTGTTTCTTTCTTTCTCTCTTTTTCCGTATTCCTTTCTCGTATTCCCTATGTCTTTCTCTTTTTCCTTATTTTCTTCTATCTCTTTTTCCGTATTGCTTTATTTCTATCTCTCTTTCCCTGTTTCTCTCTCTTTTCCATATTTCTTTATATTTTTCCTTATTTCTTTCTTTTTTCCCTATTTCTTTGTTTCTCTCTCTTTTCCGTATTTCTTTGTTTCTCCTTTTCCGTGTTTCTTTCATTCTCTCTCTATTTCCGTACTTCTTTTTCTTTTTTCCCTATTTCTGTCTTTGTTTCCTCTTCCGTATTCCTTTCTTTCTCTATCCATTTCAGAATTTCTTTCTTTATCTCTCTCTTTCAGTTTTCCTTTCCTTCTGTTCTTCTTGTTCTCTTCTATTTCCCTTTTCTATATCTTTCTCATTATCTCCCTTTTTCCATGCCTCTTTATGCGCAATTCCAAAAATCTCTCATGTAGAATATATGGGTAAGCAGCAGGGAAGGAGCCACAGCCGCCTTCTCCCTCCTGATGGCGTCGCACCTGATTCCGGATAGGCATGAAGGTTTCACTATGCTTGTTCCTTCATCCACACCGCCGCGACAAACCTGCAGAGGTAGAGAAGCGATCTTTAGAAAAAACAAAAACGAAATACCAATCCCGCTACGAAGAATCCGTTACGGTGCTAAGTATCATTTCACTTTCAAAACGAGTGACCTACTTCGTTAAGCCAAACAGCCGTGTGATGTCACGATTTCAATTATAATTAAAATATGATCATTGGTCAAGGTCACGTGCTCAAACAGTGCAGTGGCGGACACGAGAAAGGGCCAGAAATGTTGACGTAACAGTTGGGCTGAAAAGTTCGTAAGCTGACTCATAGATGGCGTTACTAGAATTAAATCCATGTGACTTTTACTTAGTACTAACCTTCAAAAGATACGTGTATAAATTTCACAGCTGCCGGATAATTAGTTCGTGAGATATAGCATTGTGAGTGAAGCAGCTTTTGTTATAGTGAAAAAATGGATAAAACAAGAATTTCGTGTGTTAATAAAGCATTGCTTTTTGGCGAAAAAAAATACTGTTGAAGCCAAGGCTTGGCTTGATAAACATTATTCGGACTCTGCACCAGGAAAATCAACCGTTGAGAAGTGGTTTGCTAAATTTAAACGAAGCGAAATGAGCATCGAAGACGATGCACGCAGTGGACACCCCAAAGAGGCTGTTACCGACGAAAACATAAAAAAAGTCCACAAAATAATTTTAAATGATCGTAAAGTGAAGTTGATCGAGATAGCTGAGACTTTAAAAATATCAAAGGAACGTGTTGGACATATTGTGCATGAATATTTGAACATGCGAAAGCTGTGTGCAAAGTGGGTGCCGCGCGTGCTCACAATCGACAATGCACCGTGTCACAAATCAATGAAAACGATGGCAAAATTATATGAATTAGACTACGAATTGCTTCCTCATCCACCATATTCTCCAGATCTGGCCCCCAGTGACTTTTTCCTGTTTGCAGACCTTAAATGAATGCTCGCTGGAAAGAAATTTAGCACTGATGAAGAGGTAATCGCCGAAACTGAGGCCTATTTTGAGGCTAAAGAGAAATCGTACTATAAAAATAGCATCGAAAAATTGTATGACCGCTATAATCGTTGTATCGCCCTCGAAGGCAACTATATTGAATAATAAAATCGAATTTTGTCAAAAAAATATTTTTTACTATGTTAGCCTACGAACTTTTCAGCCCAACTGTTATTGTTCTGTGATTCATTTGCACCTTGGAGGATTTATATCCATCAGGGGCGTACCAAGGATTTTTGGAAGATTTTTGATCTTTGATTATAAAGCGCATTATTGGATATTTGTTAAGGGAGTGTAATACTGGAATAACAACTTCCAATGTATTTGTCACTGGTGTTAGGAAGTTACTAGTTAGTTACTTCCAAACTAGCAGTTGCAAGTAACAGTTAACTTTTTGAGCAATTCTAATTGTAACTATAAAGTAAGTATCTGTAAATGCAACAGGGAGAATCCACACCGAAGAGACACGCGACACGAGACACGTGTCGCTTGGAAGCCAACACTCAGTAATCAATGCAACCGAACAGACACGCAAGATGCACGTGTCGCATGTCGCTTACGTGTCTCTCAATACCGTGCATCGTGTCGCTTCAGTTTGTTGTTCGCGTATGCGCAGTGAATGCTTCACTCCAATGAGCTATATTTAGACTCTGGAAGAGAGCCCAACCGGAGGCCTTACAACGTGTTTGAAGCTCAAATTTGATGATATTATAAAGTATCGATATGTACAATGTTTTAACAATGTTTTAAGATTTAAACATAACGTTATTTGATGCAGTTATCGGCTGCAATTTGCCTTCAATAATTGCCTTTCGCCAATTACGACGTGACTGCTTTTATTTGAAAAAGCCAACATATGGAGGCACTTTAGTTCAAAATAGATCAGTCAAGATGGTAAAGTACCCTAGTGCATTGTTTCTCAACTGCCGGGCCGCGACCCGATACCGTGCCCTCGTATCAACTATACTGAGCAGCGCAAGGTTCTACTGAAAGTGGTTGACAACTATCATAATCCCAATATCACATTTGAGTTGTGAGTTTTCGTTTTTGAAGTCCATTTTATGCAGGACTCGACCTACAGTATAAAGTGTGACCTTCTCCGCTATGTGCCTCCCCGGTTATCGAACCCGGGATCACTTAATTACAAGGAGACGACGTTACCACTTCGTCATCCATATTTTTATATTTGTCAACAATCCTACACACGTAATCAAACTATTATTACTCTTTATGATTATGCTAGAATTTATTTATCAATATTTAATTTCATAGCTACAAGTTAATTCATGCATAAAATCTTAAATACTGTAAAGATTTACGAGGAAAATTTTTGGGCTAAGGGCATTGACTTAAAAAAATACCGGGACATGGTTTCACGAAGGTTGAGAACCATTTCTCTAGTGTTTAGGTATTCGCTTTATTCTGGCTGGAAAGTCTAGCGTATGCAGTTTAAAGTCAGTGCATATTATTTCTCAGTTTTCTCATGCACATGCCTCTCCTGAGTTTCAATAACGTGCACAAATTTTACAATGCGATTTAGATGTAACAATGTCTGTTGTTACGTTTTTCTCGGGTGACTAATAAACTGATTAATGCAATTATGTCGGTACCATCATGGAAACTGAGCAAAGAAACCAGTGTCGCGTGCATCTTGTCTCTTCGGTGTGAATTCTGCCTTAGAGTTACTTTAAGGGCAGGAGGATTAGTTTCCATGTCCAGCCAGACGCGAGGGACTGCTCCCCTCCCGTCGACCTTTCCCCACATTGATCTGCAGAAAGAGAGGACTGGGCTCTGAATAGTCGTAGGAGGAGGGGAAAACTTAGCATTACTCTTATTGGAGTACTATTTTACTTGTTCTCTTGCTAATATCGAACTTCCGATGGCGTAGAAAAACACATGAACGGAAACAGGGCAGGTTGAAGATTTCGTTTATGTTAGGAAAAGTAGAAATTTCAATTTGATTAGCCGTAACTTTAAGTTGAAGTTGTTTGGCAATAAGAAATACATGAGAGTCTATAAATAATTATCCACCACATTTTTTTAAAAATCGTATAGTTTATGTAGCTTCAGAATGAGCTTAAGACACCGCTCCTACTTGCAACATGCGTAGAAATTTAAACTCTATTGTCCTATGTTCTTTTCTTCAATAGGAGTGCATAGGTGGTGGGAAACTTAAGACATTTAAATTGCTAACTCTGAAGTTTCTCAGTCTTTGCATGTCATTGTAAATAGATTGATCATAATATTAATTTTGATTCAAAAAAGTTCATCATAATTTTCACACACTGAGGTCCAAAATAACATACGTTGCGTGTGCGTAATACTGTTTTCTTGCACGCACAAGCATGGCTGACTCTTGCAAATTAATTGCCTGCAATTTTTCCATTTCATCATAGTTATTCATTGATGGATTGATTGATTTTTATATCCTTGGCAACATAGAGGTTATTCTTGCTCGTCACACAATACGGCGACAAGCCCCTTAACTGAAACAACATTGGGGACAGGGTGTTAACAAGAAAATAAAATGTGTCTCTTAAAAACTTACTCAATTTTTAAAACTAATTCACTCATGCATTGCTTAACAACTGAAACTAGACTGTCTCCCAGTGGTGGCGATTTGGGGGGGGGCTAGGGAGCAATTGCTCCCCCCCAATTTTTGCCAATTTTGCCCCTGCGCTATGCTAAACCTTATCGACCAAGGGAAAGCAAACTGTCCTTGCCCCCTCCCCCAGTTTTGGAACCCAATCGCCGCCACTGCTATCTCCATATCTTTAATAATTTGATTGAATTGGTATTTTAAGTCCACTTTGTGCACAAAAAGGCTAATCGGGACTGGACCTGCAGTTTAAAGTGGAATCCGAACCACTGTACCTCCGCCGGGTATCGAATCCGGGACCTCTTGATTACAAGACGACGGCGGATATATTTAATAAAAGCTGAGACTTGAATGGGAGGGGTAACAACGAGCCTGCCTCCAAGGCAAAGTTAGGGCCTCCCAGATGGCGCAGTGGTAGCGTCGCCGCCTTGTAATCAAGGGGTCCCAAGTCTTTCTTCTCTCTTTCTTTTTCTTTCTCTCCTCTCTGTCATAGAGAGAGAGAGAATTTTCTCTTTTTTCTCTTCTTCTTCCCTCTCTCTCTCTATTCTCTCCCGAGAGAGAGAGAGAGAGAGAGAGAGGAAAGAAGAAGGAAGAAGAGAAAGTACTTTTCTTCCACTTTTTCTTCTCTCCTCTCCCTTCTCTTTCTCTCTCTTTCTCTCTCTCTTCCTTTCCTTTCTTTCTTAACTTTTCTCCACTCTTTCTCTCTCTCCCTCCCTTTCCCCCCGAAAGGGAGAGAGGAGAAAGAAAGGAAAGATTCTTCTCCATTTCTCTTTCTTTCTTTTTCTTCAATCGTTTCTTTGTTTTCCTTTCCTTCTTCCGAGAGAAAGAGAGAGAGAGAGAGAGAAGAAGGGGAAATGGAGAATAACTTCTTCATCTATTTTTCTTTCTCTTCCTCTTTTTCTTTCTTTTTCTTCACTCTCTCTCTCTCTCTTTCATTCCTCCTTTCTTCTCCTCTCTCTCTTTTCTCCTCTCTTTTGCGAGAGAAAGAGAGAGGAAGAGAGAGAGGGGTTATTTCTTTTTCTTTCCTTCTTTTCTTCTTCTTTTCTTCCCGGGTTCGATACCCGGTGGAGGCACGTAGTGGTTCGGATCCCACTTTAAACTGTAGGTCCAGTCCCGATTAGCCTTACTGTGCATAAAGTGGACTTAAATCACCAAATCAATCAATCAATCAAAATCCATGGCAGAGTTGTTAGCACAGCGCGCTACGACGCCAGGAAAATCGGGTTCGAATCCCGGCATGGGTATTTGTGAGCATCCCTCCGTCAATTTCATTGTATGATCACTAATCCTCATATTCGCGATTAGCTAAAAGTGGCAAGAAAGAGAAGTAATCCAAATCAATCAATCAATTCTGCACAATCAAATCGATTGATGCACCAGAATGCATCGATTGATGCACTAAAATGTGTTTTGTAGCTTCTTCAAAGAATCAGATTCACATTTGATGCATTTTGGGTGCATTTTTGTATGTCGTGAAAGAAACACCAAAGTGCATCATTTGATTCAAGTGAGGATGCAGTGGAGATGCACTTCAATGCATTAGTTGATGTTCCTTGATGCACCTTCCTGCATCTTTTCGGATGATGCACTTAAACGTTTGGTCTCAGCTAATGACTTTATGTAGCTCAGACGAAATGTTTAAGTGCATCATCAAGAAAGATGCATTCTGCTGCATCAAAACTCATCAGCTGATGCATTAAAGTGCATCTCGACTGAAAAATCCTCACTTGAATCAAATGATGCACTTTGGTGTTTCTTTCACGACATTCAAAAATGCACCCAAAATGCATCAAATGTGAATCTGATTCTTTGAAGAAGCTAAAAAACACATTTTAGTATATCAATCGATGCATTCTGGTGCATCAATCGATATGATGCATTTAGTTCTCTGAGTGCGGACGCGAGGCTGAGGTGCACACCCTACAAAAATAGTACAAAATTCCAACACTATTAATTTTTGAATTCTCGAAAGTGGTACTACAGCATTTACTTGTACGTGTAGTATAATTAAGCCTTGTTTCCATATTAAAAACAGTAAGTTGCTGACCAAGGCAGTTTTTTATGATATAAAATAAAACACTTAACAGGTAACGTTTCAGGGTTAAGTGTTAAGTGTTTTATTTTATATCTTAATAAACTGTCTTGGTCAGCAACTTAGTGTTTTTAGCATTTACTTGTAGAACCATTATTTTATTTTGATTTTTCGGTTATTTGACATGTACAAAAGTTTTGATTTATTATACAAAATTGTACAAGTAGTTAAATGGAAATGACCTAGACCGCTACTGGCATTATAATTAAAATATCCAAGGGATTTCTTCGCGATAGTTGATCTTGCATTATCTATTGTTGAAAACAATGTTACAATAAGAAATGCCTTGTCTGTTGTAAACATTGAAAATAAACAGATTACAAAACGAACAGGATACAGATGAACGGAAAACCTTCAATATTTAACACAAGAAGGGAAAATATATAATACGAGCTTTCCAGCGTTACGTGTGTGACATTCACACTTAAAATGTAAGGTTCTAGACGTGAGATTTCATAAAACTATTCATAATGAACTGATTTCATAGAATTATGAAGTACTTTGTGGTATTCGCTAACAAATTAAAAAAAAAACTTGAGCATTTATAACACGCTGAATGCACAAAAGCATTAACAAAACTGTGACACTTGAAAATGTAGCAAATTTTGACTTCATTTGTCTATGAATCATATAAGCTGCAGAAGATAGTAATTTTGTTGGTGAAATGTGTCACAATTATATGCATTCATAAACACCTAGACATTAATTCAAATTAAAATAATTATAATTTCCTGATTCATTCATTTCGTTCTTTACGGGCCTCCTCGATGGCGCAGTGGTAGCGTCGTCGCCTTGTAATCAAGGGGTCCCGGGTTCGATTCTCGGTGGAGCCACGTAGTGGTTCTGATACCACTTCAAACTGTAGGTCCAGTCCCGATTAGCCTTACTGTACATAAAGTGAACTTATTTATTTATTTATTTAATTTTATTTTAAAGTGTTTTTAAACTGCCGAGAACAGCTTTTCAGCCTTAATAGAGCAGTATTACATGTTACACGTTACAAGGTTACATATTACAAGGTATCCAAAACCAAAGTATTGGACAAGAGAGCATTTCAAAATATTTAGCAAACATAACCTACAACCACAAAGAATTTTAAAAATGCATTAAAGAAAATACAATTGTTACATTTCAACTATAGATCTACGTATAAAAGATTTCTTAAATAATTATCCTTATATATGAAGTTGAAATCAATCAATCAATCAATTTCGTTCTTTACATGGAGTAGGGCCACTGTTCGTGGAATGCCCCAATAGCATGTACATGGATTATATGTCGCAAAATGTTTGAAAATATGCAAAAATAATTAAAATATGTGCTACAAGCGAATAATATATGTAAAAGCACGGAAAACAATATTTTCGAGGTTACATAACCACAATTTGCAAAGCTAATACAAAATAACATTGATTTTAGCATCATATTAAGATATGTAATCACATATCGTCCCTGCTTATAATGTATAACGGTTTTCCTGAGAAGATGGTCTAGGTACAGTCACGAAGTTTGAATTATTACCTGTACTGGCCTTCAACCGACAACCGTTACGTGTGCAGACTCGGTCAGTTCAGAAGCTCTGCAAATATGGGGAGAGGCTTCCTTTGAACTATGGATACAGGTTGATCAATATTCACCGGCTTTTCTGGAGAAACATTTCTTTCCTGTCGCGGAAAATTAATCGCTTCATTATTGCGTAACTAGCTTTCCTGGGATAGTGACGCGAACAGGGAACCTACCAGTAGATATGAGTAGCTACCGACGGCACAGGTGTGCTTGGAGTTATGTTCAGCAGACCCATTGATTACTCGGATGGAATCACCTCTAGCCACCTGTACTGTCATTGTCTCTAGAATCCACGTTGCAAGTTCTGAGTATGTAGCCTTCCTCTTAGATGTATTGTTGTAGCCTGTCAACAATAAATTTGAATCGCAAGATATGTGTGGACGGGTATTCGAGAAGCATGAAATATATTTTAAGGTAATCAAAATATTTCGCGGGTGAGTCATTCGTTGGTCAGAACAACTTTTCCATTGTTGGCACCTTTCTCCACTTCTCTCAGCAAGAGTGAGTATGTTTTATCGTCCCTGTCTTATTACTCGATATTTTATGCGTCCATATTTTATGGGATGAAACTTGGTGTCGTATTTTGAATATGCGTGAGGAGAGATTTCGATTGAATCGGTCATATTTTAATTGTTGTAGTTGAAAATGCTTGTCTGGTTCTCGTGTCTGCCTCAAAGGAAAAGTCTCGCTCTCAGCGAATGCTGACAAAATATAGTTCACTTCTTTACCACCAGCTGGAAATGTGGCGTTAAGAATTAAAGCTCCCATACTCAGAGGCCGTTCGAAGCAACTGATTGCGTTGAAACTTAGTGTAGAGGCTCTTTATACCATGGGGAAGCGAATGCTGACGAAACAAATAGTTCACTTTTTTACCACCAGCTGGAAATGTGGCGTTGAGAATTAAAGCTCCCATACTCAGAAGCCGTTCGAAGCAACTGATTGCGTTGAAACTTAGTGTAGAGGCTCTTTATACCATGGGGAAGCGAATGCTGACGAAAAAATAGTTCACTTTTTTACCACCAGCTGGAAATGTGGCGTTGAGAATTAAAGCTCCCCTACTCAGAGGCCGTTCGAAGCAACTGATTGCGGTGAAACTTAGTATAGAGGCTCTTTAGACCATGGGGAAGCGAATACCAGCTGGAAATGTGGCGCTGAAATAAAAAGGAAAAGTCGGACATGGTAAACTTTATTTGTAGTTCATATCAGTACAGCAATGTTCAATATGCACTAATCGAAATGAATGATCTTTTGGAAGCTCAAGACAGCTTGATCAATGATCGCACGAAGCGCTATGTTCACTGTGTACCAGATTTCAGCGCCACATTTCCACCTGGTGGTGAAAATATGAACTATTGTTTTCGTCAATATTCACTTCCCCATGGTCTAAAGAGCCTCTATACCAAGTTTCACCAGAATTAGTTGCATCGAATGGGCTCCAGAGGGCTCTGTAGGGGAAGTTTAATTATGACCACTTACATTAGTACACTCGCCTCGCTTAGTTTCACAATTAGTTTCTTTATACAGCACTTTTGTCAAAGTAGTAGATCGACCAATATTGGACAAAAATACTGCATAAGAAGCTAATTTTGGCACTACTAAGTGAGGTGAGTGTACAAAGGCGTCAACAAGATACAAAAGTGTAAAAAATGTTATTAAAGTACACTAAGTCTACACAGTGAAGGAATGGTGATAGTCATTTCAAGTAATGTAAATATGTATATCAAGAGGTGTTTCTTTACAACTTGAAACAATGTCCTTCCTTGGATGAATAAGAAATTCCTTATGAACCATTCTAAGAAAATCAGTCTTCTTGACGTATGTTTTAAATATAGTGTTGGTTAAAACTTCGTTTTAAACACTTAAAACATTTTATTTGTTCTTCAAACATAAATTTTGCCAACACTGTTTTTTCACAATATGATGATCATGAATTAAAAATAAAAACGTCAATAAGTAGATGTTCGCATGAACGTAAAACAACACAGGATCAGTGATGTGCCGTAGACTATAAGTTTACGTCTACATGCGTTGTCTACACGTAATCTACGCGTAGATTACATTGGATTGTAGTTTACATAGACTACGTAGACAATCTAAAGTGCATTACAATTAATTTTCAAGGGTTTCATGAAATGAAAGTGACATTTTCAACTATATTGGTTCCTAACGAAATGAAAATAACCGTATTTACAACAAAATTTATCTTCTCTTCTATTATCAACTATGGAAGAAGGTAAATAGTATGCAAAAAACAAAAACAGATGGCAGTCGTGAGGCAAGAGTGGTCTTTTCCCCATAAAGCACTACAATATTTCCTATATTAGGTTTCTTCCTAGGTGAGAAATTGTTCGAATTTAAAACAAAGAGTATGAAAAGTTCTCCACACACATCAGCAACTGATACGCGGTATAATTTTCTTATAATTCCACGGCGCTCTTTGCTAAGTTATCACCTTTCGCCATGTTGTTTACATAGATTACGTAATCTACGTGTATAACATAGTCTACGTGTATAATGTAGACTATCGTTGTTTACGCATAGACGCACATCACTGCACAGGATGTAGAATAAAAAATAGCGTGTGCCGAAAGTAATGCATCGTAGAGGTGCATCCAGCCAGAACATATTTAAGCTCGCTTGGATCACAGTTGCAAGATCGTGAACCAGCATGGTTGATGACGTCAGTAATTGCTAACTATCTGTAGAGGTGCAGACTGAACTGTTGCTTGTCAAGCGCTAAAAATATTCAGAAGAAATTATCCCTTCCTGAACAATATCTACGGGTCAGAGGGAATGCCAGCACAACAATCATTTGCTTCATTGTTTGGATTTCCTTGTGTTTTTTTTTCACTGCCCCCTCTGGTTTCACAGGTGCTCATTATTCCGGCGGCCAATTGCCTTGAAATCCTCTTCTGCGGATTGATTAGTCTCGCATCAGTTGTCACGTGGCGTTGCAGTTTGTAATTTATGCTCAAACTTGCCCTGTTACCAGTTCTAAGCTCTCCTCTTTCCTCAAACATTCTTTTTTTTGCATGTCCTTGAATTTAAAACTGAGACATTTAACTAGGCAGGAGTCACCGGAAGTTTCTGCACGCTCTTCTTTTGTTTATCCACCCCGCTGTGACGTTTTCCCCACGTTCTTCTAGTGTTGCCAGAATCGTTTCGAGATAGACACTACAAATTGATCAAAACTTCCTGTGCCAACACATTTCATATCAAGTAAAGCTGATCTGGGCATGTTCTTGCTTGCGGAAACTGCAATACTAATTGTTTATTAAACTCTATTATTAACCAGGCACGTATCTAGAAGTATATTTCGGGGGGGTTTATTATTTAAATTATTAAGTTAATAAAATGTACAAAGCTATTCATAATAATATGCAAATTAATTAATATTGTATTGTTATTGTTAAATGAATAGGTAAATAGACGCTATAAGAATGAAGCAATATGTATTTATTCATTTTCTAGCTTACGTGTAGTTAAGAGCACCAAAATTTGTATAAAAACAACTGTCCTTACAAGGTAATTAACATAAAAAATAATTAAATATTTATTGCATAATAAAAAAGGATGTTAGATTCGGAGGGCCTCTTACAGCCGACCCCCTGGAAATTCTCAATTGATAATGGAACTTCTCATTCAACGTAGTAAATACTTTTCACATAAGAATCGATAAACTTGACCCCCCCCCGAAAATAAACTAGTGACTCTAATGTGTGTGGTTGTAGTTTCTAAGAGTACTTATAGATCTTATGAAGCTGTTAATAGCTAAATCATGATTTAGAAGGCACAGGTAAAAAAATATACAAATAAAGTGACAATTCAAGATAAACCACTGGATCAGCAGCTATTTCAGCAATTTTAGTTACAATTTTATATAATCCTTGTTACTGATGCATTGACAATAAGAAATATTGTCGATATCACCCTGAAATCAGGAAATCGCAATTTTAAATATACTATTTACTTATGAAATATAACCCAAAACTGAATTTTTCTTATATGTAGGCTAAAATCTTAAGACCAAAATAAATTATTTTCAAAAATTCATTCCATCGATAATGCATCATTTGTAAAATGTAACATATTTCTCCAATTTTAAATATACTATTTACTTATGAAATATAACCCAAAACTGAATTTTTCTTATATGTAGGCTAAAATCTTAAGACCAAAATAAATTATTTTCAAAAATTCATTCCATCGATAATGCATCATTTGTAAAATGTAACATATTTCTCCAATTGCTAAGATAGACTTATGTGCACATATTGAGTGATATGTTCGTACAGATGGCAACACTGATTTCTTCCAAGCTTGAAGTTCATTACAAATTAGCGTAACTGCAGAACTTGTTGCAGCGACTTGGCAAAAGCAATCGAAACAAATTTTTATGCAAATTGTCCTCTCATTCTGACAAAGAAATGCTCTTTCGGTGATTCATCCTGCCCCCAAAGCAACCTGTTAACGCGCGGAAGGGGCTGTGTAAATTGCAAATGAAGTTCGCTGGTGATATCATCAGTGGCTGTTATGTCGTCTTTTCTTTCCCAGATGTTTGGCCTCGCCGGAATGGCTACATGGCCAGCTCTTATCTCGGATCACGTAGTTGCGAGTCTACAACGTAGGTTATACAGCCAGCGAATCTGTCGCGGAAGATTTAAGGTTTCTTGGCGGAATAAGATACATAAAATTGAGTGTCCGAATTGTGTCTGTTTGCTGTTAGTCTATCATTAATACAATAGTTAGAAAGTTTAATTTAATGGGACTGTAGTAGTCATATAGAACAAATACTTCATGAAAGCTTCTAGCATTGTGTACTTTAGTCTTCGATTATCTGCCACTAAGGAACACGCCTTAGTTATATTCTTTTTTTCACTTCAGAAACTTACGATAGTAAAATTCCATTACCCTTTCAAGGTAAAAATGAACCTAGTCTAGCTCAAGAAATGTTTACAAAATTTCAATATTTTTCCTAACAGCTTCATGTCATGGTTTAATATAAGCTACATAAACATACATTTATATAAATTATTAATAAAATTACCATTAAAATAATCAGAATGATCTGATCGAAGAGTTACAGAACCACTTTTTATGAATTTGTAAATACCGAAAGAATTTGCGAAACAAATCACGTTTTATAAAAAATGTTCAGGATTTTAATGTACTGAATATGTTCAAATCCTGGAGTGCAAATGACCTCTAAATCTTATTATTATTCAGTAATTAAACTGCAAGCACCAAAAAGAGTAGCCACACCAAATGTTGAAGTAGATTCACAGAGTCAGTTACTTAGAATGTGACAAGCTGTCCAAAGCAAGTAGCACACTTGCCTCTACTTATTTGAAAGTGCATTCGTGTGTAATTTTATTTCACGCTTGTTACAATATTACTATCCCTGCTCTTATCACGATGGGTAATATTCCTTTCTTTTAAGTGTTCACTTTCCCCTGAAAATAAAATCATATTGTCGACAGACATGAAAGAACTTCGTTTCACATGCCTCGGTGTTATTTATCATACCATGGCCATGATTCCTCTATTTTGAACCAAATCTGATATTCACTAACATCGGTGATATAAACTTAGGGTTTCTTCTGTGCAACTACTAATGCATAACATGTCCCCGTACCCCTACTTGCATCTATCGTGTTTCGATTGTTTTGAAAATTGGTCGGTATCCTTCAATTTGCAACTTTACAAGCTTTATACTCGTAGGACAATAGGCAGTGAACTAACTCGACCTGTTGATTACAAACCTTAGGACATGCATGACTTTAGGAATTTAATTATAATATAAACTAAACATATTATTATAATATATATATATATATATTATAATAATATACAGGGTGGGTGAGAAGCAACTAGGCATTGAAAATTTGAGGTAGTTTTTATAATATTTAAGCAATCTCAATTACGCTACCTGACAATGCTGCAAGAGTAAAGTATGTCTGAGCCATCGTATGTCGGTGGGGAAACATTGGTGAGCTTGTTTTCATGCAAGACGGTGTGCCACCACACTTTGCACTTACCGTACGAGCCGGGTAGGACCATAAATTTTCCGGGACGTTGGCTGGGACGACGCGGACCTCACGAATGGCCTGCCAGAAGACCAGACCTCACGCCCTGTGACTTTTTCCTGTGGGGCTGGGCAAAGGAGGAGGTGGACAATACACTGTGGATGCACGGATTCGAGATGTTAAAAAAAAAAGATCTACAGAAGACCGTGCAATCCATCCCCGTTCGTTGGAGTAAGCTGGTGGATGGCGCCGGTGCCTGCATTGAATTCTGATTGATTGATTTGGTGCACAATAAGGCTAATTGGGACTGGACCTACAGTTTAAAGTGAAATCCGAACCACCCCGGGACCCCTTGAATACAAGGCGACGACGGGGAGGCCATTGAATTCTAAGCTGGCACCTATGCAATCCTATTCCACAATGTATAGAAAATTTTATTGAGATTGCTTAAATATTACAGAAACCACAGCAAATTTGCAATGCCTAGTTGCTTCTCACCCACCCTGTATATTCCATATATGTATGTCTAGGGCTAATATGTACTATTACGGAGACTTCTCGGACACTCTGTACATAAAATTTCAAATAAATATATACTGGATACATCCTTAACCCAGTCGCGGCGATTAGGGGGGGGGCGTGGGGGCAGTTCCCCTCCCCTTTTGCTGCTTTTGCCCCGCACCATGCAAAACCTTATATACCAAGAGAAAGTAAACTATTCTTGCCCCCACCGAATTGTGGCATCTTGCCCCGTCCTCCCCCAGTTTTGGAAGTCAATTGCCGCCATTGCCTTAACCAATTAACATCTAGCATGAACTTCCACAATGGTAGAAATGAGATTCGTATCCTTCTACTTGTATTCTTGTACAGAGCAGTTTGATGAGCAACTAGTTTATCGATTTCTATGCACCTCACAGGTCCATTGTTTGTTGAATTACTCAGTTATCAGGCAAGATGAAGCTGTGGTTTCGCAGAAGTAAATCTTACGCGATAACTACACTCAATTCTGCATTGTCTCAGTCCGTTTTCTCCAGGTTGGTTGTTTATGATATGCAGACCTGTTTTTCTGGTGCGATAATAGCTCTGGCACAAGTTGACAGTTTCTGGCTTGATGTCATGCAGAGGACGTGATATGCATCTGCATCGTGCTGCTTCATCAAGTGCAGCTCCCACCTGAATCTCAAATGAATCGCTAACAATGGGTGTTGAAGCTTTGATGTGGAATTGTTGAAGATTCCTTTTTTACGAACTGCATCGGGTAAGGTTGCAAAATATCAGCGTTTTGCATTAACTTGTGAAGAAATTAACAAAATTTTCTGAAACACTCAAACTGCTGACCATGGCAGAATTTATTGAAAATAACACACTATAAATGTAACGTTTTCAACCTCTAACAAGGTCTTCTTCAAAGTTTCACACTAAAATTTCTTGTCTGAAGAAGACTCTGCTAGGTGGAAACGTCATATTTAGGCTATAGTGTGTTATTTTCAATAAATTCTGCCATGGTCAGCAGTTTGAGTGTTTGGTAACAGTTCGTTATATCGGAGACACATTTCATCATTTTTACAGAAGAAACTGCTTATGGAAATGAGTTTCTCTAAGGTTTCTAACGTTCGTCGAGGTATTTTCTTTCATCGTGGAATCTATTTGACTGGGAAATCATGTATTTTTCATGAGAAATATCTCACCGACGCACAATTGCCATTGCTTTCCTACGTGAACTGGATGCTCCATACGTTTCATGACGCAACTCCCTGTCAGTGTTTCCAACCCCTTTTTTTTAACTATGCTTGCCTAACCTAACCAAACCTAACCTAACTTTATCGGAAATGGTTCGTGGGGCTATCCGTGAATGGTTCGTGGGGCTATCCGTCAGCTACCCGTGCATAATGTGCAATTTGCACACGTGACGAACACGGTAGTAGGTATTTTTCGGTGAATAAGGTTGGAAACACTGCAAACCGACAACGATAGTCAACGTGTGCCCGCCATATTGTGTTAGGGAAGCGAACAAATGAATAACAAAAATTACTCTCTATGTGAAAAATTGTGTTTCTTTTCGTGTAAAAAGCATAATGGCACCTTGAACTATGTTCCGCAATACACAATTCGTAAGTACGAACCATGAGAAACACAAAATATCCGATTTTAATGTGTCTCCGATATAACGATCTGGTACCGAGTGTTTTATTAAACATGGAAACAAATCTTAATGGTGCTACCATTGAAAGTTTCTGAAACGGAAGCATTCCATGTTATCGAAACCCGAACGGAAAGCCATCTTTCCAGGTGGTTGCCAGCATGGTCTTCAAGTGGCTTCACCCTTTCGGCTTACTCGACAAAGAACCAACTGTTAAAATTTCTGATTTGGAGTGACATGACAGTCCCCTCTCAGCGGCTTTGATTTCTCACCAGCACAGGCGAGAAATAATTTCGTCTTACAGCTGCTCTGAGCCATCTTTCCAGGTGGTTGCAGCTCTGGCTGCAAGTCGCAGAGAACGTCTCGCGAACCGATATATACGCCAGACGGTTGAAAAAACACTGTTACAGGCCAAAATGACGCATTTGCATCCAATGGGCCTACAGGAGCTATGAAAACTGAGGTAATTTGAAAATTATGTAATTGATGGTTGGTTCACCATTGGTGTTAACATGAACATCGAGTGCAGTTTCCTTGTAGCAATACCTAGTTTCATTCTTTCTCTTGATTCAGAATACAGACCTGGTTTTGAGCCAGCATTCTCTGCATCTTCAGCCAAGAGTGCACCTCAGCCGGTTTGGCCATAGATGTCTATGACAATGCATGTTGGGATTGATGTAGGAAAGCATGATACAGAAGTGCAAGGGAGTAGTCGTCAGCAAATTCCTTAAGAGCTAGAAACCCACAGACCAAATTGAGCCGTTATCCTTCATTATTGTCAGAGACTGACAAACGACAATCGAAACACTTGCATTTGCCAACTTGTGAATCGCATGCATAAGAAATAGAAAGGTTAATTTGCCGGGAAAGAAATTCAAGGCCATGCTTTTTTTTTTGTTTCATTTGCACACTGCATTGTCGGCACGTGCTTGACATTCTGTTCCAAGTACGTCGAAAAGAGCTTCACCAACAGCAAGAGTTATGATCCGCACAAGGTCTCGGTTGAATAGTGGGTCGCACATGCGAAGAAACCAAGAAATCTAGGTTTTATCTGGAATGCAATATATTATTAGGTGTAGTTGTAATACGGTGTGTAAGGAAGATAACACTCCGATGTAACAGCTACGCAGCAAAGAAAATATTTCTTAATTTAATCACATAACGGTAGACCATTTCATATTCGAAGATTTCATTGGTGCACAATAGATTACTGCATGGAACCACTTTCGTTCGAGCGTTTACGATGGAATGTCATTTTAATGTGACAATAATCGTAAAAAAATGTAGTATGTAAAATATCCGTCCTTGCAGTTTTAGCCCACAGTCATCTGTTTCATTTTCATGTGTCATTGTATTGGTACGATAGACTGAACTGCATTTAACATGGAGATGATGACTATATATTTACTTAAGTTTCAATTTGCTGCGTCTTTCATCTCACGATTCATATTTGAGAACCCTCTACCACAGACAAATTGCGGTTATATGTGTACTGCTAGGCTTCGAGCGCTTACAGCTCGTTTTGACTGTTAGAGCTGCTTTATTCACTCGAGGGAAGAAGCTCTCGATTCCGTACGCCACCTACCGTCGTCCGTGTGAACTATTTGGTGGTTGAGTGAAAAGCTCTTTCTGCAGCACTCTAGTGCACAAGTATTGCTCTGGAAATCAGTTTTTTAACGTTTTATTTCAATTCTTGAAGCTCTCACTGGGTAAAACGAAAGTAATAAACATGTTGAAGGGCAATTTGTTTGGTGATACTTATGCATAATATCACTCTACACTCGCCTCACTTAGTAGTGGAGTAATTTAGTTTCATACAGTATTTTTGTCCTAGGTACAGTTCGACCAACATTGTTCGGTTGTTTTTACGTAGAACTTTCTAATCTTCGTGTAATTCACCTTTAATCCTTCCCAGTGTAAGTGAAAATATTTCTAATTAATTCAACAAAACGGTGCATCAAAAGTGCACTGTGTAAATTACACAGCACTACTAAATTCGTTGACTGTACAGAGGAAGGATGGGAACAAGGGGTAAAGGAAAGATTCTTTTAAAACAGTTTGTTTATAGAATATCTCTCTAATGAGTGCGGACTTTCGCCTATTTTCCCTTTTTTGTTTACAGAACACAGGCTTCGATATTTTAAATTATTTTCATGATATTTTAACTTGACTGAAGTTAAAGATGCTATTAAAAGGCTAAAGAATAACAAAGCACCTGGCATTGATTTAATACCAGCTGAGTTAATTAAATATGATGGAAATTCGTTAATTTGTCAAATTCATAAATTAATTTGTTTAATATGGAATAAAGAAGAAATCCCTCAACAGTGGAAAGAATCCATAATTGTTCCTGTGTTTTAAAAAGGTGATAAAATGAACCGCAATAATTACCGTGGAATTTCTCTACTCTCAACAACATATAAAATATTAAACATTATTTTAGCAAGACTAAACCCAAATGCTAATGAAATTATAGGTGATTATCATTATGGATTTAAACGTAACAGATCAAATTTTTCACATCAGACAGACACTTGGGAAAAAGTGGGAATACAATCAAAATGTCCATCAGCTATTCATTGATTTTAAGAAAGCATATGATTCAGTCCAAAGAAATAAATTATATATTAGTCGAGTTTGGAATAACTAAGAAGCTTGTTAATATGATAAAAGTGTGCACCAGTGAAACAGAAAGTAAAATTCGTGTGGATATTAATATGTCTGACAAATTTACAATTCATGTTGGATTAAAACAAGGAGATACATTATCTCCATTGCTCTTTAATTTTGCCTGAGAATACGCTGTTAGGAAGGGTTTCGTGTCGTTTGCGCCGAGTCATTTCCGCCGTGACATATGTCAAGACCTTCCTTGGCTGGTTTTCCCACAATCCAGAGTGTCATCACCGCCGAACGCACGTGTGTTTATGGTCACATGGTGCATAGTGCATAAAGTGGACTTAAAACATAAAATCAAATGTATGTTTATGACGTTGCAAAGCTGTGTTTACACTGAAATGTTAAACCTATCCAGAGAGTCAAATATGACTTTTCTTTACTTATTTCAAAAGACGTTACACAGGATTACTTGTATCAATTTTATTCCACAACACAAAATACATAAAACAGCATCAGCCTATTAACTATTGTTAAAACATTGCAAGCATTCTACAAGTACTACGTAAATGTACCCTTGTGAAGCAACATAAATGTGCCAGTTTATTGCACTATTAGACGATACACTACATAAAATTGTCAAAAACATTATAAATACAGTGTTATTTTTTGCAAACATTGTACAAGTAATAGCTACGTATATATAAACACATTATTTCGATACACTTACACAACAACAATACTAACGTTATTTGAATTCTTGTAGGTATACAAATGCTCGAAGGCATCCTTGAAGATCGCCCGAGCTATTGCACTTCCAAAGAACGACTCAACACGTTTGTCCATTTCGATGTATTGATATTTGTGTGACAGTGGAAACACGTTTCTTAACACCTTAAGTACTGCACTTTCAAAGTCTAGCTTGATTACTTTCGGATTAATCTCAGGACAGTAGTTCTTAATGAATGAAAATAATCTTTGATAAGTTCTTTCGATTTTGTCCGGAAGTAAAGCATAAACTACTTGTGCTCCGTTAGTAGCAGTATTCGTACTACCGATGTCGATATGAAGGGTATACAGCTGATAAAACTGTTTGGAGCAAACGCCAAATGTGCCATCTAAATATACGGTTTCTGAGGTTGCCAAAACATCTTTGGATCCGACACTAGCAAAAACTAACAACCGCTTTCCATTTTCCGTGTCGTCAAGGTGAAGAAATGGAGAACCGTCATTAAAATACTTCAAAGATTCTAGTAAAGTTAGATGATCTTGCGTCTTGTGCATCTTTTTGAATACCTAAAATCGATCTCCTTTTTCTGTTCAGGTACACTTCTGTCTGTCGTAAACAGGAACGTTACTAACAATATCCAAACCTCGGTCTAGACATTCATCCATTTCTTTTCGGAATATTTGCCAAACAGGCGTTAACACTTCTTCACGAACTCTCTTCTTGCAATTCGTGAGTTTCTTCTTAATTTCAAGCCCAGCATGGTCTGGCTCACATGTATGTTCCGGGATGCGCACAATTCTTCCATTTTTAACAATTAACGCACCTCGACATTTAGGGCTATCCTTTTCCTTAACGCAAACCTAAAAGAAGATTGACATTGCAACATTAGGCCTCAAGAATGTTATGATGAGATATAACACACGTTTTCTAATAGGTATAAAAGTTCACATGTGGAAATTTGCTTACCCAAACTATTAAACCATCCTTGTTCTCTCTCTTCTTCCTATACTGCTGGCCTTCGTAAATAAGGGACCGCTTTCCACGCGTTGTTTCTATCATGTCCATATTCTCAGCCATCTTGTCGTCTCTCTCAAGTCTCAGTTTTACATAAATACTAATTTCCCAATGTAGATCCCTCATATATACTTTCATCTTACATTCATTTATCAATCACCTTCCTTTTCAATAAAAGATAAACACAGATGCAGCTGGGCAACGTCATAAACACACGTATGCGCGGCGGTGATGACACTTTGGATTGTGAGAAAACCCACCAAGGAAGGTCTTGACATATGTCGCGGCGGAAATGAACCGATAAGAAGCCTCGGCGCAAGCGACACGGACTCTTAGGAAGGTAAAAGAAACTAACGGAGGACTAAAATTAAACTGTGTGACTCAGCTGTTAGCATATGCAGATGATGTAGACTTACTGGGGGTGATATAAATAAAATTAAAAATAATGCTAAAATATTTTTTCAAAGCAGCTAAAGAGATAGATTTGGAAGTTAACAAAGAGAAAACTACGAGTCGCATCCAGAAAGTAAGTTTCCATATTTTTTTTAAAAAAAAAACAACAACACAGTTTCAGGAAACCATTTATTGGCAACAGGTACAGCAAAGGTTCAGCTATTTTTCAACATAGCAACCACCAGAATTGAGACACTTGTCGTATCGTGGTATCAACTTTTGGATCCCACTGTCGTAGAACTCTGCCGCCTGTGAATGGAACCAGCGTGTGACAGACGTCTTCAGCTCTTCGTCGTTGCCAAAACGCTCACCGGAGGACATGAATTTCTTGAGGTGCAAGAAAACGTGAAAATCGCTGGGAGCCAGATCAGGACTGTAAGGTGGATGATCAAACAACTCCCAGCCAAATTCCGTCAAAACAGCTGCTGTGCGCCGAGCCGTATGTGGACGAGCATTGTCATGGAGGAGCACAACACCTGCAGTAAGCATGCCACGCCTCTTGTTTTGAATGGCACGTCGCAATTTCCTTAGTGTTTCACAGTAAAGGTCAGCGTTCACCGTTTCACCTCTGGGGAGGAAGTCAATGAGCAAAATGCCCTTCCCGTCCCAAAACACGGTGGACATCACTTTCTGTACCGACAGCGTCTGTTTGAATTTCTTCTTGACCGGAAATCCACTATGCCGCCAATGCATTGACGTTTCCGGGGTGAAGTGCGAAATCCACGTCTCATCGCCCGTGACGATCCTGTCGAGGAAATCATCGCTGTCATCATGGTACCGTTGCAGGAATGTCAGTGCTGCTCCTGAACGTTTCATTTTGTGTTCGGGTGTCAGGTTTCTCGGCACTCACCTGGCACACAATTTTTTGAACAGCAGGCGCTGCGTGACAATCTCATGCAACACGGATCGCGAT
Organism: Lepisma saccharinum; assembly: GCF_977018435.1. Lineage (NCBI taxonomy): Eukaryota > Metazoa > Arthropoda > Insecta > Zygentoma > Lepismatidae > Lepisma > Lepisma saccharinum. Next base: position 6,049,681 of record NC_139248.1, on the reverse strand, counting down.
ATCTGCGGAAAAAGGCTACTCAACTCCGAAATCGTAAAGCGACGGTTCTCTACGATGCGCTGCCGCACCAGCTCAACCAGATCATCAGTGATGAGGGACGGACGCCCACTGCGCTCTTCATCATGGACACTTTGACGACCTTCCGAAAACTTCCGACACCAGCGACGCACCATCTGCTTACTCATAATGTTCGGCCCATAGACCTCACAGAGCTGACGATGAATGTCAATTGGCGCAATGCTTTGTGCATTCAGGAACTTTATCACCGACCGAACCTCGCATGCGGCGGGAGAAGGAATACGAGCTTCCACTTCGGACCACTGCTGCCTCGCTACTGGCGCCGGGCGGGATCTGTCCACCTGGCATATGATTGATACGTTACGTTACACGGCTCATTATGTTTACTTTCACGGAAAAAAAAAATAGGGAAACTTACTTTCTGGATGCGCCTCGTAAATAGATGCTTACAGGCCGAAACCAAGTGTTAGGTAATAATCAAAATCTAATTATTGATAACAACTCGTTTGAACCAGTTTCCAAATTCAAGTACTTAGGAGTAATACTAACAAATAAAAATGATTTTAAAGAGAAAATAAAAGCAGGCTTAATTCAGGAAATGCATGTTACTTCTCTCTTCATAAACTTTTGTCTTCTCGTTTAATATCTAAGAAACTAAAAGTTAAAATACACAAAACAAGTAATTTTGCCTGTAATATGATATGGGTGTGAAACTTGGTCCCTTACATTGAGAGTATTTAAAAATAAGATCCTTAGGAAAATATTTTGGCCTAAAAGGGATGAGAAGATAGGTGAGTGGAGAAGGTTACATAATTTAGAACTACATAATTTGTATTCATGTCCAGGTATTATTAGAATAATTAAATCAAGAAGACTTAGGTGGGCAGGCCATGTGGTACGAATGGAAGAGGAAAGAAGAGTTTTTTTTGGATTCTTATTGGGGGACCTGATGGTAAGAGACCTGTAGGAAGACCAAGACGAAGATGGATGGATAACGTTGAGGTGTACCTAACGGAAATTGGTAGGGATGGAAAAGAGTATATAGATCTTGCTGAAGATAGGGACAGATGGATGGCCTGTGTTACTGCAGGCATGAACCTTCAGGTTCAAGAAGGATAGAGAGTTAGTTAGTTAGTTAGATATTTCGAGCCCGATAACGTATTTTTACACAGTCCTAGTACCTATTAATATCTATCTTGTATAAACACTTATTTTCTGGTATTTTGTTTGCTTGTTTATGGTTCATGGCCAGTCTATTCATCAATTTAATCTAATCACAATTCATCCGCCTCGTCACGATTAGCCAAAAGTGGCAATGAAACAACAGAAAGTATGAAAAATACATTACAAACATTTAATTCAATAAGCGTAAAACTGACAAAGCGAGTTGAAATACTTTAGCACTTTTTCTAATTTTTATTGCCTTTTAAGTGCCTATTCTGGAAGTTTTAGTGCATATAAATCTGTCCCCTACTGAGCAGACTGAAATAAACTTGTAGTTTATTTCCAAGCGACTAACTTTGAATTTATATGATTCGGAACTGTTGTATGCTTTACAATCTTCACTACATACATTTCCTGAAAGCGATTTAGTAATATATTTGATCATTTGCCTCAAAGCTTCAGCAAATATCACAATTTATAATAATTTTATACGCGCGTTGGAAGGATTAGGTTACCATATCAGTAGGCAAAATGTAGGACTTTAAATCACAATATAAGACGCAATTCATTACATCATGTCATGCATTCTAGTAAGTGTTAGAAAATAACCTGAAATTCAGACATCACTTCAAAAATTATGAATTTTTCAAAGTACAATCAATAACGTTGTTATCAAGCATACTTTTACGAATTTTCTGTTCCTCCAACTTCACTATGTATTATCTAAACAGTGATGCTCAAGTAAAGTAAAAATGTAAAGTGCTCCCCTGTGCATAGCACTACGCCATGAAGGCGTATAGGGGGTGTGGGGGTAAGGCCCCACACTTTCTTGATCCGGTCGTGAGTGGGAGTGATGTGATCAGCATCACGCCCCTGACCGCCTTTACCCCCCAGGGTTTCCCCCAGGTACCCATGTCATTCGACGCTGGGTGGGCGCCGGGGCCGCTTCCATCGTTAGAAAAGTTCCCGGATTTGAACCGGCCGGGGATCGAACCCGGGACCTTTAGCATGGTAGTCAGACGCGTTACCGATTGAGCCACCGCGGCCACTGAAATTGAGATGCTCAAAATGTAGGTTTTTTTTACCATTTCATTCAATTTCTCCTGGTCACATTATATTATATATGGAACTGCAATGCAGAACATGACCAGGAAGAAGAGGGCGGGTGTCTGGCTATACTAACAAGGGTGACCATGAATAGCGGACATTTCACTCAGTCCAGATGTCTACGAAGTATTTATATACAGACCATGAAGTGTTTGACGTGTATATTAATTGATCCTGAACACATGATTGATTTCCAAGTGTTTTAAGACTAAAAAAAATGACATATGACATAATGCATTATACTTGTAGCACAAAAGATATACAAAACACTCTCGCAAGATCTGTGATGGATAAGCGGTTGAAGAGCTCACAGAGAATATAGAGTGTGATAATAGGCTATTTTGAGTAGGCATATGTCGTCAAGGACAAGTTGCAGAGATTCCTTGAAGGTAAATATGTGCAGGGGTGCTAGAAGTGCTATGGCTTGTACGGGGTGTTCCATTTACAACACATCCTGGATTTGGGGATAGTACAACTTTTGAACCGGAAATGTACACATATAATCCTTATACCAAATTGAAGCCTTGTCCGTTCATATATTTTTAAACCGGGGAACAATGATTGGGTTTCATTTGTGTCAACTAAGTGTTGCCAGATGTAACGGGAAGTGTAATTGAATTTTTTTCAGTAATTGCATGATGTATACAGTTTCGAAACACATTTTGTGGCACTGAAACACCAGCAGTGTTGACAATGCACAGTCTTAATTTCTAAAAATAACGATTTTCCTAGTTCCCCCTTAAAGACGCCTCATTCGATTGGCTATCGGTAGAAATGAACATTTCTTTTTTCACTGCCATAGATGCCGAGCTAATCCACATAACCAAACTGAAAATTACCGATGGCATGTCCGTACATGTGTGTTATGTGCCATTTTTCATACTTTGTAAAATATTTCATTTACACTTCCAGTTACATCTGACAACACTGCGTGAACACTAATGAAATCCAATCATTGTTCCCCGGTATAAATATATATGCATGGACACTGCTTCAATTTGGTATAAGGATTATATGTGTACACTTCCGGTTCAAAAGTTGTACTATCCCCAACTCCGGGATGCGTTGTAAATGGAACACCCAGTAGTTGTATGAGGAAATTGTAAGGTTGGAGTGTTTGTTCGAAATAAACTTTGGTGATATATGGGTGAATCACACTTGATTGACTTGCTAGCAATGAAACAATTGGGGTGGTGCTTCAACCAAAGAGAAACAATTACAAGAACTAAAGACTTATAAAAAGAACTGCCACAAATATTCTTCTTAATTGTCTTATTTTTGGTCGCTTAATGGGGACAATGAGGATGAATGATGATTAAATTAAACACCCATGCTAGGTCGAGACTCTTAAGTTTGAAATTCGATGACGAAATCGCAAGTTGACCCCTCATTGCACTCAGCCACATAGTTCAAAGTCAAAGATTGTAAGTCCACTTTATACTCAGATAGACTAATCGGGACTGGGCCTACAGTTTAACACACTCTACTTCCACCAGGTGTATAACACGGGATCCCTTGATTCAGCAACATAGGAGACTGCAACACACATGCATTCGAATTTGAAAATAACTGACAATGCTTGATTGATTCGGTTTGTTTTAATTCGCTTCTTTTCCACTTTTGGCTAATCGCGAAGATGAAGATGAGTGATGATATTATGAAATTAATGAACGGACACGAACACCTATGCCCAGGCTGGGATTCGAACCCGGAACCCCTGTTGTTGGAGCTCGCTGTTCTAACAACTCCGCCACGGAGATACGCATGCAAATGGTAGTACAATACAGGCTGCACAAGAAACGGATTTGTTTGAATTAAAAATACGTTTGATTAAGCTTCTTGGTAACCTTAACAAAAAAATTGGTAGCGTTAACTAAATTTTGTAATTTTGACTAAATTTTTTGAAAGAATTTTGTTCTGGCGAACAATTATTTGTTCGTTCTATATTTAGACAGATATTGGTTACCAGATACTATATACAGTAAAACCTCGTTAATCCAGACTAATGGGGGAAGTAAGTTGACCGGTTTAACGAAAGACCGGATTAACTGAAATAACCTAAAAGAACAGAGAAAGTGCATTAAAACTCCGTTTATAGCAACATTACACGTTTATTATTGTATTTAAAGGGCACATGCCTAAATACATTATACAGTACAGTAAAATAAAAAGCAATACTGTAGATACAATGTAGAATGTACAATATGACCAATGCGATTGTTGACTTCTAGCCACAGTTAAAACCATGCATTCTGTTTTTCTTTTCTTTTTCTTCCTTTTTTTCCTTTTGCCTGTCAAGATTAAGCAAAGTCCGGTTATCGGGGTCCGGATTAACGAAGTTTTACTGTATATGTATGATATTGCAAACACATTTTTTCATCTATGAGTTCGAAATTAAAATGTCGTTTTCCTAGCTTCATACGCAGATTGTTGATACCTGAACAAGTTTCTCCACGGGAGTAATGCTTATGATACTAATATGCAGCTAATGTTGTTGTATTCAAGTGTTCTATTTGGGAATGGTGACTTGATCCCTCACCGCCTTCCCCCCATATGTGAAGTTTATAACTACAAGAGTTAGGCATTAGATACTAGGATACTAGCAGCAAATTGTCAGGTTGCACAAATTTAGCTGCAAATTATGCTGTGCGAAAAAGTCCGACGTCAACAATGTACGTATCAATCAGAAGGAATTGATTTCTTGAGGAAGCACAATGATCTGATTAATTGAGGAAAGCGAGATCAGGAAGTCATGGAGGAATTCATGATGAAAGCGAACATACCCAATTATCAGCTGGGAATTGTCGATGGATGCCTGATCACTTGCAGAAGAAGTGAGAATAGGAATTGCTCGCATTTGAATACATTTGATTTCTTTTCTGCCGAAGCTTGTTTACGCCAAAGGTGAGAGCTATTTTTACATTCAGCTCCTGCCACAGTGCGATGTTCTGCCACCATCGGAACTGGTTTGTCCTTGCCTTTCCCAGCAACGGCCACCTTTCAATATCAACGACCGTGCAGTCTAAGTGGGCAGTTTAACATGGAAATTTCGCCCACAAAGGTCAGAACGACGCTAAAAAGGAAGAAGTACGTTTTTCATTCATGCATGTGTTTGCGGAGTGCGTTCGGTTGTTAGGGTCGGGTAGAATGTGCCTTGGAATGTTACTCACATGCGCAGCGAGCGGTTCCTTTGACTTTTTCCTTTTGGATCAGTTGGTAAACAATAAGGAACAGGAAGGCTAGAAGCTTCGGGTTCTAGTCTCGTGCTTGTCTCACAAATAACTTCTTTTTTTCTTATTTCCAGAATGTCTCGTTTTGAAAAAGCACAATGACATTCGAGATTATGAAACTAAGGTTCAAATCACCAACCCTGGGACCTTCTGTAAACAAAACCACCTGCATGCAGAAAGCATTGCAAACTCATAGCAGTAAAGTAATCTACATGAAAATCCAGCGTTGTTACAGGATTCATTACGTAAGGTAAAACAATGGCCAATTTGTAGTATGGGATACGCTGCCGCAAATTACGTCTCACTTTAAACCAATGATCTTTCTTTTGTACTTATTGCTTCACCTTTATGGTTAACTCTTTGCACCAGTAATCATTTCTCATAAATTTTGCTTCTTTCTTGCATGCGAATTGAATATATTTTACTTGCATTTTTTTTAGACAAAATAATGTAACATGGTAGTGTATATTTCTAAGGTTTGATATAGATATGAGTGTATTTGAAATTTGTTTGTAGATTTTACGTAAATTGTATCTTATGTAAATAAAATATATAATGGGCATAAACAGCCATATGCAATGCTGTAAGTCCAATAAATATATTGATGATGATGATCAAAACAAGACAAAGAAAGTTGGTAAATTTATTGCAGTTGGAAACTTTGACAAGCATCCTAATAACGATTTTTGTTCCACAAAATATAGTGCACTTCGTAAAATAACTTGGTGACATGGCAAGGTAAGATAAGTGTGAACATTTTGTAGGAATATGCATTGTAACTTTCAATGAGCTTAGTGTACATAATGATATTTTATAACATAGGTTATTTTCTAAAAATAATCATGTGAACAGCAAGAAAGTAGTGCCACTTTCAACATGGCGAGTTCTATGCATGCGGGAAGGTCTCCGTGTTCAGTGATACATCGATTCGGTGAGACGGTGTGTTTACAGAAGGTCTCAGGGTTGGCGATTTACACTTTAGAGGAATGGTGCCCAGGGTTGTTAAAGGTCCAGGAATTTTAAATAAATTCAATTCAGGTCCAGGAGAGGAAATCAGCAAGTGTAAATTGGTTTTGGGCCGTAAAGTACAGTCACGGACAGTTCTGGCTTGTAACGACCTTATTGAAGAAGCACTGAAGCAAGCCATCCATGTCTGACCACCAAGCGCCTTGTGACTAGACAACCCAACCAGCATTGAAATTCTGCGGCTTGTATACCAGTCACGGGTATACATCTCTGTAAATTGAGTAGTGATGCCAAAGAGAAATACGAGATGAAGATTGTCGATCGTAATGTCTCGTGTTCTCGACATGGAAAAATACTCGGTCCACGTTACGTTCCATTATTTAATGTTGTTTGGGAACGAACCTGACGGACTGGGTTTATATTTTCACTCCTTGCATTACAGTAAATTACATATTTTACAATTACATTAATGCTTTGAACGAAAATAATGCCCAGAAAAACATCGAACACACGTTCACACCATTCTTCTCACACACATGCACGTGAAAACAAACACACAAAGCTAAGTTTTGACTTCCAAGTGAATCTCCAAATAACAGTAAATGGAGAAGAACGATGTGCGAAACATGGGATTTTTCACATAAAGAATGCGTCTATTTGTGACATACGTGGTTTCTATTAATAGACAATGAAACAATTATGAGAGAAATTAACATGCATTTTCGTCTTCAGGTGCTGAGGAAAGAAACAGACTGACTGGAAAAAAGAAAGCATGGTGCTATTGATAGGCTGTTGGTTAGCGTACAGAGCTTTCATCAGTGAGGTCTAGGTTCGATCCCCACCAAGGACATTTATTTTTATTCTTTTCTATTAGTGAAGAAGTATGTAATATTGTTTTCTAGGCATTTTGACGAAAGGATACGCATCAAATTTGTTCGTTTAATCTGTATTTTCATTCTTCTAATAAGTTCTCTATCGCAATGGGATATAGAGATTCTCTATCTAGGCGATGGATATCTTCTCAATGGTTACGTAGCTGCGATTCTCCAGTCCCTTACACCCACTTGTCTTATTTATTTACTTCATTTCATATCTAACGAAAACACACAAATATAGTTAGAACAAGAAACACACCTCGCTTCGAAGGTTCCAGACTCGAGTTCTGGCTTTTTTTTTGCGAGGGTGATTATTCTTGTGTGTCTGTTTATCATCTCTGTCAAAAAAATATTCCTCATTATTGCCGTGATTAACTTAGGGAGAGACCAAAGCGACTGAAATAACAAAAGTACAGAAAATGCAAGACATATCTGCCTAGGCATGTTATACCTTGGAAATTAGCAATCTGAAAGTTAACTTGCGTTTCAGTCGACTATTTGCGAAAGAGTTTCGTGTTGTCTCGTTTGGAGTGTTGGTTATCGTGTCGGACTAGCATGCGGCCAACCCGAGTTCGGGCCCAGCGGAAGGCAAGTTTGTTTTTTTTGTCTAATTTTATCCAACCTTTTTTATAAAACTGAGGTTTCTGCAAAACCTTTTGAATTGCATGCCACTTCGTATGTGCCAGGTGCCCGTCTGGGGCAAACTCAGATTTAAGATCAGATAAGGAGAGGCTTGAAATACCATAGCTAGACCTCGTTGCATATTTTAATTGAATGTGCATGTGCTATCATTTGGTGCCCTTTTTTTAAAAGCAAGATCGCATTTTGTTTAATTTCATTTTCATTTAAATTTTTAAACTGAAACCAATAAATTTGATGGTCATTTTTTGCATTTTACGTCATTTTTTCCCCATTTTTTAGGATATTCTATAGGTCATATACCTATATTTTTTAGGTCATCAACTTCCGCTCCCTACTTATAAATATATTAAATTATGTGGATACCTGATGTGAAACGTACGATGCACGATCAGAGAGCCTGAATGTTGCATTGAAAACTGCAGAGAACAATGACTGACTTATGAACAGTGAAAGGTTTTTCCATGCTCCAATGGGATTTTATTTATAACTATAAATAAACAAGGGAGAAGGTCACAGGTTGGTATGATGAACTAAATTGTAATCTAAAAGTTTTAATTGAAGAAACAAAACACGTTCGCGGTTAAAAATAGGGCATTCAATTTCAGCCACATTAGACTAACTGAAAGACTATTTTCAAAATTAATAATATTTGGTTAACCGGCAAATCCAAACTTGATGTTAACAACGTAATGCACTTGATAATCAAAGAAACATAATTTTTCTTGAGCATGCCCTTTATTTTGTGTCTTGATTGTTGAAATCATACGTTGAAACGAACAGTAGTATGTTTTAGAGTGTGTTTAGAATCTCTTGCGTACTGCATGTAAATACTGAAGTCATTTTAGTTTCCTAATCAAATAACAATTATTCAGTGTAATCCTTTAAAAGGAAAGCCTTTGTTTCTTTGCAGCTGTTCATGACAGAAATTCAATTGCAAGACAAGGTACCAAATTAGCAATAGTTATCTTACATATTTGTGGTATGTGCTTGTCTGCCTTATACCGGTGATGAAGGAAGCAGATATAAAAGATAGACAATTACTGTTCTTGGGTAGCTCGTCCTGCTTTTGTCAGAAAACCTGATCAGCATACTGAACCAAGCCATCACACGAGATACGACTTCAATAATATAATCCCGTTTCTGTGGCCAAATACCTAAAAAAAAAAGGCAATAAAATTGTCAGTGTGAGGAGACGGAGAAATAATTTCCTTTTATCTTACATTATACTCTGTCTGTATGCCTAGTGTGGTTTGTCTGTCCCAAAGCTGAAGACAAACCTCAGTCTGTTGTAACGCGTGGCATGTTTTCTTCCAGTTTACAAATCAAGTAAAATACCTTCGTTCACTTCAGTGTGCTGGTTCTGCAGGCTCAAGGTCATGTCGACTGATAACGAGATAGACCACGTGACCCCCGGGCCAACTGTCAGCACCGAAGACAAGCTTCAGTAACTTTTGCGAGGTTCCTTCTAGTCCTTGACAGAGCGCATGCTCCGTAATTATGTTCAGAAAACCCATGTTTTCTGTGTATAAAATTTACGTATGTTTGGATTGTGTGCTCAAATGTTGCAGTAAACATAACTCCGTGACACACAACAACAATTACAAGCGCTTGAAAGATTAGAAACTTAGCAAGCGTTACTCATAAGACGATTAGATTGTCCGACTGACAGAAGAACAGGTGGTGGGTTGGTAGCGTGTAAGTTTGACACGCAGGAGATACTAGGTTCGATTCCCCTTTGATTGCATCCAATTTTTTTTTCTTAACTCGAGCGACTATATATTTGAATTTATTTATTGCGAACATTCTTATTTTATTTTCAATGCGAATTGTTGAATTTTGTTATCCAAACGATTACGATAATTTCTTGTGAATAGTATTGTATGTATTTCTGGATCATTTTCTCGAAATAAATGTATACTTTTCGCCAGGCATAACATTTTGTAGAGTATGTTTGTAAAATGATGAGATATGTGGAAAAAACTATCGCAAAAAAAATTTCACAAATAAAATTTAAAACGGTAAAGTAAAGATTTCCACCCAAAATTAAAGTAAAAATGTATTTAACTTTTACTCAAATAAATTATTAAATAAAATGCAATAATTAGTTGCTCGAGTTATATAAAAAAACATAGGGCAATAGAACTGGAATCGAACTCAAAGCCTTCTGTACGTGAAACTTATACGCTACCACGGGGCCACTTGACCACTTGAAAATAATGTAATAGCTTCGCCTCATCAAGGCACTTGGAATTCATCGAAACCTTCAAGTGCTTTTCCTCGATTTTTTCCTTCTTTTTAAGTCCACTTTATGCACAGTAAGAAAACTGGATCTATAGTTTAAAGTGGGATTTTAACCACTTGGAACCACTAAACCGCGTATCAAACTTTTCCTCTGGAATTGTTGGCTAGCGTGCGATATTACCAATACTCGGTTCGGGCATGGATGTGGGTGTTTGTCCCAATGAGAATACAGATAATATAGAGGAAATTGACATGTGTCACAACTGAGAAAAAGGTGAAGAACGAGAATACTATTAATTTTGAAAATACTCTTTCAGTTAGGGTAATGTGTCTGAAATTGAATGCCCTATTTTTAACCGCGAACGTGTTTTGTTTCTTCAATTAAAACTTTTAGATTACAATTTAGTTCATCATACCCACCTGTGTCCTTCTCCCTTGTTTATTTATAGTTATAAATAAAATCCCATTGGAGCATGGAAAAACCTTTCACTGTTCATAAGTCAGTCATTGTTCTCTGCAGTTTTCAATGCAACATTCAGGCTCTCTGATCGTGCATCGTACGTTTCACATCAGGTATCCACATAATTTAATATATTTATAAGTAGGGAGCGGAAGTTGATGACCTAAAAAATATAGGTATATGACCTATAGAATATCCTAAAAAATGGGGAAAAAATGACGTAAAATGCAAAAAATGACCATCAAATTTGTTGGTTTCAGTTTAAAAATTTAAATGAAAATGAAATTAAACAAAATGCAATCTTGCTTTAAAAAAAAGGGCACCAAATGATAGCACATGCACATTCAATTAAAATATGCAACGAGGATTATCAGTGCAAACGGGGTCTAGCTATGGTATTTCAAGCCTCTCCTTATCTGATCTTAAATCTGAGTTTGCCCCAGACGGGCACCTGGTGGTTTCCCCCGACACAACAAAGACTGTCACCAGTTCAGCATTTCTTTTGCTCGTAAATTGCAATCCTGCGAGATATATATACCTTGGTGAAAAGATTCAAGAATATTACCAAAATTAAAGAAGTGACAAAATATGATGAAACAATATACCGAATATTGCAAAAAACGATGGGTAAATGCCGAAAATCCGGGAAAATGACCTAAAACCTGACAAATGGCAACAAATGCAAATAAATGCACTTTAAAATTACCTTTTTTGGGTTCTAGATGAAATGTAATATTGTGTATATTTAATGGGCATCGTGTCCGAGATGTCAGAAAAAAGATGACATTTCATCAACTTCCGCTCCCTATTTATAAGTTGTATTAAGCGAAATTCTCCATTTTTATTCTTTCTATATATATGATATCAGTATCACATTTCAAACAGTTATTAATGGTTTGAATGTCATTTTTTGGGGAAAAAGTTTCGTATTACTTTAGATTCGAACATGCAAACGCAAGTATCAAAGTATTGCTTTAGACAGCACTCATGATTTTGAAACGTGGAAAGGTAATCATTTTACGGGAAATGTAAAAGTTGGTGTGTGTTGACAGACTGTAGTTACTGCCATATTAGCACTGACAACTAGGAAGCGTTCTCAATGATCACGTGGCTGCATGCTTTTCACTAATTAATAACTGCGTTTTTTGAACACATACACAAATACATCGTCGCCTCGAAACATCAAATTTTCATCTTTGATGCTTTCAGATTACCAACATACGAAGTGGCATGCAATTCAAAAGGTTTTTGCAGAAACCTCAGTTTTATAAATAAGGTTGGATGAAATTAGACAAAAAAAAACTTTCCTTCCGCTGGGCTCGAACGCGGGTTGCCCGCATGCTAGTCCGACACGATAACCAACACTCCAAACGAGACAACACGAAACTCTTTCGCAAGTAGTCGACTGAACGCAAGTTAATTTTCAGATTGCTAATTCCCAAGGTATAACATGCCTAGGCAGATGTGTCTTGCATTTTCTGTACTTTTGTTATTTCAGTCGCTTTGGTCTCTCCCTAGGTTAATCACGGCAATAATGAGGAATATATTTTTGACGAAGATGATAAACAGACACACAAGAATAAGTACCCTTGCAAAAAAAAAAAAAAGCCAGAACTCGAGTCTGGAGCCTTCGACGCGAGGTGTGTTTCTTGTTCTAACTATATCTGTGTTTTCGTTAGTTATGAAATGAAGTAAATAAATAAGACAAGTGAGTGTAAGGGACTGGAGAATCGCAGCTACGTAACCATTGAGAAGATATCCATCGCCTAGATAGAGAATCTCTATATCCCATTGCGATAGAGAACTTATTAGAAGAATGAAAATACAGATTAAACGAACAAATTTGATGCGTATCCTTTCGTCAAAATGCCTAGAAAACAATATTACATACTTCTTCACTAATAGAAAAGAATAAAAATAAATGTCCTTGGTGGGGATCGAACCTAGACCTCACTGATGAAAGCTCTGTACGCTAACCAACAGCCTATCAATAGCACCATGCTTTCTTTTTTCCAGTCAGTCTGTTTCTTTCCTCAGCACCTGAAGACGAAAATGCATGTTAATTTCTCTCATAATTGTTTCATTGTCTATTAATAGAAACCACGTATGTCACAAATAGACGCATTCTTTATGTGAAAAATCCCATGTTTCGCACATCGTTCTTCTCCATTTACTGTTATTTGGAGATTCACTTGGAAGTCAAAACTTAGCTTTGTGTGTTTGTTTTCACGTGCATGTGTGTGAGAAGAATGGTGTGAACGTGTGTTCGATGTTTTTCTGGGCATTATTTTCGTTCAAAGCATTAATGTAATTGTAAAATATGTAATTTACTGTAATGCAAGGAGTGAAAATATAAACCCAGTCCGTCAGGTTCGTTCCCAAACAACATTAAATAATGGAACGTAACGTGGACCGAGTATTTTTCCATGTCGAGAACACGAGACATTACGATCGACAATCTTCATCTCGTATTTCTCTTTGGCATCACTACTCAATTTACAGAGATGTATACCCGTGACTGGTATACAAGCCGCAGAATTTCAATGCTGGTTGGGTTGTCTAGTCACAAGGCGCTTGGTGGTCAGACATGGATGGCTTGCTTCAGTGCTTCTTCAATAAGGTCGTTACAAGCCAGAACTGTCCGTGACTGTACAAGGTGGTTATAATTAAAGTGACGGTGTTCAGAGTGCTACAGCACGGGCTGTAATGAGAGTAGCAGTCTGAAACTTCGTAGATATGCTAATGAAGCAATGCGCTCGCGAATTATGCAAAAAAAAAAAAAAAAAAAAATAGTTCCAATTCTCGCCACCAGGGTAAAAAACGGCGCTGTAAGCAGTCAAAACGTGGAATTTTCCGTAACTCTGACGTCAAAGTCGGTGAAATTGCCTAACCATTGTGTGAGCTCCCTGGTTGTTGTTGGTGACGCTTGTTGCTTTTTCCTTTAGTAATGTTCATGTAATTCGAATAGTGAAATTGTAGCGATATTTTATTACAAAGAGTATTGTTTTCTGCGATTTATAGTGTTTTTCCTGTAACTATACCAAGTTTTGACTGCTTACAGCGCCATTTTTCACCCTGGTGGCGAGAATTCGCGAGCGCATTGCTTCATTAGCATATCTACGAAGTTTCAGGCTGCTACTCTCATTACAGCCCGTGCTGTACCACTCTGAACACCGTCACTTTAATTATAACCACCTGGTACCTTTTAATCCTCAAAGTATTTCAATTTGGTCCAGCAATATTTTTTCCGAATGAATTTAAATACGGTACAGGAACCCTTTTTTCCGGATTATTTTAAATATCGCCCAGGAACACTTTTTCAATGAAACAATACGTTACTTGGACCGAATTTAAATTGTGCGAAAACAAAGATTCCGGTCCTGTTGCGGAACTCAATAGAACCCATTACAATGTATGGATTCCTGGACTTTTAACAATCCTGATGGTGTCGAGACGTCTCGTCTCGTGAGAGGGGTGTGGTGACCAAAGATGAATTCAGGGGATGACCCGAGTCCTCCCCCCCTGGAAAATTTCAGTAACCTGTCGGAGCATTCGACAATATCTAAGAAATTTGTCAACAGTGTTCACTTTGGCTTCTTATCATTCACTTTAATTTAACATAGAACGTACTTTTTCCTGTTCTTCCGTAGTAATAAGCACTGATTCGGTCGTCTTTATAATTAAAAGTCAAAATAATTAACGAATTTAAATTATCGTCCGTTTTGATAACTTCTAAATAAAGAAATAGGATGGATCAGGATACGCTTCAAGCTTGTGTGCGTAGCTTCAAGCCTAGATGCATTAGTTTGCTGTAAATGTAAATTATTGCATGCTATAATATTATTTTATTTTTATTCTCATAATTTTGTTCTTGAAATCATAGTTAATTATACCTACTTATACTTAATAACATATCGGAAGCACTCTATAGAATTTGTACTGTCTTCTGTACTTACGTGTTTGCGGTTTCTCTTTCATCAATTCAAATCTTATGTTTCATCCTCATCTTAGCCAAAAGTGGCAGAAAAGCGAAGTAAAATAAAGAGAATTAATCGACCAATAGGATTGTGAGATAGCAGCCCTTTTCTTATTTAACCTTCTCTCGTCTCGATCTCGTGTCGATTTGTAAAGATCTGTGTATTTTTCCTTTTTCGAGATACTGAATATACATGGATACATGACAAGCTTATTCAAACGAAATAAAAACACACTTTTTGTGCTCATTAAACAGTATCGGACAACATCCCCGGGATAAGTATGCCTGAACAAATGACAGTAGAGGAATTTTGATTTTAGCGAATTTTTTACATACCTTACATATCGATTTTCTAAATTACCGGGCAGTAAATCTGTTATAGATGCCTTTGTCATATCGGAGATTCATGGCTCGTTTACGTCTCGAATTTCAATACTTAACGATTGAAATGTTCGTGTAGGTGCGATAGTTTTATTACGTCATTCCTCAATGTAAAACTCATGAGTCTGGAAAGGTCAAGATTATGAATCAAAATGTTCGACTATGCCAGAGGTAGATTTCTGTTTTAATTGAATACGAAACATATCTAATTACTTACACATAAATCCGACATCTGTTAAAATGACTGTACCAGGAGCATTGCCCTTGAACTTTTTTCCATCACTAGAAATTTCAGGTTATTTGCATGTCATCTAAGTATCCATTTCATAATTCCTATCGCCAGTATCATTGTACTTCCACGTTTGAATAACATATTCTTACAAATATGTGCAAACGTATAGATCTCCTGTGTGGTGTTGTTTGTTGAAGTACAATGACACTGGTGATGAAAAGTTTTAAGTAAGCTATGAGATGGTCATGTGAATAGCATGGAGTTGCTTGCTAGTAATGGTGGAATACTGTACAAGCAAGGGTAGTGCAATTTGTTAGCAGCAGTATTTGAGAACTTGACATTGAATAAGATCTGCCAGTATTGTCCATTTGCTCATGTTGTAATGTGTTGAACTCACGGATTAAGGTCAGTCTCGAAGCTGGCATTGAACCCGTATAAGTTCTTTGTCTGCATGATGCATGAGAACTTACACACTCCTGCATCAAGCCAAAATGCACTTGCATTCTTTAAATTACAAAGAATGACTTGAGTCAACAATAACGAATGATGATGTCGGCTGCGCAAGGGGAGTCTATTGTCCGCTAGAGGCGCTGAGGTCAAAGCGATGTCGAACTTGAAGGTTGCTCGAAAGAAGAAGCATCAAAAGACAAGGATGGATAAAAAGAATTTAACTTTTTTACCTCTGGTCATTTGCGATGATACAGCAGGCAGGAATCTAGCAGTCGGCAAGGTACAAACGGACTGAAGTTGAGCTGAAAGAGCCTGCAACTCACTTGGAATTCAATCGTCAATTTGCCTGTTTACTCAAATTGCTCTTCGCGCTAAAGAAGGCTCATTCCTAATTGTCCTGGACCACTTCATTTCCTTTGCATTCGCTTAGCGCCTGGTAAAGTGAAAATTGAACGAGTGGATCGTCAAATTGATGTCCAAAGTGAGATGGCGCTGAGGTAGCCATTA
The DNA here is from genome assembly GCF_977018435.1 of Lepisma saccharinum. Taxonomy (NCBI): domain Eukaryota; kingdom Metazoa; phylum Arthropoda; class Insecta; order Zygentoma; family Lepismatidae; genus Lepisma; species Lepisma saccharinum. The sequence goes on along the minus strand of NC_139248.1, from coordinate 6,033,432 downwards.
GCTAGCACGCGCTTTACACCCGCGAGTGCATCATCTTTCAAAATGCTTGGTCTATGATTGATGGTGGACTGAAGTCTTCAGCATTGACCGCTGCACGTTGTCTACATATGGAGGCATTTCGTGTTTCGCTTCCCAACTGGACAATTTAATGAGCGTTCCAATTAATTCCATGTCATCACTAATAGATTAGATGTCTGCAGCGGTTTCGTGCAACCAGTTATTCTTCGGACTAGAATTTAAACATAATGGCCTGACAAGAATTGTTCTTGTGGGAGGTCCAATTGAAGAATACGTACTTAACAAAGTTAAATAAGAATGCTGGCAATTTATCTCTCGTGGCAAATAAATTCACTAGATTCTAGCTGTCCAATTAGTTTACTCTTCAAGTACAAAGGTAGATAAGTACAGTGAATTTTAATAGCACGCTTTAAGCTAATGATAATCGTAATTTATTTGATAAAACTCACGCGGGAAAAACGATGGGTTAATGTTGATTAGAAACAAATCTGCACAAAGTATTAGCTAAGTAGAACCAAGAATAAAAGAATAAGAAAACTTGAAATATATGCAGTGGTTGGAAGAAGCATATCGAATGACACAAAAAAATGTTAAGTTTTGATTCTGTGGTCTTAACTATTAGACTGAATAGAAGCTAAACGTTCCTGCAACGCAGATTTTTCGTAACAACACTGAATCGTATTGCCACAGTTTACTGACACTTTTGGTCTATTGTGCATTATAAATGTCGAAGCAACAAGACATTCAATTCATATTAATATAATTTAATAGATACATGCAAGAAAGAGAGACATTCTACAAAACACATATATACTGTGAAATTCCTCTTCCTCCGTTTGGAATCGTTGATTTGTGAACCTCACCTTACAGTTGGAGTATATTGTTATATTTTTTTTAAGAAATGTGGCATAAGAGTTTAGTAAGAGTAATTTCTATCAAAGTGTTTATATTAAATAATAATAATAATAAAGTAAAAAAGAAATATGAAAGTTTATGTACAGTACATCAGTACACAGATATGGAAAACTGTAAAAAGTGGTAATCCAAAATAAAAGTAAAATTATATTAATTAATATTAATATATATGGTCTAGGTCCGAGATATTGAAACTCCCAGTCATAGAGGCTACTTCCCACATATGAAAGTAAATGGCGATCTGCCAAGGGCATATCGATGTTTTTATGATAATTTACAGGCTAATAAAAACATTAAGATGAAATGGAGTTATTCTTTTTTATAGTTATATCAACGAGGTAATTATGACAATTATGTAGCATTAAACTTCTATTTACAATATCTGAACTGAAAAAATGTAGATCTTTACACTTACAAGTTTGTGAATTATCGACAAATTACTGTTATGGACAAGTAAATTAATTGGGATGGGACGTACAGTTTCTTGTTTATTTTACTTCGCTTTTATGCCACTTTTAGCTAATCGCGAAGATGGGGATGACTGTTAATATGATGAAACTTATGAATGAACACTCATAAGGAACACTCATGCCTAGACCGGGATTTAAACTCGGGACTCTTGACTACATAAGAGGAAAGAGCCATATTGTATAGTTAAGTTAATTTAAGTTGTTGTAAGTACACTTTATGCACAGTAAGGCTAATTGGGACTGGACCTACAGTTTAAAGTGGAATCCGAACCAATATGAGCCTCCACCGGGTATCGACCCCGGGACCCCTTGATCACAAGGCAACGACGCTACTACCACTGCGCCATCGGGGAGGCCAGCCATATTGAATAGGAAAATAGGAATCTAGAGTGAGGGGGATTGCTCTTGAAAGACGCAAAAGGGTGGATAATAGGCAATTCCAAAGGGATTATGGGATGATAAGGGTAAAATAGGTCACGGTGACATCAGTAAAGAAAATAAGTGACACAGAGAACAATTCAGAGTCAAATTGAGAATGTTCTGTAGGAGGCAAAATTCACCGCACTTCCTCTCCTGACCGCTGAAGGAGTTACCTCGAGGCAATCAAGGCCAAGTCGTTTAACGCTTCGAGGTGTAAGGAAATGAAATGAAAGTTGCACATTTAAATTCCAAGTTATACGAAGCTCCAGGGAAACGAGTTGCACGCACGGAACTGCAAATTCCGGTCGACCAGGCTAACCCAGGTTCATTTGACGGTGTGTTCCATTCCAAACTTGGTTTAACACCGTCATGGACTTCGAGAGAAGAGAATGGGGAAGTGGTGGTTGAACCTCCTCCCTTAGAAATTGTCATCGTTCATTTCAAGTTACCAAAATGCAGAAAGATTATTGCTTTTATTGTTGACAAGAGAAATAACGTTCAGTTTGTTAGTAATCGAACAGAATAACAGAATTAAAATGTGTGTTATATCGAGAAAAATAGAGTGTAAAATGCAGAAAGCAGGTTACGTTGTTTTTCATATTCTAGTGTTTAATCTAAAAAATAAATAGTTCCACAGTTTTCGAAATTACAAAAATGAGATTTTCATGTAAGCTGAGTAGTCACACGACACGAATTTTATGACTAAAATGTATCCTTAATTTTTAAAGCTTGAACTAGGAGTGTAAAAGTGAATAACGAATTATTATAACTGTCCTTTTTAGTGCACTACCTGTACGATGAAGGTAAAGTTAAAGCTCCCTTTCTGTGTGGTGATGTGGAGATATAGAGCTGAACATATTCTTGATCTCGGCCATAGTTGAGATGATGTGATCAGCATCACGCCCGGCCGCCTTTACACCCATCACGAAGGGTTGCCCCTGGTGGGCCTCAGAGGCGCAGAAACAAGAAAAGTGCCCTAAATGTATGAAATATAAAGAAAAGGCAATGAAAAACTGTTGTGCTAGATTATTCATTCATTTAGTGAATCGAGTAGAATAAAATCCCAGAGATATATTACTACTACTACTAATAATAATAACGCCGGACCCTGTGGCCGAGTGGTCAGCACATCGCGCTTCGACGCCAAGGGTCCCGGGTTCGAATCCCGCTCGGGCTTGGTTGTTTGTGAATGTCCATTCATCAATTTCATCATTTCATCACCCAGCCCCATTTTCGCAAATTAGCCAATAGGCACAAAACGCGAAATAATATAAACCAAGTCAATCAACCAATAATAATAACAAGGCAACAATAAAAACATGCAAATGCACCAAAACCCCAACTTTATTTTTTTTTTTTTAAATTAAGTTATTTAGCGTCGCTTTTCTGCCACTTTCGGCAAATCGTGACGATGAGGGATGATACGCTGAAGTTGATGAACACTCTCAGCGAACACCCATGCCGAGGTCGGAATTCGAATCCTGGACCCCTGACGTCGTGATAACAACTCCGCCACGGAGACAGGCAATCCTAGCCTTGGTAATAACGAAGTTCATGGAAGGTGTTGACAGAGGTACCCATCCCCCCATGGCCGAGGACGCATCCCCCCCAAAATCGTTCAACAAAATCCCTCCAAGCGTCATTGCCTTGTAATCAAGGGATCCCGGGTTCGATACCCGGTGAAGGCACAAGTGGTTATCCCACTTTAAACTGTAGGTAAAGTCCCGATTAACCTTACTGTGCTAAAAGTGGACTTAAAACAGCAACTCAAACTCCAAATCCCCCCAAAAGAATTGCTCATCATATCCCCCACCCACCAACACATACACCCACACATACCGGGTGGTCCAAAAGTCCGGGCACGGTCACATATCGTGAGAAATACACATCGAATCGGAAAACGAAAATATACGTGTTGAGTAAGTAAAAGAAAGCTATTTAATGATATCACACTTGATTCCCCACCCCCGCCTCACACCCAGGGGGCGGGGGTAGGGAATCAAGTGTGATATCATTGAATAGCTTTCTTTCACTTATTAAACACGTATATTTTCGTTTTCCGATTCGATGTGTATTTTTCACGATATGTGACCATTCCGGAACTTTTGGACCACTCGGTATACATAGTATGGATAAACATGCAGTAATTGATTTTTCTTTGAATATCGATAATTTGATTTAATTTTTTAAAAATTACATTTTCGAAATATGTATGCTTTAGACAACGAAAACTGACAGTCAGTCGTAGTACAGGAACACATACAAGCCAAACAAATCGTGCCGGAAATCATCCAGCACTGAAACTGAAGTCCGCATTTCGGAAGTTCCGAACCGACTCAGGACTACTCGTACCACAAAGAAATACCAGAGAGTTTACCACTGGTCGAGATGCCAACAATTGAAAGGCGCATGAAATTCGAATCCTGTCATTGCAGTTGAAATTAGAAGACTAAAGAAAGAAAAAGCACAAAACTGCTCAGGCCACTGCCATTGTTAGTGTGCTGAACCTTATTCTTAACAGTTTATCTGCTTGACTAGCCTTGTATTAATGTGAACAGCACCCCCCACCCTTTCCAAACCGATTCTAAAGACATAAGAAGTTGTGTTTCATTTCAAGCCCATCGCCGCGATCACCCACAGGTAGGTAGAAAAACTAATAACCATTACTAAAAATCAATAACAAGTCAATCAAACGAAACGATCCCCTCATTTTTATATGTATATATATAGAATTGGTAGCTAAACTATAAAAGTTTGTCCCCTCCAAAAGTTCCCATGACGCAGGGCACCCCTGGGTGTTGATACAACAGGCCTCGCTTTTCTACCACTGTAGGTTAATCACGACGATGTGGATGAAATAGATGAGGCAAAACACATTCGTGTCTTATTCAGGATTTGAATCTAAAACTAGGACCACCTAGGACCCTGAGTGTCACAACGCGTCCAGTGTGATAGATGCGATATCGTTGAACGTTTGCCTGTAAACGTTATGTTCAACCGATTCATAAGCAAACAACCAGAATAGGTTGCGGTCCGCGTGTGGAATTGCAATTGACATTCTTGTGCTGAAATACTGACACACAGAAGTGCGGGTGCCGAACCATTTTTATTGCTTTCAAGGTCCCTGAAAGCGCCACTTTTCCTCCAGCAAGAGAGACCTTGAGTTGCGTCTGAAGAACTTCAAAGCACAAAAAAATCGCATTGACATACTCGACCGGCTGCAAGCTGTCTCTTGTTACCTGATATTTCCACGGAAAGAGACGAGAATCCATTAATTTTGGAGCGGGATGACTCAGCCGCTAATCCCGGCGTCTAGACTTGAGTTCCTCAGCAGACCCGTTATTCACACAGGCGGACTGTTTGATGTTGGTATTCAGCGCGCAATTGCAGACAAGAAGAAGTGACATATATTCTGAACGTGGAAAAAAGCAACTGCAAGTATTTATCATTGTTAATTAAAATTTGAGTTGAGTTGCTCATAGCTAAATATATATCCTTGTACTGTAGACATGGACGTCCACAGGATATTTTCCAGGAAGAGGCAAGCAAGGTATTTTTTTCCAGGTGGGGGGGCAAACGAAGTACAATTCTCCTAATAATAGTATTGTCCCCTCAAAAAACATTGCTTCAGTTTGAGGTTATCGTGTTTCTGCAACACCCTTGCAAGAATTTACATTATTACTGCGACTAAATAATACGTGTGAAATCAGTATTTTTTGATCGACTTTCATTTTCCAGGAGGGGCGTGCCACCCCTCCCTTCCGGAAGTCCATGACTGTAGGCTATTTTTTTCATCTAGGTACATCGATTTTTCGGTGTTATTTTCTTACAAAGTCAGGCTCCTAGCCATTTTTATTTTATTTTGGGGGGTTGGGGGCTTATCCTTTATGAGCAGTGGGGTGGGTAGGAGCCCTTAGGATGAATTTCTCAGTATATTACCACTTATTATTCAATTTGTTCAATCCTGCTATGGAAATAAAATTAATTACAACTATACACTATTTCCAACGAAACATTTGTAGGATTTCGGGGGCTTCAAACCACCGGGCCCCTCTCCGACTACGTGCCTGTACAAAGTGGTGCTATTTGTTCCAAAATTGGCATTTTTTAACACGTTTCTGTGCCAAACATGCCTAAAATTATACCTTCATTGTCCCATTGAACTAGTATTTTAAATTGTAGGTCACAAGGCCTACTCATCTTCGTGACCGTTTCATACTTTGGAAACGATTTTTGAGGAAGTTTTTTTCTTTTAATATTTCTCGCGCAACACAATATGAAAATACCAATGTTATGGCTCCCGTGTGACGGTAGATGCGCACTCGATCGCCGCCAAAACAGCTCGACTTTACTCGGTGATGCTAAACGTACGTTCCCGTAAAAGATGAAAAATCGCGGGAAACGTCCATTTACAAGTGGTATCATGTAGCTGTTGAAATTATTTCATGTATAACACGCACCGTAGTTATCTCTTGGATAAAATTCTGAAATCAGTGCGAGTTATGCATGCGTAAATTTTATTTTTTGAGCCAAAATCCCCAAGGATTACCACGGAATTTTTCGTTTTCAGGCACAAACTGTGCTGAAATTCGTGAGAAGTCTCACAATTTGCATTTTATTCGAATGGATGAAAAATGTATTCAGAACATGCTGCTGCACATACGGAAACACATTTTGGTAACAAGAATTTTTTTCGGTGCTATCGCATTTGCGAACAATCAAGGTCCCTATATACTTAGTGTAACTAAGGTTTTAAATATCAAGTAACCAGGAACAATATTATATTTTATGAGGTTATGCGAATTAGTAAAAATGGGAAAACTTAATCTACTGATTCATTTAATGAGAGGGATGCGGCTGATCTTACCTGAAGAGATAGAGCCTTGTATTGTATTACGTTTGTTAAGAGTTAGTTTTTATGTTAGAATATTGATTTTCATTTGTTTACTTTCATAATTCAAATATATCTTCTTCTTCTATCTTCTATATATAAATGGATGTGTGTGTGTGTGAGTGTGTGCATATTTGTTTGTTCCGGCATAACTCTCGAACGCCTGGAGCAATTTCAACCAGCCTTGGTACACGTATCACTTGCAATCTGGAAATAAATACTGTGGGGGTAAGACGCCCCTGGCACCCATAGGAGTGGGCTGGGAAGGGGTAACATGTAAAAATAATCGAGAATCACCGATATTAAATTCCGCACAAACAGGCATCCGTGACTCTATGCAATCCGCACAACGATAGTGTTTCTCGGGTTGTCTAACATTCAGGCTGTGTTGCGAATGGAATCCATAGTGTTCGTGACACTCCCAATGCGGTTCGACTCCAAGTTCATCACCTATCGGCATGGGGGGTGAGAGGGGGTGAAAAATAAAATGCCACAAATGACCTAGATTAGTGTCGAATCCATAGTTTTCGGAGTCGCTGAGCTAATTGGTGACATTCACGATCACATTTAAAATTAGCTACATTTTACACTATAGTTAGAATTCATTATTTTCCTGTCTAATACAAGATTGGGATAAATAAATACCTGGGTAACGCCGGGTAATCAGGTAGTAATATAAATATGGACGTAATTAAGGCTCGGAAGTTGATGACCTAAAAAAATGACTTCAAATGGTAAAAAATGACCTAAATAATTTTCAATCTTAAAATGAAAGTATGATTTTTTTTTATTAATTGCAAGAGAGTTATTGAATTCTTAGATACAGCCCGTTGTTTGGTGGTTTTAACTACCGAATAACGAAAAATAGCCCTTGAGGGCCAAAGCCTACGTCTCCACTGATGACATCACTCCCACTTGTCTCAACAGAGGTGGGCGACATCCAACCACTTACGGGGTGATACCTAAAACTATCTGTGAAAAAGGAACATGGAGTTACGACAATAAGGTTAACATTGTGCAGATACGCAATTGATTGATTGATTGAGTTGGTGTTTTAAGTCCACGTTATGCACATTGAGGCTAATCGGGACTGGACCTACAGATTAAAGTGGGATCCGAACCACTATGTGCCTCCACCGGGTATAACTTGATAACAAGGCAACGACGCAACCACTGCGCCATCGTGGAGAGAGATAGGCAATTGAAACTCCCTTGAACGGACCCCTAAAATTAGTCTGTGCAGGCCTATGTGTCAAACTGAGCTCTGTTTATCTTGGTATCGTTTTGCTTTTGTGTTTTAACACCAGTTTACTGCAGTGGCGGCAACTATGATGGGTAGTGCCAACGTGATCAAGAAATAGAAAAAAAACAACTCCGGAATGCCACCCCCTCCTCTTGCGGTTTCGCCACTGGCCAAGATGTTTATCCTCGTTTGGTAACGTGGATAACAACGTGTGTTTAAGTAATAACGTACTAATCCGATTCATCTTCACTCACCAACCTATCTATATACACTACAGGACACTTCCCTAAAAATATAACAATTACAAGAGGAAAGGAAAAACAAATCCTATCACCTTCTCCTCCTCCATACACACGTTTATCTAACTGGATGTCGAGAATATCTTTGTTATGAAAAGAAATTGTCGAAATGCCAAAGGAAACTCGCATCATCATAGGATTTTTTACTTTTATATTTTTAAAAAAGTCTGAATGGCCCTCTTGGTGCATCTATCTATTATCAAAAATGTTCATTTAACTTTGGAAAAATACTAGGTTCGTTTCTCCAAAAGTAGGCAGAAATTACTTCCCGTCTTACAAATCAGTCGTATTTAGCGACTTTTCTCTGAAGGTAGCAACTGTGTCAACACTGCGAAAGTTCCCTCGCTGTGCCAAGCGAAGACTGGCACGATTTCTTATGGGCTAACCCCGACCCCTGCAACTTTGTTCTCGGCTCATGGTGGAAATGTTCCTCGTGGAGACTTCTTCAACCCTCTGCACATGTGTCAACTTGGTTAGGTCCATGGGTTAGGCCAACTCTTGGGCGGCACGGACTGTTGCCTCGCGAGGGTACGAACGAAACAGCTGGCGATGCAGTGAGGAGGTTGGGGCGGTCGTCACGTCAGCTTGACCGATCGCAAGATTCGAATCTCCTTGTCTGTAAACTATCAATGTATTCATTTAACAATACTTGGCGAGGTATGCGTTTCTTCCGAGGGTAGTGCCATGGCACGGCAGCTCTACCCCTTGAGCCGCCCCTGGCTACTGCTTTACTATTGCTTCTTTTCGGTTTAAAATGGCTGCAAATGTCGATAAATAAATAAAGACAAGATAGGGATGAATAGAAGACAGAAAAGGAGAGGGGAGTAACAGCACTGGAAATAAATAGAAAAAGGAGAAATTACTACCATGGAGGATAATAAAGGACTATTATAGTTATATTATGCAAGGAAGTACCTTTGAACACTAACATTATCGTACTGTCGGTAGATACTAATTATAGAAATTCACTAGTCTTTGCACCTTTCAAAGAAAGGAAAAGACCGAAGTTTTTTGCTAAAGAAGAATGCTACTTCGAAGAGGCGCCAAACACGGCAGACGTGACTGGCGGAAAACACGTGGAGATGAACAGCAGCCCAGAAATTACAGTTCTGCATGGCCTTCGCTTCCATGACGTAACAAGATTACAGAGTCTTTTTTCGACGTCCTCAGATCCCGTTCTTCAGCTGAGGGACCACGCCTACTCCTGGAATGCCAGCCACGTCCTCCTGGCGTGGGGAAAGGGCACGTGAGCAAAAGCTGTGCGAAAAATCAACAGAGCGTGAATTGGAGGGGGAGGGGGTCGAAAGGATGACGGATTGCCTGTTCCCGGGATGTGCTCTTGCAGAGTCGGTACCGGTGGTCTGTGATGAATTGAGTGTTTAACCAATAGAATTGTGCCGTGGTGTTTTTTTTATGAGTTTTGGATCTTTATCGTGTCTAAGTTTCTTACCAACCTCATTCATTGTTCTTTAGTTTTAATAATAACCATTATATATATATATATATATATATATATATATATATATATATATATATATATATATATATATATATATATATTTTCAAACTACCGTATAATATAAAGTTTAGTAACAATAATAATAAATAGGGCTAGGATTTTGATAACCTTATAATTGCCAAAAAATGCATTTATGACCTAATACATGCAAGAAAATGTCCTATAAACTTAGAAAAATGACCTAAAAATTCTGAAAGATTTGTAGAACAAATTTATAAACTACCAAGAGAAATTCAAATTACAAATTAACGTTACAGTATCTATCACATGTTCATTGCGTATGGTAGTACAAGAAAGAAAGTTCACTTTTTGTCATCTTTTACACTTTAAGTACTGTGTTGCAATACACAATGAAAATCATATGCAAATTTTCAAAAATGAATGACTGTCGGTTGTCGGACAAGAGAGCCTTGTACATGGAAAAACTTCTCTCGACTTCCAATGAATATCACTTGCTGTTAAGTCACTTTCAATTCCATGGAGTGTAAATTGTTTCCCTGACAAAATGTCCGATACAGAGCACCAAACTTTGTACCTCTTATTTTTGAACAATAATCCGTTCGGCGACAATGTATTTACTGATAGATGGGGGAAATCACAGTGATGAGCTGAATTGTTACACAGCTTGTATCAACAATACTGCACAGAATTTCTTTGTTTCTTCAAACACAGTCGTTCAGAACTGCGCTGAAGGCAATGAGACGAGAGTCGGGAACCTCTCTCCTTCAAAGGGTTACATTTGCATGTAAAATGCCCCTTTTTTCACCAAAATGTAGAAAAATGCATAAGATGACTTTTAAAAGGCCGAAAAATGACCTAAACGGTTTAAAAAGTTTAAAAAATGACCTTTACTCCAAAAAAGGTCAAAAAATGCAAAAAATGCCCTAAGAAAGGCATCCCAATTTATTCACTTACGTGTAAAACACGTTCCTATCTACCTAGGCAACGTTTCTGCCTTACCAAAAAAAAGAGGCATTTGCATCAAAATCGTAGCCCTAATAATAACTAACAATAAGTATTGTCAGTAGCTTAAATGTATATTCTCAATGTGATTTTCGTTATTTAGCGTCCCTTTTCTGCCACTTTCTAAAAAAAACCGATTGCCATTTTGAAAGAGAAAAATTCAAAAAATACGAAATATCTTATTGTGTATGCAACCCTCCCCCTACAAAGCAGTTATAAGCTATCCACCTTTACAATTCCAGCTCCTCCCGGAAAAAAAGTCCTGCGTACGACAGTGCTAACGACTGATCGGTTTGGTATATTTCACTTCACTCATTCTGCCACTTTTAGCTAAGGCGAAGATGATGATGAATGATGATAAGATGAAATCGATAAAAATTACTCTTCTACCAAAGAAATTAATGTAATTTTCTTTTTAGAAACGGATTATTTATTGAATATCAAAATTGCTGTTATAGCTCTAGCTGATGAAAAGGAAGGTCTATGATAATTTTTTTGCGTATTATTACTAGTAGTGCTACACATGAATTTTCCCAGCTACTGTCAACGCAAAGCTGATAATAATCACAATCTACTCTTTACTTTGACACGTTCCTTTAGTTACAAGAACACGGTTTAACTAAAACACCAAATAACAAGTTCACATGAAGACTCGAAAGCATCACGTGATGCCTCTCAGGGTATTGGGTAATATCTCTCCTCGTTGTTCAGACCAAATCAAAGTCAAGTTTTCAATAAGGGAAAAGGTATATTTTTTCTTCTTAGCAAACTAATTACTTATGTGCCTAACATAAAATCCATTTCACTCCAAAAAATTAAACTTCTTATAATTCAACTTGATCACTCAATTCAAAAAACTCCAAGCCCGAACTCCAAAAACAAGACAAAACACAATCGTAATTTCCACGGTAACAGCTCTTAACAAGATAAGTATATACAGGTCAGTCACTAACCTGACATTATCAGTGATAGGTAAATTACAGAAATTAAGATTAAAGAACAATAAACATTTGTACAAGAGAAAAGGTAATTAATAACAATAAATATTAGTTTAATGGGAAAGGACGTGTCAACTTTTATGTAAATTCTGCGGAAACAAAGGAATTTCATATTTCAGAACAGTAAACAAGTATTTTGCTTATTTAATTTTCGTTTTGATAAGTCTTCCAGAGGTGGAGGCGACCCCCCTGAGTCCACCCTTTAAATACTGTGACGTATTTCTCTGCTGTTATTAAATAATGTATAAAACTATCTACGGCCTCTTAATGCTACCTTCTCTACCAAGAAAAAGTAAACTGACCTTGTTCCCCACTTTTGGCACCCAATCGCCGCCACTGTAAACAAATTATAATTTACTAAACACAGTAAAGTGGTCTACCAAATGTAAATAACAGAATTAATCAATCTTGAAATTATATTTGTTTTTAATTGCATTAAATATTCAAATATTTGTGAATGCATTTCACCAACAAAAAATATTAGTATCTATAAGTATAAACTTCACAGACAAATAAGTCAGACTTTGCTACAGTTTTGAAGTGTCACACGCGTAACACATTTTTGTTAATACTTTTCATGCATTCAGCTATGTTATCATACTCAAGTTTTTTTGTTTTTTTGAATTTGTTAGCAGACACCTCAGTTCATAATTCTATGAAATAAGTTAGTGGCCGCGGTGGCTCAGTCGGTAACGCGTCTGACTACCATGCTCAAGGTCCCGGGTTCGATCCCCGGCCGGTTCAAATCCGGGAACTTTTCTAACGGTGAAAGCGGCCCCGGCGCCCACCCAGCGTCGAATAACATGGGTACCTGGGGGAAACCCTGGGGGGTAAAGGCGGTCAGGGGCGTGATGCTGATCACATCACCCCCACTCACGACCGGATCAAGAAAGTGTGGGGCGTTACCCCCACACCCCCTATACGCCTTCATGGCGTGGTGCTATGCACAGGGGAACACTTTACCTTTTTACCTTTATGAAATAAGTTAATTTGGAATATTTTAATGCAATCGCATGTCTAGAACCAAGGGTTCCCGCAGAATTTTCTCTCAGGGGCGGCAGGGTCACAGAAAGTTTTTATTATTATGCTATTATTACAGATATTATTTTTATTATTGTTACTATTATTATTACTACTATGACTACTACTACTTATATATATTTTTAAAAATACATCAATTTGTAATTTCCATATTCTGTATAGGTATCCATATACTGTATAATTTGCATATGCACAAAAACCTGTTTCTTATAGTTAGATAATGAGTGTAAAATATACTGTAAGCTTAAATGTAACCATATTTCAAATAATAATAATAATAATTGCAATCATAATAATAATAGTTGCTGAAACTTACAGCCTGTCACAGAAAACAACATTTTTTGTTATAAAATTTCTCTACAATTTCACCATTCGGATTTCATTAATTCTTTCCAATAATCTCCGGGGGGGGGGGCAAGTGCCCCCTGTCCCCTCCCTGCGGGCACCCTCTAGAACCTGACATTTTATGTGTGAATGTCACACACGTAACGCTGGAATGCAGCAAATATGCATTTCCAGAATTGTATTTAGAGGTATATTAAAAGTGACTGCTCCCCTCCCCCCCCACAAAAAAATCTATCTGCCTCTCACCTGTTTTTTCCTGGCACCGATGTCCTATTCAATATCATAATCGTGCATTTTACGACAAAAATACACATCCCAGCAAACTGCCCCGACCCAGTCCTGTTCACGTGCAAACCGCCGGAAATGAAGCAACAATTAATTACATCAGCTTAGCGACATTGTTGTTCCTAAGCAATAATAGCTTTTCCTCAATTAGCTTGATAAGGGGAAATGTGCTAACATGATTTCAATGCGAGATAAATCGCAATGATACTTCCCATTGCTTTGCTTTGCGACTTTCTGTTGTAACCGAGTAGTGTTGCCCACGGCACGAGACGGGACAGGCTTTTAAAAATTCGAGACGAGACGAGATTGACCATGTGCCATAAGACAAACGAATATTTTCGAGACGAGACAGCATTTCCAAGAGACTCCACGAGACGAGACAGGCCAAAGTCTCGTCTCGTGGGCAACACTATAACCGAGAGTCTTAAGGCATTTCATTTCATCATGCTATCAGGTGTGTTTAGGTCGTGGCTGGAATGTCCCGGCATGCACTTGGATAATGAACATTTCTACCTTGTAATCAAGGTGGCCGGATTCGATTTCCGATTGGGCCACATTCCGGTGGTTCGCCAACTTTTTGGCAGTGTTTGTTTTGTGCAGAAACTGCACCATAGGCGTAGGCAGCTTTTTTATTTCGGAGAGGGGGGGGGGCTCAAATTGTAAAAGTCATGGGCAGGCCATGTGGCACGAATGGGAGAGGAAAGAAGAGTTTACATGATTCTTTTTGGGAAAACCTGTAATTGGTAAGAATACGTAGGAAGGCCAAGACGAAGATGGTGGGATAATGTTGAGATGGACGCAGTGATGTGCCGTAGACTTCAAATTTACGTCTACATGTAAACTATGCGTATATTACATTGGGTTGTAGTCTACATAGACTACGTAGACAATCTAAATTGCATTAAAATTAATTTTCAAGGCAGGCTTTCATGAAAGGAAAGTGACATTTTCAACTATATTGGTTCCTAACGAACTGAAAAGAATCCTATTTACAACAAAATTTATCTTATCTTCCATCATCAACTATGGAAGAAGATAAATAGCATGCAAAAAAAACAAAAAAAACAGATGGCAGTCGTGAGCCAAGAGTGGTATTTTCCTCATAGAACACTATAATATTTCATATATTAGGTTTTTTCCTAGGTGAGAAATTGTTCGAATTTGGAAGAAAGAGTATGAAAAGTTATCCTTACACATCAGCAACTGATAGGCAGTATAATTTTCTTTTAATTCCACGGCGCCCTTTGCTAAGTTATCACCTTTCGCCATGTTGTTTACATAGATTATGTAATCTACGTGTATAAAATTGTCTACGTGTAGAATGTAGACTATCGTTGTTTACGCGTAGACGCACATCACTGGATGGACCTAAAGGAAATCGGTAACGATGGAGAAGATTGGATTGATCTTGCCCAAGATAGGGACAGATGGATGGCTTGTGTTGCTGCAACCATAAACCTTCGGGTTTAAGAAGGCTACAGAGTTAGTTAGTTAGTTTTGACACCAGGTGTAGTGCAGGCGTATCTCGGCTGGTGAAAGGAAATGTTTAACCAATTAGACGAAAAGCGGTGTTCAATTTCATAAGATTCAATAAATGCCTGTCTGCTGCTTGAAACGTTCATTTGATTAGTTTACACGCACCACGTGATCATACAGCACACGCTACACCGCTCCAGAACGTAATGCAAACGTTGCAAACACCAAATACACTACTCAGGGGTGCCCATCCCCTTTATGCTTAATTATTTACTCAAATTATTTGGTCAGACAAAATTTGCGGAAAAATATATACAGACATTCTTTAAGCAATGTTTAGTTTAGGTGCTTCAGGCTCACTTTCAAGTTTGCTAACATAGAACGTCCAAGACTGCTCAGGCTCACTGCCATTATTAGTGTACTGAACCTTTTTCTCAGCAGTTTGTCTACTTGACTAACCTTGTATTAATTCGAACAACACGTCCCCCCAGCCAAACCGATTCTAAAGCCATAAGAGGTTGTTTCAATTCAACCCTATCGCCACGATCACCCACAGGTAGGTAAATAAAACTGTACATAATAGCCATAACTAAAAATCAATAACAAGTCAAACGAAACGACCCCCCCTCATTTTTGTGTGAAGATATATAGAATTGGTATAAAATTTTGTACCACCCTCAAAATTCCCTGAAACCCCCTTGTGTGCACCCTTGACATTACTTGACACCAAATCAACGAAGTGAACGAGTCGGTGATGCACCGTGTAACCAACAAAACGCGTGAGTGCATTGATAGTCGAAAAGTGCAGCGAACTGGACGGGGCTATTATGTACGTTCTAAGGCTCTGTCCGAAAGGTACAAAGTGCAGACTTGAAGTATGGTCTTGGCGGAAGTGACGCCACCTAGTACAGTTCGAAAGCGCCAAGAACAGAAGTACGCAAGTGCACAGCTCGCAGTGCAGATGGTTGCTGACTAGGTCACGTGATTTTCGCACTCGTTGTTCATTTGTTTAACATCACGGAGGTAGAAAGCCAGCAGCACAGGTAGATATACGTTATGGGCCAGCAAGTTGTTGGTTGAAGTTCTTCTAATGGGTGGAAATGTATGTGTACGAGCATTTGAAAATGATATGTGATTTCTATGGTGAAAAACAAGTGTTTAAAACGCAAGGAAAACAACGAGTACTCAGTTTTATCTACTGATCGTATTTGGCGCTGCAGTCGAAGTGCAATTCGAAACACAACACTTCCAGTCCACGACTTGAAGACCGCATTCCAAGACCATACTCGGAGGATGCTCGCTTCAAGTACGGTCTTGCACCTTTCGGACACGGCCTAAGGCCGCGTCCCAATCGGCAGCAGATGTCGTCTAGAGCATCGATCCATCCGGGGACTCATGGTACCTCCGTTGTCCGAATTGGCGGCAGACATGGAGTCGGAGGGGAGAGACGAACGGCGCTACAGATGCACGCTCCAACTCGCTGTGGCCCTGCGCTTGGCAGCCATATTGCAATTTCCGCTTTGCGGAGACAACGTTTACTGAATAGATGATGTGAAAGTCAGTGATTCTTGGACATTTTATCGACAAAACTGAATGTAGAAAAATTGAAAATGAAGAAATTATGTCACATTTCCTAATATTAGTAGTAAATAGGTGGAAATCATTGAAACGTGTGGTTGGCGTCTGCCTTCTGCTTTCATCCTGTGCGCCTGCGTCCTAGAGCGCGGTGAGAGACGTTTGGGGCGACACCTGGCGGGAAACGTGACAACCATACTCATCGGCGGTGTTTGAGTTTTTGCTTTGGGGGGGGGGGGGGGGGCAGACTCTGGGAGAAGCATATGATGTACCTGAGGGTTATTGAATATCCCCTAGTTTATAAGGGGTCCGGAGGCCTTCCCCCGGAAATTAAAAAGAAAACAACTTAAAAACACTGAGTTTTAGGCCTTTTAGATTTGAAAATGTTAAATTTCCTCGCTTAGCCTAAGTAAACAAATATTAATTAGTATATTGGTTGTCAGTTTTAAAAGAAGCAAAACAGTACGATTATTGTATTTTGTATTTCATTATTTTTTTATTGATATAATA
Source organism: Lepisma saccharinum (assembly GCF_977018435.1). Classification (NCBI taxonomy): domain Eukaryota; kingdom Metazoa; phylum Arthropoda; class Insecta; order Zygentoma; family Lepismatidae; genus Lepisma; species Lepisma saccharinum. The sequence goes on along the minus strand of NC_139248.1, from coordinate 6,016,464 downwards.
CTCGTATTACTTCAAAAAAGTAATAAGCTTCAGATATTTTAGAAAAATTAAATTGAAAACTTCTTTTGATGCCTCAGCAGTAACTGTTGACTCAACACAAAGTCATTTTACGTTTTTCTTTCTTCAAACTGTACACATCAATCAAATCGTCTAAGACCCGCTATGCTATCATGCCATCATGCCAAACGTCAAGATTTGCGGTATGGCTTCATAACAAAAATGTAGTAACTGAACTTAATCATGTTTTACTTTTTAGTATTCTTTAACTTGGGGGGGCAGGCACCCCTGGCCCATCCAGAACTCTGCTTATGACCATACTGCAAGGGGACAAGTAGTTTCGGACGACTTGACGGTAGACGAAAGCAACGGGAGAGAACAGGATGGTGTGCTTGCCAATCCGGACACGGCCTAATGACAGTGATTCTACCCAGGTGCATGCAGTCTCGTATCACTCCTTGCTTTTGTTTTGAAGCCAGTGGGCGGAGCTTAAGTTTGTCTGCGTAAGATGGCCTCATCTACTTCAACCAATGACTTCATCAGACAGAAGAACATCGCATCGGCTGCTGCAAGCGTACGCGGGCTGGAAGTAGGCTCCAACTACAAACGGAAACTCGAGGTTTACTTTACGCTTCAATACTATAAAACAAACTACAACTAGCTGTATTTGCTTATGGAACATTGTTCCTTCAGGTTTCCTGTCGCTTCTGTTAGTACAGCCGTGTGTTGAGCAGGCACCATTGCTTCGTAAATCTTATTCAAAAGTGCACAAAATTACATGCTTTCTTACGGCGTCTTCCAATGTTTTGGTCTGACTTCTCCGCTTCTGTCACGTGACCCGGCTTCAGAAACAGCGCGCGGGTAGCTAAATTCATTTTTTTAAATGATGCCCTGATAGATTTCTAATTTTTTTAACTTTATACGTTAAATAACATGTACCCTTGAAATTTAATATTAATAAATAAATTATGACATAATCATAGAGAGTATTGGTTGGATTATGTCTAGGTTTGTTGACACATATAAATACGGTTTAAATTACTTTCTGCCACTTTTACTCCCGCATATGCTAAACCTTATGTAATAAGGGAAACTAAACTGTCATTGCCCCCCCCCCCCCAGCTTTGGAACCCCATCGCCGCCACTGATTATAGATAATTGGAACTAGTGCGAAATGTCAGTGAAATATGACAGTTGGTTTCCACGCCTTGAAATATAAGCATGTGTCTGTGGCACGGCCATTGGATACAGCTATTCTCACATCTTCCCTTGTATCTTCATTATGGCATCTTAAAAGGTGTTGGTCCGCTGCTTTAAGGACACTAATGAATCATAATTAATATGCTGTCGGGGGCAGGGGGACGGGGAGAGACGTTATTAATGAATGGGTACTTTTTCGCTCGTTACCACGCCATGTGTCTTGTGGTTGCACTGAAGCATGCAATGGGAGGAGGAAGAACAAAATGCAGAAGAGCGTGAAGTCTGTATCCCTTGCAAAAAAGACCCAGGTGTTGGCCAAATGCGTGTCAGACTCCATGAATGAGAAAGTGGAAGTATAAGGTAGGCTTCAAAGGAAAATTACATACTTATCCGCGATTCAAATTATACGATATGCCATCTGGTGAGATTTTCTGGAACTGCACACAGATCCCAGAACGTTATGAAATCACACACATGTTGACTTCAATAACAAATTAATGTGCACAAGGTGCAAATGATGCACCCACAATTTGGCGTGTCAAAATGCACACAGAGATGCATAAAAGGGCACTTTTATCAGCTGATGTTCCTTGTGATGCACTAAAAATTCATCAATTGGGAAGATCAAACAAGATCATTTCAAAGATAACAAAATTACACATTTAGATCTGCCAAAGTGAACTTTCGTGATCTTGCAAATGATCTTGTCTGATCTTCCCAATAGATGCAATAGTGAAAAGTTTTCAATTGTTTCCAACCCTGAAGGGTTTCTCTGAAAGAGCGTGATTGAGAACTTTGGATGCTGCAATGGAAAGTTGTAGGCTTTCGAAAGGGAGGGGTAATGTGTACATTTTTTAAGTAGTCAGCCCTCATTGTGCAATATTTTCCTACCTTTGACGTTCTTTTTTTTAAAAAAATACTGCAGCAAAAGAGGGGTTAGACCCCCACCAATCTCCCCCTTGGGCACGCCACTGGTTGTAGGTTTGATTGTATGTCACACTATAGCTGGATCCTTGTAATTACTTTCATTTTCCTGCACATCTAGACACCAGAGTGGCTGAAATATTGAATAAGTATATTGGATGCAGGCTCGAGCAACCTGTGTGGTGTATAGCACCGTACCATGAAGGCACATTTAGTGTATGCGGGGGTAGGTCCGCACACATTCTCGATCTCTGCCATTTTGGAGGTAATATAATCAGAACCACGCTAACCCCTCCCCCACCTCCGGGTTGCCACAGGTACACATTGATTTGAGGCTGAGTGATCCCCAGAGCCGCTTTGTGTGTGGACATGGCCTGAAAAATTCCAACCTTATATCACCCACCCCGGGAACCGAGCCCGGGTGTCCCGCGTGGCAGTTAGACGCTCTACCGACTTGACCACCGCAGCTCCCCCTTGGCATAAAGTGGACTTTAGCTTAACGCCCACTGAGACGCGAAGAAACACGGCAACAGAACTTCTGTCGTCTGCTTCTATTGAAATCAAATGGTGTAACGCCCACTACAGGGGAACGTGCGGAACCGAAGCGGGAATTTCCGTGCCAGAAGTCTGCAGGTTATCTTAAAGGTTATAGCCTACTGAGACGGGTCTGTTGCGTTCTGTTTCTTCGTCTCAGTGGGCGTCAAGCAGGAGCCTAGATTCTAGGTAGCTAGGTTATCTGCAAAGCCTGAAGCCTAGAAAGTAAAACACTGCAGATAATGGCGATTCTGAAGTTAGCAACCTGAATTCTTAGGAGTTGGCAACCTCAATTCTTAGAAGTTGGCAACCTCAATTCTTAGAAGTTGGCAACCTCAATTCTTAGAAGTTGGCAACCTCAATTCTTAGAAGTTGGCAACCTCAATTCTTAGAAGTTGGCAACCTCAATTCTTAGAAGTTGACAACCTCAATTCTTAGAAGTTGACAACCTGAATTCTTAGAATTTGGCAACCTCAATTTTTAGAAGTTGGCAACCTTAATTCTTCGAAGTTGACAACCTCAATTCTTAGAAGTTGGCAACCTCAATTCTTAGAAGTTGGCAACCTCAATTCTTAGAAGTTGGCAACCTCAAGTCTTAGAAGTTGGCAACCTCAATTCTTAGAAGTTGGCAACCTCAATTCTTAGAAGTTGACAACCTCAATTCTTAGAAGTTGGCAACCTCAAATCTTAGAAGTTGGCAACCTGAATTTTTTTAAAGTTTGCAACCTGACTACCGTTGGGATGGCAACGTGGCTTCCTTGAAGACGTCAAGAATGAGCCCATTAGTCTTCTCCCTTCCTCCATAGTCTAGGACCACGTGTCATAGTGAGTTAGACTCAGCATACGACACTGGCGTCAAGCTTTAATGGGCGATCTGCTTTAAACAAACTTAAACAAGCGTAAATTCGGCTTCAGAATGATTACAATTCTTCCTATTGAAATTGGAATTCTTCCAAGTTGAAAAAAAAAGTGAAACTAACAACTGACAATATGTTGACTATTTCATTTACCCCGTTGCTGAGCATAGGACAATCTAAGGTTACGCTAAGCAGTAGCAGGTCAAAGAAACCAATAAACGAGAGGGAAGAAATCGACACGCGGTTTTCTCCGGCTCGTTGCCTCTTCTCGAATTACCTGCCATTGTGGTTCATCGCATTCTTGGAGGTATTAGGAAGCCGAGCGTGCAGGAATCCATCGCCTGAAGAGAGCTGCGAGGGAAGCGACACCTGCCAGGGGGCGCTGTTTGTTCCACGCTTTATCTCGGACCGAAATCTCGTTAACAGATTTCACCGTATCATGCTAATTGAGGCGAGGCGTTTTTTTGTTGACTGGAAACAACAATGTCCTTTTGCAACTGGCGTAATTGATTGCTGCTTCATTCTTGCGTGGTGGACGCGTGAACAGGATTGCAACTATTTGAACTGAATCTTCTTGGATGAAGTGCTTCCTTTCTTCTGGGAAAAAAGGTTCCGGTACTCTTCAAGTACTTAACCCCCCCCCGTGCCTCCCCGATGGTGTAGTGGTAAAGTGGATTCCACTTTATACTGAAGGTCCAGTCCCGATTAGCCTTTCTGTGCATAAAGTGGACTTAAAACCACAAATCAATCAATCAACATCTCGCTCTCTCCCCCCCTCTCTCTCTCTCTCACACACACACGACGCCAGAGGTCCCATGTTCAACTCTCAGTCTGGGTATGGATGTTATTTGTGAGTTTAGTTTCATCAATTTCATCATATCACCATTCATCCTCATCTTCACTGGCTTAAAGTGGCAGAAAAGAGAGGTAAAATCAACAAAATTAATCTTGGTCTCTCGGGTGGAGTCAGGACGGGGTTAGGAAGTTGAAATTTGGACCCCCCCAGGTTGCGAAATCCCGGTGGGGGGGGAGAAGGCGGGAATTCCCCCCACCAACAATCTTGTTCTGAAATTTCCCCCACCAACAAATTCTTCCGGGGGGGGAGAGATTTTGTTTTAACAACAAACATAAACAATTAGTTTGGGATTCGAATAACGGACAACAAAGAGCCTCATCTCGTAGGACACTGAATCCAGTAATCCCCAGAACACAGAAATTTGACCGATTTATTTCTTCTCCATTTCTCATCGCCTTTCGTTAGCAACCACGAAGTATATAGATATATTAATAAAACACGTAATAGCATTTATATGTGAATCTTATACAGGAAACTATTGTCTTCTTAATGTCTCTTAATTTTTGCCGCTCCTCCCTTACGCAAATCATTGTTCATAGCATCAGTAGTACATTAAAATCTTCAATTTGCAATAACATTTTGAATGAAAGACAGTCGATGTAATATATTGTATATTTTATAATATAATTTGATTATTTAATAATTGACATATATTTAATGACATTATATATATATATATATATATATATATATATATATATATATATATTGTGTGTGTGTGTTTGTGCGTCTGTCTTTCTGCTCCTTTCCCCCACCAATCTGCAGTGATTTCGCACCCTGCCCCCCCCCCCCCCAAATATCAAGACCATTCCTGTGCCACTGGACACACATGTCCTTCGACAGCATACAAAAATGTGAATCTGAGTTTTACTTGTTTTTCGAGTAAGTCAACCTACCTTTCCGCGGTAGCTCCCTCATTCTCCCTCCACTTCTTCGAATCAGTGGATAGCTTAACTCCGTACGCTGTCGATACTCTTTGGCTCACATGCGGTGACCTTTCATGCTAAAATATTTCCCGATGTCCACCGCTTCTGCGTCAGGTGAAAGCCTGTTTGCAACTTCAGGGCATTGTTGTTTGCGAAGAGACCTTGACAATGGGCGACACCGCACTTGTCGCGTCATGTCACCCGAGGCATTGTTGCGTGAGACAAGACAAGTACTTACAGGTTTACGTTCACTTGAACTTGGAATATGTAGCTCATCTGCATATGTACCATGTGCATCTACGTCCATCATGTCCATCTACGATCAGCAAGTGCAACTGCGAATAACAACCGTTTTGGCACGAAACTAAATGGTTGGTTAAAGTATAATCAGTGGGTTGAACTGAAATTCAATATCTTGTCACAGAAAATTACAGTTTTCAACTGTAACTGCATTCTTTTATGCATAATAATGAAATAATGAATACGTCGAAATTACATACCAGGTTAACCCACTGATTTGTCTGAAAATACAGAAATTGAAATGAAATTTTATTATCGATAATCATAGGTATTAAATGAAAACTGGGTCATGCTTCAAAGGTGACATTTTAGAATTCAATTTAGGGATAACTGATCACTTTTTTGAACTGATACTAGATCACGATCTAGAAATAATCATTGTTTGAAGGGACTTTAGGTATATGATCACGGCCACATCACATCTCGAACTAAACTTTACAGTGAGTTTTCAAACCGAAACGACAAGCTATACAGATTCCTTCAATCTATAAGCAAGCATTCACCGCGCATGCGCGAACAGACCCAGCCGACACGCTGCACGTAATTGAAAAAAGACCCATTCAGAGCGACTGTTGCAGCTTGCCTTGTCGCTTCGATTGATTGATTGATTGATTTAGTTTATTTTACTTTGCGTTTTGTGCCTCTTGGCTAATTTGCGAAGATGGGGATGAGTGATGAAATGATGAAATGATGAAATTGATGAATGGACATGCACAAACAACCAAGCCCGACCGGGATTCGAACCCGGGACCCTTGGCGTCGCAGCGCGATGTGCTAACCACTCGGCCACAGGGTCGGGCGCCTTGTCGCTTCGGTTCGAAAGGTTGCAATGATTACTGAGGGTTCGCTTGGAAGTTTTCGGACTGAAGTGTTGCCCGAGAAACATCAAGTGACACGTGTCGCTTGGCAACCAATCCTCAGTAATAAATTAAACCTTTCGAACCGAAGCGACGCGACAGGCTGCATGCGTAGTTCTGAATAACGTGCAGTGTGTCGCCTCGATCGGAGTTTGAGCTTTAAATCCACTTTTTGCACAGATAGGCTAACAGGGTCTGGATGGACCTACAGTTTAATGTGGGAATCCGAATCTCTACGTGCGTTCACCGGGAATCGAACCCGGGACGCCATCGACGAAGCTAATTGAAAACCGTTCGGACGATCCATAAGTGCTGGAGCAACCACAGGCTGAACTCAAGAACTAAAGAATTTGTAATTCTAATGATCAGTCCTCGAACTCGGAAGTGAATATCACCCTTTGGAGGAGAGTATCCAATCCGACTTCCCAGAACAGGTTGTCCGCTGCTGTTCGGTGAGGAAGGTCAACCACACGTGGGCGGTGGTCACTCCGGCAGCCAACGGGACTCGGGGCAGGTTGCTTATCTGCCGAGGCGCCTACGTGCTGCTGCTCAGTCCTTTTATAACCGTGAAATTGGCCACTTTCGGAAGGTCGTCCGCTCCTTTGGCATAACTTCTACGGCTGATAATTATCAGACGCTGTGTCTGCAATCTCTACATGAGCAGCAGGGTTTTCTGCACCCTAGCAGAGGCTCTGTTGGTGCTACAATGCCACAACGATCTTAAAATGCTAGATCACTAAGTTGTAAGAACGAATGGGAGGGAGCCCCTGACATACTGTACTCCCAGAGAATTATTATTTTTTAAAATTAATGTATAGATTGCGATGATTATTGTAATATACAATGTGTTTCAGGGCACGGGAACCAGAAATAACTAGATATTTGATCCCAAACGATAGTCCGACAACTCCATGGCGGAGTGGTTAGCACAGCTTGCTAAGACTCTTGTGATCCCGGGTTCGGATCCCGACCTAAGCATGCGTGTTCTTTTCGAGTCTACCACATCAATTATATCATGTCACTCATTCTCAAAAGTGACGGAAAAGCCAAGTAAAATAAACCAAATTAATCAATCATCCAAAGTATGGCCCGGTTAAGAAAACTTCTGTACTCTCGCCGTTTTATATTCGTAAAAATAACGAAAAAAACAGCGAAAATGCTAACGCCACCAAACTTACCACCCCTAAACTAAGAAAAACGCCCTAATTTGCTGTCAACATCAAGCAAAATGAAGCGGTAGGCAACATCTGGTATTGTTATGGTTCATCATATCCGGTGCTATATTCACTTGCGTAAAACCTTCAGGCTAGACTGCTATAAGTAGGGTTCGGATTTTTATGACCTAAAAACTTCTGTAATAAGCATGTATGTATGACCTTAAAATTAGCAAAATATGACTTTAAAAACTGAAAATATGACGAATACGAGGGTCACTATTTATATTTTGAGCCTAACAATGAAAAAACAGGAATTTGGCATTGAAAACTGCTTTATTGTTTTTCGAAGTATTCTTCTTTATGGTCAATACACTTTGCATTCGTTCGAACCATTTGTCAAAGCAGTTTTTCCAATCTTCTTGAGACACCTCCATAATATGGTTTTTGAACGCATCAACGGCGTCTTCCGCCGACGAAAATCGTTGTCCACGCAATTTATTCTTGACATTCGGGAACAAGAAGAAGTCATTGGGTGCGAAATCAGGACTGTACGGCGGATGACCCATCAATTCGATTTTTGACTGTTCATAAAGTCGGTTATTAGACGAGATGTGTGACAGCTGGCATTGTCTTGATGAAGAATGATCCGACGGCGTTTGTTTGTTTTCCGTATTTGACGGAAGACCTCTGGCAAACAAATTGTTGTGTACCATTCAGAGTTGACCGTTCTACGTTCCCCTAAATCTATAGGCACAGTTGCCACATGACCAGTTTTCCCGAAAAAACAGGCGACCGTTTGTTTCGATGTGCTTCGAGCGCGAACAACTTTTGTTGGATTGGGGTTCATCTTGAAACACCCATACAGTCGACTGCTGTTTACGTTCCGGCTCATATGCATATATCCATGATTCGTCACCTGCTACAATCTTATATACGTCTTTTGAAGCACCACGATTGTATTTATTGACCATTTGTTTGCATCAATTGACGCGAGCGTCTTTTTGAGTTTTTGTCAAATTGTGTGGGATCCAACGAGAACGTACCTTTCTCACAGCTAAATGATCATGTAATATTTTATATATGCTGGTGGAGCTAATGCCTATGGTTGCCTCAATCTCACAGTATGTCACATGATGATCTTGCAGTATTAGGTTTTGCACAGCATCAATGTTTTCTTGAACAACAACAACTGATTTTGGACGACCTTCGCGAATCTCGTCGGTGAGCGAATGGCGGCCACGATTAAATTCATTATACCAGCGTTTCACAGTGGCAAAGGATGGGGCTTCATCGCCAAATGTGGAAGTAAGTTGATCGATGCACTCTTGTCTTGATAATCCACGTCGAAAATCGTAAAAAATCATCGCACGAAAATGTTCACGAGTTAATTCCATTTTATTGTTGTCGCGCAATCTCCAAGGCAACATAAACAACACAAATGAAGCTATTGACAAAACATTTGAAGTACGTTATGGTCAATAATGCCAGACGATTCCGTGCAAACGTCAAATCGCGCCTAACTTCAATCAGTGTTGCCAAGGCTCAAAATATAAATAATGACCCTCGTAGGATATATGTAAAATTTAAAATGACTGACATTTAAAAAAATATATGAAACACAATTTACAAAATAAAATTCGGCCATCGGCAAGTACTGAAAAACTTTTCACCGAACTCTGTCACAAAACTTTTTAATTTCACACTCTCTGGGCACTTCACTTTCGGCATCTTGAAATTATAACAACGTACGCGTTACCTTCAAAATTCGTTCCCCCTACTCTCTGGACCAAAGATGGTCTCTGGATGTAGTGCGAAGTGGAAGCTTCAAACTCTAAACAACAGGATTCCTTTCTCCCCTTCCTTGGCACTGATATGCTCCCTCACTGAAAATATCGTACACTTCCAATGCTGTCTGGTTACCGTGTATAGAAAGGGAGGGGAGGGGCAGAACAGCTAACGATAAGGAATGTACAATAGCCTAACAACCTTTAAGCCGATTGCGGACAACGAAAAGAACGAGTGGAAAACAATTTCACTGTTTATTTTTTAAAGCACGTCCAGGAAAAATACACCGTTGGTTATTTTCCAACCAAGGTATAAAACAAACTGGAAAAAAAAAATATCCGCCGTTTAGATAAGTTTGCGAAACAAGCCAGTAATTTATTTTTAAGCACTGGAAGCACTGCGTGTTGAACATAAAAATATGCTTTTACTCCACACTTTTGGGCCATAATATGCCCCATTCCACACTTTTGGGCCATAATATGCCCTAAACCGAAAATATAGTAGAAATATGCATTTATATGACCAAACATTGTTATTGATTTCAAAATACCAAGAAACGTGCTGAAACTAACTTAACAAACAGAAAACCAGCCGCTGGGAAAATATGATATGTCATAAAAATCCGAGCCCTAGCTATAAGCTAAGGTAACAAGAATTACGTTAGTTTACCACAACACATCTCAGCGAGATATAAACAACAGAAAACGTTCATAAACAACATAATCTTCATGAGCCATGCATTTTTTTTTTCACTTTCTTGCAGGGATATAGACTGTCAAGGTCATTTGAGGTAAGCTAACGTAACATTCAAACAAATTTACACTGGAAAAACTCACCTCGGAACAGCGAGTAGAAACTGAATGGTGAAGATGATAAACACACACACTGGCTCATACACAATGAGAAATAGTACTAGTCACAAGAAATAACGGCCTGTAGATACACAAAAGTCTAATATATTCTACACTAAACAAACATAAAATAATACAGATGAGCATACACAGTACAGATATAAATAAGAGATTCGTTTATGAAAGAAAATCCACGAAGTGAAACGCAACACAACAGCTCCATCTATGTCCTTCTTTTGGAAATTACTGTTGTTGCCAGGTCCTACTAGAAATTCTTTTCCACTAAACTTGTACAATATCACCAAAGTTGACGAGTAGTATAACCTATCTGGTTATGCGAAGTTCATGTAAACATTGATGGAGTGAGGCTATTTAACATCACATTTCTTCGACCTTTGGCTAATCGCGATGATTTAATGCAAACAAAATCACATAACTTTTGAGAAATACTTCCTTTCCTTTTGATATTTTGGGTCTCATCTTGTCCATATATATATTGGTCGTTCATTGATTGATTGAATTAAGTTATTTAACGTCGCCGTTTTGCCACTTTTGGCTAATCGCGACGATGTGGATTAGTCATGCAATGAGATAATTGAAGGGACACAGAACATACGTAATTCCTATAGTGCAGCGATTCCCAACCTTTTAACGTTCGTGGCACTATTGCGAATGCGATTAAAAACCTGGGACACCCTTGCTAGAATTTTTTCAATTTTAAATCTTAAATTGAAGTGGAATTTGTTATCAGGAGCAAGTTAAATTTATTGTCAAATAAATATCTACTCCAGAACTTATGTTATTCATTTATTGAAAGATAACACTGATCGAGTGCTCCCCGATGGCGCAGTGGTAGCGTCGTCACCTTGTAATCAAGTGGTCCTGGTTCGATACCCGGTGGAAGCACATAGTGGTTCGGATCCCACTTTAAACTGTAGGTCCAATCCCAATTAGCCTTACTGTGCATTAAGTGCACTTAAAACAAACCAACTCAATCAATCAGCATTGGTCGACATGGGTTTGGATGTCTCGCAGATGACTGTTGTCTCTAAATAATTTCAGCATGCCGATTCCAAAAATTCAATCCATATATTCCCATCCCGTTAGAATTTTTCATAATTTCACAATCAAATTATGATATTCGCCATTATAGTACATTTATTACATGACGCAACAAAACATAAATTTCTGTTGTTTCCTAATCGATAAGGGATTCTGGAAGTGTTTTCAATGCTGATCACGGAAATGACATGCATTTTTTCCCATCACGTGAGGATTTTTCACAATTTCACAATATAATGTGTAGTTCCATTATTTCCTCAATGGATGGCTCTGTTTTGATGGTGGTAAAATATTGATTTTCTACAATACAAATCCTCCAATTTTAAACCATAAATGCATGTAAAATTGTATGCACCTTCACATAACACATTAGTATGAAAATTGTGTTGACTTTGATAATGCAATGTCCAATACTCAATGTTATGGTATGTTCGGTTGATTGAACGTAGTGACGTGGAGAAAAATCCTTACCTAGGGAAATATCCTGACGCAATGGGTAGAAATAGATGCCATTTCCGTGATCAGCATTCAAAATACTTCCAGAATCACCCATTAGTTTAGAAAGGACCGAAATTTCCCTTGTATGAACTTATTTTGCTGCGTTGTGTAACAAATGTGATATAACGGCGAAAATTGTGAAATTGTGAAAAATCATGTCGTGTTGCAAAAAAATGGATGTCATTTCCGTGATCAGCATTGAAAATAGTTCCAGAATCACTTACTGATTTTGAATCAACCGAAATTTCCCTTTTGTTGCCTTGCAATGTAATGGCGGATATGAGAATTTTGATTGTGAGATTGTGAAAAATTCTGACGTGATGGGAACAAATGGATGTTATTTCTGTGATCAGCATTCAAATTACTTCCAGAAACACCCACTGACTTGAAAACATCCGAACTTATTTCTCAAAATATCGACCAGTGTAATAGATGAAATAAACATCAGAATAGAATACACTTTACTACAATGGAAACCACTCAAAAGAGATGTGTTTTATTAATGTGAAACTTGCTATTGATGCTTAGAACACAAATGTTTGATACCAGGCAGTGGCGGCGATTGAGGGGGCGAGGGGAGGCAGTTGTCCCCCACTTTTCGCCACTTTTGCCCCCGCACTACGCTAAACCCTATCTACAAAGGGAAATATACTGTCTTTACCCCCCTAGTTTTGGCACATTGCCCCCCCCCCCCCCGCGGTTTTGGAACCCAATCGCCGCCACTGAACCAGGCCTTACAGTTGAACACGAAACACGGAAATCATCCTCAATATTATGCTGTCCATTTCTTGCTTTGGATTTTATTGTCGCCATAGCAGAGAAGGCTTGTTCGCACAAGTATGAAGTTGAAAAGGCCAAAAGTACGTCCATTGTTTTCTTCACTAGGATACTCCATTGCCAGTCCAAGCCAAAAAACAGCCACCGATGCCTCACTCTTGGCGAACTTCCTAATAATACAGGGTGTCCCACGAACGGCGCAACTGGGAATTAAGAGTGGTGTTACTTTGTAAGCGAAACCTGTACATACATAAGTCATACACCAAATGTTAGCCCTGTCCAAGTAGATATTTCTAAACATAGAAACAACAAACGGGGTGCAGTGTTGTTCATGCAGTGTTGCCAAATGTAAGTGAAAGTGTAAATTTATTTTTCCACAAAGCATGGAAAATTGCATGTCAAACATTCGTACGGAAATTTGGACGTCAATTTCCACCTTGGGTAGGTGGACTATTTCGCCATCTATAGTTCAGAGAAGAAAACCGATCGTTTTCGCGTATAGCCAATCCTGAAATGCCTCGTAAAGGCGTACCGGTCCAAATGGGTGTTTTAAAACAATTATGAGGTACAGTGGCAACACTGTTGATGTTTGAAGGCAACAAAAGGTGTGTTTAGTGATGGTCTATGACATGGAAATACTGGAAACAGGAAAAAAAGAAAATGAAAATTATGGTGAAAAAAGTGTTACTTACCTACTCCTGGCAACCATGCAATGCGATAAGAGCGCCCACCGAACGAGAACAAAAGAATCAGTTAGTTGTGTACTCAGAACTGTTTGAGCCGTGCATTTCGCATTGTTCGTAGGGGAAGATTAGAATTGTTCTGTGAAATGAAGTACTCTTTGGAAGAGAGGGTGTTCATTGTTGAACATTATTTTTGTTCAAAATCGTACGCTAGTGTAAAAACTGTGTTTCGCGAGAAATATCCGAATAACAGTGTTCCAGAAAATTCGACGATATATCGACTTGTTTCCAGATTTCGTGAAACAGGATCAGTTAATGACAAACCCTACCACAGACAACCACCAGTTTTGACACAAGGTGTGCTGCAGGATGTGGAGCAGAGAATATCACAATCTCCCAGGAAATCTGTTCGTAAACTTGCTGCACAGTCAGGTGTATCAAAAACAACAACTCACCGAGCGTTAAAACAATTGCACCTACTTGCATATAAGGTACAGGCTGTGCAAGAACTGAAGGAAGCAGACAAAGGTGCACGTGTAAGATACTGCCAGTGGTTTAGAAATGTTATTAGAGACAATGGTGTGAATATTTTGGATAAGGTTTTTTTCACGGATGAAGCATGGTTCCACTTAAATGGATATGTCAACAGTCAAAATTCTCGACACTGGTCAAGTAACAATCCCCATTTGTTACATGAACAATCACTTCATCCACAAAAGATCGGTGTGTGGTGCGCGATTTCGCGGAGAAAAATAATCGGTCTATTCTTTTTCAACACAACAGTTGACGGAATAGTTTATCGTGACCTTATCACACAGTTTATTTCTCTGTTGGAACGTGATGAACGTGATTGTTGGTTTCAACAAGGCTCCGCAACATGTCACACGTCTAATGAAACTTTAGACATGTTGGCAGAGTTTTTTGGCGATCACATTATAAGCAAAAACCTATGGTCCAGTCGCTCCCCGGATCTGACGTCTCCAGATTTTTTTCTGTGGGGTTATTTGAAACAAACAGTTTACATTAATAACCCAAGAACACTTGATGATCTAAAAATAAACATTTGCACAGCCATTAACAATATAAACCAATCAACCTTGCATAAAGTTGCTTCCAACATGATAAAACGTGTTGATGAATGCCTCAGGGAAAATGGTTGTCATTTTCAACATCTTTTGTAAAGCTACACTGCCTGTTACGCGCATTGCATGGTTGCCAGGAGTAGGTAAGTAACACTTTTTTCACCATAATTTTCATTTTCTTTTTTTCCTGTTTCCAGTATTTCCATGTCATAGACCATCACTAAACACACCTTTTGTTGCCTTCAAACATCAACAGTGTTGCCACTGTACCTCATAATTGTTTTAAAATACCCATTTGGACCGGTACGCCTTTACGAGGCATTTCAGGATTGGCTATACGCGAAAACGATCGGTTTTCTTCTCTGAACTATAGATGGCGAAATAGTCCACCTACCCAAGGTGGAAATTGACGTCCAAATTTCCGTACGAATGTTTGACATGCAATTTGTCATGCTTTGTGGAAAAATAAATTTACACTTTCACTTACATTTGGCAACACTGCATGAACAACACTGCACCCCGTTTGTTGTTTCTATGTTTAAAAATATCTACTTGGACAGGGCTAACATTTGGTGTATGACTTATGTATGTACAGGTTTCGCTTACAAAGTAACACCACTCTTAATTCCCAGTTGCGCCGTTCTTTCCTGTTTCGTCTTTTTCGTTTGTCCCAGAAATATCTCGCGGCACTCTGGTTGGGAATCATTGCTATGCATGATTATCCTGGCTACAGATCGAGGCACCAGAGCTCCGTTAGTCTGCAAAATCCAGTCTAGGGTGTACTACGTGGCAGAGAAACATATTGATCGTAGCTGTACAGTCAAATATTTAGACTACACCAACTGTTGTAACATTAACTCTTAATCTGAAGTTTTCATAGCAGTTAGATAGATTGTTTGATTTGGTGTTTAAGTCCTACAGTTTAAAGTGGAATCCGAACCACTCACTATGTGCCTCGAACTCGGGACCCCTTGATTACAAGGCGACGATGCTACCACTGCGCCATCGGGGAGGCTCATAGCAGCTACACAGCTTGTAGCTCTGGTCTGGTGAAATATTCGAACGATTGGCGTTTCAATTTAGAGCGATTGATCTGCGAATAAGATATTGTGCATTGTATTGCAAAATAGTCTCAATACTGTATCTGGAAGTTTAAGTGTATAATAAGTAGGGGTAGGAAGTCCTGAATAATAATGTAAAAAATTGCACACAGAAAGACTTTAAAATTATTAAATAATTTCCGAAAATAATTTAAGTTAAAAGTAATGTTGTGCTCTTGCATTGTCCATATTTTCAATTCATGATGCACAATTGAAATTTAAATATGAACGTAATGCTAGGAAATGCATTTAAACGGCAGGGAAGGAGCAAAAACGAACCTCAAAATTGATTTAAAATATGCAAGAATAACGACAAAAAGTACTGACAATAACCTAAAAGTCACAAAAGAGGCTGGAAAATGCAAAAAATACAAAATAAAAACAATGTTTTCTTGTTTAATTGAAGAGAAATAGACTACTATCATGTTCAGGGCCAGATTAAGGAGTGTGCTATTGATGCTGCAGCATTAGGCCCATTCCTGAAATAGGCCCAGATGACAACAGACGAGAATTTTCCGAAAGCTGAACAGTTTTCTCTTGCTATATTAACCTGAAAATAAATCTTAGAATGAAATTTGGAGCCCAATTTCGGACTCCTAGACACAGCGTTACTTATTATACAGTTACTATTATTCTTTGCGCTGTGACGTAACTATAACATCGTTGTGTTTATTGTTCACCGAAGATTTCAAGCATCAGGCCCAATTACGTCTTAATCCGGCCCTGATCATGTTTAGAATTACAGTAAAACCTCGTTAATCCGGACGAATGCGGGGAATAAGTTGAGCGGTTTAACGAAAGTCCGGATTAACTGAAATAACCTAAAAGAACAGTAGAAAGTGCATTAAAACTCAGTTTATAGCACAAAACACGTTTATTATGGTGTATTTAAAGGGCATAGGCCTAAGTACACTATACAGTACAGTAAAATAAAAAGCAATACTGTAGATACAATGCAGTACGAGTGTATTCCTGTGACACTGCGGCTTCTTCCGAAAGCATTCTGCTTTTTGGGGGGGGGGCGTTTTGCCTGTCCGGATTAAGCGAAGTCCGGCTTATCGGGGTACGGATTAACAAGGTTTTACTGTATTTTCAAGGACAAAAAAAGATCATCATCAACTTCCAAGACCTAATAACAAGAAATAACACAAAAGCTAACTTTTTAAAGTCTAAACAACAAGAAGTTGCTGGGTATAATGTGACAAACAAGATTTGTAAGTTTATAAACAGAATTCAATTTTCGTTGAAATCTCCCTGACACGTGATTGATTGCCCTTTGTAAATGGTAAAGAAAGGAAAAGCCTCATACTTACGACCACATAAAAATACAAGGTAGCGTTTATCGCTGCTCAACCTTGCATTTCTCAAGAAGAAGTAGACTTCCTGTCCTTCATAAATTTTCGAGTATTGCTAAAGCTACTAACTGTTTAATAGATTACATTAATGGATTTATTGGCATTCTCCTCCTCTATTGTCCCTGCTTACTCTGGAATCACTATCCTTCAGGATGTGTGAGCAATAAAAATAAGCAGGCCATGCTTTCTTATGTAAATGTAATGACAGGTTTTTCATGTCAACTGATCACAACCAATGGAAAAAAGTTTGGATTACTAACCATATATTAGGGATGTGACGAAGCTGAAAATTTACCGATGCCGATGTACTCACCGATAATTTTTGGAACCGATGCCGATATTTAACCGATTCCGATACATAAGATTATTAAACAGAAATGGGATGTTATTTTCAGCATGACAAAAATAAATTTGCTATGTACATTTCTATTGCATATCATATGTATATACATATATATTCTCAAGAGATGTGAATGTAGATTTGCATCTACAAAATGTTATGTGAACCTTTAAGAATAACATGGATTCTCAAGAGATTTAACATTAGTACACAAGCAGTTCTTTGAAATGCAAAATGAATTCCTGTTGTGCCAGATTCAACTTCAGAAACACGAGATTTGGAAGCACTTCAGGAAGTAACCTACTTCTTCTCTTATCGCAAATCTGTTCAGCAACACTGAACACAATCACTGAATACTCATGCAGCAGTTATGCCCAAGTATTTTCTCAGCACTTGCTTCAGGTTTGAATACTCATTTTTGAATTTCCAATACAACAGCGGATCCTGGTTCAGCAATGTACTGTTTTATTTCCGATTTTGAGTTAGGTTGATCCTCTGAATGAGAGTTTGCAATAATTTTATTACAAAAACTCTACAATAATGACGAATCATAACCAAATTTTCAATAAATCTTACAAAACTAGAATATAAAACTTATTAGAAGGTAAAACTCTAGTATAATCTGTACCGGTTTAAATATCGGATTTTTGCAGATGCCAATGCCCATATGTCAATTTCATACATCTGTAATCGGCTTCGGCACATCCCTACCATATATGGAAAGTATATTTGTAAAGCTACCATATGACGAATTGATTCACTTGTTGTATTTTACTTCGCTTTCCTACCACTTTTGGCTAATAGCTAAGATGAGAATGATTGATTATGTCAGATGAAACGGACGGACACTCACCAAGAACACCCATGTTCATGCTGGGACACGAACCTGCGAACTTCGGTAACGAGATCGACCACCGGGCTCAGCCTCTGCTCATTGTCGTGAAGCCATGTGATGCTTTGGTCACTATCTCTTCCATCTGTGGAGATGATGTGATCAGCACCACGCTCCGACAGCCTTCATGCTTTCATTTATTAGAGGCTGGGTTGGCCTGAGAGCCGATCTTCACAGGGACATTGTTGGGAAAAATTGTCACCTGAAATTTCACACCCCTAGATCGAACCCTATTTCTATTTTATGAATTATATATTATTATATAACGCTATTTTATAAAACTTTAGTATGTTACGAATTTTATTTCTATTACGATGTAATGCAGTCAACAATAAGAAAATTTCTGTGGCGGAGTGGTTATCACAACGCGCTATGACACCAGAGGTTTCGGGTTCGAATCCCAGCCTGCGCATGTGTGTTTGTGAGTCTCCTTCATCACAGCATATCATCCCTCATTCTTATCTTCGCGATGTCAAAATTGGCAGAAAAAGCGAAGTAAAATAATCAAAATCAATCAATCTAATGCGCCATTGATTCTAATCCGCCGACTCCATGGGACTTGGGGTGGGGGGGGGGGGGTTCGAGTCCCCCAAATAATTTTCCCTAACAGGATCTAATGTATTATTTTGCTTCTCTTGTAAAGTTTACTCTGAATTGTGCCACATGAACTTAACTTTAAATACACATTTGAAATGTTCCAGACCATCAACATGTCCAGAGACAGCAAAACACATGACTTATTACTATATACTAAGTATGTAATTATGAGTATTGTTAAAATTTTTACTAAAAAGAGTTCCAAAAGACGATGTGCAAGAAGTAGGGTAGTGGATGGGACGTTAGTGCTACAAATGGCTCTCACGTGATATTCAGAACGAGATCGTTGATATATTAGGGAGATCTGTTTTGCGCTCCGTGGTAGCAGATATTAAAAGTCTGGAATATTTTGCTATTATGGTTGTCGAAACATGTGACATATCCATCCGTGGACAATTAATATTCTGGATTCGAACTGTGAATAAAAATTTTGATTTTTTTGAGGAATTCATGGGCTTTTATGAGATCCCGAACACTGAGGTCAAAACTTAAAAAAGGGAGAGAGTGAGTCATTCATTAATTTATTTCAGTGATCAGAGCCCACCACAATAATTTTGACAAGTTGGACAAAATTTGTCAGTGCGCAGTGGATACAAGCAAGCACGGTAACCATTTTGAATTTCTACTCGTGGGATAATAACTCATTTACGAAAGGAATTTTCCAGTAAAAGCATTTTGAAAGTGTACTTCCTTACCATTCATTGGGAAACTGCGCGTGTTCCAACATTCAGATCCCTCTGTTTTGCTCTCTCGTTTGCTAATAGCTGAAATCCTTATTGCCCGCTCGGCTATGCTCTTAGCCAGGGTATGCCCCATAACTTCAAACGCGATTTTAATTGGCTGGTCACATTTCTTAATAACTGGAACAAAAGGATTTCACTTCCTTTCACTTGGCTTGCAGCTGACGTTACAAAGTTGAACTGGGCGATTTTTTTTTAAACTTGCACGAACAGAAAACAAATGTATTCAGAGATTCTGTGCTGGACCAGTTTCAAAGGAAAACTAACATGCTAACTTGTTGGAGCTTTGTCTATCGCACTTACTGCAAATCAATAGCAGAACCGTAATATGAAAAATAAATGCATGCTGAATGCTAGAATCCAATGCAAATTAAGTGACAGATGAAGAAATTTGCTTCGAATGTCCAAAAAATTAGTTTCTCGTAACAAAATATCTTCTTACATAGGCTGTAAACATATGATAGTTCACTGGAACCAAATTAATTTTGTAATCTTGCATAGTTACCAAAAATACCAAATGTTTTAAAGACTACAACATTTTTTTGAATACGGTTAGCAAAAACATAATCAAACAACTTGTTTTTTCCTGCGTATAATTATGAAAATTAGTATTATTAATGCTATTGTGTATTATCATTACTATTATTATTATTACTGTGGCTGCGGTGGCTCAGTCGGTAACGCGTCTGACTACCATGCTAAAGGTCCCGGGTTCGATCGATGGGTACCTCGGGGAAACCCTGGTGGGTAAAGGTGGTCAGGGGCGTGATGCTGATCACATCACCCCCACTCACGACCGGATCAAGAAAGTGTGGGGCGTTACCCCTATACGCCTTCATTGCTTGGTGTTAAGCACAGGGGAGCACTTTACCTTTTTATTATTATTATTATTATTATTATTACTACGAATTTCTCATTTTATATTTGTATTTGCTTATTTACAGTCTTCAAGGTGATCGTCACGATTAACGATGTTTAGAATAAATTGATTTACTTTTCTTCGCATTTCTGCCCCTTTTGGCTAATCGCGACGATGAGGATGAGTGCTGATTTGATGAAATTGATGAAGCGACACTAACAAAGAACACCCATGGACAGGCCGGGAATTGGAAACTCCGGTAGCGAGATCGAAAGTCGGCAATAAATCTGTTGCACCATTGATAGCTGGTTATCTAGATTAGACGTGCATTTTGGCTAAAGTATCTGAAAATTCACTCCCTTCGAAATATTCGCCGAACAACTTCACTGAGGTAATAAGAAAAATAATCACTTGCTATGAGGGCCATTTGCAACTAAACATTAGATTGGCTCATTTCTTTGCAACATTTGTAAAATTAACTTTATTATCTTCTTATACATGCTTATCCTCTCAGTTTTAGTAAAGTAATCTGAATTCCGTGAAAAATATCATGATACTAACATGCTTCTGTAATAGGAAAACGTTCAGGAAAAGTGAAACAAACTGATATAAAAATATTTATGAATCTACAGCCATCTATCGTTCATCACAGCAAACAATGACTTAACATAATGATTTTTTTAAAAGGTGTATTTTTCATTCAAATATTTAATAATGAGGTAAATTCATTTAATAATGCCAAAAACTAATTGTTATCATCATAAACTTTGTAACATAACGATTAGCTTGTTGTTTGGTTCTGAAAGGGCGAAAAATCAATTGAAAAATTGCTCTTGTTAATATTTTGACATTTGTGTAAGTTCAATTAGTGAATTTTCTAATCCTGGGACGGCATTTGCGAGATCAGGAGGCATAAAATGTGTCGACTTTACATTTCTTTGATGGAAGTACAAAGAAAAAGTGTCATAGTGGGATATTTGCCCCTGGGGCATTCGGCGAAACGGGGGCAAGTCCATCATAAGGAACAGCCTATTGGAAGCAAACGAACACGAGTAGCTGGTGTCGTGTGAACCTAATTCGCCATAGCTAAATGTTGCGTACGTCATTTTCTCTATGGACCACCCAGCAGCCTTGTGAAAACAGGAGACCAAATATCCACACAGGAAAATGCTGGAGAATCTGTCGCAATTGGAAATTGATCGAGCTTTCGATTTCGTGATGGGAAAATTTGGTTTCTCCGCTGCTTAGCGTAAAATTCGTTCCGCTTCCGTTCCCTATCCCGTGGGAAGATGGAGGGAATCTTGGAAGCCCGGACGGAAAGCGACAAATCACTTCGACATTTCGCAAATTGAGCTCTTCTCGTGGTATTAAAGACGCGCGCCTCTACTATACATGTTTGTTTATTTGGTAGCCCGGCATAAATTACTTCCTACTGTCTTAGTAAAACTAACACTCTGGCATTCCTAAAACAGAAGATTTTCTGTCGCGACAACATGTTGTTGATTTGGTTTGTTTTACATTGCTCCTCTGACACTTTTGGTTAATTGCGACAGAGTGATCATTTGATTGGACAGGGGCGCGTCGAGTATCTCAGTGATGCTTGCTGAGCAAGATATTCGCTCATTGAGCAGACAAATAAGTTACTTGAAGGCATGTGATCAGTGATCAAAACATCAGTAATCTGTGATCAATATGGCTGTGTCGAGTGGACAAGATTTCAGTGATATTGAAAATCATTTAAATGGATATAGTGGAAAAAACTGTCGAAATATTCTTTTTCACACACTTGTACAGTGGGATCCATGAGTATTACCGTGCAAATTGTCCACGACTATTTTCATTAATTTTTCTCTTACATCCTGTGTGTTTTAAAGCAATGGATTCTTATGTATATTGGTGCAGAAGTTGTCAACAGCTTGTTTTGATTTTTTTAAAATTATTGAAGCTCTTATGGAGTCAAATAAAGTGCACGAACATGGTGATGGACAATTTGCACGGTAATACTCATGGATCCCACTGTACAACTTGCCAAAACTACAGTGCATATTTGGAATAAACAACACTTTCATTTTAATACAGTTACAGAAGTGGGAAATTATATTACCTTCTATTAACTTCCTCTGTAATCACGCTGTATCGCAAGCCGTACTTCTTCATTATTCCTATCCGCCACCTTCACACAATCTTCCTCTTCTTACTCTTTACCTCACGAGATCGAAACGCAGAAACGATATATTCTGTGGCTTTTTAACCTGTGGGGAGCAAGGTTCAAGTTCGCTCGGTGAGCAAATGAGGAGCGCTCGTCGAGCAACGCGTATTTGGGCGTCAATCAGCTCAGCGATCACATTGCTCGCTGAACCCTTGCTTAGGTACTCGACGCGCCCCAGGTTTGAACATACAACTCTCTCTCCCTCCTGATCAACATACCTTTGTGGGTGAGGTACGTGTTTTGAATACAGAAGCAACGATAATATTTCTGCACGATATTTGAATGAAAGGTATTCCATTTGCTAGAGACCACGCAAAATCATGTCATAAAAATAATTGTTTTCTGAAGATTGTTTATAGAGCCACCTCACACCCTCACCCTCATTAACAGATTTTTAAAAATATAACTGTTCGGTCAGATATTTTTAAAAATTGAGAAACGTGTTGATATTTCCGTCTTTCACTAGTACTTGTATTTATAACACAACAATTAACGACAATTTATTTGGATTGAATTTCAAAGTTTTAGTAACAGCTTCAAATTCCTATTTCATACATATTATACACTTGCACATGCACAGGCTAATTATGATGTGAATGTGAATATGGCAGTTTGTAACATTCCAATGTAAGAGCACATACAAAATCGGAAGGAATGTTTTTTAAAACCTTTTTTTGTTTTCTGCCACTGCCAACTACCATACACAACAATAGCTAACCATCGGAAAAAAAACATGTTTTCTTTTAATTTATACGAGATTTGATCCTAGCTTTTCCGTACTTTAGTTCTATACGTATTTTACGCGTAATTTACGTGTCATGTAGAAAACATTGTTTTACACGTAATTCCATAACCCTGGCCATAAAAAACAAAAATGTTACGTAGAAATTTTCAGCGAAAAATGCAGGCTCGACCAGAACTCGAACCTGGGTCTCTGGCATACCGTGCCATTGCTCTAACCCATGGGCGTATTTAAGGGGGGTTCAATGGATCCAAACCCCCCCTTAGGTTGAGTAAAATTACCAGATTACCTGTTCTATCCGCTATGCGCAGTGACTTGTTCGTAAAAATGTCTTTAGACTTATTACAAGCGTATAGAACGGGATACGGTTGGGAAAGAAATTAATTCCACACACCAGATGGAACTGCAAAGCAAATGTCTGCAATTTCATGATAGTTTCTGAAATTCTCTTGAAAATACGCAGAAAACTCCTGACGTTTCACAAATTCTATAATGACACATGTCATTTCTGCCCGAAGCAGCTGCTTGTGAACTTATAGCGCGAATATTATAATTTCATTAGAAGTTCCCGACATGGTTTGTTACCATTCAAGATTTCAGTATTCCTCAGGATCTATTTTTTTTTTATATTTGAAATTCCGCAACTATGATGGTGCTGATGTAATGGGTGGTAGAATTAAGGGGGTGAGATAGATAGATAATTTCAGAGAAGTGTCCAAAAGCAATTTTTGTACATTGTTCAGCACATATTTTAACCATGGCTATTGCCCATTTCTGTGGAATTTCTGCGATATTGAGACTCAAATCAGTTATATTTTTTCCCCCTCAAGTCTTCTCAAGGTATCAGCCCCCCCCCCCCCGTGGTTAGCATATCGTGGGTCCCAGGTTCGAAACCCGGAATGGGCATGGGCGTTTGTGGGTGTCCATTCATCAATTTCATCATGTCATCACTCATCCCGATCTTCAGAAATTAGCCAAAAGTGGCACAAAAAGCGAAGTAAAATAATGCAAGTAAATCAATCAATCTTCTCGAAGTAATTTGGTTGTAAGAAATGCAGTGCAAGATAGCTAGGGAAATTCTGTAACGTTCTCAAGTTGTTTGACACAAGATGGACAGAAAAGTATCAATACTCAGTAGAATGACTTGTGCAATCGTATACACTAATAGTAGAAACTTTACTGTTGTCCATTTTTGGACCATTTTGCAGTAGAAATGAACCCAAATTTCTCTGAACACAGTCAACACATTGAAAAATCGCAACAACTTATTCCAATATGAAATGCCTATTCCTCATTAATTGGAACACTGTGTCAAAATGTTGGATGGCGTGGTTGATATTTTTTACATTTTCAAATCTGAATTAAAAATGTGGCAAACAGTAATTGAAAAGACATGTCCAGGGTCTGCATTGCAGGCAGTAAAATATTGTGACAAGCTCTTGTACTCAAATATGCACAAATTGTTGGTGATCTTGGCTACACTGCCAGTTTCATCTTCAACACCCGAGAGGATGTGTTCAACATTAAGGAGGTTGAAATATTGTCCTCGCAATTCAACGGGAGATCCTCGACTAATGGACCCTGCACTGTTAAGTGTACATACATACGAATGTTAAAATAACACCGATGATGTTATTTTCAATTTTGTAGCAAGGAGGAAAAGACTAATTCTAACATTGTAATTCTTTTTTAAAGAGAAGCTGGGATTAGCTTTTTCAAAAGCATTTTCTGCTCATTTTATGTAGAAAAGTTAGAGGTTCGTAGATAGACTTAATTTAATAAATGTGTGACCTTTCTTGTGGTGGCAGATTGGATTTTGATAGCCAGATCATACCTAGGGACGCTATACGTCCCGGATTTTCAGGGACAATCCCGGAATGGTATAGTTTGTCCCGGTGTTCCGAATAGCTTCGGGATGCACAAATGTCCTGGAATCGGGTGGGAAAGAAGAAATGATTAAGACTATACTTTCCTGAACTTTTTTTATATTTAAATGCGTGGACGTAATTTTAAAAGGCTCATTTTACAAAACAATCTGACTCTACATTGAACCACTCCCTCTCCATAATACAAGAGTTAACGAGATACAGACGGCACTGCAAACATATTTGACTTCATGATGGCGCCACCGTCTGCTAGTGGTGCTGAATTTCAGTTACGATTCTCTTCCATTGTATAGTAACCTGCTTACTATAAAGAGTCAGTGCTTGGGTGCCTATCTGTTCAGTCCCCAGTTTTCAAATAAAGTTCCCACACAATGTGTGATGTAAATGACAATTATGTTGTACATACATACAACTTTATCGGGTCAAGCCCCCCCCCCCCCCCGCTCCCTAACAAGCACCGGTCAGTAGTGTCCCGGATTTTCACTTATGAAATATAGGAACCCTAATTGAACCCCCTCCCTTACGTGAGCTATATATGCGCCCATGCAGTCTAACCACTGAGCTACCGAGCCTCGCCTGATCATTCGCTATCGCTGTTTTACCTGCGTGGTCTCTGCCAGTGCTACCGCAACGGCATCTGTTGCCTTTGAAACACAGTAGACTTCGACATTGCCTGGTTCCTCCCAGCGTACAGATGTTAATTATTGAAGATCGAGCCTGTTTTTTTTTCGCTGAAAATTTCTACATAGTACATCTCCTGTGTGTGCCTAATCTTCAATAACAAAAGCGTTATATTTTACATTTTCGCTATGGAAATTCGAGACCGGAACAGTAGTTCGCAACTGGTAGCACTCGATGACTGGAGCACCAAGTGGATCGTTTAAACTTTAACGCCTCTCGTAACCCACCGTTAAATTGGCCGTTACGTTCTTCTATAGAGCAAGACTCGAAACATACGCACAGAGCCCCGAAGAGGCCATAAAACATTGTAACACGGGCGACAAAAAAAGAGTCATCCAAATCCGACAAATAGCTTATTAAGTGTGTGGTTCGACATGTGGACGTGTCGAAAGCTGCCAAGACCACTTGGAAGTGGATATCAACAATACGGAAGCCGGTGGCGCCCTCTCGGAGGCATTGTTGCGAAGGAATCCACTTGTAAAGTGTCTTGGGCGTGGCTCTTCCAATGGGCCCCCGCTATCATATTGAAATGCTGGTTCTAGCGGCTCAATTTACCGGCCTGCTTTATTAACGCGCTTTTCTGTCAATGAGGTGAAGATTTATCTTTGGGGGAAATCCCCTACTGAGCTCTCTTTCGATTGAGCCGAACACTTAGCGTCACTTTGCTTATCTCTCGATCCAATCCTTGCGTGTAAATTACTTGTCCATTTGTCGTTATTAATAATCGCCCACTTTTTTCTGTAAGGAAATTTGAGATTTGTCAGTTGTCGCTTTGTTCCACTAATGGCCGTTGGAAATATTCTTGGCCTGGCCACGTATAGGGTGGATTAATGTATGCAGCACGTATCGTCAAGTCTTTGGACCTTGTTCAGCTCCATGTTGCCCTGAAGTATGTGCCTAGTAACCTTAGTTAATGTGATAGTTTAGAGATAACGCTCCGGTACGAACTATTAAGGCTCTGACAGTTTTGTCGTGCATTTCCGCTAAATGTTCATACAAAGCAGACAATCTGGACTGTCAAAGAAAGCGTAGGAAATGGAATCTAAGGCTCGGAAGTTAATGGAAAATCATCTTTTTTCCCGGGCCTTGAAGACAATGTTAAAGCAGTAGTCTGCTTTCCTTCGCTTAGAACCAGAAAACAGTAGCTTCATTTTCCATTTTTTTTTCATTTTGCATGCCCTTTGCAATATTCTCCGTCGTTTAGTTTGCATTTTTTCAAAATGATTTTCGAGGTTAAATTTTGTTCCTTCCTTTTTGTTTCGTGAATTTTAAATGCATTTGCTAGCATAACGTACATATTCAAATTTCCTAACAGCTACGCCTCAAATCAATGGGTACCAGGGGCAACCCTGTGGGGGTAAAGGCGATGGAGCGTGGTGCTGGTCACATCACCTCCTGGTCAAGATCGAGAATGTGTGGGGCACTACCCTCACATCCCCTAAATGTGCCTCCAGGGCACGGTGCTACATGGACGGGGAACTTAACCTGCGACATTAATAGAAACTATGGTCAATTTAAAAGCAAGCTATCATCCTTAACCGAAATCTTTGGCAATGGATTAAATAATTAACTGCGGTAAATTTATTTTTCCTCCAGCAAACTTTAAATACTTTGAGGTTCCCTTGGTCGTCACTATTATCGATTTAATCTGTGGTTTTAAAGTAAAATTAGTCACAACATGAAAAAATTACAATCTGATGCTCGCGAGACACAACTGTATTTTCAAATGCTGACGAAGTACTGCATCGTGCATGGCTCACTCTAAAAGGAGATGAATGACTTGGACAGAAAAAAATTAGAAAACACATTTAGCATTTAATTGCTTTTCCCGGGGTGTAAGGGGTGACCTTCCACGTAGTACACCCTGGACTGCATTTTGCAAACGAACGAGGCTCTGGCGACTGGCACGATGGCCAGTATAATTCTGTGCGTTGTCCTTTTCTTTTGTCCTTGTGTGTGCTGAGGGCCCCTTTACAGCTTCAGCTTTTAACGAAAGTCAGAATATTTTAATATTTTAGTAACACGACACTGCAATTATGCTATTTTAGTTATGGTAAGGCGGTGGACCCCGTATAATGTGACGGGTGCATAATAGCCTAAGTGCTGACGCACCCAAAATTGAAGATTCAAATTTAAAATGCTTTTTCTTTTTGCTTACATAGTTTAAACCAAACCACCAAACAACGAAATTAATCGAATTATTCAACTAGTCTCTTGTAATTCAGGAAAAAATTAAGCTTTTATTTCAAGAGGGGAAATTCTTTTTATGACATTTTTTTTTGTAATTTTAAGGTCATTTTACAGGTCATTTTCTGAGATCTTTTAAGTCATCAACTTCCGATCCGTAATGATTCACTATACGTGATGCATATTTTTTATTTTCTTTTAAATGTTAAAACATTATTTTTGGACACAAACACTCTAAAAGGGCAACAGCCCATAAGGCCCCATACTGAACTCTTGAGATCGCCTATATGAGTCACCCGCACCGTAAATCAGATAGAAAGTAACACCTTGGACAATGAGAATGAATGATGAACTTCTGAAAGTCGACTGGTCAAACACACGCACATGCTTTTCCAGAATTCGAACCCTAGATCCGGCTTCCGTCAGGGGCCTCGAATTGGAATCCCGGATTTCACCATATCATCACTCATCCTTATCTTCGCGATTAGCCGAAAGTGGCTGAAATGAGAGAAAATATAAATCAAACCAAGCAATGAATTGCATCCTGGATCGCTGCCGTCGTAATATTAGTTTAAAACCATTATTACAGCACAATCCCTGCATTGTCGTAAACAAAGAAAGAGTTCGTAACTTGCTGCAGTGGACAAACAAGAATGCTTGTAACAACGCACACCGTACACAAAGTCTTCGTTTCCACCCCCCTAAGCGGAACCACGCGTGGATGCTTCCGATATATTTCTCACATGTTGCACTTGCAGCGCGACGACCTTGGCGGGAAATCCTTGGTCGAGGAATTCCAACGAGCGAATTAACAGTTGCCAAAGAATTCCCAGAGAAACTTTTCTCGCTTATGAATTGGTCAGCGTTAAGTCTCTTCACAAAGGGGACGCGCGAATTATAAAGTATAATAAATCGACTCTTTGGCTTTTAAGTGGCTGTTTATCATTTTAAAGTCCCATCAGGAGGTGATCGCTTTCCGCTTACCTTCAACGCTGCTTTATTTACTATCCAAGAGCCTTTCGACTCCGTAATATGGGAAACTGTAGTGTCCTTGTTCCTTTGAAATAGAGAGTGTGAACAAGTAAGTTTTCAACCAGGAGCATGGCTACACACTGTCCTGGTTATCTCTGTGGCAATAAGAGGGAATGGGATTGCGTGGAGGGGAGCGACTACAGTAACCAGCCTTCGCAGCAGCGTGTACTGCTTCGCTCTGCCTACTCGACCCCCCTTTTCTGCCGCTATGTGCGTCCTTGCTCCAGAGTGAGCAGGAACAGAGTACAGCTAGGCTACCTGTGAAGCCCGAAGCTTAGAATAGTATCCTATTTCGGCTCACTCCATTTTGCCTAAACCAGTTGGAAGGGAAGTGTTGCAATTGACGGAAATTTTGATGGGCTCTGATGTAGCTAATGCATGGTGATAAACGTAAACGGCAAACAATTAGGAACATGTGCCGATGCTAATTACGAACAGTCACATGAGCATTTTCTTAGTCTATCTTTTAGTAGGCAGAGCTCCACTTCAATCTCTGACGTTTAGCCTGATTGCCAACTAAAAGCAGCTTCGTTTTCTGTTTGTTCTTCTTTTACCTAAACAAATCTAACCTGACTTATACTTAACCTAACCTAACCAGGTGTGTGACATGAAGAAGAGCTCAGTATGAATTAATAAACAAAGCATATATCTCCCTGTTGAGAGACCATTAAATTTCCCTCATTTTAAATATTTCTCTTTCAACTACGTAGGCGAAATGAGATTTGGCGAAAGTCCCCTTTCGCCTAAAATGGCTGACAGATGTCATATCAGCAGGTGGTGATAAGTCATTAGGCGAAACGGGACTACATGAAGCTCAGAGACTACAATACAGTAGGAAAATCGATTAGAAAAGAGCATCAAATTTAATTTTTCATTTCAATAAGATGATGATAATGCTTCAGGAGTTGGCAACCTGTCAGGGCTTCATTGTACAAAGAATACCCCTTCCCCTTCTTCCCCAATTCTGGCGGATTAACATGGGGTTATATGGAGATTTAGTCTTCGCCTTTCTTTCAAAGCAGTGTTGTTCCCAGCATGGAATTTTTCCCAGGAAAGGGATATTTTGGAGCCAAAAATTACAGCAATGGAAAAATGGCGAAATATATATAAATGTGCATCTTTCCATCAACAGTGTGCCATTCTACCGTAGTTTGTTACCAGACTGAACAGAAAGAGACCCGCTATTGCAACAGATGAGTAAAAGCGTGGAAATTTTAATGTCGGAAAGGGAATTGTTTGTCATTGTTTCAAAATCGTAAAAACGAGAAAGACCCCCTCCCACCCCCGGAGGCTGAGTTCTGTCTTGTCAACTTCAGTACATTGAACCAACCCCTTCGTCTGCCTCATAGTAAAATCAGGCGATGAAAAACTACCCATCTGACAGTTGAAATGGACCCGCCCTATTCATAATATATTAACCACTGTGGCCAGCTCATTAAAGGCAGAAGGTAGCGTGTCACTTGTCAAATTTAGCAATACTCATAAGACATACAGTCAGAAGAAATTTGTTTCGCTATCTTCCTGCGTGCTATCCATGAGAAACGAACGCGTATATTAATTTCGACGTTGTCCAAGTGTAATATTAGACGTTATCTATTAGCGAGGATAATATCTGCTTGCCTATCTGCCATACAGAATTGTATATCAAATTGGAAAAAAGCGTGCGTGTTTGTTGAAACAAGTATTAAGATCGGGCAATTCTCATGATTTATTTGAGTGTGACGCAACCGCTTATACCGTAACGCAGGTGTATAATGGCCACACCCAAAATCTCCCCTTCCCCCTCTCGTTGGTTAATTCCTCTGTGGTCATTTGCCGGTTTGGCTGCCTGACCTTCGGTAACAATAGTCACCGCTTCTCAAAAGCCCTGGCCAGCCTCTCAGAAGTAAAATGAATTGCAAAAAGAAGAAATGTTCTTTTTTATTGTCTTGATGGTTCATTCATCATGGGAGAGTTTGTCCTTTGTTTTTAGGGGGCAGTTTTGATTGGCTGTCGTCGTGCTTGTTAGCGCTGCAGTGTGAGGAGACGTTGTCTTGTTAAGAGTGTGATGTTGCTGTCCAGACTAGGCTAGATGTGCGCTAGGTCCAGTCTAGCACCACAATTGTTAAAACTTAACCAAGGCCCGCTTTAGTCGAAAGCATTTTTTAACCTTAAATTCTTAACATTTATGCCATGACGAAAATGCTACCGTGCAAAGTGAAGAATCTAATGGCGTTTCAGATGCCATGGCATATTTCATGGTATTTCTCAAGGATAGAATCGGTCTTAACCAATCAGAAGCGAGCTCTAGGTCACGAGTGCAGATGATATGGCGCCCGCGTGAGATGTA
Source organism: Lepisma saccharinum (assembly GCF_977018435.1). Taxonomy (NCBI): domain Eukaryota; kingdom Metazoa; phylum Arthropoda; class Insecta; order Zygentoma; family Lepismatidae; genus Lepisma; species Lepisma saccharinum. The sequence continues at coordinate 5,985,169 of NC_139248.1, read as the reverse complement.
AACAACGTATCACTTCACGCTTTTAAAAGACGATAACTATTCAACCGAGAGGAATAACGTTTCGTATAAAAAGGTTTTAGGTACAAAGCAATGGCGCTGCTTAAATACATACTTTACAACGTTTACTGTACACGTATGGAAGAATATTTGAGTTATTTCAATTGTAAACACTGTGAACTCACCATACATGGTGTAATTTGACTTGACTTTCGTGCTGTATATATTAGACATTGTAATAGCAAAAGTTAACCGATATGCTACATGAAATGCTTCCGTGTAAAATGGGCCTTGGGACCTTCCCGATGGCGTAGTGGTAACGTCGTCGCCTTCTAATCTAGAGGTCCTGGGTTCTATACCCGGTGGAGGCACATAGTGATTCGGATCCTACTTTAAACTGTAGGTCCAGTCCCGATTGGCCTTGCATAAAGTAGAAATTAAACACAAAATCAATCAAGAAAGCGGGACTTAAACACGGAGATTCACTCCCAAGCGACCCAACAGACCGAGGCGACACGTGCAGCTTGTCGTGTCGTTTCGGCACGAAAGTTTGCATTGTTTCGTAAGATTGGTTTCGAAATGTCGGTTCGGTCTGGAATCTCCCTCAGAGCAAGTTTCATGTTTTCTAATTTTATTTTCATTTTAAGTTAATCGCAAATTCGCAATACTTATGATATCTGGTGAATTCATGAAACGTTTCTTATAAGTCCTCTTACGCCGCACTAAGGCTAATGAAAGCTTCACCTACAGTTCAAAGGCAGATCCAAACACTGAAATGTCCTCTATTCGACATGTGATCAGCACCACGCTCCGGCTGACTTTACTCCTTCAGGTTGGCCCCCAGGTACCCATTGATTTGAGGCTGGGTGAGCTACAGAGCCGCGTTATGCTGGGACAAGGCCGGAAAAAAATCCCACCTTTATGATAACACAAAATGAGATATGGTCAGTAATAAATTAAAAGTTAGTTGCCAAACATTGATACAAGAAAACAAAAATGGTTCTAATGCAGTACACCAAGCTATTAATTAGGCAATTTACACACTTTAGCCGCGTCCAGTTCGCTGCACTTTTCGACTCTATATGCACTCACTCGTCTAGTTGATTACAACACCGATTCGTCTACTTCGTTAATTTGGTGTCAAGTAGTGTATTTAGTGTCTGCACCGGTTGTACTACGTTCGGGAGCGGTGTAATGTGTGGTGCATAGTTACGTGGTGTGTGCTAACTAATGAAAAGAACATTTAAAGAAGCAGGGACGTCATTTCCTTGCACCGGCCTGACACCGAGATACGCATGCACTACACCTAGAGTCGAAAAGTGTAGAGAACTGGGCGGGGCTAGTATTAGGCATTCAGCCTGTGTGGGAAGAAAGGCAGTACCTAAGAATGTGACGTCAGTTCATGATGAACCCAATGGCAGGTTGGAATGGAAACTTATCCTCGGTGATTTCGATGAAGGTGTTGAAACAACCCTCACCAAAAGAACTTCAACAATTTCATATGAATATGAATAGGGGAAACAAAAAACAATCGGAATATAGGGAAGTCACATTTAAGACACAACTTGCAGTTTAAAATAGCCAAGTTTTAATAACCACAAAAATGAAATAAAAAGAAAAATCAAGCAGGTGATTTCAACAATGGAATAGTGAAGTAAAAAATGTTGATTTCAACAATGGAATAGTGAAGTAAAGAAGAAGGTGATTTCAACAATGGAATAGTGAAGTAAAGAAGGTGATTTCAACAATGGAATAGTGAAGTAAAAGAAAAGGAAGGTGATTTCAACAATGGAATAGGAAAGTAAAAAATAAGGTGATTTCAACAATGGAATAGTGAAGTAAAGAAGAAGGTGATTTCAACAATGGAATAGTGAAGTAAAAGAAAAGGAAGGTGATTTCAACAATGGAATAGTGAAGTAAAAAAATGTTGATTTCAACAATGGAATAGTGAAGTAAAGAAGAAGGTGATTTCAACAATGGAATAGTGAAGTAAAGAAGGTGATTTCAACAATGGAATAGTGAAGTAAAAGAAAAGGAAGGTGATTTCAACAATGGAATAGGAAAGTAAAAAATAAGGTGATTTCAACAATGGAATAGAAAAGTAAATAAAGTGATTTCAACAATGGAATAGGAAAGTAAAAAATAAGGTGATTTCAACAATGGAATAGGAAAGTAAAAAAATAAGGTGATTTCAACAATGGAATGGTAAAGTAAAAAGATGGTAATTTCAACAATGGAATAGTGAAGTAAAGAAGGTCATTTCGACAATAGAAGTGAAGTTAAAAAATGATTTCAATAATGGAGTAATAAAGTAAAAAATGTAATTTCAACAGTGAAATAGTAAAGTAAAAAAGGTGATTTCAACAATGGAATAGTAAAGTAAAAAGATGGTAATTTCAAAAATGGAATAGAAGAGTAAAAAATAAGGTGATTTCAACAATGAAATAGTGAAGTAAAAAGGTGATTTCAACAATGGAATAGTGAAGTAAAAAGATAGTAATTTCAACAATGGAATAGAAGAGTAAAAAATAAGGTGATTTCAACAATGAAATAGTGAAGTATAAAGGTGATTTCAACAATGGAATAGTAAAGTAAAAAGATGGTAATTTCAACAATGGAATAGAAGAGTAAAAAATAAGGTGATTTCAACAATGAAATAGTGAAGTAAAAAGGTGATTTCAACAATGGAATAGTGAAGTAAAAAGATGGTAATTTCAACAATGGAATAGAAGAGTAAAAAATAAGGTGATTTCAACAATGAAATAGTGAAGTAAAAAGGTGATTTCAACAATGGAATAGTGAAGTAAAAAGATGGTAATTTCATCAATGGAATAGAAGAGTAAAAAATAAGGTGATTTCAACAATGAAATAGTGAAGTAAAAAGGTGATTTCAACAATGGAATAGTAAAGTAAAAAGATGGTAATTTCAACAATGGAATAGTAAAGTAAAAAGGTGATTTCAACAATGAAATAGTGAAGTATAAAGGTGATTTCAACAATGGAATAGTGAAGTAAAGAAGGTGATTTCAACAATGGAATAGTGAAATAAGAAAAGGAATGTGATCTCAACAATGGAATAGTAAAGTAAAAGAAAAAAAGGTGATTTCAACAATGGAATAGGAAAGTAAAAAAAATGTGATTTCAACAATGGAATAGTAAAGTAAAAAAGTTATTTCAACAATGGAATAGTAAAGTAAAAAGATGGTAATTTCCACAATGGAATAGTGAAGTAAAGAAGGTGATTTCAACAATGGAATAGTAAAGTAAAAAAGTTATTTCAACAATGGAATAGTAAAGTAAAAAGATGGTAATTTCCACAATGGAATAGTGAAGTAAAGGAAGGTGATTTCAAAAATGGAAAGGAAAGTAGAAAAATAAGGTGATTTCAACAATGGAATAGTGAAGTAAGAGAAAGTGAGGTGATTTCAACAATGGAATAGTGAAGTAAGAGAAAGTGAGGTGATTTCAACAATGGAATAGTGAAGTAAAGAGAGGTGATTGTGACAATGGAATAGTGATGTAAAAAAGTGATTTCAACAATGGAGTAGTAAAGTTAAAAAAAATGTTATTTCAACAATGAAATAGTAAAGTAAAAAAAGTTGATTTCAACAATGGAATATTGAAGTAAAGAAGGTGATTTCAACAATGGAATAGTAAAGTAACAAAGTTGATTTCAACAATGGAATATTGAAGTAAAGAAGGTGATTTCAACAATGGAATAGTGAAGTAAGAGAAAAGGAAGGTGATTTCAACAATGGAATAGGAAAGTAAAAGGTGATTTCAACAATGGAATAGTGTATTAAAAGAAGAGGACTGTGATTTCAACAATGGAATAGTAAAGTAGAAAAAAGGTGACTTCAACAATGGAATATTGGAGTAAAACAAAAGGAAGATGATTTCAACAATGGAATAGTGAAGTAAAAATCTACGCATAGAGACTGTGGAGGTAGAACCTCAAACATTTCCAACTCTAGCATGTAATCTTAATTGTGCATTATCCATTGTTTACTGCTTTTAATTATACTAATTGCAACACTACATATCAAGAGAGAACCTTTTCTCTCATCTTCATCTGAACAATAGGGGCACCCAGGAATTATCTATGAGGGTGGCGGTTAAAATGGTGTGGTTCTTTTTCTCAAGCAACATCTTTGGTACGGGATGAACTAAAGGTCCTACAAAAGGATGCAAAGATTGATAAATACTCGTGTGGCGTTCAAGCAGCAATTTCTTTTATTTAAAAATGATACAAGGGTTAGAAATTTTCCATTATAAAATTGTGGAAAAAATGTAATTTTCTGTATAACATAATGGCCGAGGGGGGAGGTTTTAACCGCCATAACCCCTTCGGTCCGCCCATGATCTGAACAAATATATTTCTGACCAATAATAATACCTGTACTCTATATATTTTTTAAGTCCTCCTCCTTGGCCGTGCGGTCTAAGGCAACTTGCTTTGGACGGCGGCTGCGGGATGGCATGAGTTCCATCCCGTGTTCAGTCTCCGTGAATTTTCGGCCTGTGTATAGGACCTGTAGCAACCCATCATCGTGAGGAAATTGGGGAGCTACTGGTGAGTAGCGTAATTCGGTCTCGACAATCTCTTATAACGGTTGGGGGTTCGACATGCTGACCCGACGTCACCCCATTACCGGTTGAAGATCTCCACACCTCTAGGTAGGATTGTGGAGGGAGACTGGCAGTCGGGAGATAGGCCAAGGTTCTTCAAGGGCTGTCGAGCCACGGATTTATATTTTTTAAACTTTTGGATATTTAACGTCGATTTACTAACTTCTAGGTTAATTGTGATTAACGTATATGTCTGGTGGTAACATTACTGTGTGCTATAAGATTTATTTTCTTCATTGTTGTCACTGAAACAATAAATTTAATTACCTTCACTACCTATTTCCTTTAGGTCAATATCAACGTTATCCCTCCATCGTCTTGGCCTTCCTACAGATCTCTTACAATCAGGTTTCCCAACAAGAATCTTGTAAACTCTTCTTTCTTCTCCCATTCGTGCCACATGGCCTGCCTATCTAAGTCTTCTTGATTTAATTCTTTGTTTCTCGTCTCTCTGTTACTGAGGGGGACGCGCCCCTCCTGTTGCCTCCCCTAACGACGCCCGTAGTGGTGGGATTCCACATGTAACCATCGTATAGCCAATTGGCAGATTCTAGCTTTTAAATAGCTGGTGGCGCCAGAGCTATAGAGTTAAAACAGTGCAAATTATATGGAACTCTAAACATTACCTACACGAATGACGCCAGAAGAGTATAAATGTGTAAATTTGCACAATGAACAAGCTGAGAAATTTGATTTGTCTCCTCTAATTCTACGACCTGGCGACAAACAGCAAGACAGACGCGATTCTTCGCTGCATTTGCATCTCAACAACCAGCATCAAATCCATCCTGAGCTTCGTAAGGGCCATAATAGCCAAGGAGAAGTTTTCAAATTACCAAGAACACTGTAATCACGGTTCAAAACCAACCGAGCGGCCAACGATAAACCACACAGGTTTGTCCCATGCTGTGTTCAACTGCCAAGGACGCTCGACGTCCTCTGGCTTGAAGAATGCCACACCCTTCTCCATGGCAGCGGCCTTCAGTGGCGATCTGGTACCTTGCGGGCATGTTGCTGTATGCGGAAACAATAGCCGAACGGCTACCACCCCCAAAAAAGACAATTAAATGCTTACGGTAACGACCCATTGGATGTTTATGTGCTGACTCGACAATCTTTCGATTATTGCCAGAAGGTCGGTCACAAAATTGACTGAATCAAATGCCTGTCTTAAGTTTTCCACTTTTAAGGCGCTGCAGGATCTTTCCAAACCATCTCTACCGTTTCAGAATACTATATCTTATCTACAAAGGGAAATATACTGTCCTTGCCCCCCCAGGTTTGGCATCTTGCCCCCACCGGTTCTGGAACCCAATCGCCGCCACTGGGAACATCCAAAATTGTTTAGGAAGTTTCCACATTGAAGTGACAAGAAATAACTTGGGTGAATTAAAACCAAAGTGTTTTGAGTAAGCATTGGGAAATTCCAGGAAGCCTTAGAATGACAATTTAAGAAACAATACTAATCTTTTCCAACGTTGATGATTCATTTGCCAACAGTTTCGTTTGTCGACATTGCATTTATTTAAGGGGTCACTCTTATCGCACAACACTTGAGCAACCTTTCGTACTGACGTCAAACGAGGAATGCCTACGTTGTTAGGTTAGGTATGTTAAATACACTGAAAAATTCATATTTATGCTAAGAGAACTAAACCTAGCTAGCCTCACCTAACAACTTAGGCATTTAGCCTAAAATTGAAAGAATTATCCCGTGACGTCAGAACACATGGTTGTTCAAGTGTTGTCCGATAAGGGAGACCCTTATTGAAGTGGTAAGATTTGTTTTCATATTCTGAAACGCTGAAATCGTGTAAGTCGATTGTCCGGATATTCTGATATCAGAATTATCTGGGTATTAGGATATTAAGATTATCCGTTGAATCCGAAACAGATATCGGATAATTTAAAATCCGGATTTCGTGGGCTTTCCTAGTGAAAACCACTACAAATGCAACAACGAGAGCGATAATGAAGCAAAACAATTAAACGTTTACATGCGTGAACCTTTCTACCGACTTCCCAGGGGCGTATCCACGGTAGGGCCCCTCCCAACTGCCATATTTTTGGAAATATTATTATCCCTAATTTTTTCAACACCAGACTCTTCTTTTATCACCAAGTTCAACAAGTTCGATAATATGTGTTTTAAGTTTGATTTAAGCTCACTTTTTGCTAATGATGGACCAATCGGAACTGGTCCTACCTATACTCTGTCCCGAGAATCTCTGGTGCAAGCGAACGATAACAAGTCTCTGCGCAAGTTGTGACACGAGAGAGCTCAACCAATGGACGCCTGAGAGGGAACGGGATTGTGTGGAGGAGAGACAGCGACCGCAGTTAGCAACTGTTGGCAGCAGCGTGTACTTCTTCGCTCCGCCCACTAGCTTTCTCCCCTTCTCTCCTGTTATGTCCGGCATTGCTCCAGAGATTCCTGAGCTAGAATATAGAGTTCAAATTTGAGTCCGAACCACTCTGCAAGATGTCTCAAAAGGGCATCGAACCTGACACCACTGCGGAAAGGGGTTCTTGTTTCTTTGTTTATTAATTTTACTCCTCATAGCTGATCGTACAGTTTACAGTAGCAATGGGGAGCAATTATAATAATAACGACACATAGTAATAACATCTATTCCAACCCATGCTCTCTATTGTCATTGCCCCATAAAAGCTAATCCTGCTAACGGAACCATATATTGCTTACTATACAGGTTAGAATTGTGTTACTCATCTCTGTGAGATGAGTAACCAGACTGAAATTCGCCCCTCCCAATTGTGATTTCTGGATTCGCCACTGCGACTTCCCCTATCGAGCTAGTCTTCCCCGGTAGTAAACTATGCAAGATAAAAAAGAATACCAAAATCTGAAAAAAAAAAATTGTTCACAGATAGATAGTTTTTAACGTATATCTGGTCCAGGAGATTACATTACAGCTATATCGAATCATATAAAATATTATATGTTTACTCACCGTTAACCTTGAGTCACAGCCCTCAACTCTATTACAGACGTAGGTTGTTGCTGACGTCATATGATGCTATTGTATTGCGTGGAACATCGTGTCTGTAAAACAAAAACGCATATTAGAAGCAGCTTGACACCATTTTAGTCAACAGTGCTAACTTGATCTACTTTTTTGTTCTTTAGGGTAGCTTTTCTCACACTTTTGGCTAATGACCATGAGGACGAGTCACCATATGGTGAAGGAAAAAGAACACCAATGAGCAGGTCTGGATTCGATCCAGGACCCCGTGGCATTCTAGGGTGTCGCTACCCCGCCACGGAGGTGGGCTGGAAATCAGTGCGATCAACTTCACGGGCCAGCTATATAAAAATTACAAAAAATTACCATCATTAATATAAAAGAGCCAACCAACTATTTACTGTAACTTGCATGAGTGTCAATCATTTTTCTCATGATTCACTAAAACTCAAAATAATGTTTTTTTCTTTGTTTGTGCATGTGTAGTTACATAGTAATTATAATAATTGCAAAAATACCACCATTAATAAAAACAAGTACCAACTATTTACTGTCATTTGCATGAGTGTTTTGTTGGAACACACATATCAGGATGAAATTTGGCTGATAGCCCACCGCGTGAATTTTGTCTCCTTTGTTCATTAGGTGTATGTTATGAACAAAAGTCATCAAGAAGCATTGGGAACATCCTGCGAAACAACGCAATTGATTTTCAATCTTTTGCAAAACGTTCACAGTTGAAAACTCGGAAAACAAGAGGTGGGCCTGGCTGCCCTCGCTTCTCCGCCCCCCCCCCCCCCCTAAGTTAGGGTCAATACGCACTAATACGAATTTTAAGAATCCATTGAGAAGTCTAAAATAGAGTACAAAATGAAATCTCAAGTACCCTTGTCTTTAAAACGAGGCTTTAGATTGTTCATAGTTAAGTACAGAGTCATAAGCAGAAAGCTACAATCAAGCATAAAAATAAAGTTAGAATCCCACTTGTAAAATTCCAACACAAACCACTGTTCAAGACAGATACAGCTTGTCTTTGATACGTCATGAGCTTCTTAAGCAGTTACAGTTCTTATGAAAGACTTTTGCACGCCACTGACAACTCGGATATCAATACAACTTGTTCATATCAAGTACTGAGGATAGCATTTGCATATTTTTGACGCAACGCTTGGAATGACGATTAAATTAAATTATTCCCTATTGTTAATTGGCTTTCCCGAGGCCTGCACTTTCACTTGTGTCCAGAACCACGATTAAAAGGGATGAAAGGATATATTAACCTTGAGAATTCCTACGTTGATTTGACGTGATGGACAGGCAGCACCATCTGTTGTTGAATTCGAAACCTCGGAGGGAAAATTACCTTATTCTCAGCAGCACAACTGCATTTAATGATATTCAAGATGCAATCTGTTTTCTTCTTTCATTTTTTCCCCTACCCGACCTTGGTTAACAAGGTAATCGGAATGAGTTTTTGTGTCTGGTTTCCACATGAATTCCGCTGGTACGAAATTATATATTATTTCGATCTGTTTCAAGTTAGCTTGTATGTTGGGATCAACAGTTCGATAAGCCATACACTAAAAAAAAATTGCACATACTAATTTTACATAGTATTTTTCCACACATGTTTTCTGCACACTATTCGGAATAACAAGAGTTTGTAGTATTTCTCACTAGATGGTAGGATATGTTGCAGAAGTACTCAACGCAAATATTACACTACAAAACTCAAAACAATTTTTAAGTTTACAACAAGAAAATATTCCATATTACAACTCAAATACACCTTATCTTCAAAATGTGATTATATTCATTGTTGCCAGTTCATGAAGAGAGAGAGTCTTGGTAGAAACAGGAAATTACACAGTTTTCGTTATGAAATATATTAATCTCATTTCAGTTTATATAAATAAGTGATCTGTGATATGTTCCGTATGATAATTTGTTCCGAGTGTGTAGTGATTGTGTCCATATATGACCCACGGCTTGAAGGCAGAAGGGGAATAAAGCCCAAAATTTGTGGCATTTAAAAAAATCTATAAAACACATTTTTAGAGAAACTGGGTAATTTTAAATCGGTATCGTTAATAAAAACATAATTTATGTTTCTAAAGCGTAAAAAATTGTGAAATGGCCACCATATTGATTACAAGACGGACGCAAGACATTTTTTTTCTGCTGAAAATGGAAAACATTTCAAATTTATTTTGTTACCCATTTCAGGATTGTGATACAGCACAGTGAAGGGTGTCACCATATTCAAAGTACCGTGGTCGACATCCGAACGATTTTTCGAATTAAAATCATTCGAGCAAAGCTGATTCCTAGTTCCATATTTTTTAGTTGATAAATATATAAAGGCATATATTATGTGTCAGAAATATAAATGAAGCACGTGTAAGTCTTCACATGTATTTATTTCATTATAATTTATGTGATAAATTTGTTCGCAAGATAACTGCGAGCAGAAAATAACTGTAAAAGTAATTTAGTTACTTCTCAAGAACCAGTAACTTCAAATAAGTTATAAGTTACTTTTAAGAAGTAAATTTATCTATTACTTATACAGAGAGAGAGAGAGAGAGAGAGAGAGAGAGAGAAAGAAAGAAGGAGAGAGAGAGAGATAGAAACAGAGGGAGGGAGGGAGAAAGAGAAGGAGAGAGAAAGAAACAGAGAAGGAGAGAGAGAGATAGAAACAAGAGAGGGAGGGAGAGAGAGAGATAGAAACAGAGAGGGAGGGAGAAAGAGAGAGAAGGAAAGAGAGTGAGATAGATAGATTGATTGATTTGGTTTATTTTACTGCGCTTTTCTTCCAGTTTTGGCGAATCGCGAAGAACAGCATGAATGATGATATGATGAAACCAATGAAAACCATGCCCAGGACGGGATTCGTCGTAGCGCACTGTGCTAACCACTCACGAGAGAAAGTGCGATAAGGATGAAATGAGCCAGCAATTATTACAAAGACAAGTCGAATTGTCCTTCAATTTGCAGAACACCGATTGGCCAGTTGAGATTACTGTAACCCCTCCAGCCTTCCTAGTCGGAGAACGTTGAAGAAGGAGCAAATGCAGAGATGATATCGGAAGGGGAGGCGAATCTCTTTTATTTTCCATCCGTGGCAGCCGGCCTTGCCCCAGGGAGAAACTCCTCGGCTCGAGTTGATTGTCACGTTCGCAATTCAGGTTGGCAGCTCAGCAATCCCTCCCTCCTAAGGTCTCTATCGGTTGGATCACAACCGGCTAGCTCTTAGTTGTAGCGTGCTGCGATAGGGTTTTTCCACCATCAACAAGATAAAAAAGTTAAAGCCTAACTGGTCAGATACCGTAACACTTTGATTTACTTAATTTACTTCGCTTTTCGGTCACTTTTGGCAAATCGCGAAGATGAGGATGAGTGATGATATGATGAAATGGGTGGACACTCACGAAGAACACACATGCCCATGCCGGGATTCGAAACCGGTACCCCTGGAGTTCTAGCAGGACGTGATAACCACTCCGCTATGCGGGTCGGCAGTTGGTATTAATGGCGCAAAAATGGCCGTGTTGTACACACTTCTTCGATCCGTTTGTACTAAAATGCGGGCAGAATATGATGCCTCGGACTCGATCAGTTGGTACGATCAGGTTGGATACACTGTCTCGATCGGTTGGTATGAATGGCGCTAGAAGGTGCAGGTTGGATACATTGCATCGATCGGGTTGTATTAATAGCACTAAAAGTGCAGGTTGGATACACTGGATCGTTCGGAATGTATTAATAGCACTAAAAGTGCAGGTTGGATACACTGCGTCGATCAGTTCGTATTAAAGGGGCTAAAGTACATGTTGGATACACTGCTTGGTATTAACGACGCTCAGAAAACGTTCGTTATATACGCTGTCTCGATCAGTTGGTATTAATGGCGCTACAAAGTGCGGATTGAATACACTGCTTCCAACTTTTGGAATGAATGGCGCTTAAAAAGTCCGTGCTGGATATACCGTCTTGACCAAATAGCGGTAAAAGGCGAGAGTTGTTAACACTGCATTGATCAGGTATTATTAATAGCGCTAAAAGGTGCTGGTTGGATACACTGCGCTGATTATTGGTATGAATGACGCTGAAAAAGTGTGCGTTATATATACTGCATGTCTGCATCGATCAAGTGGTATTAATAGCGCTAAAATGTACTGGTTGGATACACTATGTCGATCAGTTGGTATTAATAGCACTAAAAAGTGCTGGTTGGAAACACTGCATCGATCAGGTGGTATCAAAAAATAAAAGCACAAGAAGAAAAAGGATTGAGAAAGAGATTCCTGGCATTCCTCCCCCTCCCTCGGCAGCCAAAGGGGCTCCGGATTGTCGCGTGCGTGTCACGAGTGCTTAGCTTACAGGCCAGATTGTGATCGGAGAAGGGTTTAGGCAACACGCGTGGGCCCAGTCAAGAGATACACGAGTTTATGTTTCAGCAAGCAGAAAGGTAATCTGATCCTTTCACAAGATGGATACACTTTGCGAGCGTGACGGTTGCTTAAACGTTGCGCTTAGGCAAATCGTGAAGTTTCTTCCCATTCCGTCCATTTGTAGCACTGCTACGACGAACTCTTGCAGGGCGGATTTTCGTGTGATGTACCTAATATTATTACGATAAAATCATGAATTCGGTTGATATTGAGGGCAGAAGATAGAACACGAAATGCGCGTCTGTGTGTGTGAAAGAAAGAGAGGGGGGGGGGGAGAAGTTATGTATAGATACCCAGGAGGTGAGAGAAATTGGAACTACACAGAGTGAGAGATATACTACAGAGAATTCCCTGACATTCGCTACGAGACTCGGCGGCATCAGCGCTTGTCTTTCCCGGTGAACGGGGTCAGCGACAGTCGCTAGAGTCGGCTATTAAAATTACAGTTTTCATATTGTGTGCTAACCTTGACTACAGAAGGTGTTGAAAATTATGTCCCTCTGCTTCAACACATTCCTGGCATCTCCGAAGGAAATTTGCATTTACACGTGCAAGTTCGTCTACTGTAATTCTCGTACAATACTCTCTTTTAACTCACGGATGGTGTGCGGATTGTCTTTGTATACTTGGTTTTTCTTTCCTCTTTTATTCAGAACTGACCCTGTTACTCTAAACTTTTTTACGAGGCTTAATATACGCGACTGTCGCGGACCCGTTCACCGGGAAAGACAAGCGCTGATGCTGGGCCGCTTGCCGCCGAGTCTCGTAGCGAATGTCAGGGAATGCTCTATAGTATAGGAGAGAGAGAGATAAGTAGATAAGTGAGGGAGAAAGAGAGGGAGAGAGAGAGAGAGAAGTAAATGAAGGAGAGAGGATGAAAGAGGGAGGGGGAGAGATAGAAAAAGAAGAAGAAGAATGAGAGATCAAGTCGCAGGGAAAGAGGGAGAGAGACACGCAGAGCAGTGACAGAGAAAGAGAGGGAAGTAGAGGGCTGAGAGAGACAGAATAGGCAGAATGGAACGAAGACAGAGAAGTAGGAAATTCTTGTTTAGATAGAAGAGAGTGGATAGAAATACCAGTGCGTTAAAAGATACAGAGAGCAAGGGACGAAGAGAGACATGAGGATGGGGAAAGTAAGAATAGAAGAATAAGAGAAAACAGAAAAATAGCATTATTTATAGATACCAAGAGTCGAGAAATAAAGACAGAAGGGGGATAGATAATGAAGAGAAATGAGAGAGAGGGGGGAAAGATCTTGGGGGGGCTGCGGGTGAGGTCAGAGCAAGAAATCACCTTTGCAACTATAAGTTACAAGAAATATGGTGAACACATACATCTAAATTTTTCTACCTTCTTAGGGCCTCCCCGATGGCGCAGTGGTAGCGTCGTCGCCTTGTAATCAAGGGGTCCCGGGTTCGATACCCGGTGGAGGCACAAGTGGTTCGGATCCCACTTTAAACTGTAGGTCCAGTCCCGATTAGCCTTACTGTGCATAAAGTGGACTTAAAACAACAACTCAACATTTTCTACCTTCTTCTCTGAACAGAAAGATGAAGTGATTTAATCAAAATTAACAGTTTGAAATGAGCCGAACCACCAGTGATGTGCGTCTACGCGTAAACAAGGATAATCTACATTCTACACGTAGATAACGTAATCTATGTAAACAACATGGCGAAAGGTGATAACTTAGCAAAGGGCGCAGTGGAAGTAAAACAAGATTATACTGCGAATCAGTTGGTAACGTGTGAGAAGAACCTTTCATAGTCTTCCTTGCAAATTCGAACAATTTCTCACCTAGGAAAAAACATAACATAGGAAATATTCTAGTGTTTTATGAGGAAAAGACTACTTTCGCCTCACGACTGCCATCTGTTGCTTTTTTTGCATACAATTTATCTTCTTTCGTAGTTGATGATAGAAGAGAAGATAAATTTTGTTGTAAATAGGATTCTTGTCAGTTCATTAGGAAACAATATAGTTGAAAATGTCACTTTCTTTTCATGAAAGCTTTGAAAATTAATTTTTATGTACTTTAGATTGTCTACGTAGTCTATGTAAACTACAACCCAATGTAATCTACGCGTAGATTACGTGTAGACAACGCATGTAGACGTAAACTTATAGTAGATATACGGCACATCACTGCGAACCACTGACGTACGAACCTGATAACTCTTCTTCACCATACGATACAAGAACCGATACGCTTCCAGAGACACCTACTGGTAACTTTTACATTACAAAGCAGCATTCGCAGCTAGTTAGAGATACACTATATCAAAAATGCACGTGGCATTAGAAAAACTAGAAGTTTACAGCACATAAATTTGGCTATGAAACTCTTTTTTCCTCTCTTCTCGTGCTGCGCCATGCTCCATAAGCTTGATTGCGATAGGCGGCTGCCGTTTAATGTATTAGCAGATAAAAACTTGGGCAGAGAGGGTCTTAATTTCCCTTAATTAGTAGTCGTTACTGTCTACCTTACGTTATCTCAGTTTCCGTTGGTCCCGCAGTAGTCCCGAAAGAAAGTAGTTTAATACGTTGTTGAAGATTATCATCATTATAATTTGTTAGGCTTATCTTCCTTTATGTCGAAAGTTTTATGTACATTACTATTTATTACTAAATCTTCATTCACTTTTGCCGAAAGTTTCAGAGAACTAAGATAATATTCTAAATTCGTATTAGATCTGTTTAGGTTCTCTCTATGGTTGATTTGGGAGGTGGATGGAGTTCATGAAAGGTGACCTCCCCCCCCCCTTTCCCCGTGACGCTTCCTGAAGACGTCTAAACTAACAACAAATCGCCAATTAACAAATGGCGCTTGTTCTAAAAGGGCGATCATCTTTTCCGTGGCATCTCAACTTAAGGAATCGTCCTCGAGGTCTTCTAAAATTAGCAATAAAGAGTCGATTATCGTAACGGTAAATAAATCGTCACCTTCCAACCCTAGAACACTACACTACGTAATATTTACGTATGCTTTGCGCTCAAATCCCTCTCCTACCTCCCATCTCGCACCCTTCCGCCTTGCAGTGCCTCAAGTTGTGGTAAGGAGTGTGCAAGCGCTGATCGTCTTGATTTGGTTTTTTATGTTGTGCACTGTACGTCAATTTTACGTTGCTGTAGTAAAACGAGAAAAATCTTTCACGTAATTTTGGCAATTGTAAATTCGATTTGTATACTTGGATTTTGAAAACACACGTTTAGAACCATTCACTCTTTTCTTGTAAGACTTTAAAATTACATTCGTTCCTTATTTACAGCGTTATGAATATTATTATTGTTTGATTTCATGGTTTGAAATTTTCGCCTTCATTCTTAATGTATGAACGAACTTGTCAATCAAGACCTTCTCTTAAAATATTCTATGTTTAATAAAACCATGTTTATACATTTTAAAATGAAAATAAAACTCCAATATAAGCAAAAATAAACAAAATAATGTTCACAAACAATCGTAATTTGTTTTTATGATGTAGAGGTTGTTTTAAAAATCGATTCGTTCATGTTTGTAAAATTTACGTAGCGGTAGTTACACTGTAATATTGGAACACGGTAGTGTTCTAGGGGTAAGCTTCATTATTTCCTGGGAAGTAAAACTATAACAATATGTCATCACTTTACATAGAAATAAATTACAATCGCCCTACCAATATATAAATATTACAGGGGAAAAAACTGATAAGTCCATTTTTATCGATTTGCTGTTGTCGATGGCATTAGGTAGTAGCTCCGTTAGTGTAGTTTGCATGTTGTAACTGTACAGATGGAAAACTCGGTAAGCCCTGAGAAATGTGAAAGTTGTATGCGGGTGAAAAGTAGTGTCTTGATTGATTTGCTATATTTTACTTCGCTTTTTGTGCCACTTTTGGCGAAGATGGGGAAGAGTGATGATATGATGAATGGACACTCACAAACATCCATGCCCAGGCCGGGATTCGAACTTGGGACCCTTGGCGTCGTAGCGCAATGTGCCAACCATTTCGCCAAAAACAGCAAAATTTTATTTTTTCAGATTTTTTCCTGCAGGAAAAGAGAGAAGAAATAATGTACTCTTAGGAATATGTCTGACTTAAAAATACTCAGTACATAGGAGTCCACCTTACTACTAAGGATTGAAAGTGGAGATACGTCGATCTGATTCCAAATATAGCGCTTCAGAGGAGATACTTTAAACACAACCAAAAAGAGCATTTTTTGCAGTTACGTTCCTCTGGTTCTCAACGACGAAGTAGAAAGGGCAAGCTTCCATCGTCATTTAAATTTAAGCGAAAAAGAGAGACAGATAAAATGACTGAGAGCCACTAAGTAAACTTAATTGGAGAAAAAAAAAGAGAGAGAGATGCACAACTAAGACCAATACCTGTCTCTGAGTATTCAATTCTCTATTCCTTCGATAAAGGTAGAATCTGTAGAGGTGCACCCAGCACACACAAGGATATAATAGTACTACACAAAACTCCGGAGAGGGAATTAGTCTGGCTGTGAGTGTAGATGCCTTGTTAGCCTGCAATAATGCAGTTTCGGGGTGTAAGGGGTGACCTTGTGAGGAGAAACCCGAAAGTCAACCCCCCCTTCCATTCAGTGAAATTGGAAAGTTGCAGGCCAACGAGCCTCTTCCGAGTGGACCCACAGCCAGTGGGGTTTCGTGTTGTATCGTAATATATGTTTGTGATTGTTCCTTCAACGGTTTCATCTTATCACTATCCATCGTCGCGATCAGCCAAAATTGGCAGATAAATCTACAAATCCCCAGAAGAAAGGTTGAATGACTTTTTTGAAAAGTTTCTCGTACATACGCTGAGCAATGTACTAGTTACTTTTCAGCAATATAGATGGCACCCTGAAGTCAAAGATTCTTCTTCTCTTTAAATGACAAAAAATTAGTCTTAATGTTCAATGTTTCTTTGGGACAGTTAGAGAATTATCTTGAATCATCTAATTTGTGTTAATTTATTTATGAGAATCGTTTCTTTTACAGGGATAAGGTTCTGCAGCACCTTAATTCTTATGCCATAGTGTAGAGGTTTCTGCATTTCAGAGTCTTGCCCAGTGATGAAGTAGCTCATGTTGAATTCCTTCTCTTTACAGGTACTGACCCGTCATCTGCTCTCGCCCGCCTCGTGCCTGCCGGCTAAGAAGCTTGGAGAGGTTCCGGTGGTGGTAGACAGAGATGGTCCCATTGACGGTCCTGACTTCCTTTCCCTCTTCCTGAACACCCCTGATGTCCGCAGCCAGCCGCAAGAAACCACGACAACGTTAGACGACGCAGAGGGAACTTCCAACACTTTACGAGCCGAATCGCCAAACGTAACGGATGGAACTACGCAGGAAATCCCTAACACGACACCTAGTGGGTTGGGTGACATTCAAACGATTACTCCCCCTGTGATTAGCAACGATTTGAACGACCAGAAATTTGCAGAATCAAGAGTGGTGTCGGTGAGGATATCTACATCAGTCAACAAAGGCCCCGCCATACCAAGTTTTCATAGATCAATAACTGTTAAGCCTAGCATCACGACTGTCAAATCCAGCACTGTAACTTTGACTAGTAAAGAGCAGCGCCCAATCCAGGGGGCAGAGAAGGACATTTTTACAACTTTCCTCGACGCCTTTGCGGAAACATCTAATCCCTCTACGGTGCTAACAGAGAATGATGTCATCAAACCGTCTGAAGATGAATTGTCCGTTCTGACATCGACAATGCAGAAGAGCAAGAAGCAGGAGAGGGAAGACGACGAAGAAGAGGTGTCTTTGGTGCAAGAGGAACCGCGAGTGACAGCCGCTGAGATAAGACGAAGCCAGTTTAACGTAGAGGAATCTTCACCCGTACCTCTCAATCCACATTGGTTTTCGGCATCATCCGCTAAGCCAATGCACAGGTCGTCGTACACAAGACGTATCCCAGTGGGTTACGAGGTCAGTGTCTCGCACCAGGCTCCTCAAGAGTACAAGGAGGAGCCTCTATCGTCGGTTGATGTCCCAAGCAGCAAGAGTCACCAGAGGGTCGAGTTCTTCCGTCCTCAGCTGCGCAGCGAGCCTCTACAAGCCCAACTCTCACAGACACCAAAACCAGCCGACTACTCCCAACACCCTGGACAGAATTACCAGGTAAGCGTGAGTTACCAGCAGAACCAAGACTCTACCATCAAGCACGACGTCCCAAGACCAGCACTGCCTCCTCTGGGAGCAATCAACCAAGGTTTTCCCAACAGGCAGTTCGCTGGAAGGAATTACCAGAAACCAGAAATGAATTACGAAGTTCCGGTAGCAAATTTCGAACGACCGGAAGTTAATTACGGAGTTCCGGTTCCCAACGGCGAAAAACCAATCAGGAACGAGGAACCAGTTGAGCAGAATTATGAAGTCCCAGAATCAGTCAGCGCCATGACTCGAGGCAAGGCACACGGTGTCCAACCATCAGAGCCAGGAATGTTCGAGGTGTTCGACAAAGACCTCGCCAAGCACAAGGAAAGCGCTGCAAACCAGAAGTTCGGTTATGTAGTTGAGGGAAGGAATTATAGAAAGTACATGGTGGAGGAGAAAACGTCTGACGGTTTTATCGTGGGGGAGTATGGGGTTGTTAACCATGACGATGGTCAACTACGTGGGGTGCGTTACACGGCCGACGGTACCATCAACCCGAAGCTTATCTACGACGCACTTGCGAAGTTCTTGTCCTTGTGATTTTGACTGGGTTTGCTGCAAAGTTTTCCCGACAAGACATGATTCCAACCCGATACTTACGCGGCAAAATGTGAGTTTGTGATGTCCTGTACAGTTGAATGTGTGTGTGTAAGCTTAATGTTAGGAGTGATGATTGGTGTCGCTTTGAAGTGCTTTTTGAACAAGCTTCGAAATCAAAAAAACTTGATTTAGACTAAATCAGTTACTTCCTAGTCATCACAATGCTTGGTGTTACAAAGAAGCAAGTCTTGTGCTTTCTCTTGTATTAATTGTAAAAGGCCACATTATACCATGTGAACTAGATATTATTTTTTGTGATTCCTCGACATTAAGTGATAAAATTAGTGATAATTTTGTTTTATTTGGAATGTAATTGTGTGATTGTATCTGGTAAAAGTGTAGATAAAACCTTTCTTGCGTAAACTTGTGTCTCGTAGCTGTTCTGTATCTATGGGATCATATAGAAAAATTCAAATTGAAGCAATTGGGGCCAAAATAACATTAACTATGCGTACTTGCATTGTTTCATATTTACAGAAATCGTTATTACGTATGGTTAAATCACAAAAATAATATCTTAAGGTCATATGGTATAATTCCACAATAATAAGCATGTTTCCGTAAGTTAAAGAATATGTTCTAAACTTAATCCATAGTTGTACAGCAAGTATATGCAATTTCAAGTGATTATATATGATTTAGTCATTTTGTACTCTCGGCAAGTATTTTCATTATTGATAGTGCCATTAATTGATTGCATAAGTGGAAGGAATGTGAAATGATGCTTTATACACTGGGCATTATTTCAAGATATACTTAAAATTTATGTTATTTTCTTCACTTGTGATTAATTAGTACATAAACCAGATACGACTCTACAATTAATGTTCAAAAAAACATTGTTTAAAATGAATAATAGAAGAAATTGTACTTACTATGAAATCGTATTTTGCACTCAGAAATTTGAAACTTAATATGAATAGCTATAACATATATTTCATGATTGAATTGTATCTGAGTGAATATTATCACAACGATATTAAATCATGACTAAATCAAATATATAAATATAGTTAGAGAACCGATTCTATGACATTAAGGTCAGAAATACAGATGTTTGGTTACTTCAATCTCAACACGAATAAAAGTGATACCAGAACATGCAAAATTTGATTTTGTAAAACAATTGTTTTCCACTATCATTTTTCAAGATGTGATACAAACCATTTCGTTCCAAATATTTAACATGAGCTCTCGGTGATGTCATCCAGGTAAATGGTTTTATCCGCCCCCTTTAATATTTTAACAATGCGCGCTGTTTGTAACAATGGGATAATCGATGGTATTGGTAGGATGATTTTATGCTTTCCACCTCGGAATCCCATATATATTCCGGGTAGTTGGGAAAACATAAGGAAACTCAAACATATTTCTCATATTTCTATTTCTGCCAGTGTGAATAGAACATGTCAGATATGTTTGTCAAACAGGTTGCAACAAATAATTATGTCTGTATTTTTTTATTTTCCTGTCGTGTTATCTGTAACAATCAACACTCAAGATACATTTATCACAATCGCATAGCAATGAGGGACATATCTATTTCCCGCTACAATAGGGTAACATTATTGACTGTGTTTATCTGTAACCAATGAGGTACGTTGTTGATATCTAGGTTGTTCAGGAAAAAGCACATAAGTCACAAACTGCGATATTCTGTTGCTTTCTAAGTCACACTGAAATAATGAAAATAATTTTATATTGGGCATGTGTAAACATTCTAAACAGTAATGGCCTAACATGCATATCATGTTTGTAGTGTTTGTTATTAAGAGAATAAACATTAAAAAAAACTGCCTGCTGTAAAATTTCATTTCTTGACAAGCGATTTTTCACGAACAGCCTAGATATATTGGCAGACAATTGTAGAAATTGAAATGGGCAACAACATTTATGATGAAAAGTATTTTTTAAAAAAACAAATAAATTATGGTAACAGCCATTTTGTAAATTATTTTTGGTTGCTTTTGAAAAAAAGTGGGTAAGGTTAACTTCACCTACTGAATTTCTATGAAACAGTACGAACTCACTGTAATACATGGTTTTATGTTTTGAATTCACACATGTTTTTGAATGTCAAAGCACGAGGCATAAATTTGTTCGTTTTCGCCGCAACAGCAAACGACGTGAACAGTGTCCACGTGACTTAGTGGCGGGAAAATTTAATGCTGTATAAACTATTGTTGTCACTAGATAACTGCTAGATTAAATTGTTATTCTCTCATAAGTAAAAACAAAATATGACACATTGGATATACAACGGGTGTGTTTCGAACATAAAGTTTGGTCATTCCAGCTGAAGTTGTTGTTGCAAAATTCGATTAGTTTCAAGCACTGGCGTACGTAGAATTTTTTGCGGGGGGGCTGTAATTCTCAAAAATGGCAATTGGGGATCATTTTAAAGATGGTTTGGATTTATCACTTTGGTTTTTCCCAAGTTCTTCACTGCTCGTATTTGAAAATGGTGATTTTCTCAAAATTTCGGAGGAGGCTGTATCCCCACGAGCCACCTCTGCGAACGCCAGTGGTTTCAAGTGACAATATGTGTTCTTAATTTCATATCTTACTTGAATGCTATAGTTACACCAGAATAATTTTTGTACCATGCTTCTTTCTCAGTTTACTTGTGCGGATTCTTTTCCAAATATGGACGAAGTGTAACTTATGTGACCACGTGATGTATATCATATTACGTCATTGCGAATCAAAGATTTGCAAAACACTGAATCAACAGAAAGGTTGTCGTCTTCTGTACGTGGTTTCCATGCTTGCATCATGCGTGCAAGCAAGAAACTATATTTTGTGGTAAATAAAATAAAAATGTTATTTTAAAATCTCGTTTTATTCAAACATTTCTTGTTTTACCCGTACCTTTCCATGTTTACAGTATAGAGCGGCCACAAACAAAATAACCATCGAGCAGAAGCCTTCGCGCAACTTCCCCTCCATGCGCAAGTACGATGCGCACAGGATACGCAGTTCTGCGCAGGTTCTTTTCCTTGTGGTCTCACTATAACAAAACACTCTTTGAAAGTATCGTCAGCAAATAGTTACAAGGTAAACTAACAATGCTCTAATTGTGCCCACTTGACAAGCAGCAGTACAAAGAGGTTTGCACACGTTTAGAACATTGTTAGAGGAAATTTAGATACTTTCCACCCTCAGCGTAAGTTGGAGCCTAATTTTAGGGGTCAGGACATGAACCTCAGGTTTCAGAAGGTAATAATAATAATACCCTAACGTAAATTGTAATAAAGTTGGAAATTTTGTTTATATTCAAATCAGACTGACCTTGGTATCTGCAGTGGCGGAAATTGGGTTCTAAAACTTGGGACAAGGACAGTATACTTTCCATTGGTAGACAAGGTTTAGCATAGTGCATAGGGAGTGTCATAATGAGGAGGGTGGGGGCAACTGCCCTCCCTGATCGCCGCCAATGCAAGGAAGGATATCAACAGCAAAATGCTTTTTTTTTTTTTTTTTTAAGAATAATTGACTTTTGGTGAAAAAATCATTAGGTTGACTACTAGTGGCAATTGAGCTAAAGAAGAGGAAAATTAGGTAAAGTCTTACTAAGTATAGTCAGCGGCAATAATAGTAAGAAAATTGTTCATCACTATTTTCAATATTTTTATTACACATCCTGTGATGTTTTAAAGAATAGAGTTCTGTTGATGCAAAGCAGATGTCCCCGTTTTGTTGAACTTTTCATTTCACATTGTGAAAAACAGAATGACTTAAAATGGTCAACAATTTGCCTACTGTTTGTTTTGCCGTTGGGTGTACATGACCTTGAACTGTCAATTTCGAAGTAAAGCACTACAGCAGAGTGCTACGAGAATACCCAAAGATTTCTGATGGTTCTGAAGAGGACAAGCATGTAAATATCAGGTTACAGGTAACAACCTTATCCCACCAAAGCAAACAGATACAAAATGCCTGCTGTGTTCCGCCATGTGTGGTATTTGGTCTCCATTACAGAGTTTATGGAGGACACGTGCTAAAGTGAAGTTGTTCCCGCAAGATCAAAGTGATTGTCGTTGGCGCTTCGTACGATGCTGCAGTCACGCGTACATCGCGCCGCCTACACTAAACATCATCTTTCACCAGTGTTGCCACATAACAAGAACATTCCCTAAAACAGTACTTTTTTATAAATAACGGCAAATTTCTAGTAGAAATCGCGACGATGAGGATGTGTGTGATGAAATAATACACATGCCCAGGCCTTGAATCACGCCCTGTGCTAACCACTCCGCTACGGAGGTCGGCTGTTTAAGAGTCGGTTAAGTGGCTGAGCTAGAGGCGCAACCACAATTTTTTGTCTGGTGGGTGGGGGCAAGTACCAGGATAAACGTACCAATAATAATAATTTATTCATTTATTTATTTATACATACTCCCCATAACAGAGCTATTGCTCAGCTTACAACGGGGGTTTACAAGTAAATAAGTTTACATAGTATATACTATTCATATGCATAAACATAAATATGAACATATACAAACACACAAACCAGTCACGGATTAAGGAGTGTGCTATTGATGCTGCAGCATTAGGCCCATCCCTGAAATAGGCCCAGATGAAAACGGACGAGAATTTTCTGAAAGCTGAACAGTTTTCTTTTGCTATATTAACCTGGAAATAAATCTTAGAATGAAATTTGGAGCCCAATTTCGGACGGCTAGACACAGCGTTACTTATTATACAGTTAATATTATTCTTTGCGCTGTGACGTAACTATAAGGTCGTTGTGTTTATTGTTCACCGAAGATTTCAAGTTAATGCTATCAATTTTACGTTAATCAGTTTACTTAGTAATTTAGCTGCGTTTTTTACAATATGTTGGCGATTTTTTCCACTTTTTTATTGTTCGGTAAGTGCGACGTAGTAAATTTTTAACCTTGAAAGTTAGTTGTACAGAAAAAATCGACGGCATTTCATTGTTAGATTTTGATGTGACATCATCAGGCCCAATTTAATCTTAATCCGGCCCTGACACAAATAATTAAATGATATCAATGCCTATTAATAGTAGTATGATACATACAAAAATTATATTAACATTAAGAAAATAACTTAAAATATAAAAATAAAAGTACCAATTTTTAGACAAGAAACTAAAAATAAATTGTTTAATAACAATACATAACTTTTATAAGACATAACAAAATCGATGTCAACATTATTTTGTATTAGTACATAAAGAGCTTTACATATTTTAACCATTACTGAATTTTGATGTACAATATTTTTAGAATTAACCAAAGAAAATGGCAAATAAAAGCGAAGCGTTCTAGGTTTAATTGTGAATCTTATCAACTGAAGACAATCTTGAGCATCAATTGAGTTATTTATAAATTTGTAAAGTAAAATATTTGGCTAGTTCTCTTCTTGATTTTAATGAAGAGAACCCAAATTCAGATAAAATAGTGTCATAGAGTACTCTCTCTACATATGTGGACCTTTTAAATTTCTTATAATGTCATTATTATTACTAGTGGTAGTAGTAGCAGCAGTTTCAAAGACATCTTATCTCCATAAATTACACAAAAAGGGGTAGATTTGGAACAAACGATTTGAAATATTTTTTTCAACATGCTCAATTTCACATTAGTTAATAATGGGAAATAAGCACACAAACTGTAATTTTGAATGTCAGAAAAGGAATGATAAATGCATTCCGAGGATAATTCCTTTTGTACATAACATGTATCCTATAATGTACAGGATATGTTTTGCACATATGCAACATGGAGCGACATAAAATAAGAAAATACATATGCAACATGCTAACACTAAATTGTGTACGTATTCAAAGTTTATTCAATACATATATACAACACTTCCTATTTAAATACATTAGAGGAAACAAGTAGTCCACATTGCGAGCGAAGCGAGCAAGAACATTTTTAGATCCAATTTTTGCAACTGAAAATAATTTTGATTTAATAGGTCGCAAATAATTTCACGGGTTGCCGTGGCATTCTCTTTTTTAGAATTTGTTTCATTTAGATCGCTCGGCGTCGATGGCCGACTCCCGCCGCCACCCAGCTACGGCTCTGGCTGAACTTGACGAGACAGAAAAGCAGGAATTGCGAACGAAGGCAGGAAGAAAATTTTACGAAATATTTATTCGCATGAAATTTGAAATCAAGGCAATTGCTCCTCTGTGCCCCTCTGCAGGTGCCCTTGGCCGTCAACATTTGGCCCCCTTTGCCCCCACTAGAATTTACTTTCGTCGAAAGTTGGGGGAGCAATGACCCCCTGCCGCCCCTGTGGTTGCGCCACTGGGCTGAGCTCGTCGAGTAGTTGACACACGATCTAACCGAAGATATCAAATTCCCTCCCGTCTTGGGCATCAATGTTCTGTAATTATTCTTTATTCTCAAGAGTGACAGAAAATGTGAAAAGTTAAGAAAAATACAAAATTTAATAGGTAAAACACATAAAAATGTGTAGGCCTAATGCGCTGTGTCTGTATGCAGGTAGGGCTTAAAATATTTTCGACATTAGTATACTGGAGTTGACCTGCCGGTACCAACTCAAACCCCAGCGTTATCTCCAGGTACTCATTGATGGGAGGCTGAATGGGCTCTAGAGTCACTTATGCAAGGACAGTAGAAATCACCTACCCTGAGAATCGAATCCAGGCCTCCCTTGTGGTAGTCAGGCGCCCTATCGACAAACCTAAGCAAAGAAATAAATATGTCGTCTCACCCAATATATTGTTGTTCTTCTTTAAAACCCGGATTTCTCCATATTTTTTTCTTGTCCAGAAAATATTTGAAAAATTGATCAGATTTGTCCGAGATTAGCCAAATTCGTATATTCTTGGCAGGCTTCCGTGGTGTAGTGGTTAGCGCAGGCCGTTATCACGCGAGGGTTCCCGGGTTCGAATCCAAGCCTGAGCGTGAGTGTTCTTTGTAAGTGTTCCTTCATCAATTTCATTATTCATCCCAGAGTACAAGAGGTGTCCTTTCGCAAGGCACCCAAATGCCTACCATACTTCCACTAGTACACCCTAGTCTGCATTTTGCAGACAAGCGAAGCTCTGGCGCGTCGACATGCAGCTAGGATAATCCTCTTTAGGACTTGTGTCGTCCTGTGATTGTCCCTTCGTCCATCTCATTATATCATTATTCATCCTTCGCGATTAGCCAAAAGTGGCAGAAATGCGAAGTAAAATAAATAAAATCAACCAATGAATCACCAGTTATCCTCATCGTCACGATCAAGGCAGCAGAAAACCAACGTAAAATACCCTAATTCAATCAATCAATCTTATCGCCATAAATTAGAAAATGGTGTGATCTTAGAATTTACTACTCAATTTTTGTACTTTTTTTAATTTTGCATTTTCTTCCTATTTGCTTTGTAGCGAAATGCAGAGGCGTTTATGACGAGAACCATTTTTAATGTCAACAATTTTATCATATATTTATTCGTCTTCATCGCCACGATTAACAAACTGGCAGAAAAACAACGTAAAATAAGAAACATGGAAAAACAAAGCTCCTTTTTTAAAGTTCTCGCAACGCAGGGTTTTTTATGCTGAAAATAGGAAGTTTTGGATACAATAACTGGCAACACCGGTCGTTCAGGAAACAAAGACTACCCCGAAGCGAGCATAATGGAGCAAGATTAACAGTGCTCTCGCGACTATCAATGTCACCGCGGAATTCCTTATTCCGAGTCGTATTTCTTACAATGTTTTCGGTTGATGCTCCTCGATGTGTGCAAACATTCCTTGCCTTGGAGAATGCACGGGGGTCGTTTATGTAAATACCCGTAAAGCGTCCAGGCATTGACTCGCTCTTCATGGTTCATTGTCCCGTCTCGTCCGCCCTGGAGTCAGATGGGTCATGTCACAGGCTCGCAAACCAGCCTTCCTACACTTGCAACGAAGTATGACACATCTTATTCGACCGTTATGCAAATCGGACCCCGTAAAAAGCTGTTGCAATCGTGCAGTACGTGTGTTGAGAAGGTTCTCAACCTGACGCTTAGATGTCACTGTAATCTGCATTGTGTTCGTAAGATCGCGCAATATTTTTTACGAGGAAACATAATTCGAGTTAAGACACACTTTATTTCTGTCATTTCCTTCATGACCTTTAGCACTGTCTGAGTTGAGTTTCAATAACCATGGGCGTCGCCAGAAACTTTTGTGGGGGGGGGGAGGGGTCAAGCAATTGATAAAACTTGATATTAAAAGTAAAGACAATTCTTATGATTACCCTTATAATAAATATTATAAAGTGATTAAACTATTTTTATTGAATTATTTTTATATCCTTGGGGGAACTTTTATATTTTATCCACCAGATGAGTGAATATCCAGCACATGTATTTTGTATTATTATATTATTATTATTATTTCTTACGTTTTCTTATCAAGCAGCGAACAAAAATCGAGTTTTCCTCGCCAAACTCACAGATTATCTTCACATAACCAAACGTTCGTTCTGATTGGTTGTTACCACAGCATTTAGCAGAAAAGCAAGTTGCAATTAGAACACGGCCTGTTCACCAAATCATTTCCAGACAGGTACCCAGCCCATGACCAACTGGAGTCTTCCAGTAGGAAATCCGGTTCCGTGTGAATCGACCTTAAAATTGAAATTGCTGAGAAAAAAATGTAGTTTGCAACACTTCTTTCTAGGAAACGTTTTTCTCAACCTGTCCATATTATTTTAAGTGAGGTGGTTGAACTAATAACAAGTTCCAGTGGGTGGAAAAACGCATCGACTGGACGTGCTGGCGGACGAAGCTATGTTTGGTAACAGAAGTGGAATCGGTAATTCCGCTCGTTGCTAATTTGTCAAGGTGCTAATGGATCCGAAAAGCTAAATAGGAAAAAATGATTGCTGAAATTTTGCGAGAGGTGGCGTCTATGAGTCTGTAGGGTGTGGTCTCTTTCTGGCTGCTGCCGGCGACCTTCGGGTCTTGAAAATTTTAGGCGTCATTACTTGCCGATATGAATCTAGGCTCCCTTCGTAAGCGATGCACTGTCCTGCCCTTTCGAACATCCGGGTATGAGTCCTCTCATATGTTCCGAGTTGGCATGTTTAAAACAAATTGTATTAAACGTTTTAAAACACATGCCTTTAATTCTCGTTGTTGCAAACATTTTAAACATTTAAAACACAGTGTTTTAGACATGTTTTAAACGGGGTTTCCGCCGTTATTACAGGGTTTTCGCTTACCTGTGCTACGGGGTTTCCACAGTTAAATTAGGGATTTCACTTCCTGCTCTACGGCGCTTCAGCCGTTAATACAGGGGTCACAAATAGAACAAACATGCAAAGTTTAGTCTTCATGGATATATCACCGAACACTTTATTGCAACATTCTGGTTATACATATAGAAATTAAATGTTGGATAAGAGATTTTGAATTTAACTCATTATTCACAAAATAGGAAGTTAAAATCTCTTACTGTATATACAGTGTACGAATTAACGGCAAAAGAAAATGAATCTTATCCCTGCCAGGGCTGTGTCTATCCCCCTCAAAGAGAATGTACAGTAATTGAAAACATACAGTAGGCTATAACATTTCCGAACTTAGTAATAAACCTAAACCAAAAGACATTCGTGTTCATAAATGGTCTAGCCATCAAAGATCTTGAGATTTGCGGAAAGAGTTAATGTAATTCGAATGGTGAAATTATAGAGATATTTTACAACAAAAATATTGTTTTCTGAGACTTAGGTACAGGACGTAAGTTATAGCAACTATTATTATCATTATGTTACAGTACCCATCAGAGGTCACATGAAGTACATTTAATCAACTGCATTGAGAAAAAGTACAAGGAGACAAAGAACTGTTCATCAACAAAGTGATGGGTTAGATGTTCATTGAAAGGAAGAAAGGCGAATCCAGTTTCTATCTAAATAGTAGACTCGAGTCGAGTCTGAACTTTTATAAAACGTCAGTAGTAGTAGTAGTAGTAGTAGTAGTAGTAGTAACTAATACTTATAATAACAAAATTTATAAAAATAAAAGCAATAATAATAACATTAGTAATAATAATAATGAAAGTTTCTATGACTCTGCCCCTCTGAGAAAAAATCGTGAGTGCGCCCCTGAGTCTTGTGGAAGAAAGAAGGTCACCATTCTCGAACTGAACAACTCACCGAGCCAAGACACGAGGGGCTCTTTCCACTTAATTTTTCATGGCATAGTGTTGATAATTTACATGTATTAAAGTTTGCACAAAAAACTAGTTAGGTAGGTTAGGTCGACATCAAGTTCGAACTTGGCAATACAAGTTTGGTCATGTTTTCGGTGTTACTAGTTCGATAGCTCTTTTCGTATATGACTTTTCTTTAAGTGCAAATTCTAAGTGTTTTAAATTATGTGTAAATTTTGCCATCAGATTTGATGACCTACGCTCTACGTTCTGAGGTACTTAGAACTGCAAGATGTTCCGCAACACTCCACCCTTACCGGGCCGCTTCTGGCAGGAAGAACCCAAACAAACAACTAAATAGGCTCGTTAGTCCTGGGTTCCCATCCCGTTCCTCACCAGAGCGCTCGGAACCAAAGAATCAATCACAGGCAAGAACTTACTGAATTAATGTTGCAGGGTGATTGCTGAAAACTCGCAGAAATGGGCTTTATACATTTATTTACAATTCAACAAACAAGGCTCGGATTCTTCCAATAATTCTCTAATTTACATTATTCACATTCCTCTAACTTGAGCCCCACGGCAGAACTGCCAACTGGAAGCTAAGCATCGGCAGAACTGCCTCGGGATGCTTTTTCTCGTGGGAGGCCACTGGAGACCGAAGATCGCTCTCCCTTCTGCTATCCAGTTCCTAAACACACTCTCTGTCCTCTGTCAGAGGCCATATTTATACTTCCTCCCGCGTCGCATGGGGGAGGGCTGAAAGTTCAAACCTTATTGGCGCTTTTAAACTACACAGAACCATGGAAGAAACCCAAGCATACAGAATCATACACAAACACAAAAAAAGAAACAAAAAACAAATACTGTTTGTAACAAAGATAATACTTTAGTTTACTGACTAACATACAAATTTGCATACTCCAAAAAAAACTACCTCCAGAAATTAAATAGACCAATGAGTGGGCATCATCCCCAAACCAATTGTGTTCAGTACCTATTTTGGTACCTTATCCCCCCCCCCCCCATCAAATTTTTAGTGCCTTGGCCTGCCTACGAAACTGATCTTTAGTTATAACTTTATGATACGGTCGAGTTATCGTTTCAGAAGCACAAACAGAACCAAATGAATCCAGGAAAGAAGGCAATGAGTTAGTTTCATGATTGCAATGCTCGTGTTACGTCCCAACAAGATGTTTTGCTATTGGTCAACCCAAGGCTAATTTTGGAACTATTATCAACACGGCGTTTTCCACTGTAGTTAAATGGCGGTCGTGACTTGATCTTTTTTTTCGTGCTCTTCAAGCAGTACAGGTTAAGGTCAAGCACGGGAGAGCAGAATCAAGAAGTCTGGATCTTTCTATTGCCTCTCAGCAATTCTGGGTTGTTGGGGAAAAGGCACATAAGTCACAAATTGCGATTTTCTCTTGCTTGCATTTAAGTCACACTGAATTAATTAAGGAAAATATTATAAGTATAATTTTGTACTGGGCATGTGTAAAGATTATAAACAGTGTTTATCCAATATTTATATCATGCCTGAAATGTTTGTTATTAAAAGAATCAACATAAAAATAATTGTCTATAGTGAATTTGCATTTTTTGACTTAGGTGCTTTTTCCCCAACAGGCTTGAATTAAAGCGGAGTTTACGTATGTCACTTGAAGAATATGTAGATGAAAAGAGTTTCTTTTTTGAACACAGTACATGAGTGTTATTATACAGGAAATGGGTTCGCTTGTTTGCTTGAGTTTTTGTTTTACGTTCACTTTATGCACAGATATGCTAATCGGGGCTGGACCTACAGTTTATAGTGGGATCCGTACCATTATGTGCCTCCACCGGGTAACGAACCCGAAACACCTTGATTACAAGGCGGCGACGTTACCACAAAGCTATTGGACGAGACGGGTATGGAATCTTACAAGACACTTTATACACATTGATGAAACGTATTTTGAAGCAGCATTTCTGAAAAGTTCGTTGCATATTTTGATCCATACATCACAGTTTTCACAATCGTATGTTTGCTGTATATTCTTCACAGCAGTGATTGAAGTGAGGGGTGCGGGGAGATGATATACACAAGTTAGAAGAATTTTCGCAAAGCATCCACATCTGTGATCATGTTAAACCATTAGGAACATACCCCCAGCTAACCACAAGGCTGGATCAAACATCCGCCCAGCTAACTTTTCCCACTCCAAGCTCTCTTCCACAGATATTTTGATTTTAAGTATTTCTACAGACGCTAAGATCTACTTCCAGCGTCTATTCGAAGGACCATTTTGTATTTATGTAATCTTTTTGTTAACCTGATCTAAACGTTAAACAAAGTGCATTCCTTGCCTGACATATCCATTCGAATTCCCGAGCAGAAATATGGTGTCGCGTACACATATGTCTTTGGCCATATTTCATGAATTCACAGCTATAAAATGTACAACTGAGCGGAACAAGTGCGTTCATAAGTTCAACCTAAGAATAAAGATTCCTTTGGGAAAGCAAATCAAGCACTGTCTGTCGGCACAGACGCATAAAGAATTAAACATGTTAATCGCAGCACACGAGAGACTAATACATTGTGCAAAACGTCCAGGTGTAGCGGAACAATGAGGCATTGAGTTTATTATGATCTTCAAACGCAAAAAAATATATTCCTGAACCATTCGTGATAGAACACATACAAGTTATATTTGCATACATTCTTAAATTTCTCAATGTAGGTGTACATGTCTGTTTAACCTTTTGTTGGTGACAGTGTCTGTGTCGTTTACGTTGTCTTTTGTTTTTTATTGCCTCCTCTTTATCGAAACTTACCCGTGGAGTTGTATGGTTGACCGTGAAAAGCGTCTCGCCTTTTTGCCATCTCTCAACGGCAAGCCCCTTGCTTGATATTTTGATTGTGCTGTGTTGACTGTGACACAAGCAAATATCAAATCACAGATTATACGAGAAGACGAAATCTGGAGAATGTAAAAAGGGAAGAGCTACGGAAGAGAAACAATAGATGCCAGCACGAGGTAGGAAAGGTGAAAATGCAAGATAAATAATACAAAAAAATTAAAACAATGTATAAAATTAAATGATAAGTGAAAAGAAAAATAGAAGCGTGATAGGGCTTACCAGATCTCTATAAGGGAGATGTAGGACATGTTCCAAAATGTAGGACACACAGCATTCGCAATAAATAAGACATATTTCTACAGAACACGTTAAAAAGTAATTTAAAAATGACACTTTTTCAGTTTAAAAAATGAATTCTTAACGAAGTCTTAAATGTACTGTAATACACTAAACAATGCACTTCTAATACATGTTTTAACTGGTACTTCTCAGAATAGAAAATTCTCTCAAAATTGCAGGTTTAGTCAAAATATATTGATGAGAGATTGGACAGTCAATCTTCGAAATTATAAGGACCAGCACCAAACTTTTATACATAATTTATGAAAAAAAATTCTCTTGCGAGTCCATTGTACTGATGGTAGTGAAAAGTAGTTTCTCAACATTTGCATTATGACCTGTAATGGCTAACCAATATTCAGCAATTACCGTAGTTTGAAATGGTTACAGAAATTAAATGTTGGGTATTTTTAGTATAATTACAGGATTTCTACCAAAATATCAAATCCAAAATTCTTGGGTTTTGCAGGAATTTTCTTGCCC
Source organism: Lepisma saccharinum (assembly GCF_977018435.1). Classification (NCBI taxonomy): domain Eukaryota; kingdom Metazoa; phylum Arthropoda; class Insecta; order Zygentoma; family Lepismatidae; genus Lepisma; species Lepisma saccharinum. Next base: position 5,952,539 of record NC_139248.1, on the reverse strand, counting down.
TTTTTTTCGTTTTTGTTAACCTTTATTTATTCGATCCGTACTTAGGTAAAGTTGGAAATTAGCAAATAAGAAAATACATATCTATGATATTTAATGAAAAACCTCTACCAAATGGGCAGTTAATATTAAAAGTGAAGCTGTTTTTTACAAGAGAATTAGGCTTGCTTCATCTATTAATGCATCCTGGACTGCATTTGGCAGACCAGCGTGGCTCTGGCCTCTGGATTCACAGCCAGTATAATCTTATATCGGGCTGCGTATTTACAAACCCTATAGTACTGTAGAACCTCCAGCGATATTTGGCTACTGATTGGCTGCCATTCCGGAAGTTGATGCAGCGTTCCTTCAAGTTAGCGCTAGATGGCAGGGTTCAAATTAACAGTGTAGTTTTGAGATATCCATCCCAACAAGATAAGAAACCCATTTACAATAAGCTTCATTTTTTAGCAAAATTATTGAAATTAATGTTTTAGAAGACAGATATCAGAACTTTTCTTGAAGTGAATGATTTTTCTATTTAAAGTCACATCAGTGCAAACATTGTAACTACCAATGACTATTGAGAATATTATGTATATCCAACGTATAGCATTTTAAACATTATATTTTATTATATGAACGTATATTTCTTAACATAATTTCGACAATCTGTTTACAAACTTTATTACTATATAATCACAAGTCTAATTTTTCCATACTTTTGCTGTAAATGAAGAAACAAGGAACAATGGACACGGAACTTAAACACTTCCGGTTCACACAGCCAATAAGAAAGTGTTATATACCTCTGGTTCTGCAGCACTATAGGGTTTGTAAATACGCTATCGGGCTTGAGTTGTTGTCCCTATGTGTATGTGATTGTTTCTTCATGCATCTTATCTTACCACCCTTCATTCTCATCTTCGCGATTAGCCAAACGGGCAGAAAAGTAAAGTAAAATAAACTAAATCAACCAATCAGTAATTGTGTTAGCAAAAATTCTTCACCACATATATAATTTCCTGATTTTATTGACTTCTTGACCTACTTGTTGATTTCTTTACTTCTTCTTGACACCCTGTTCTCTATACCCCCTGCTTTACGATCAAAAATATTGAATAAGAATGGGGAAAACCTTGTTCCATCACTATAAACCCCAAGGCAAGATATTCCGCTCAGGCACTGAACAGGGACATCAGAATGTGGACTAAAACTTTGTCCATTACTTACTTCCGTTTTCCTGTTTGTTCTCTAGCAGGACAAACCTTCATTTTCATTTTGGGCAATGGACTTGTAACTTGCACGATTATCCTTTGTTCGACGAAACACGTACGTATTTTCCTAATTAATATTATGTGACGTTCAAAATATAGGACATTTATGATATTTTTCAAAATCCATTTAGGAGTTTTATTGTGAAATAAGTACATGACATATCAGCATGAATGAAATAAAAAAAGAAAGACAATCTCAAAAACTTTGTTTGTCATACCTTACAAGTGCTCAATGTGTGAAACTTTGGTTACACGGGAGACATCCAGGCGATAGTCCAATTCTGCCCACACCCGCACCAGCATGTCACGATCTATCGTTGCTATGGCTGCTGTAATGCGAACTTGGAGGTCGTTCAAATCAGCTGGAAGCGGTGGAATGAACACCCTGTCCTTCACATATCCCCAGAGAAAAAAATCACAAGGTGTGAAGTCTGGGGATCTTGGCGGCCACGGAAACAATGCGACGTCATCGTCAGTAATGCGTCCAATCCATCTTCGCGGTAAGTTCTTGTTCAGGTACGCACGCACGAGTTTCATACCACTTCTTGATGGTCCTGCGATCTGGTGGATCCTTCTGAAAACGAGTGCGAAATCGCCGCTGAACAGTCACAGTAACCTCTGTTTTCGCAAATTGTATCACGCAAAATGTTCTCTCGTTACCTGAGAACGCCATATTGTACACTGCTGCCGCCTAGCGGCCAACCGCGTCACCACAACATGCGCTGTTCACGTGACACAAACTTGGAGAGTTTCTGATTCCATATGTACATGATTCGAACTCGCACGTCTCATACATAACGCACACGATGTTCCCCAAATGTGACACTGACATATGAATAACGCGTATAATAAGAACTAGCTTACAGTTATGTGTTAAGTATATTTTAAGAAGTAGTACACCACTAAGGAAAAGAACGTACAGAGCAAAGCAAAGGTCACCGTCCTTCGCGGTCGCGGTTGATGCGCGATCAACAGGGCACAAAACTTCCTACCATCATTAGGGATGGTAACAAAGAAAATGGGGGCTTTTGCTTTGCTTTATCCGAGTTTTTACATAGTTATGTATTTTTTTAATACATGCTTTAACACATGACTATAGGCTGGATATTATTAAATGATACATCACACATCTATTTCTCTTTTCATCTACTTTTACACATTCATTTAAATTATTTTGCATCTTTCTATCTCAATAGGAATATACTTCTCTATAGGGATTCAGAAAGACTTCCACATGCAGTAAAAGCTCACTGGAGAAATAAAAACTTTTTCAGACGACGTGAACTATCGTTTTCTGGAAATCTCCTGTCACGAAATGTATTCGTTCTACTCGTACGATGATACTTGGATTCCTCCCACGCGACAAAGAAATTCGATATGGTACTAAAGAACTCAAATTTATCTGATTGAACATCCCAGAACACTGAATCTAGCAGTCGTAGATATTGTTCAGACCAGACCAGCTTGTCCGTCTTCTGAAAGTGTACAAATGCGTTTTATAACTGCTTATCCGGGAATTCTACAACACTTTAAGTGTCAGTTGGGGATATTTCTGGTTGTTCAAAAGGGTGTTTCATAAAGTGCGCAGGTTTTAAATAGATTGTCAGTTTCTTGTTTGAAGGTTGGCAACACTGTTCATATCATTTTCGTTATCTCTTATCATTCCGATTATTAATTGAGCAATTGTTGAGCAACGCGTCGTTATTTTGAAAACAGATTACAGAAACGGGGAGTCTTACGCACAGACAGTTCGTAAACTGTCGACTATGCGGTAGCTACTTGTCATGCATTGCACAATAGTAACAACACCGGAATGAGTACACCATGTGGGGTTAATCCTAACCTCTCCATTGTTGATTGTCAATGTCTTTCACCCTGACAACAATAGAAAAGTACGGGAAATCGCAAAATCACGGTTTCCAGTTTATCCAGAGCAGGCCTCTCCCCATTTCTGTTATATGTCTTCAACATAACGACGCGTTGCTTGGTAGTGAACCGCTCCATGGCAACTCAACTGAACATCTGGGAAAAAAACAATTGCTCAATTAATAATCGGAATGATAAGAGATACCGAAAATGATAAGAACAGTGTTCCCAACCTTCAAACAAAAAAATGACAAGCGATTTAGAACCTGAGCACTTTATGAAACACCCTTTACTTGTGTTCCTCCCACGCGACAAAGAAATTCAATGACACTAAAGAACAGAATCTAGCAGTCGTCGATATTGTTCAGACCAGGCCCGTACCCAGGATTTTTTTGAGGGAGGGGCCAGATCCGTGCTTATCAAATATACAGTGGCGGCTATTTGGGGCGATCTGGGAGCAAATGCCTCCGAATTTTTTGCCAATTCCCCCCCCCCCACCCACCCACCCCCCGTACTATGGCCTCTTAATGATTGTCCACCAAGAAAAAATAACTCTCCTTCCCTTCCCCAGTTTTGAAACCAAATCGCCGATACTGGTCAGAATTATTCGGATAGTTCTGAGTTTCGCAAATTAAAAATATTTTTAAATTTCCTTTATTTTCTTATACCAAACCAGTGAACAGACACGATAATTCTACGTATGTTCAGAAAATATTTATAAATTAAATTATACGCCTTAGCAATTATCATTACAATAAAGAATTATTAATGTGGAAGGATCAAAGCGAGGTATGGTTAACCAAAGAGAGAGAGAGAGAGAGAGAGAGAGAGAGAGAGAGAGAGAGAGAGAGAGAGAGAGAGAGAGAGAGAGAGAGAGAGTCACCTGGTAGCCATTAGCGGCGATTGGGTGCCAAAACTGGGAGCAAAGGAAAATTTTCTTTCTCTCAGTAGACAAATTTGAGTTTTTGTTTTAGGCCCATATTCTGCACAGATAGACTAATTGGAACTGGACCTACAGTTTAAAGTGGGATCCGAACCACTATGTGCCTCCACCTGGTCTTGGTAGACAAGGCTTAGCATTCATATGCCATAGTGCAAGAGCAAAAGTGGAAATAGTAGGGGAGGGCAGGCGACTGCCCCCATGCCCCTCCAATCGCCGCCACTGCTGGTAGCCTTGCATCAATGGTTATAAAACTAAAAGTACCCAGTTTTCCAGACTGCAGGCTTCTGGAGACTGCCTCTCTACACAACAAACATATTCATTTATACAAGGTCAAAATTCATATTTTTACAAGTTTGAAAAATCGTCGATGTTATTTTCGTAGCTTCTTATACGTTCACATTTAAAAGTTTCATGGCTAGAGGGGGGCCATGGCCCCCATGGCCCCTCCCCTAGGTACGGGCCTGGTTTGGACCAGACCAGCTTGTATGTGTTTTGAAAGTGTACAAATGCGTTTTGTAACTCCTGATTCGGAAAGTCTACAACACTTTTAGTCTCATTTGAGGACATTTCTGGATGTTCAAAAGTGCGCTCCAAAGGAGTTGGTGTTGCAAAATAGTTCAAGTGCGAGTTGGGTCTGGACTTAAAGTTTAAAGTGGAATCCGAACCTATGTACCTCCATCGGTTTTCGAACCCGGCACCGTTTCATTACAAGGCAACGACGTTGGAGTTGTGCCATCTCTGAGGCTAACAATTATTTAGGTCAGCCATATTTCTCGTGACATTTGAGTCTTCTGCTGACCATAAACCATGCGTGGAGTTAAATTGTAATGGCAATATTCTCTGAGCAATTTAATTTTATATTCTGAGCCAAGTTAATGTTGGCCGCAAACAAGGGCTTGTGTACAAGACGAGTTCTAGTGTTGTTTTTGACGTTATTATGCATTATTCTAGCCCTTGATCGCCATTTAATGACATCAAAAGGCAACGAGAAATATCAAAGTAGCAAAAATCCGCTCCTTGGTAAACATTGCTTACGGCTTCCTGGCAATTACAGAACCAAGACGTAGCTAGCTAATTTCAAAATCAATGGATATGTCGGCATGTGTTCGTGTCAGCTTCTCGTTGGCTCATCTTGAATTCTAGCTATCCAGAACTTGTTGCAGAGAAGCTAACCACGTTGCTTATTCTGATTGGCTGGATTTCATCCTATAGTTATCCAGTAAGGTTTCGTTGAACAGCAAGCTAACGTGAGTAGTTGCTTAGCGGAGATATGAGATTGATTTACTCCAGAACTCCCATTCGCAGAGACCTCTCGAACATTTGCAAGTAATCTGGATTATTCTAAAGATTTCACAGAACGGTACGTTGTTCAAACCATTGCCAGAAGAGGAAGTGTGTGTACTACAGTGTGATATCTGCTCAGTACTTCAGCTTCAACCTCAGGTATGTAAATTTTAGCCTTGACATAATTATTTTATTATTTATCAGCCATCGACCTTTGCTTTTATGGAAGCCCACCATTAAACGTATTTACTCGTTCTCATTTCATCAAACTTTGGTTGCTGTTAATGGATTTGCACTAATACGTGAAGAAAATTACGGGACGTATAATTGAAGCATTCTCCTCCTTAAAGAACGTACTGTGGAGGCTGGTGAGCAAAATTTCTGCAACTGTGATCCATAAAGTGTTGCAGGAGGGAAAGTGTCGTTTTCAACTGTGTGTGTGCGAAACAACGGCGAACACTTTGAACAGACTCTATAAGTCTACTTGTTTTTCTCCTATGGGTTCAGACTTACGAGAAAAACTGTATATTGGTTTCTATCCATGGCGAAGTGCCGTTTTCCGTACTCCCCTCTTGTTACAAAATTCATGCAGAATATTATAACGTATCCAAGCAATGAAAGCGCAAGATATTTCGACGGGCTTTCAACAGTTGCATTCTGTCCAGTGAATCTCTGCAGCGAGTGAACGAAAACAAGCGACTCGAGAGGGTTCGACCAGTGGACTTGTGAGCTGGGAGGCTAGTGTACCTACCAGCCGTTTGCAGCAGCACGCGCTGCTTTGCTCCGCCAACTCACTTTCCTCCCTGCTCTTCCATTATGCGCGACCACAGAGCAGAGTATATCTCCCCTCCATATCTACAACAGACAGAAAATTAAAATCTGCATCCAAAAATCTTCTCAACCCTGTCTTTCCCCATAGTTTTTATTATTGATATGTACATATACAAAATAAATTATGTAGGAAGATACATATTAATTTCTAAAATGGTGGAAGACAAAACTAAAGATATTATACTTTCCTTCTTCACCATGATGTAGAGTAGGATTCTGTGTTGGAAGCATGGTTGTTGAAGGTCCAGGAATTTTAAATAAATTAAATTCCGATCCAGGAGAGATAATGAGCAAAAGTAAATGGGTTGTGAACTGTAGAGAATCTTTGACTAGAATTTGAATTTAAAATTTTGGGAGCGTCAGCACTTAGGCTATTTTGCTCCCGTCACAGTATACGGGGGCCAGCCCCTTACCTCTACAAATAACAACTCTAACGTTGCATAACTAAAAAAATTTAAAATATTCTGACTTCTGTTAAAAGCTGAGGCTGTAAAGAGGCACTCAGCACACATAAGGACAAAAGAACAGGACAATACAAACAAAATTATACTGGCCATGGGGCCAGTCGCCAGAGCCTCGTTAGTCTTAAGTCCAGGGTGCACTAACGTGGAAGTGAGGTTGACATTTGGGTGTACTACGTGGAAGATCACCCCTTACACCCCTGTAGAGAATCTTTCTAACTGTAAAGTATTTCAAATCGGTCCAGGAACCTTTTTCTGGATGAAGTTAAATACCGTCCAGGAACCTTTTCTTCAATGAGACCAAACGCAAGTTGAACCGAATTTAAATTCTGCGAGAAAAAAAGGTTCGGATGCTGTTGCGGAATCCAATGGAACACATTAGAATTTATGGGTTGCTGGACCTTTAACAACATTGGTTGGAAGGCTACATGACCTCAAATATTTGCTGCATGAACTAATTTTTATTTTTTCTTCCAAATACATTTTTTATATCGGGTGGTCCAAAGGTCTCGGAACGGTCACATATCGTGAGAAATACACATGGAATCGGAAAACGAAAAAAAAAAGTGTGTAATAAGTGAAAGAAAGCTATTCACACCTGATTCCCCACTCCCGCCCCCTAGAGGTGGGTAGGGTGGCAAATGTGAATTTTTAAATGGAAACCCCCATTTTGTATTGTTGAATCGGAAAGAGGACTTCATTCCGAGTCCAACGAGCTATCAACCATTCTCCTATGAGTATATGGAAGGGGGGTATACCCCCTTTTCATTCTATTGAAAGGTCTTGCAGATTCCGAATCTGCCAATCGCTTTCACTCTAGCTCAATTAGGGGCAAAGCGTCACTTTTATTTTTTTTAATTTTATTTATTTATTATTATTATTTTTATTTTTTAATGCGAAAATTTAAAATATATCTCCGTTCCGAATTGAGCTAGGAAGATGGTTGACAGCTCGTTGGACTCGGAATGAAGTCCCCTTTCCGATTCTACAATACAAAATGGGGGTTTCTATTTAAAATTTCACAGTTGGTGGGGAATCAAGTGTGATATCATTGAATAGCTTTTTTTCACTTATTGAACATGTATTTTTTCGTTTTCCGATTGGATGTGTATTTCTCACGATATGTGATCGTTTTGGACTTTTGGACCACCCGGTATAAAAAAATGGGTTACCTACAAACATCGCTACGTAAAAATATTATTTTTCGAACTGTTAAAATGAAGTGAACGATTCATGTTCGAATTCTAACAGGGGAATGGGTTCCGTCTAGTCCAGTCATTCATAGTTTTTCTGCTGATAATAATACTGATTATTCTATGGAACTTATTTCAGTCTGAACTTGTTTCTGGATTTAATGTTGAGTATAGTGCTGGTGCATTTGCCTTAATTTTTATATCTGAATATGCTTTCAGCGTTCAATTTCATATATTTTCCTTGAAAATTTTTAATTTTCCCGAGATCAAAGTCGTCCAGGAACCACGTTTAAAAACGTTTAGCGCTCTCAAATGTGAAGCAACCCCGATTCTATTGCAGACGAAGATAGAAAATTGTTGGTGTCCTGGGAGCCTTGAGTGCTAGGTCGCTGGTGGTGGGAAGCGTTCCACGGACCACAATGCAAAGCCACTTGCAAAGACTTGGAACTCAAGATAATGTTGCTTTAGTGGTCATCGATAACAATCGTAACCGACGATGCACTTTCCCTTTGGTGCAATAATAAATACCCTTTTAGCCGTAGAGATCACATCCATCGCTCCCTATGCTACATGGATACCAAACCCACTCCTTTGCCTTCTAACTGATTCCCAGAAATCACAAATGACCCAGGAGGAAGCTTCCAGCTCTATCAGTACAAAATTTTGGGTGAGCATCTGTTATTGTTATTGTATTATATTCATTATCTGCAACCTGGGTATGATTTCCGTCTCCTGCAACCTCCAGACTTTTTCCATTAATCATTAATAAAGGGTGATTCAAATAGGACTTTACAACTTTGAAAGCATATAGAAATTTATTCAGATATCTTATAGAGTTGGTTGAGGTGCCATTGCAAAGCAAGACACATCAAATGTGTCATACAACATTCATGTTGGATCGATGTGGCTACCATTTGCAATGTGGCATACATCCCACCAGAAGTCGATTTCATTCCAGACTTTCACCAGTAAGTCAGGCAACACTTCTGCAGCGGCGGCGTTAATTCGAAGTCTCGGCTCAGCAAGACCTGCAGGTAAACGTGGTATAAAAACCCGATCTTTAATGAAACCCCACAAGAAAAAATCTAGCGGGGTGAAATCTGGGGAGCGAGGGGGCCATGCAATTGGACCTGCACGACCAATCCACCGACCTGGGAATCGGGTATCAAGAAAATCTCAGACTGATACGTGATAGTGAGGTGGTGCCCCATCTTGCTGATAGTCAAGGCGTCCATCTTAGTCATCCTCGTCGAACTGAGGAATTCGAAAATTTGATAGCATATCCAGATACACGATACCATTTATAGTTGTATCCTGGAAGAAGAATGGACCGTACACTTCTTTTTGCTAAGGACACAAAAAACATTGACCTTAGGGTTATCATGAATATGCACGTCGGGTTGACTTCGTAGGACTCCGGTCAAAGCGTTCTCCGAGTTGTTCCACATCATCTCCAGGTACTTGTGGACGTCCTGGTGATTTTTCATGTCGTACAGAACAACCAGTCTCAACGAAGGTTTGGTGCCAAGAGTAAATTGTAGGCATAATGGAGGCTCCTTACGGTGCTCCGTACGAAACTTACGTTGCACTGCAGTTGCTGATTGCGTCTCGTGGAACCAAAACACACATCGAGCACGTTCCGCACCAGTAAAAGTAGCCATTTTCAGGATCACTTCTCACAGCGCTACTGGTGGGTGAGTTCGGTACTAATGGACTACGTGAGTCAAAACTTGATGTATCTTGCATTGCAATGGCACCTCAACGGACTCTGTAAGTTATCCGAAGAAATTTCTATATGCTTTCAAAGTTGGAGCATTCTCCTCCTTAAAGAACATACTGTGGAGGCTGGTGAGCAAAATTTCTGCAACTGTGATCCATAAAGTGTTGCAGGAGGGAAAGTGTCGTTTTCAACTGTGTGTGCGAAACAACGGTGAACACTTTGAACAAACTCTATAAGTCTACTTGTTTTTCTCCTATGGGTCCAGACTTACGAGAAAAACTGTATATTGGTTTCTATCCATGGCGAAGTGCCGTTTTCCGTACTTCCCTCTTGTTAAAAAATTCATACAGACTATTAATCTCTTCGAAATATATCTTGATACCAGTACAATGTTGTGAAATTTAAAATTACTTTGATCTTTATATATATTTTGATTTGAATTTTTCAGGTGATTGATTGCAAATGAAGATGAAGAAAATGCTGGTCGCGTTGACGTTCCTGTGGTTCATGACCAATTCGTTCTGTGTCACAATATCACCAGTATCGACGACAGAAGCTCGCGAAAATACTGTTCACCTTGTAGAAGAGATTTTAAAGAAATATTTCCACGCTGCTCGAACAGTAGTTGTTTATTATGACGAAGAATCAACAGAGTTTGTAGATCTCATTAGTAAGGAATATTCAGGACCATTAACTATAATAAAACCTATGAAGTTAAGAAACTGGTGGGAAGGTTGGGATTTGAAATGGTTTTCTAGGAAGATAGAAATCTCCTACCTGTTTCTTCTCAAAGATATATCCACTATAATGCATCCCTTCAAATATCACTTGCATTTTAAGTTATGGAGACGGAATGCAAAACACTTCATCCTTCTTACTGGAAACAATACACTAGAATCTATAATTGGCTTACTCTTGGTAGCACAGAGGATTCTAATGTTGAATATTGTAATTGCTTCTCCATCATCAGAAAACCAGTCTCCATCAGAGAAGGAAAGTGCTGGAGATGTCTCTCTTGTCCTGTACTCTTACTTCCCTTTCACAGAGTCCCGCTGCAGAACGGCTGAGGGAGCAGAAGTTCTGGATGTCTGGAGCAATGGGAGATTTCTTAAAGGGAGGGATTTGTACCCAGACAAGGTGAAGAATATGCACAAGTGTCCAATTAAGATGATAGCGAATTATTACGAGTTGTACTTTACGCCAGACAAAACTTTAAAAACCAGTGACACGTATTCAGGTTCATATGGTGGCTTCATTACAACAGCGATGGAGAAAATGAACTTCACCTTCCAAACAAACAACATACATAACGAAACTACATCGATTGGATATATATTGCCAAATGGAACTGTCACAGGAGACATTGCAGAATTGAAGAATGAAGTCATCGATGGGATCATAAAGTTCCAAGGTGTGTCTTTTTATGGCAACGTATTTTGTGAAGAGCTGCAGATTCAGCAGTTTGCAGAATTGACATGGGTGGTTCCAAACCCTCGATTCTATCCTCAGTGGATGAGTCTGTACTTTCCATTTCAGCCACCTCTGTGGACCCTCACGCTTCTGTCTTCACTGAGTATCTTCATCTGGATGACAGCGGCCGTTTCTTTGTTCCGTCGGTGGGGAAGGATCACATATCGGTTCCCTTCGCTTTCAGGTCTCTCTGCATTCATATTTGGGTCTGTCCCCAATCCTCCCCCTCCTGTACTTACACTCAGATCTATCTTTGTACTGTGGATATTTTCAACTGTGATACTCTCTACTCTTTACCTGTCTGCATTGTTTGGTTTCATTACAAGTCCCAAACTTACGCCTTATATAAACACCATAGAAGATGTTATGAATATGGGGTTATCTGTTGGAGGTGATCAGATAGGTCTACACAATGTTTTACTGCTGAGTCAATTTGAGTCAATATACAGGGAGATCCACGCAAACTGGGTTCTAGAGGAAGACATTTTGAAAAACTACAAGAGAGTTGTGAATGAAGAGGACTTCGCATTTCTTACTTCTAACCTGTTTCCTGATGTATTGGCATATCGTTATATGCTATTCGATTCCTACAGGCAACCATTATTCCACATAACATCAAACAGATTGGTAAGTACCTCCCTAGTGTTTCTGTTGCAGAGAAGCTCTCCCTTTCGGGACAACCTTCAGCACATAATCACCTCCTGCGTTGAAGCGGGTCTACCTCCAAAGTGGAAGAAGGACGCTGTTGAAAGGATGATCCTTCAAGCTCTGAAACTAAAGAAGTTCCAGGAGAAGCCAAAAGTCATTGTGATTACTCTGGAGAATCTAATGGGAGCCTTCGCCCTACTTATATTTGGTCTTACTATCAGCACAGCAGTGTTTGTAGTGGAATGCACACACAGGCGTTTCACTAAATGGGTGAATTTGTGTTGGTTGTATTTAAGGTCAAGGAAATGTAAAGGACGTTAACACTGAAAAGATTAATGTGTTTCCATGTATATATTTCAGTGCACTGCTTTGACATAGTTTGGTTGGTTGATTTGATATTTTAAGTCCACTTTATGCACAGTGAGGCTAATCGGGACTGGACCTACAGTTTAAAGTGGGATCCAAACCACTATGTGCCTCCACCGGGTATTGAACACGAGACCCCTTCATGACATAGTTTGGTAAGTTTGTAGTTCCAACTGAAGGGGAAAACAATGCCATCTGCGTTGAAGTGCTTGAAATACTTTAAGAGGATGCCTACTTACAGAGGCGAATCGGGACTGGACCTGCGGTTTCAAGCGGATTTCCAATCTCTATATGCCTCCACCAGGGATAAAATCCGGGACATCTGGACAAGGCGTTGACATATCATTACCTCATCTGGGTAGCCCTGATGTTGTTTTAGAGATAATTCTCTAGGTTATAAGTGCAACAAAAAATTTTCCTCGAGATCTGAATATTCATATCTTATTTGAAGAAGAAGCACACGGTGAATGTGCCTTTACTTTTGAGACTTAGAATTCGACAGTTGCCATGCCCCAACACTCTGTTCACCTGGACGGTCTAAGTGTATAAACCGTATGTTCCTGCAGCCTCTTTCATTGGAGTGCTAAGTAGATCCAAGACATTTTAGAGCTATTTCTGCGTAAACAAACCCACTAATCGATTGATCTCATGCACACAAGAGACTTCCAGTTTTACACGTGGAACGAGGGAAACAGATGTCGTAAGTTGGTAGCCCTTAACATTTCTTGGCAATTATGTTCAACATATTCGATTGTTTAAAATTCATGTGTTTGATTGAAAATCAATATGTGTGGAATTCTCTTATAAGGTATTCGATATCGTTAAGGGCAACATTCCTGTCTAATGTTACTTGTTACGACCTAGTAAATTCAGTGACATTAAAGAACTCAAATTTAACTGCATGAACATGTGAGGTCACTGATCTTAGCAGTAACAGGAATTATCCAGACCAGTTGTTTTCATCTGTTTCTGGTTTCCTCTCTTCTTTCTGACAATCTAATTGAGGAATTGGAAGAGGAAAAACTGTGCATCAAAGCAAATTTATTTTGAAATTTATTTATTGTAAATGTAACTCACACATAACATCAACTGATTAATTAATAACAATAATAATGCACATCTAATTGACAAATCCTCAATTTAAACATACAACACTGAACAAAATCAATTCTATCATTTCTATGTTATTTTTCAACGTGTTCTGTTCAATATGTTTCGTTTTGTAGTTACAAATGGATCAAACAGAAATAAAACAAAACACGTGACAGTTCAAAATGACCTTGTCGTTAAAGTGTATGGTTTTTTCACTAATATGTAGGCAACATTTAAAGAAATCAATATGATAAAATGCCTTCTAGGACAAACTGAAAAGTATAGATAAATAAGAATTAAAAAAATAAACATACTAAGTATTATGAAGCAGGCTAAAATAGCTTTGTACAAGTAGGCAAAAAAAAATTATACACTGAAAATGAAATAAAAAATATTGATCTGGAACTAGGTAAAGCAACCAAAATTGGACTTGTTTTAAAGTCTAAAAAGTGAAGCATTTTTTCTTGGTAGAATAGCTGAAGGGATAATACCCTCAACCACTCCTCTTCTCTTCTCTGTCATACAACTGCACAGTTCAACTTTTTTTTAGACTGTACTTACTTTTGGAAGATACTTGTGTTTTTTGAACAAAATGTTTTCCAAAAAATCCCAAAATGAGCCAAAAAGTGTTTTACACTTCCGGGATCATCAGTTTTAGAACGCATTTGGACTTTTTTTGAACACATATAACATACACAGTGTATGATGTTCCAGAATTCGAATTACATATGCATTTTTTACATCGATTTCAATAGGAATTTCAAGGGAAATAAAAATCTCTTCGAATTACCAAATATATCGATTTATTCAAATTTAAATTAAAAAGAGTCCACTGTGTAAGTATCTGAATGCAGGCCTTAAGTACGATGTGCGTATGTGCGGGGCCTGGGGCATACAATGCACATTCAGGTCTGAAAATATCGGAAATTTTTGTTCGTTTGTCCTATACAATCACACAATTAATAAATAATTTATGTGTATATTTCGTATTATTACCTAAGATCATTATGCAGAACATGTTGAAGGTTAGAACAAATAATGACGAGAGGCTAATAAAATGTCTAAATTCGTGTTTCTTTTCATTTCTGATGTGACGCTGGTTCGCTCATTACATTTAATTACATTACATTATATTTAATTTCAAAAATAGCTTTCTATGTCCCCCATCCAAAGTTGCGATCAAGAAAGCAACTCTTTGCAATTTCCCGCACCCGTACAAAATCCGCAGAAGTGGCTCCCCTGCGAAGAATGTGTAGCTTGTATAATGAATGGTTAGAGAGGGGCATACACTTGGACATATTTGCTAAATTTTCTGAGTATAAACGCTATTTAATGAACAACATTCTTGCTTAATTTTTTAATTTTTTATTATTTTATTATTATTATTATTATTATTATTATTATTATTATTATTATTACTATTATTATTTTTACCTTCTTTATGTGTATATATATACACCCATACATATATCAATGTAATTGTGTAAGGTTTGATTAACTTTTTATCCACGGTAATATTTAAGGACGATATATGTATATATCGTCCTTATGTATTTTTTTTATATCTGAAATGTGTATAAATATTATTTTGATGTGTATAAATCCTATGTAAGACATTTACTGTAAAAGGTCAGGTGCCTGTTGTGCGCAGGATAATAAATACATAAATAAATAATAAAAAAAAAGAAATTGGTGTATTCAATATCATACTCCTTTACCCATTACAGTGGTACTTTTCTCTGTGATATCCAATAACATGTTCTATAATAATTCTCCTTTGAGTAATTTTCATTGCATTTTGGCGTTGTAGTGAACTTACTTTGTTTCATATGAAAAAATACTATGTTCACTTCACGAATTCTTTCTAAATATAAAAGAATAGTGCATAGTAATTACTTTTAATTGAAATATATGAACACGATTTTTCTGTTGTACTTTCTTTAGAATATGATTGCAGTAATTTTGAATATTTTCTTAGTATGTCAGAACAATGCACAAAATCAGGAAAACTTAGATAAGTTGTTTAATTGGAAGCACCAGCGTCCCTTAAACTCGTAATAAACCATACACAAATAGTTATTCTTAACTGGCGCTGGACCCCTTCAAGTGCAAGGTGTAAGGAGAGTGCCCCTTCAAGTTCGAGGTCTTGGGCGAGTGCCCCAGTTGCCCCTACCTAGGGCCGGCTCTTTCTGAATGATGAATGTCGTAAGAGTTGATTTATCCTTTTTCTCGTTATTGATTTTTGATATTTCAGAGAATTGAAATACCCGACGTTGTTTTCATAGGTTGAACCGTAAACTATTTCTAATTCATATTGTTTGTTTTGTTCTTTGCAATACTCTTCCACAGCAAAATATCACATTCCAAACAAATACCCGTTCGCTGTCGGTCCCTCCCACTTCGATCAAACACAACAATCCATCAAGGTTGCACTGGGAGACCAATGAGGAAGCTGTTTCATCATAAAAATCGCTTCCGAAACGACCAATCGTAATGAAACGAGAGCTAGAAGTGATGTGTTGCCTGCGTCACTTCCGACAAGGCCAGCGCCTGATTTGCGATTCCGATGTTGAAAGCGTGAAATGTCCTACATGCGGAAGGCAGCTCCAAAGTTTGAGGAGCTTCGTTCAATTAACCTCAGAAACAAAGCAACATCGCCGATCGTCCTGCCATCTATGGAACGAGGACCTCATTAGCAATTCTCACTCATCACGATGGATGGCTTTGCTTTGTATGCTTCAAAACTACGCAGGAGTTTATTTATAAGATCATCAACGAGCCTTCGAGAAATTTACATCCAACAACAACAAGGTTATCGGCTCGTGAATGATGTTGAAATCTTAATCTGTAGCATTTTTAATACTCAGCTGTCATTTACATGCGAAACAAATTACTCTCAATAGTTCCACATGGTACATTTCTTAGCAATTTACACGTCATACATCTTTCGGTTTTGTTTTTTAAGTTGACGAATGTAAATAAGGAACATTCATACAAGTTCATTTCTGAAGTTAAGCTCTTTTCAGTAAAGTTCGAAGTTAAGTTCTCTTCGGTTTAAAGAACACACTTAAACGGCAAAGTTCATAACATTGTTACTCTCCCATTACCAAAAAAAGCACAAGGATGCTAAAAGTTTTGAGCTGCTTAGCTGAGAAATTTTATTTATCGTCCGAACTTGTCTGTTGTTAGCTATTAATGGCAGAGTAAAGACAGTCGTATCTTCTTATGGTGAGCAGGGTGGTATTTATAGGGGGGATGGGTATTTGTGTCCCTTACTCTGCTTGATAAATTTTATCCATGGGGGGGGGGATGTTATATGGCCTAAAGACATTATCTCATGCTGTTCCTAGAGAGTCAGTAGAATTTCACCACGACTGGGAATTTCTTAAATACCACACTGATGGTGAGCTTTTTTTTTTTAAAGTCTTCTTGAACATTGTAGGCTCTTGCACTTGTATTAAGTGCAATAAAACCACGCACTTTGGCGTCTTCGTTGTATTCATCATCTTCGGGACACCAGATCAATGTGGCCTCTCCGATGGCGCAGTGGTAGCGTCCTCGCCTTGTAATCAAGGGGTCCCGGGTTCGATACCCGGTGGAGGCACATAGTAGTTCGGATCCTACTTTAAACTGTAGGTCCAGTCCCGATTAGCCTTACTGTGCATAAAGTGAACTTAAAACACCAAATCAATCCAATCCAAACCAGATCAATGTTTATACGTTAAGCAAAAGGCTCGATTCAGACAGTGCGTCCGGGTCTTGTAAATTACGAATTAGTGCAATAAAAATACTGTGTGTGTTTCTTTAGGCGGGGACGTTCGTAATCAAAAGCTACACTGCAAAAAAAAAAAAAGGTGTGTTTGGGGTGAGTTTCGCTCCTTGGAGGTTTCGAAGGTCAGAATACTCGGAATCCTCACCCTTTTGAGTGAGTTTCTCCTCCCTACCCTAGGGTGAGTGCAGATCTGTCGTGAAAACCTTCCCTATACACCTCTTTGGGTGAGTTTCGGCTGCACCGTGATGCCACATGTACAAACTTTCCCACTGAAAATCCACTCAGAGGCCTGTCATAGCGAAACAATTTTGCCGACATGACAACGTTTGTGGTCCTGGACTTCCTACTAGGCTCTCCGACGCAATTTGTCTACCTGCTGAACCCTTTGCCCAACAAATTACCACCCTGTAGCAGTTCTCTAAATATTCAGCAGAGGCGCTGTAGAGCAAGTGGCGCTGGTTCGAGTGACCAACTCATGAAATACTTTCAAAATAGGCCGAAAACCCAAGGTCCGTCGACGTTGTTCCTGCGGGAGAAACTAGCGGTCGACGGACCTTGGAATAACTCTATCAGTTTTGAGATCCCTGTGATGTTTTAATAATTAGAAAGGTAAGCATTATTATACTAGTTGAAGATCATTTACCTCTTCCTCACGAACCCCTCAAACTCACCCTATGGGAGGAAAGACACTCTATACTAGGGTGAGAAAACTCACCCTATGGGAGGAAAAACACACACTATACTAGGGTGAGAAAACTCACCCTATGGGAGGAAAAACACACTCTATACTAGGGTGCGAAAACTCACCCTATGGGAGGAAAAACACACTCTATACTAGGGTGAGAAAAACTCACCCTATGGGAGGAAAAACACACTCTATACTAGGGTGAGAAAACTCACCTTATGGGAGGAAAAACACACTCTATACTAGGGTGAGAAAACTCACCCTATGGGAGGAAAAACTCACCCTATGGGAGGAAAAACACACACTATACTAGGGTGAGAAAAACTCACCCTATGGGAGGAAAAACACACTCTATACTAGGGTGAGAAAATCTCACCCTATGGGAGGAAAAACACACCCTATACTAGGGTGAGAAAAACTCACCTCAATATGGGGTGTGGAAACACCTTTTGGGGACGTCTATTTGTGACAAGCCAAACTCACCCCAAAAGGTGAGTTTCCACACCTTTTTTTTTTCAGTGTACTCTCAATTCTATCATAACTAAATTTAGTATTATGAGCTTCTCTTTTGGAGCATGGGTTGTTCAAGGGGGTAGTAGAAGGGTTGATAGTTCACATTCCTTGTGATTTCCAACGGCAAGTCGTCAAATTAACAGAGAGTAATTACTAATTAGTATGGCTAGGTCGATACCGATACTCTCAAGGATTTCCCACCGATACCGATACTTGAAAATTGGGTAACAGTTCGGTATATCGGAGACACATTTCTTCATTTTTACAGAAGAAACTACTTACGGAAATGAGTTTCTCTAAGGTTTCTAACGTTCGTCGAGGTATTTTCTTTCAATGTGGAATCTATTTGACTGGGAAATCATGCATCTTGCAAGATAAACATCTCACCGACGCACAATTGCCATTGCTTTCCTACGTGAACCGGAAGCTCCATACGTTTGATGACGTAACCCCATATCAGTGTTTCCAGCCCCTTTTTTTATCTATGCTTGCCTAACCTAGCCTTATCGGAAATGGTTCGTAGGGCTATCCGTGAATGGTTCGTGGGGCTATCTGTCAGCTACCCGTGCATAATATACAATTCCATGTTGGAAACACTGCATACCCACAACTGTAGTCAACCTGTGCCCGCCATATTGTGTGTTAGGGAAGCGAAAAAAGGAATTACAAAAACTACTCTCTATGTGAAAAATTGTGTTTGTTTTTGTGTAAAAAGCATAGTGGCACCTTGAACTATGTTCCACAATACACAATTGGTAAGTACGAACCATGAGAAACACAAAATATCCGATTTTAATGTGGCTCAGATATAATGAACTGGTACCAAAACTTGTAATAATTAAAAGGTGTTCAAAATATTCATTAACAATACTGTGTAAGTATTCCACTCTAATTATGTGCATCAATTTAACAAGATTTTTGCCGTAAAATATACAAAAATACATTAAAATATTAAATTACATGTTAAGTCATCAGAAAATTATTTTTTCACCGAAAACTGTTACAAGATAAAGAGAAACTTCCGATATTGTGTAATTTCGAGGATAATTAGACAGGAAAGTGCCGAGAGACATTTTTGGACAGTCCGTGAAAGCCCAAAATGGCGGTACATGTAACTGAATTCCAACCCATGCTTTCCGATATCGATTCCACTGCTATCGCCCGATACCGATGCATCGGCATCGGCTCAGCCTTAATAATTAGATATCACCCCCGTCCCTTTGATGTCTAAAATTGGGCGAGCGGCCACGATATGACTATATACTATATACTATATACGGTAAAATAGCATAAGAGTAAATAGCAACCAACGGGATATGACGCATCAAGATTTTATTTTCTTTCTTGGTAGTGGTACGTACGTCAAGTCAATGGTGTACGGACAAAGACCAAAGAATGAAGCCTGACCTGAGAGGCTTCTGCACAGATCACATCAGAAATACTACTCGTCACGTGGCGCAACATGTGAGCGCGGTGTGATCCGTGAAATGGCGGCCATGTTGAGTGATAATGTCCTGGGACAGGAAACTGGTGATTCTCTTGCACACACGTATGTACCATTAACAGGCAAAGAATTAAAAAAAAATCTTGTGTACAACGTTTTACCTTTCAGGCATCTCAAACGGATCACACTGTAAAATACCAGAAAATGCTCTATAAAAATGAATACGCGTAATGAGATTAAAAAGAACAAAAAAATGCTCTGTAAAATTTCAAATTGATCTTTTACAACAACGTGTTCATTTTACCAGCCCTGCATTGCAATGCACTACTAACAACATTCGTGTGTTGTCAAAGCAAAGTGACTTAACACACTCGAACATTGAAAAGCACTTTTCCACCTCTACCGACACTAGAAGAGCATATTTGAAGTAAACTATTTCACCAGGTTGCAAATCCCTTACTAGTTCTCCAGGCGAGATAAAATTTCATCACATAAAACATCAACAATTGAACATAGCGTACCAAACCACTCATTTCTGTACAAAACCAGAATAATTTTCTTGGCTACTTAACCATGAACATTTTCTAAGGCGTTTGTCACTTTCATCACTGTGTCTCTAAGGAAGAATTTACTAGATTTTCTGGAACCAAAGTTGTTGTTCTAAAACTTTCGTATTGCCAAGAAACAAGTAGGTTGCTTTTTAAGAAAACAAACAAAAATGAAAAAAAAAATTGATAAAATGCACTTAAATGCCGTGAAACTCCCTGAAAATGCAATATCTTGCAAAATCGACAAAAATGTAAAACCTGCTCCATGAAAGGTGGTTCGTTTTGGTCTTTTTGCTATGAAACTCAGGAACTAAGCAATGTATTAGGCATTCCGAAAATAGATGCAAATTCATCAAAATCCAAGCCTTAATGTCACACTGCACAGTTATTAGCGAATCACATGATGATGATAGATTCCTCCCTGCAGGAACGCGACTAACGAGGCCTCCTGCGTCCCTCCTTCCACCTCTCTTACAACACTACAGTACGCCTGCTCGCTCTGCTCTGCAATCCACACGTGCACACTACACCGCTCTTTCACATATACGGTTTTTGATTGATTCATTCATTTTGTGTTTTAAGTCCACTTTATGCACAGTAAGGCTAATCGGGACAGGACCTACAGTTTAAAGTGGAATCCGAACATAGTATATGGTGGCTGACCAGGTCTCATATATTATTTTACGAGATTAACGCAGAGAAGTCGAAAGAAACCCAAATACAATGGGAATACAAAAGAAGGGAAGTAAGAATACTGTATCCTAAACAGGATTATATAATAAACACTTTGTCAAGATTTTCGGTATGCAATTGTCGATCAATTATAACTAAAGATACGAAATTTCAAAAGCAGAAAAATACGAATTCAATGTACACTGTTTTTAAAAATGCAGTTAAACATTAATTTATGCACATTCGTTCAATTTCTCTCAGCATTTCCTTTCAAAATAAAATAGAATTCACACAACATTCAATCTGCAGACTGTCCCTAGAAAGCAAAGTTTCGGAAGTACTTCAAATGCACGCTTTTCCCGCCATCTATTGGTGCTACTTTGAACTTACCGTGAAAGTTGAGCGCGTCGTGCTTCCCCCTGGTGGTCGACAAAGAAACAGCCTTCTGAATTTAGTCGCCACCTGTTGATAGAAAGAAGAAATATTATTCATATACCTCGCTGTTGGGAATTCCTCACTATACCAAAACAATAACATCAATAGTAAAGGAGCGAAGTATTAGTATGTGGATGTGGTATTATGTTTAACACATCTTCCTGCCGTCATCTTTTGAAACGAGTACAAAATTGTTGCACATTTCGCGCAACTGAATTTTTGAACACATTTCGACATTTTCAGAACACGTTTAATGTGCTCTAAAGTGATTTAAACAAGTATCAGAAAATATTTTCAAAAATGTTTATTTTATTAATTGAATTGAATCCATACAGTATACCACTCCTTAAATATGCAAGAAACACAATTGAAAAATCATTCGTGTCCATTAGCCGAATAGTATGCAGGCTTGTGGATTAAAGAACGACAAATTCTGAAATTGAACAACCTTACCGAGCCAAGCCGAGGCAACAGCACGCTGTTTTCCACTTGAATTTTCAAGGCATATTATTGATATTTTACATGCATTAAAGTTTACAAGAAACTGGCAGCTGGGTTAGATGGCCGTTAAGTTTTAACTTGGAAATAAAAGTTTGTTCAAGTTTTCGGTGTTGCTAATTCGATAGAGCTTTTTGCATGAGAGTTTGATTTCTCTTAGATTGAAAAAGGTACTGTTTCTAAATTACATGAAAATGGTATCATAACATTTAATGATCAAGGTTAGATCAACTGTTCATAAGAACCGCTGGTCAACTGTTTAATTTACTAACTGGTAAGTTGCAACATATACAAAACGCTCGTAGAGAACTACGGTAAAAGGCAAGAGCTTCGGAAATGGAACAATAGATGGCAGC
The DNA here is from genome assembly GCF_977018435.1 of Lepisma saccharinum. Lineage (NCBI taxonomy): Eukaryota > Metazoa > Arthropoda > Insecta > Zygentoma > Lepismatidae > Lepisma > Lepisma saccharinum. The sequence continues at coordinate 5,930,489 of NC_139248.1, read as the reverse complement.
ACGGGGTTGAACAATCTATATAAATTGTTGGAGGAGAAATATGGATCTTGTAAAGGTGAAGATGAGATAGAAGGATTCAGAATAAATAGAAACAACGTATATAATTAGGTGATAGATGAAGAGGTAAACAGAAGCGTAATGTACTGTATAATAAGAATCAGCCTACAGTTATGTGTTAAGTACATATTAAGAAGTAGTACACAACCAAGTAAATCTAGTTGTTTTATGGTTCTACTTAACTGCGTAGTTAGAGATCGGTTTGTTCGTTGAACTCTCCAACCTAATTATTGTCTATTTTTGTGGAAGCAGGAAAGGTTCATGATCCATTTGCCTTGACTCATCTCACCCAACAGGTTAGTAGGTGGCGGTGCTTGCCCCGAGATGAGGCCTTGCTCGAGAAAAGGTTTATGATCCAAAACTAGTTGTTAGAGCAAATAATAGAATAGAGCAAATAAAAGTAGCTGTCCTCCGGGGCCGCGGTTCATACGCGATTAACAGGAGACAGAACTTCTTCCCTGCATAAGGGATGGTAACAAAGAAGATGGAGGCTTTTGCCTTGCTTTATCTGAGCCCATTGCTTTTGCATCGTTATCTATTTCTTAATACATGCTTTAACACATGACTATAAGCTGGATATTATTAAATTATACATCACAATTCTCTTTCTCTTTTCAACTACTTTTACACATTCATTTAAATTATTTTGCATCTTTCTATCTCATTTGGAATATAATTCTCTAAAGGGATTGAGAAAGGATTCCCCACATAGCAAGAGTTCACAGGAGAAATAACAGCTTTTTCAGACGACATGAACTATTGTTTTCCTGAAAAATCCTGTCACGAAATGTATTTGTTCTACTCGTACGATGATACTTGGATTCCTCCCACGCGACAATGAAATTCAATATGGTACTAAAGAACCCAAATTTATCTGATTGAACATCCCAGAACACCGAATCTAGCAGTCGTAGATATTGTTCAGACCAGACCAGCTTGTCCGTCTTCTGAAAGTGTACAAACTGCTTATCCCTGAAGTCTACAACACTTTAAGTGTCAGTTGGGGATATTTCTGGTTGTTCAAAAGGGAACAAGAGTACCATTAACATGCGCTCCCAAGGAATACGTGTGATTAAGAGCTGTCTACTGTCAGCTAATCTGCCAAGAAAGAAAATGTTTTATTCTCCAGGCTTGTTTTAAAGTTCACTTCATGCACTGAAGAGCGAATTGGGAGTTGACTAAGAGTTTAAAGTGGAATCCGAACCTATGTTCGGTTTCAAACCCAGCACCCTTTCATTACAAGACAACGACGTTGGAATTGTGCCATCTCTGAGCCTAACAATTATTTAGGTCAGCCATATTTCTCGTGACATTTGAGTCTTCTCGTGCCCATAAACCATGCGTGGAGTTAAATTGAAATGGCAATATTCTCCGAGCAATTTAATTTTATATTCTGAGCCAAGTTAATGATGAGCGCCAACAAGGGATTGTGTACAAGACGAGCTTCTAGTGTTGTTTCTGGCGTTACTAAGCATTATTCTGACCTTTGTTCGCCATTTAATGATATCAAATGGCCACGAGAAATATCAAAGTAGCACAAATCCGCTCCTTGGTAAACATTGCTTCACGATTTGCTGGCAAATTACAGAACCAAGACGTAGACAGCTCATTTCAAAATCAATGGATATGTCGACATGTGTTCGTGTCAGCTTCTCATTGGCTCATCTTGAATTCTAGCTATCCAGAATTTGTTGCAGAGAAGCTAACCACGTTGCCTATTCTGATTGGCTGGATTTCATCCTATAGTTATCCAGTAAGGTTTCGTTGAACAGCAAGCTAACGTGAGTAGTTGCTTAGCGGAGATATGAGATTGATTTACTCCAGAACTCCCATTCGAAGAGAACTCTCGAACATTTGAAAGTAACCTGGATTATTCTAAAGATTTCACAGAACGATTTGTTGTTCAAACCATTGCCAGAAGAGGAAGTGTGTGTACTACAGTGTGACATTTTCATGAGATAGAAGGTACCACAACGCAATCCCTCGTGCTAGCTGTTTTGTGATTATATCTGCCCAGTGGTTCAGCTTCAACCTCAGGTATGTAAATTTTAGCCTTGACATAATTATTTTACTTGTTGTTTGAAAAAGATATTAGCCACCCACCATTAAAAATATTTAGGTACTTGTTCTGATTTGATCTAACTTTGGTTATTTTTGTTGGATTTGCACTAATACGAGAAGAAAATTACGGGACGTATAATTGGAGCATTCTCCTCCTTAAAGAACGTACTGTGCAGGCTGGTGAGCAAATTTCTGCAACTGTGATCCATAAAGTGTTGCAGGAGGGAAATTTTCCCTTTCAACTGTGTATGAACAAACTCTAAAATTCTACTTGTTTTCCTATGGGCCCAGACTTACAAGAAACCCTGTATATTGGTTTCTATCCATGGCGAAGTGCTGTTTTCTGTACTCCCCTCTTGTTACAAAATTCTTACACAGTATTAAAGCGCATCCAGGAAATGACGACGCAAGACTTCTTTGGACGCGCCTTCGATAGTTGCACTCTGTCCAGGGAATCTCTGCAGCGAGTGAACGAAAACAAGTGACTCGAGAGGGTTCGATCAGTGAACTTGTGAGCAGGGAGGCTAGTGTACGTACCTACCAGTCCTTTGCAGCAGCACGCGCTGCTTTGCTCTGCCAACTCGTTTTCCTCTCTGCTTTTCCATTATGCGCGACCACAGAGCAGAGTATATTTACCCTCCCCTATCTACAACAGACAGAAAATTAAAATGTGCATCCAAAAACCTTCTCTCAACTCTGGCTTCGCACTGAGTTTTTATTATTGATATGTACATGTACAAAATAAATTATGCAGGAAGATACATTATTCATAAAAAGGTGGAAGATAAAATTAATGATATTAAACTTTACCTCTACGCCATGATGAAGGTAGGATTCTGTGTTGGAAGCATGGTTGTTAAAGGTCAAGGAAATTTAAATAAATTCTATTCCTGTGCAGGAGAGAAAATCAGCAAGCGTAAATGGGTTGTGGACCGTAGAGAATCTTTTTAACTGTAAAGTATTTCAAATCGGTCCAGGAACCTTTCCTTCCGATGAATTTAAATACGGTCCAGGAACCTTTTTTCAATGAAACAATACTCAAGGTGGGCCGAACTTAAATTCTGAGAGAAAAACAAAATCCATCCTGTTGCGGAACCCAATGCAACACACTAGAATTTATGGGTTGCTGGGCATTTAAGAACTCTGGTTGGAAGGCTCCATGACCTCAAATATTTGCTGCATGAACTACTTTGTATTTTTTATCTTCCAAAACATATTTTCTTAAAAAAATATAGGTTACCTACAAAAATCGCCATGTAAAAATATTATTTTTGGAACTGTTAAAATGTAGCAAACGATTCATGTTTGAATTTTAGCAGGGGAGCGGGTGTCCAGTCCAGTCATTCATAGATTTCTGCTGATACAAAAACTGATTATTCTATGAAACTTATTTCGGCGTTCAACTTCATATATTTTCCTAGAACATTTTTAATTTTCCTGAGATCAAAGCCATACGGGAACAACGTTTAAAAGAGTTCAGAGCTCTCAAATGTGAGGTATCCCCGATTCTATCGCAGGCGAAGATAGAAAATTGTTGGTGTCCCGGGAGCCTTGAGTGTTAGATCGCTCGCGGTGCGAAGCGTTCCACGGACCATAATGCAAAGCCACTTGCAAAGACTTATACCTCAAGATAATGTTGCTTTGGTGGTCATCGATAACAATCACATCCATCCATCGCTGCCTACGCTTACATGGATTCCAAATAAACTCCTTTGCTCTCTAACCGATTCCCAGAAATCACAAATGACCCAGGAGGAAGCTTCCAGCTCTATCAATACAAAATTCTGGGTGAGCATCTGTTATTGTTATTGTATTGTATTCATTATCTGCAACCTGGGTATGTTTTCCGGCTCCTGCAACCTCCAGACTGTTTCCATTAATCTTTAATAAAGGGTGATTCAAAAAGGACTTTACAACTTTGAAAGCATACAGAAATGTATTCAAATAACTTACAGAGTCGGTTGAGGTGCCATTGCATAGCATTGCACTGCACATCAAGTTTGTCATACAACATTCATGTTGTGTCGGTCTGGCTACCATTTGTAATGTGGCATACATCCCACCTGAAGTCGACTTTATTCCAGATTTTCATCAGTAAGTCAGGCGTCACTTCTGCAGCGGCGGCGGTAATTCGAAGTCTCAGCTCAAAAAGATCAGCAGGTAAAGGTGGTATAAAAACCCGATCTTTAATGAAACCCCACAAGAAAAATCTAGCGTAGTCAAATCTGGGGAGCGAGGGGGCATGCAATTGGGCCTGCACGACCAATCCGCCGACCTGGGAATCGGGTATCAAGAAAATCTCAGACTGCTACGTGGTAGTGAGGTGGTTCCCCATCTTGCTGACAGTCAAGGTGTCCATCTTGGTCATACTCGTCGAACTGAGGAATTAGAAAATTTTATAGTATATTAGGCAAAAAAGAATTGTACGGCCCTTTCTTCTTCCAGGACGCAACCATAAATGGTATCGTGTATCTGAGGACACAAAAAACATTGTCCTTTGGTCTATCACAAATATTCTGCAAAGCTTCATGGCTATTTTCACTACCCCATATTCGGCAGTTATGAGTGTTCACCTGTACTGATGTGAAACGTTGACAGTAGTGTAATTGGGCCGGTTCAAAATAACACTTTGTAGGTATCCTCTTTTTTTATCAACTGAATATCAGTTTTTGACATATTTTGACAATTTTTTGTCAATGTTTTAGCGTTTAGCGATGTTTTAGTACCATTTTCAATGCACAACTTTTTTTTCTCACCTCACACTTGGTAGGTATATCACGATCTTACGTGATATAACTTAACCTATCCTTTTTTCTTACTTATTGTTTCAAAATAATACATTGTAGGTATTTTTTTTATCAATTGAATATCAGTTTTAGACATATTTTGACAATTTTTTGTCGATGTTTTAGCGTTTAGCGATGTTTTAGTACAATTTTCAATTTTTCCCACTTCATACTTGTAGGTATATCACGATCTTACGTGACCTATTTTTTTTTTTTTACGATTTTTTTTTCAGTGATATAACTTAACCTATTATTTTTTTATTTGAGTACCGAACTAACTTACATTGGACTTCGCGTTTGTTTTAATATTTCAGTATTTTAAAGTTTTTTCACATATTTTTTATATAACCTAAAAAAATGTGTTGATTTTTTTTAGTATGTGGCAATTTTTTAACGAATTTTTTAAAACTGTTCCGTTACCTTCTCGTTCTTCACGTCGTACGCGAAGGACTTCTCGGCGACCAGGATGACGCTGCACACGGTATCCTCGGGCAATGGACTGTTGAACTCGCAAACGATATTGATGTTGGTTCGATTGTTGATAGGGGTAAAAAGACAGTTCTACGCCAGAAAATGATGCGTTTTTTACAACCTTAACGGAAAATATCGTAAAGGCAAACGCGAAAGTGATAAGATAACTCTGTTTCCGGTCGCCATTTTGGATTTCCGAACATAGATTCTATTCATACTTTTTCTCACGTATAGGCGTACATGATGAATCCGCAAACAGATTTTTTCTAAGTCTTACCGTTTCCAAGATAACCCCACTTCCGGTTGCCATTTTGGATTTCCGAACATAGATTCTATTCACACTTTTTCTCACGTATAGGTGTACATGATGAATCCGCAAACAGATTTTTTCTGAGTCTTACCGTTTCCAAGATAACCCCACTTCCGGTCGCCATTTTAGATTTCCGAGCATAGGTTCTATTCACACTTTTTCTCACGTATAGGCGTACATGATGAATCCGCAAACAGATTCTTGCTAAGTCTTACCGTTTCCAAGATAACCCCACTTCCGGTCGCCATTTTGGATTTCCGAACATAGGTTCTATTCATACTTTTTCTCACGTATAGGCGTACATGATGAATCCGCAAACAGATTTTTCCTAAGTCTTACCGTTTCCAAGATAACCCCACTTCCGGTCGCTATTTTGGATTTCCGAGCATAAGTTAGTAGGTCACAAATATGCCTTTGACCGCAACCCTGATTTTTCGACCCCTCAGAAAATCGCATCGAAACCTCAAAAACTCACTTTCTCTCCACGTTCCGCGCCTCATTTATTGCGCTGACGATGTTTCACGGCGCAGAAAAGTCGTGATGAGTAAATTCACTTTCTCATCCTTGAAGGATGAATGCACCTTATCGTAATTTTTTTCTAAGTCCCGGCCAAATGTTTATATATCGCGAGCTTTGTAAACCTCTCGCGAACGATGTGATATTTCTGCCACACACACACATATGCGCGCGCCTCTCATTATTTCCGTATTGTGACGCAAGCAAACAAACAAAATAATAATTGTTTTTTTTTTTTAGGATTCCTGGCCCCTATAACCTCGCCAGGGTGCGTGGTGCCCAACCAAAAAAAGTAAAAGGTTCTAACGGCTGCGGTTAGATAACCACATACCTCTGTAGAGTTTCACGTGTTTTTTTTCTCAAAGGTCCTATGGGATACCTCTGTTTGTCAAAAATTCGAGATATTTGCAATTTAACGCAGGACTTGGAAAATTTTCGGAAAATTTTTGGTTCCATGACGACCTATGTTTATTTTGGTATGGGAGGACAGAGGACACCGAGACTCGACCGACGCACTAAACCCGACCTTTCTACGACTATTCGTTCAAAAGTTACGAGTGATCAAAGTTTTGGGAGGTGGGCTAACTTCTTACCCCTTGGCCCCAGGACCACCAAAACTTGGTACACGTATTCTCCACCTCCAAAATCGACAGGGGGTAGCTTCGCTACCGGGATGGGGGTGTTTTTCGATATATTTTTTCGATAACTCTTACCATTTTCGAGATATTTGCAATTTAAGATTTTTTAACACAGGACTTGGAAAATTTTCGGAACATTTTTTTTTTTGGTTCCATGACAACCTACGCCAATTTTGTTATGAGAGGACAGAGGACACCGAGACGATGCTAACGCAAGAAATCCCAGCTCTCTATGATCATTTTTTCGAAAGTTACGAGTGATCAAAAACATTTTTGGCAATTGGCCCACCCTTGACCTCCAAGAACCTCCGAAAACTTGGTACACGTACTCTGCATCACCAAACTCGACAAGAGGGTCAACGGGAAGGATATTCGCGCTATCTCTTACTGTTTTCGAGACATTTTGCAATTTAACGCTGGACTTAGAAAATTTTCGATTGATGAAAAAAAATTTGGTTCCATGACGACCTATGTTTATTTTGGTATGGGAGGACAGAGGACACCGAGACTCGACCAACGAACTAAACCCGACCTCTCTATGACTATTCGTTCAAAAGTTACGAGTGATCAAAAGTTTTGGGAGGGGGTGGGCTAACTTCTTACCCCTTGACCCCAGGACCACCAAAACTTGGTATACGTATTCTACACCTCCAAAATCGACAGGGGGCATCTAACGATGCCGTTTTTCGATATATTTTTTCGATAACTCTTACTATTTTCGAGATATTTGCAATTTTAAGATTTTTTTTAATGCTGTGGACTTAGAAAATTTTCGATTGATGAAAAAAAATTGCTTCCATGACGACCTATGTTTATTTTGGTATGGGAGGACAGAGGACACCGAGACTCGACCGACACACTAAACCCGACAGGTGGGATGCTTCGTTTTTGGCGCAGCCCTTTGACCTATTTTTGAAATGACTTACGACATTTTCCTACAAGGCTGTCTCCCCTTACAATGTTTTCCTGTAAGGCAGAGATCGTCTGTCAATGGGCCCTCAGTGTAATCTACTACGACCTAATACTAACTTTCTTTTTACGTTTCATTGCAGTGACGAACTAAAAGAGCGGAAAAAAAAAGGCTCTGAAAGGTGAGTGTCAAAAAACGTACTTTCAAGTATGCATGCTCCGGTAATGTAACTTTCTAAAAACATGTGCCGTCCATGTTTCTATATCGTGAGGTGTTTCTGCGATGATGGCCTTTATATGCGGCTGTGAATGAAGTTCTACTCTTAGAAGCAATAATGCTGTAACGCGGAAGAAAGGATATAGGATTCTTGCAGTGATATGGCTGCATCAAAACAACTGCTTTTTTTATTCACCAGTTCCATCTGTTTCTGCGGTGATGTCATCCAACAACAGCTCTTAATAATGGTCGCGGATTGCTGTATCCAGATTGTCGTTGCATCTGCGGAAATATATAGATACTCAATCTCTCGTAAACATTCTGTACAACTAAATTACGTTCAATTCGTCCTCTTCATTTCTCAAAATTAAATTTCTGTATGCATCTCGTAAGGAAATGTGAGTCCATATAAAATGTTCAATTCGATCCATCCATCTAATTGGTAAATAACCTCTGGATATTTATTTTTTCCTCTATTCCTTGGAGAATGGATTCCCAGGACCAGTTTCAAAACGACGTGCTACATGCTCAAAGTATTGTAAAATCTGATGACAGCAAACTGTCTAGAACCTTTCTTGAATACACAATTCATTTCAAATCGTTCGTCAGTATTTTCAAACGTCTAATAGATTCGTAGCATTCGCAACCAGCACCATCTTTCGAAGGCACCGATTTTTTGGTCTGACGCCTTTATTGTCCATGATTCAACACCGTGCATGAGAGAGGGCATCCCCGATTGCCTTGTAATCAAGGGGTCCTGGGTTCGATACCCGGTGGAGGCACTTAGTTGTTCGGATCCTACTTTAAATTGTAGTCCCGATTAGCCTTTCTGTACCAGTCGACCTCGTGACGTAGTGGTTAGCACCAATTAATTGATTTCGTTTATTTTACTTTTTTTCCGCCACTTTTGGCTAAACGCGAAGATGAGTATGTGATGATGATGAAATTAATGAAGGGACACAACAAATAACACCCATGCCCAGGCCAGGATTTGAACCTGGGACCCCTGCCTCAACGCTGTTGATTTCCGGTTCAGTGGTTAGCACATGATAACTTATTTGAACCAGTTTAAAAATTCAAATACTTAGGAGTAATATTAACAAATGAAAATTATATTAAAGAGGATATAAAATAAAAAAGTAGGCTTAAAATTTAGGAAATGTATGTTACTTCTCTCTAAGAAACTTATAGTTAAAATATACAAAACAGTAATTTTGCCTGTTGTATTATTATATGGATGTGAAACTTGGTCCGTCATATTGAAAGAGGAACATAAATTGAGAGTATTTGAAAATAAGATTGTTAGGAAAATATTTGGATCTAAAAGGGGTGAGAAGATAGGTGAGTGGAGAAGGTTACATAATTTAGAACTACATAAATTTATATTCATGTCCAGATATTACTAGATTAATTAAATCAAGAAGACTTAGGTGGACAGGCCATGTGTGGCACGAATGGGAGAGGAAAAAAAAATGAGTTTACAGGATTCTTGTTGGGAGACCTGATGGTAAGAGACCTGTAAGAAAACTAAAACGAAGATGGAAGGACAAATATTTGGGATGGACATAACGGAAAAATTTGGTAGGGATGAAAAACAAAGAGTATATAGATCTTTCTCAAGATAGGGACAGATGGAAGGCCTGTGTTGATGCAGCCATGAACCTTTTTTGGGTTTGAGAAGGCTAGAGAGTTAGTTAGTTAGTTATGAAAGCACATGTCACTATATATAAAAAAAATACAATCCCTGGCAAAAAAATGAATTTTGAAAAAATGAAATTTATTTCCATATAATGAACTTCAACCTATACAATTGTACATTTTTTTTTTAATTTTGCAGGATTTAAATGAAATGGACGCAAAGAAGAATTGGGAACACGTACGTAATGCAATAGAATCAGCAGTTAAATAAAGTATAAATCAAGAAAAAGTAAGCCATTGTTCGCATAACCTAATAGAAATAGATTGATTGATTTAAGTCCACTTTATGCACAGTAAGGCTAATCGGGCCTGGACCTGCAGTTTTTAAAGTGGGATCCCAACCACTACATGCCTCCACCAGGAATCGAACCCGGGATACCTTCGACGACGCTACTACTGCGCCATCTGAGAGGCACTAATAGAAAATAGACTTAGGTGATTAAAGAACAGCATGTTTAGAAGATTACTTGAAAAGTAAAATTAACGAAATTGAAATAAAAGTAGTAGAGGTGCAAATGAATTGAGAAAGGGGTGGCAACCCAAAGTAAACTTGATATAAAATGGCTGACTATTTTAAATGGATGGAAGAACTACTTTAATGATGTTTAAAAAAGTTCATGTAGGAGATAAATCAGAAATAAATTAAGTACGCACAGCAGAATCTAACTTGATTGAAGTCAAAGATGCCAAAGAGATAAATTAGTCGAGAAGAAACTCGTTAATATGTCTGACAAATGTACAATTCATGATGGATTAAAAAAAAAAAGAAGATGCATTATCTCCATTGCTCTTTTTGTTTTAATTTTTTTGCCTTAGAATATGCTTTTTAGAAAGCTAAAAGAAACTAACGAAGTAGTTTTAGCATATGCAGATGATGTAGACTTACTGGGGAATGATGTAAATACAAATTAAGAATAATGCTAAAATATTTTTTTCAAAGCAGCTAAAGAGAGATAGGTTTCAGAAGTTAGCAATGTGAAATCTAAAGATATGTGCTTACAGGCCGAAACCAAGTGATAACAACTTGTTTGAACCAGTTTTTCCAAATCCAAATACTTGCGAGTAATACTAACAAATGAAAATGATATTAAAGAGGAAATGAAAAAGAAGGCTTAATTCGTGTTACTTTTCTCTGTCTCCTCGTTTCATATCTAAGGAACTAAAAAAAAATAAAAAATATATAAACAGATCTTGCTCAGGATAAGGACAAATCGAACTGCAAGCATGAACTTTCGGGTTCAAGAAAGGTAGAGAATTAATTAATTAGTTAATATTCAATGTAATATGGTTTCACGTATTAAACAAAAAACAAAGTTAGTAATATGATATTCATATTGACAAGGGAATTCTTACAATTTCATTCCCCTCGTAAATTTTGCCAATAGCATTTTCATCATCCTGTGTTATTTCAAATCTTCAATTATGCAACGCAAAAAGAAGAAGAATTTCCATGACGTGATAACATGAATTTTGTACGTTGAGAGAAAAATGGAAACGAAGAGCTGTGAAAAAAAAGCTTGACTGACGAGCGGGAAACATAATAGAAATCAAGGAAGGAAAGTATGAACAGAGGAAAGGGGATATTCAAAGGAAGGTGGCTCTTCCATGATAATTTTTTCTTTCTCAATCCGAACAAATTCATAAACATTATCATCATTGAATGTTGTTGTTGTTGTTGAGTTTTGTGTTTTAAGTCCACTTTATGCACAGTATGGCTAATCGAGCCTGGACCTACAGTTTAAAGTGGGATCCGAACCACTTGTGCCTCCACCGGGTATCGAACCCTAGACCCCTTGATTACAAGGCAACGACGCTACCACTGCGCCATGGAGAAGGCCCCATCATTGAATGGTTGGTTACGTTGTCCCTCCGAACGAAAGACGGAATGCATACAAGCCTGTGCCTCCTAAGTTCATCGTGGCTTGCGAAATGAAAACTTCCGATGATTTCTTATTTTTTTAGAACATGTTTCGCTAGGGAGGTCAAAATTACAAGTTCCGTAATTAGAATAACTTGTTGATTTCATTACGAACGAAGAAGGAATGCATGGCACTTAAAATGCTGTAGTATTATTACATCAGATCATCTTGTATGCATTCCGTCTTTCGTTCGGAGGGACAACGTAACCAACCATTCAATGATGGGGCCTTCTCCATGGCGCAGTGGTAGCGTCGTTGCCTTGTAATCAAGGGGTCTAGGGTTCGATACCCGGTGGAGGCACAAGTGGTTCGGATCCCACTTTAAACTGTAGGTCCAGGCTCGATTAGCCATACTGTGCATAAAGTGGACTTAAAACACAAAACTCAACAACAACAACAACATTCAATGATGATAATGTTTATGAATTTGTTCGGATTGAGAAAGAAAAAATTATCATGGAAGAGCCACCTTCCTTTGAATATCCCCTTTCCTCTGTTCATACTTTCCTTCCTTGATTTCTATTATATTTCCCGCTCGTCAGTCAAGCTTTTTTTTTTCACAGCTCTTCGTTTCCATTTTTCTCTCAACGTACAAAATTCATGTTATCACGTCATGGAAATTCTTCTTCTTTTTGCGTTGCATAATTGAAGATTTGAAATAACACAGGATGATGAAAATGCTATTGGCAAAATTTACGAGGGGAATGAAATTGTAAGAATTCCCTTGTCAATATGAATATCATATTACTAACTTTGTTTTTTTGTTTAATACGTGAAACCATATTACATTGAATATTAACTAATTAATTAATTCTCTACCTTTCTTGAACCCGAAAGTTCATGCTTGCAGTTCGATTTGTCCTTATCCTCAGCAAGATCTGTTTATATATTTTTTATTTTTTTTTAGTTCCTTAGATATGAAACGAGGAGACAGAGAAAAGTAACACGAATTAAGCCTTCTTTTTTCATTTCCTCTTTAATATCATTTTCATTTGTTAGTATTACTCGCAAGTATTTGGATTTGGAAAAACTGGTTCAAACAAGTTGTTATCACTTGGTTTCGGCCTGTAAGCACATATCTTTAGATTTCACATTGCTAACTTCTGAAACCTATCTCTCTTTAGCTGCTTTGAAAAAAATATTTTAGCATTATTCTTAATTTGTATTTACATCATTCCCCAGTAAGTCTACATCATCTGCATATGCTAAAACTACTTCGTTAGTTTCTTTTAGCTTTCTAAAAAGCATATTCTAAGGCAAAAAAATTAAAACAAAAAGAGCAATGGAGATAATGCATCTTCTTTTTTTTTTTAATCCATCATGAATTGTACATTTGTCAGACATATTAACGAGTTTCTTCTCGACTAATTTATCTCTTTGGCATCTTTGACTTCAATCAAGTTAGATTCTGCTGTGCGTACTTAATTTATTTCTGATTTATCTCCTACATGAACTTTTTTAAACATCATTAAAGTAGTTCTTCCATCCATTTAAAATAGTCAGCCATTTTATATCAAGTTTACTTTGGGTTGCCACCCCTTTCTCAATTCATTTGCACCTCTACTACTTTTATTTCAATTTCGTTAATTTTACTTTTCAAGTAATCTTCTAAACATGCTGTTCTTTAATCACCTAAGTCTATTTTCTATTAGTGCCTCTCAGATGGCGCAGTAGTAGCGTCGTCGAAGGTATCCCGGGTTCGATTCCTGGTGGAGGCATGTAGTGGTTGGGATCCCACTTTAAAAACTGCAGGTCCAGGCCCGATTAGCCTTACTGTGCATAAAGTGGACTTAAATCAATCAATCTATTTCTATTAGGTTATGCGAACAATGGCTTACTTTTTCTTGATTTATACTTTATTTAACTGCTGATTCTATTGCATTACGTACGTGTTCCCAATTCTTCTTTGCGTCCATTTCATTTAAATCCTGCAAAATTAAAAAAAAAATGTACAATTGTATAGGTTGAAGTTCATTATATGGAAATAAATTTCATTTTTTCAAAATTCATTTTTTTGCCAGGGATTGTATTTTTTTTATATATAGTGACATGTGCTTTCATAACTAACTAACTAACTCTCTAGCCTTCTCAAACCCAAAAAAGGTTCATGGCTGCATCAACACAGGCCTTCCATCTGTCCCTATCTTGAGAAAGATCTATATACTCTTTGTTTTTCATCCCTACCAAATTTTTCCGTTATGTCCATCCCAAATATTTGTCCTTCCATCTTCGTTTTAGTTTTCTTACAGGTCTCTTACCATCAGGTCTCCCAACAAGAATCCTGTAAACTCATTTTTTTTTCCTCTCCCATTCGTGCCACACATGGCCTGTCCACCTAAGTCTTCTTGATTTAATTAATCTAGTAATATCTGGACATGAATATAAATTTATGTAGTTCTAAATTATGTAACCTTCTCCACTCACCTATCTTCTCACCCCTTTTAGATCCAAATATTTTCCTAACAATCTTATTTTCAAATACTCTCAATTTATGTTCCTCTTTCAATATGACGGACCAAGTTTCACATCCATATAATAATACAACAGGCAAAATTACTGTTTTGTATATTTTAACTATAAGTTTCTTAGAGAGAAGTAACATACATTTCCTAAATTTTAAGCCTACTTTTTTATTTTATATCCTCTTTAATATAATTTTCATTTGTTAATATTACTCCTAAGTATTTGAATTTTTAAACTGGTTCAAATAAGTTATCATGTGCTAACCACTGAACCGGAAATCAACAGCGTTGAGGCAGGGGTCCCAGGTTCAAATCCTGGCCTGGGCATGGGTGTTATTTGTTGTGTCCCTTCATTAATTTCATCATCATCACATACTCATCTTCGCGTTTAGCCAAAAGTGGCGGAAAAAAAGTAAAATAAACGAAATCAATTAATTGGTGCTAACCACTACGTCACGAGGTCGACTGGTACAGAAAGGCTAATCGGGACTACAATTTAAAGTAGGATCCGAACAACTAAGTGCCTCCACCGGGTATCGAACCCAGGACCCCTTGATTACAAGGCAATCGGGGATGCCCTCTCTCATGCACGGTGTTGAATCATGGACAATAAAGGCGTCAGACCAAAAAATCGGTGCCTTCGAAAGATGGTGCTGGTTGCGAATGCTACGAATCTATTAGACGTTTGAAAATACTGACGAACGATTTGAAATGAATTGTGTATTCAAGAAAGGTTCTAGACAGTTTGCTGTCATCAGATTTTACAATACTTTGAGCATGTAGCACGTCGTTTTGAAACTGGTCCTGGGAATCCATTCTCCAAGGAATAGAGGAAAAAATAAATATCCAGAGGTTATTTACCAATTAGATGGATGGATCGAATTGAACATTTTATATGGACTCACATTTCCTTACGAGATGCATACAGAAATTTAATTTTGAGAAATGAAGAGGACGAATTGAACGTAATTTAGTTGTACAGAATGTTTACGAGAGATTGAGTATCTATATATTTCCGCAGATGCAACGACAATCTGGATACAGCAATCCGCGACCATTATTAAGAGCTGTTGTTGGATGACATCACCGCAGAAACAGATGGAACTGGTGAATAAAAAAAGCAGTTGTTTTGATGCAGCCATATCACTGCAAGAATCCTATATCCTTTCTTCCGCGTTACAGCATTATTGCTTCTAAGAGTAGAACTTCATTCACAGCCGCATATAAAGGCCATCATCGCAGAAACACCTCACGATATAGAAACATGGACGGCACATGTTTTTAGAAAGTTACGTTACCGGAGCATGCATACTTGAAAGTACGTTTTTTGACACTCACCTTTCAGAGCCTTTTTTTTTCCGCTCTTTTAGTTCGTCACTGCAATGAAACGTAAAAAGAAAGTTAGTATTAGGTCGTAGTAGATTACACTGAGGGCCCATTGACAGACGATCTCTGCCTTACAGGAAAACATTGTAAGGGGAGACAGCCTTGTAGGAAAATGTCGTAAGTCATTTCAAAAATAGGTCAAAGGGCTGCGCCAAAAACGAAGCATCCCACCTGTCGGGTTTAGTGTGTCGGTCGAGTCTCGGTGTCCTCTGTCCTCCCATACCAAAATAAACATAGGTCGTCATGGAAGCAATTTTTTTTCATCAATCGAAAATTTTCTAAGTCCACAGCATTAAAAAAAATCTTAAAATTGCAAATATCTCGAAAATAGTAAGAGTTATCGAAAAAATATATCGAAAAACGGCATCGTTAGATGCCCCCTGTCGATTTTGGAGGTGTAGAATACGTATACCAAGTTTTGGTGGTCCTGGGGTCAAGGGGTAAGAAGTTAGCCCACCCCCTCCCAAAACTTTTGATCACTCGTAACTTTTGAACGAATAGTCATAGAGAGGTCGGGTTTAGTTCGTTGGTCGAGTCTCGGTGTCCTCTGTCCTCCCATACCAAAATAAACATAGGTCGTCATGGAACCAAATTTTTTTTCATCAATCGAAAATTTTCTAAGTCCAGCGTTAAATTGCAAAATGTCTCGAAAACAGTAAGAGATAGCGCGAATATCCTTCCCGTTGACCCTCTTGTCGAGTTTGGTGATGCAGAGTACGTGTACCAAGTTTTCGGAGGTTCTTGGAGGTCAAGGGTGGGCCAATTGCCAAAAATGTTTTTGATCACTCGTAACTTTCGAAAAAATGATCATAGAGAGCTGGGATTTCTTGCGTTAGCATCGTCTCGGTGTCCTCTGTCCTCTCATAACAAAATTGGCGTAGGTTGTCATGGAACCAAAAAAAAAAATGTTCCGAAAATTTTCCAAGTCCTGTGTTAAAAAATCTTAAATTGCAAATATCTCGAAAATGGTAAGAGTTATCGAAAAAATATATCGAAAAACACCCCCATCCCGGTAGCGAAGCTACCCCCTGTCGATTTTGGAGGTGGAGAATACGTGTACCAAGTTTTGGTGGTCCTGGGGCCAAGGGGTAAGAAGTTAGCCCACCTCCCAAAACTTTGATCACTCGTAACTTTTGAACGAATAGTCGTAGAAAGGTCGGGTTTAGTGCGTCGGTCGAGTCTCGGTGTCCTCTGTCCTCCCATACCAAAATAAACATAGGTCGTCATGGAACCAAAAATTTTCCGAAAATTTTCCAAGTCCTGCGTTAAATTGCAAATATCTCGAATTTTTGACAAACAGAGGTATCCCATAGGACCTTTGAGAAAAAAAACACGTGAAACTCTACAGAGGTATGTGGTTATCTAACCGCAGCCGTTAGAACCTTTTACTTTTTTTGGTTGGGCACCACGCACCCTGGCGAGGTTATAGGGGCCAGGAATCCTAAAAAAAAAAAAAACAATTATTATTTTGTTTGTTTGCTTGCGTCACAATACGGAAATAATGAGAGGCGCGCGCATATGTGTGTGTGTGGCAGAAATATCACATCGTTCGCGAGAGGTTTACAAAGCTCGCGATATATAAACATTTGGCCGGGACTTAGAAAAAAATTACGATAAGGTGCATTCATCCTTCAAGGATGAGAAAGTGAATTTACTCATCACGGCTTTTCTGCGCCGTGAAACATCGTCAGCGCAATAAATGAGGCGCGGAACGTGGAGAGAAAGTGAGTTTTTGAGGTTTCGATGCGATTTTCTGAGGGGTCGAAAAATCAGGGTTGCGGTCAAAGGCATATTTGTGACCTACTAACTTATGCTCGGAAATCCAAAATAGCGACCGGAAGTGGGGTTATCTTGGAAACGGTAAGACTTAGGAAAAATCTGTTTGCGGATTCATCATGTATGCCTATACGTGAGAAAAAGTATGAATAGAACCTATGTTCGGAAATCCAAAATGGCGACCGGAAGTGGGGTTATTTTGGAAACGGTAAGACTTAGCAAGAATCTGTTTGCGGATTCATCATGTACGCCTATACGTGAGAAAAAGTGTGAATAGAACCTATGCTCGGAAATCTAAAATGGCGACCGGAAGTGGGGTTATCTTGGAAACGGTAAGACTTAGAAAAAATCTGTTTGCGGATTCATCATGTACACCTATACGTGAGAAAAAGTGTGAATAGAATCTATGTTCGGAAATCCAAAATGGCAACCGGAAGTGGGGTTATCTTGGAAACGGTAAGACTTAGAAAAAATCTGTTTGCGGATTCATCATGTACGCCTATACGTGAGAAAAAGTGTGAATAGAATCTATGTTCGGAAATCCAAAATGGCGACCGGAAACAGAGTTATCTTATCACTTTCGCGTTTGCCTTTACGATATTTTCCGTTAAGGTTGCAAAAAACGCATCATTTTCTGGCGTAGAACTGTCTTTTTACCCCTATCAACAATCGAACCAACATCAATATCGTTTGCGAGTTCAACAGTCCATTGCCCGAGGATACCGTGTGCAGCGTCATCCTGGTCGCCGAGAAGTCCTTCGCGTACGACGTGAAGAACGAGAAGGTAACGGAACAGTTTTAAAAAATTCGTTAAAAAATTGCCACATACTAAAAAAAATCAACACATTTTTTTAGGTTATATAAAAAATATGTGAAAAAACTTTAAAATACTGAAATATTAAAACAAACGCGAAGTCCAATGTAAGTTAGTTCGGTACGCAAATAAAAAAATAATAGGTTAAGTTATATCACTGAAAAAAAAAATCGTAAGAAAAAAAAATAGGTCACGTAAGATCGTGATATACCTACAAGTATGAAGTGGGAAAAATTGAAAATTGTACTAAAACATCGCTAAACGCTAAAACATCGACAAAAAATTGTCAAAATATGTCTAAAACTGATATTCAATTGATAAAAAAAATACCTACAATGTATTATTTTGAAACAATAAGTAAGAAAAAAGGATAGGTTAAGTCATATCACGTAAGATCGTGATATACCTACCAAGTGTGAGGTGAGAAAAAAAAGTTGTGCATTGAAAATGGTACTAAAACATCGCTAAACGCTAAAACATTGACAAAAGATTGTCAAAATATGTCAAAAACTGATATTCAGTTGATAAAAAAAGAGGATACCTACAAAGTGTTATTTTGAACCGGCCCAATTACACTACTGTTGACTCATCGCTAAAAATGATATTGTCTGGTTGTCTGCAAATCTATCCAATATTTTCACACAAAATTCCTGGCGAGCTACTTTATCTGCATCCGTAATGTGTTGGACCATTGTTAGTTTTTTATGGCTTCAAGTGACTTCGTTTACGTAATACGTGCCAAACAGTCGGTTGTGGAATGCCAGTCTCACGTGATTCACTTCGGGTTGACTTCGTAGGACTCCGGGCGAAGCGTTGCCTGAGTTGTTCACAGCAGCTTCAGGAATTTGAGAACGTCCTGGTGATTTCTCATGTCGTACAGAACAACCAGTCTCAACGAAGGTTTGGTGCCAAGAGTAAATTGTAGGCATACTAGGAGGCGCCGTACGAAACTTACGTTGCACTGCAGTTGCACCGAACGAGTAAAAGTAGCCATTTTCAAGAACAACTACTGGTGGGCGAGTTCGGTACTAATGGACTACGTGAGTCAAAACTTGATGTATCTTGCATTGAAATGGCACCTCAACGGACTCTGTAAGTTATCCGAATAAATTTTATATGGTTTCAAAGTTGTAAAGTCCTGTGTATTAAAATCTCTTCGAAAGATATCTTGATACCATTACGATGTTGTGAAATTTAAAATTACTTTGATCTTTATATATTTTGATTTTGATTTTTCAGGTGATTGATTGCAAATGAAGATGAAGAAATTGCTGGTCGCGTTGACGTTCCTGTGGTTCATGACCAATTCGTTCTGTGTCATAATATCACCAGTATCGAAGACAGAAGCTCGCGAAAATACTGTTCACCTTGTAGAAGAGATTTTAAAGAAATATTTCCACACTGCTCGAACAGTAGTTGTTTATTATGACGAAGAATCATCAGTGTTTGCAGATCTCATTAACAAGGAATATTCAGGACCATTAACTATAATTAAACCTATGAAGTTAAGAAACTGGTGGGAAGGTTGGGACAATAAATGGTTTGAGGAGAGGATAGAAATCAGATACCTGTTTCTTATCAAAAATATATCCACTATAATGCATCCCTTCAAATATCACTGGCATTTTAAGATATGGAGACGGAATGCAAAACACTTCATCCTTCTTACTGGAAACAATACACTAGAATCTATTAACGGCTTAATCTTGGGAGCGCAGAGGAATCTAATGTTGAATATTGTAATTGCTTCTCCACCAGAAGAGAAGGAAGCTGGTGAAAATGACTCTCTTGTCTTGTACTCCTACTTCCCTTTCACAGACTCCCACTGCAGAACGGCTGAGGGAGCAGAAGTCCTGGATGTCTGGAGTAATGGGAGATTTCTTACAGGAAGTGATTTGTATCCAGCCAAGGTGAAGAACATGCACAAGTGCCCTATTAGGCTGAAAGCAAATTCTTTTCCGTTGTACCTTACACAGGATAACACTTCTAAAAGCAATGGCAGGTATTCAGGTTTATATGGTGGCTTCATTACATCTGCGATGGAAAAAATGAACTTCACCTTCCAAACAACCAACAGATATGACAAAACCTATTCATTGGGAACTGTGTTCCCAAATCGAACTGTCACAGGAGACTATGCAGATTTGGAGAATGGAGTGATCGATGGAATCATAAAGTTCAAGGGAAGTTCTTATTATGGCAACGTGGGGTGTGAAGAGTTGCAGATTCAACAGTTCTTAGAATTTAATTGGGTTGTTCCAAAGCCTCGACTCTATTCTCAATGGATGAGTCTGTACTTTCCATTCCAATCACCTCTGTGGACCCTCACGCTTCTGGCTTCATTGAGTCTCTTCATCTGGATGAGAGCGGCCGTTTCTCTGTTGCGTCGGTGGGGAAGGATCACATATCGGTTCCCTTCGCTTTCAGGTCTCTCTGCATTCATATTTGGATCTGTTCACAATCCTCCCCCTCCTGTACTTACAGTCAGATCTACCTTTGTATTGTGGATATTTTCAACAACGATACTCTCTACTCTTTACCAGTCTGCATTGTTTGGTTTCATTACAAGTCCTAAACTTACGCCTGAAATAAACTCCATAGAAGATATTCTGAATATGGGGTTATCTGTTGGAGGAGATTACGAAGCTAGAATAACTATAGGACTGCTTAATGAGTCGATATACAGGGAGATCTATGCAAACTGGGTCTTAGAGAATGACAATTTGAAAAACTACAAGAGAGTTGTGAATGAAGGGGACTTCGTATTTCTTACTTCTAACTTGTTTCCCGACGTATGGGCATATGGTTATCTGTTGTTCGATTCCTACGGGCAACCATTATTCCACATAGCATCTAGCAGATTGAATACCCTCCCTCTGGTGTTTCTGTTGCAGAGAAGCTCTCCCTTTCGGGACAACCTTCAGCGCATAATCACCTCCTGCGTTGAAGCGGGTCTACCTCCAAAGTGGAAGAAGGACGCTGTTGAAAGGATGATTCTTGATGCTCTGAAACGAAAGAAGTTCCAGGAGAAGCCAGAAGTCATTGTGATTCCTCTGGAGAATCTAATGGGAGCCTTCGCCCTACTTATATTGGGTCTTACTATCAGCACAGCAGTGTTTGTAGTGGAATGCACACACACGCGTTTCAGCAAATGGGGGAATTCGTGTTGGTTGTATTTAAGATCAAGAAAATGTAAACGAAATCATCACTGAAGAAGATTGGCGTGTGGATATTTATGTTCACTGCTTTATAATTTTGAAATTTTATCTTTTGGTATAAGCATGTAGGCTAACCAAGATTTGTTCTGTAGTTTAAAGTTTGATTTTCTACATTATTTTTTATTGATTGATTGAATGAGTTGGTGTTCTAAGTCCACTTTGTTCACAGTAAGGCCAATCGGGATTGGACCTACAGTTTAAAGTGGGATGCGAACCAATATGTTCCTCCTCCGGATATCACTCTGAAGAAAATTGATTTGAAATCCACGAAGTTACCACTACGCCATCTGGAAGACCCTGAATGTTTCATTGTTCTCTGCAATGTAGATAATATAATAGAGGTTACAAAGTTAGCAAAAAATATGCCTTTAAATTTGGATAGCCATTTTCTATTTGTGAAGGAACAAATGCTGAACGTGGCTTAATGTAAGAGGCTTGTAATTGAACAGTTGTCATGACTTCTACTCTCTCTTCACTTGAACGGCCAAAGAGTGTAACCCCTCTGTTCCATCGGCCATCTTCATTTGGAGGGGATAGGGTGCAACACTCTGAGAAGCAAACACATTTATCGAGAGTTTCATGACACAAGAGGCTATTGGAGTGACATATGGAAAGAGGAAAACAAGGGTCGTGTGTTACCAGCACTTGACCGTTCTAAGGAATGTGTTTAGTAATCTTTCATATTTTAGCCTGACTGTCATAATTAATGTACTGGAATGAAAATGAATATGTGTGGAATTGTCTTATAATAACTAAGAATGTGGATGTTTATTTCATGGTGTTGATGTTAATTTTGTATAGGCACAAACATTTTCTTGTCTATTTGATTCTAGTCCCCTTTTAAGTCACATAAATTAATAAATACTAAGGGGATAAAAGTAATATAACTAATATAAATAAATAATGATTCAGTTTTCATATATGTATTAGTTTCCACTCTGCAACTTATCATTATAATGTATGTTTATACCAGATGAAATATTAAAATATAAAGTTGGAAGTATTTCTCTTTATGTATCGTTGATGTTCTTGACACCTACGCACATAAACATGTATAGTCCGCACGTTTACTTCGTTAACGTCCAAGAACTGAAGGAAGCCGCCGCCACGAACGTGGGTGGGGTTAAACAGCGGGCGAGTTGTTTTCGTCCAATCACACTCAACCTTCAGCCAATGGGCGCAGCTGTCATTCTGCTCGTCTACTCCACGTGGAGTCTCAGTCACATGACTGCGGATACGCTGTTGCCGTACTTTGCAACTTCAATGTGGAGACCGTGGGAAGGTCTTAGTGCGGGGGAGGGAGGGACAAGGTGACGGTGTTGCAGAACAAGGTGAAGCTGTTGCACAACAAGGTGATGTCGCAGAACAAGATGGACATGGTGAGGCTCCTGCTCATCTTCAGTCCACTCGTGGTCAAACATGAACATTAAGTAAACAGAATCAAAAACTTGTATGCAGTGTATACAAATATGCGGTTGGAAACAAATTCGGAAAAGGTCCAATAACAGAAACTGCCAAAATTTTAAATCTGTCAAGACAGACTGTCAGCAAAATAGTGAAAAGTGGTGTAAAAACTCCCCAGAAGACAAAAACATACAGAAAAATGTTTGCCAAAGTAGATGATTTTACATGTGATGTAATACGTAGAGAAATATATAAACTTTACTCTAGAGGAACATCCCCAACAGTGAAGGAACTACTTGAGCATTGCAAAACAAAATGTGACTTCCTTTACAGCACAACAACGCTTCGAGAGCTCATTCGGAAACTCGGTTTCAGATTTCGGCTTCACAGTAAAAGGAGGGTAATGATGGAGTCTCCACGAATTGTGTCATTGCGCTATCGGTTCTTGAGACAAATTAGACATTTTCGATCCTGTGGATATCAAATAATTTACCTGGAAGAGACGTGGTTTGATACTCACGATGCTGTAAGAAAAGGCTGGGATGATGGTACATGGTCAATGTTCCCCCATCTAGGGGTAATCGCATTATGAGTCTTCATGCTGGAAGCCGCGTAGGAGGGTACCGAACTGTTTTTTTTTGTCTGCAAAAAACATTGATGACGCCAGAGTAGATAGTCATGATGATATGACTCTGCTGCTGTGTTTGAAAACTTGTTTAAAAATTGTCTGTTGGAAAATTTGCCACAGGACAGAAAATGCGTTATAGTCCTCGGCAACGCTAGTTATCATTCACGACAAATATTCAAAATTCCAAACATGTCGTCTCGGAAACAAGAAATTCTAAATTTTATGCAGCAATATTGAAATACCAAATCCAGTTCCCGTAAAATCAATTTTGCTACTGGAAATACAAAAGGCAAATATAGAGAAAAGATTTGATATTGATGACATGGCTACTTCTTGTGGACATAAGGTTCTTCGTCTTCCGCCCAACCATTGTGAATTAATTTGGGCACTTTTAAAATCTGATACCAGAAGGAAAAACATAACTCCATCGTTTGAAGCAAGCGTGTGTGCGACCCTTCGTGAGTGTGCCGGTGCTATCACTAGCGACTATTGGCAAAAGTGCATCGGTCATGTGGAAAAGAAGGAGTTGGAATATGTAACTCGAGACAATGATGGCGACAGGATAATAATTACTGTAAGCAGTGATGAGAGTAGCGGAATACATAATAACTTTCCTTAAAGTAAGTATTTAATATCTTTTCCTTATTATACGTATATTGTATAAACTGTTTCAGCCCAGTTTTTTGTCAGTAATATCGTGCTATTGGTCAGGGTTAGATAATAATAAGCCATGTATTTATTGTGGTTAGACTGTCAAGTTCATACATTATGCTGCTTTTACATAATATATGACTCACGAATAGGCGGGGGGAATACTAATAGTAATCCCGTAATGTCATCAAACCATTTCTTTCTTCGCGGCAACCAGGGCATTGTTTTTCTCCTTTCTCATTTCGCCGCAGGAGAGTAGATGTGGCAACACTGTGCGTTGAATGTGATTGTTGCAGCTGGTGAGCGCGCTCCGTGGACTCCAAAGCCAACCGGTCGTTAACGAAGCTAGCTCGTCGACTTTACGAGTGAGTTTCTAAGTTTAATATTCCAAGCCGTTAGTGACGCCATTTTCACTTCTCCAACAAGGGAGAAATCCCTTTTTAAATTATGCGACGGAAGAAATGAAAATGTCTTTCAACTTGATTTTAATATGCAAATCGGATTTCTTCAAATGTCCTTCCATTTATGTTTTTTTTTTCGATGGAATTTCTAATTTTTCATAAAATCCCCTGCGCCAAGGGGAATTTTCCATTCAAGTGGCAACACTGATGGGATCTTGAGATTTTAGACCTAGGATCGTGAGGAAATTCTGGAAACTTCTTGAAATGATCAATAAACGGGTTAAAGTTTCGAAAGTCCTGAAACAGCGGCGATGGGACTCAATGCAGTGAGAGGTCACGTAAAGGAAAAATGACGCTCATCAGGTTTTAACATTCTCGAAGAGCTGTGGAGGTAATTTCTTCCTGGAGAATATCTCAACTTAGGATAGAACTCTCAGCAATCAACCCGTGGGTTGAGGATTTTATTTCACGTATTTTTGGTTCAGATGTCAGTGAGGACGTAGAGCCATACAAATCTGATCACCTTATATTTCTGATATTCTATTTTCATTTTATTACCTATAGTGTGACTGATGGGAAGCACAATTGACAGCAATTAATGTTCGTTTGTTCGTTGGATACTAGAGTTAAAGAGCTGTGTCTTTGCGGGCGAGATCTGTCCAATAGCAAGGGTAAGAGACAGAGGCTGCCTTAACCCCTACGCGTCATTCTCTTCTAACTTTGTAAAAACTGTCAACTAACTAAGTGGCGACTAGTTGGAAGCCAGGGAAATTTATATGTACATATGAATCTCTTTCTCTCTCTCTCTCCAAGGATTAGCGAAAATTACCGGAAAATGTAAAGTTCGTCATCTCTAGACAACTTCCAGAGCTCCTTTCTAGTCTTTCGGCGGGCACTCTACATGCTGGCAAGGGATGTGGGAATTGGTGAAGCGACCAATCTAGCGCGTTAAGAAACGCAGCAGCCTGTAGAACGAGGTGCGCGTAGTACGTCCTCCCGCCACGTCGTAACTCTCGGCGCCACCTCTGTTGTCTGGTTGGTCTGCGGCGTGTTCCCTGCTCCCAACTTCCCTTGCGAGCATGTAGAGCGCCCGCCGTAACAGTAGACAAGAGTTATAGTGATTTGAAGATATCATAACTTCTAGTGGTCTATGACATCTGCAACTTATAGCCTAATATCACATGACATATTTTCTGGATCTGTTCTTGCATGTTCGTATGGATAAAATAATTCACAATCAGTAAAATAACAAATGAACTTATTTTTTTATATTAAAAACAGTTCAGATCTTAAAACTACAGTCTCAGTTGCTAAGGGACAAATCATAAATCGTGGTGCTATATGTATTCGAGCAATAACAAGAATAATTAAAAGCAGTTTACGTAATCTTCCTTACATCACTTTCGAATACATTATATGTGTTCTCAAGACGTCAAAATGGGTTCCCAAAATGCAGATCCGGAAAGTGAATATTTAAAGAGCTATTTGGTACATTTTGGTGCACATCTTATTCAAAGGTGAACAAGAGAAGCTTCAAACAAGTGCGCCAAATGTGATTGGTGTTACAAAATAGTCGAAACACTGCAGCGGAATGTCCTACAAGAGAAGGGGAGGGTGTGGGGGTTGTGTTCCTTCCGATATTCTACAGAGAAGGAAAATGAATTACTCCGCCGACATGTTTTGCAAAGACTGGATCTACATTTATTACAGAATCCGAACTACCATGTGCCCTAGCGGACATCAAACCCGGGTTCCCTTGATTACAAGGCGACGATGCTAGTGTTACGCAATCGCGGAAGCTGTCCAGACAATGACAATTATTTAGGTCAGACATATTTCGCGTTCGATATTACGAATTACACGTGAGACCAAGTGACATTTAACGGTTCTTATGGCCATGAAGGAGTATGGTACATTGGAGGTAAATTGAAAAGCTAATACTCCTGAGAGCAATTCAATTGTAATTTTCTTATATTCTGAGCAAAGTTAATGCGATCGCAAACAATAGATTCTGTAGAAGATGAGCTTCTGCTATTGTTTCATGAATTCTTACTGGCTCTTGATGGGTATTTAATTGTACCAAAAGGCCACATCAAAGCAGCACACCTGCTTCTTGGCAGACAATTCTTCAAGGCCTGCCTGCAATTACAGAACCAAGACGTAGCCAGCTAATATGAAAATCAATGGACATGTCGACATTATTCGTATTGCTTTGAGAATTTTCTGATTGGTTCTTCTTGTTACCCAGTTATCCAATAAGAGTTTGTTGAAGGGGAGCTATATCTACGTTGCTTATTCTGATTGGCTGGACTCCTTCATGTAATTAATCGATAAGGTTTTATTCGACAGTAAGCTGGATTGAGTACTTGCGCAGAAGAGGTATGAGGATCGATTACTTAATTGTTCTCATTTGACGAGAGTTTCTGAATGTTTGCACGTAACTTGGATTGTTCCAAACATTTCATAAAAAGATTATTCATTAAATCCATTGCCAGAAGAGGAAAAATTGCTCAGTGTACTTCAGTGTGGCCTCGGCACTTATGGCAGTAACTAATTACGGGTGAAGGCATCAGGCACCCCCCACCACACACACACAAGATTCATAGTGAGAGTGCAGGAAAAGATAAGTGGGGCGAGGAAGAAAGACTGGAAGAAGACTGCTGTTGAGGGAGGAGAAGAATGTGTATATAGGGGACAAAGTAAGAGACAGCTTAAAAGAAAACTAAATGTAACAAAATTTTGTAGAAAAATCAAAACTATGAAGTGCGTACAGTCTATGGCTCGCCCAAAAAGAAAATGAATCTAAATCTAAATGGCACTCGACAATTTCGTGGAGTCCAATTATCCAGGAAATTATGCAAAATTAAATTGTTTCCTTTCAAATGGCCCATAACTTTGTCTACCTCCGTCTCCGCCGAACGCAATCTACGCCACAGTGCGTCGTTCTTTTCACGGAGCGTCGCGTTCTCTTTCTCCAGCTCTTCAAGCCTTCTTCCAATCGCGGCCATCCCCGACTCGATATTGGCAGTCTTCTCGTAAACATCTGGCTAGGTTCCTAATTTTTCATTTATGTTCAGGACCGCCGCTGGACACTGTCGAGCGCATTCAGTCTATCTAAAATGCAGTCCAGGTCATTCTTGTGGGTCGGTCCCGGATTTAGCTCCACACCCCCAATCACCAGCAACGTCATAATAAGTATTGCACATATCACTGTCCCCTTTGCCAGTTTTTCCGGAACACATTCACTCACACACTTGGACCTCTATAGGTGTTCCAGAGGCCCACCCGCGCTCTCCACACCCCTAACTCCACTCCAATCCTGAAGACGGTCAGCCCGTGAAAGCACAAAATGGCGGGAAAGTATCGTTCGGTATCGGTAAATGAATTGTAGCCGATCCTTTCTGACACCGATTCCACTGATATCGGCCGATACTGATACAACGGCATCGGATCAACGCTAGTAATTACATATCACCCCGTCCCTTTTGATGTGAAATATTGGGCAATCTCTCAAGATATGACCAAAACCAACTATAAACTGTAAAGTTAACACACAAACTGTACACAAGAGTAAATAGCAACCAACAGGATATGACATCAAGATTTCTGTTTTCGTAGGGGTACATGAAGTCATTGGTGAACGGACAAAGACCAAAGAATGAGGCCCAAACTGAGGCAGAAGATCAAAACGGCGTCTGCACAGATCACTCCAGAAATGCTACTCGTCACGTGGGGCAAAATGTCAGCGCGGTGTGATCTGTGAAATGGCGGCCATGTTGAGTGCTGATATGCTTGGACATGAAACTTGCGATTCTCCTGCACATGTATGCACCATTAACAGACAAAGGAATTCAAATATTTTCTTGTACACAACGTTTTGCCTTTCATACGTCTCAAACGGATCACACCTAACAATACCAGAAAATGCTCTACAAAAATGCATTTAAAGAAATCCTTTCCTACAACAACGTGTTCATTTTACCAGTCCCGCACAGCAATGCACTACTAACACCATACGTAGGTTGTCAAAACAAAATGACTGCCGATTGCCTCTTAACAAAGACTTGAACATTGGAGCTCTTTTCAACCTCCACCGACACTGTAGGAGAACACTTGAAGTGAACTTATGTCACCAGATTGAAAATCCCTGTGTAGTTCTCCAGTAGATCTTTGATTGATTTCTTGCTTTTAAGTCCACTTTATCCTCAAAAAGGCTAATCGGGACTGGGCCTACAATTTGTTGGATCCGATCCACCATGTGCCTCCACCGGGTATCGAACTAGGGACCCCTTGATTACAAGGCGTCGACATCGGGGTGGCCCAGTTTTCCTGTAGAAAAACTTTTTCCAGATATAACATCAGCAAGTACGAAACCACAATATTTTTTTGGGCTACTTCCTTCCCGAATTAACCACGAACTCTTTCTAAGACCTTTATCACATTTTTTACTATGTCTCTGTTTCAGAAGGAAGAATTTATCAGATTTCCTGTAAGCAAAGTAGTTGTTCCGAATCTTCCGTATTGGCAAGACACAAATAGGTAGCTTTTTAAGAAAATAAACAAAAACATAAATAAATGTGTTTACCTTGTGAAAACTTTAAAAAAAGAAACAAGATAATGTTTTAAAAATTGATAAGATACACAAAAATGCCATGAATGTCCCTGAAAATGCAATATCATGAAAAATCGAAAATGCCAACGGTAGAAGAGAAATTCCGGACATTTTTAAGAAGCTGGTAACAGTACCGCATTATATAATGCTATTTCTTACTCAAGAAGTATGGGTCTGATTTCAACCGAACTTTGCACGGTTGAAGAAATGTACCTCCGCTACATACTACATATTTTTAATTTGATCTATTGAGAGGGGGACATCTTCTTCTTCCTTTAACACTAATTATTTGGAGGCACAATGTATAAATTTTATCTCCGCTAAAAGCCCTGTCCTTAAGAAACAAAAAAAATGTCATCTGTCTACGTCAATTAGTTCTAGAGTTACATATTTGTACTTCGCGGTAAGTTTGAAATGACGCCAGCGTAAGTGAACATACAAGCTCTAGAGGTTCGGCGGATAAAGGTTGATCAACGATTCCGTGTCACGTTTTGTGTGGAACATTTAATATGACCAGAGTCAATTGGCTTCTTGAAAAGTTCTTTAGTAGCCGTGTTCTGTGAAATCTTTAGAATAATTCAAGTTGCCGAAAACTCTCTTCAAATGAGAATATTGATTTAACTAGCCTCATATCTCTTCTGCGCAGCTGCTCAATGTAGCTTACTGTTTAACAAAACCTTATTAGGTAACTATAGAAGGATGAAGTTCAGCCAATCCGAATAATAAGGTGGTTAGTTTCTCTTCAACAAAATCTTATTGGATAACAACGCTCTAGGAAGAGCCATTCAGAAACCAACACGAATACATGTCCATTGATTTTGAAATTAGTTGGCTCCGTCTAGGTTCTGTAATTGCCAGCAAGCCGTGAAGCAATGTTTACCAAGGAGCGGGATTTGATATTTCTCGTGGCCTTTTGACGTCATAAAAAGCGATCAAGGGCCGAAGACTACAAGAATCAACATCAGAAGCTCGTCTTGTACAGAATCTCTTGTTTGCGATCTCATTAACTTTGCTCAGAATATAAGAAAATTACAATTGAATTGCTCTCAGGAGTATTAGCTTTTTGATTTACCTCGAATATACCATACTCCTTCATGGCCAACGGAAATGTAAAACCTCACGTGGTATCTTGCATAACTTGAAATGTCGAATGAGAAATATGGCTGACCTAAGTAATTGTCATTGCCTGCACAACTTCTTCGATGGAGTGGTTATAACGACGACTACATGTAATCAAAGGATCCCGTGTTCGATACCCTATGGGAGTATACAATAGTTCGGATTTCAATTTAAACTCTTAATTTCACACCAAATTGGCCTTTAAGTGCATAAATAATGAAATAATTCTGGAGAGTAAGGCATTTTCTCTCATAGTAGAATACCTGAAGGAATATAACCCCCGATACTCCTCTCCTCTTCTCGGATATGCCACTGCATTAGCTCAAGTATTTTGTAACACTAATCGTCTTAGGCTTTGGAAGCACTTTCTTACAAGCTACTATTGTTTGAACAAGATGTTTTCTAAAAACTTCACCAAATAAGCCTAAAAGTGTTGAACATTTCTGGAAGCAGCAGCTGTAGAACACATTTCGACCCTTTCAGAACACATAATGTGTTCGGAACTGATGTAAGAAATATATTCTGCAAATTGTTCCAAACATGTATTTTTTCCAGATTTCTTACAGCGCCATTTGAACTTTGATAAATTTCTCGTTCGAATCGATGTTAGCATTGAAACCTGTACTTCTAAAAGTAGAACTTAACCTTGGGAAATTTTATTTCATATTTTATAGATTCTAAGATTTTTATCCTAGATGGGAAAGAAAATAGACAGATCCAGAAAATTTGTCAGATAATATTAGTCTGATTGAGCTTAGAAAACACAATGTCTATTAGGAATTGTCTAGAGATGAGGAGCTCTATTATTGTAGCTGGAACGATCGCTAATCATCTCATAGTGAGATTCACATATACATTTACTTAACTGCCACTTATTAGCTGACTGCGTTGTCCATAGCTTTTACTAAGTAAGAAGTGGAGGACGCGCAGTGGTTAAGACAGCTCCCTCCCTTGCTATTGCGCAGTCCGGTTTGGTCAGGGCTCACTCGCAAAGATATACCTCGTCGACTCTAGTTTTCAAAAGTTTGAATTGCTGTCTTTTGTGCGGTTACTCTTTCTAAGCAAGTAACTGTCCACTGAGAATCAAGGTCTGTAAGTGTCTCTCTCCCTTTGCATGATCTGTCAGCGCATCGAGCCCAATCGATACCTGAACCCGCTTCTTCATATTTGGAAATAGTTCCCCGATTCTCCACACGATCCTGGGTCAGAAATATCAAGCTCCCACCAGTGTTGTCAGGAGAAAGGTAAATTTTCCTGTGTCCAGAGAATTCTAGGAAAAATATAAATTCCACCAACAAATAGTAACTGGATGGAAATTTACAAGATATTCGATGTGCACAATGAAGTCAAGTTGATTGAAGTGTGAAATATATTTTCCTTTCTTTCGTCGCAAAATTTATTCCCACTCTCCAAAGAGGGATACGTTTAGTTGGCTGGAACAATCACCCTCTAGTAAGAGAAGTAACAATGGTGTTAGTAACGGGTTGGAATATTAAACTAAGACACTCCCTCGGACATGTTATGAATATAGAACAGCAATGCAATGAGACATAAACAAAAATACTTTCAACTTCAATTTTTAATATTTTATTTGACATATATATTCATAATTATAAGTTGCAATATGCACCAAACAAGAATATATAAAACAGAATGATTAAAATTACATTATTTGTTACCTATGTACTGGAGGTATAAATTGTTGGCTTTTTACTCGATCAGTCTAGGAACTTCATCTTTTATATATGTATAGTGCTATGGTCCAAAAGTTATAGATCATAAGAAAATATTTGTGCCTCTACAAAATTAACATTTTCCTCCTGCTATGTGAGTTATTAATATCTATATTTAGATACCTCGTGATACATTCTATTCTAACTAAGAGCAGTGCTGACGAATGGATTCTTTATTGATTGATTTCACTTTGCTGTCTTGAATGCTTTAGCTCATCGCAAAGATGAAAGTGAATGGTAGTAAGATGAAAGTGACGAAAGGAGAAAAAAAAAACATAACACGGGAGACACATAATATTAGAGTGGCTGAGGTGCCTCTCTTGTCTGAGAGAGGTTTACACTTGGGTGCTTTCCGAAAACATTGCCTTTACACTCCACTGACGAAAGGAGACCAGAAAAGAGGAAAACTGCTGGTGTGGATAATTTCTATGACTGCTAGATTTGGTGTCCTCAGATGTTCAACCACATAAATCTGTGTTCTTTAGAGCCGCCGTGAGTTTATTGGTATCGTGGGAGGATACCCAAGGATGGTCTTACGAGTAGAGCAAATATATTTTGTGAAAAAGTTCTCCCAAACAGAAATACTAGCGTGCTCTCAGTAGTATTTGTCAACAGTTAAAAATTTTCTTGATGCTAGTGAATCCTCCACACTCGGAGATAAACTAAGCGATTCCATTGAAAATGTACCATTACACTGCCGGGAGGCATGCTGCCTTAGGCAACACCAAAGGCTTTACTCTACACCATAATATAAACACCCATATTTCAACTGCAATAAGAGTATTCCGCACATATTCATATTCATTACAGCACATACATTATGACAATCTGGCTGAGTTATGAAAGCGTGTTAAACGAATTCGCCAATGAATGCTAAGACCTGTTACCTTGACACTCGTTTCCCTCGTTCCACCTGTAACATTTGAAGTCTCTTGTGCGCATGATACCAATCGGTTGGTGTGTCTGGTTACTCACATATAGTTCAAGAGAATGTTGCACCCACTATCACTAAAGCAGAATAAGAACGATTGAAATCCTTTGCTGTCCAGGTGAAGAGAGAGTCAACCTCATGAGAACCGTGGAAATATAATTCACAAATGAAAGCTGTATTTAACGTGTGTTCCTTCTCCAAATAAGATATGAATATCCAAATCTATAGGACGAAGCTTTGTTGCACTTATAACATAGCGAATTATCTCTAATAGGAAAAACTAATAGTCTCCTCGATGTCGTCATGATAACATCTTTTGTCAAGAGGTCCCGACTTCGATCAAAGAGAATGGTTTCAAATTATAAACTGTAGGCCCAGCCCCAATAAAACCTGTGCATAGTTCGACTCAAAAGAAACAAACTCAAAGTCGACGAAGAGAATTCACAATACAACAGTCGACGAACATAAACAACTTCATTCCGTGCAAACACAAGCACTTCTTCTGTAGTCTAGTAAGTTTATGTACTTCAGCCAAGAGGCAATTGTTCTCACCTACAGTTGGAAACAACCTCCCAAACTATGAAAAAGCAGTGCACATAAATCTGCACATGCGAATACCATTCACCTTCTTATACGTTGATTTCCCTTGCATTTCCTTGACCTTAAATAACACCAACACCAATAAACACCTATACTGATATGTCTGTGTGTGCATTCCACTACAAACACTGCTGTGCTGATAGTAAGACCCAATATAAGTAGGGCGAAGGCTCCCATTAGATTCTCCACAGTAATCACAACGACTTCAGGTTTATCCTGGAACTTCTTTCGTTTCAGAGCATGAAGGATCATCCTTTCAACAGCGTCCTTCTTCCACTTTGGAGGTAGACCCGCTTCAACGCAGGAGGTGATTATGTGCTGAAGGTTGTCCCGAAAGGGAGAGCTTCTCTGCAGGAGGAACACCATAAAAAAGCTTTTGAGTCTGCTAGATGCTATGTGAAATAATGGTTGTCCGTAGGAATCGAACAGCAGATAACGATATGCCCATATGTCTGGAAACAAGCTAGACGTAAGAAAGGCGAAATCTCCATAATGGACAACTCTTCTGTAGTTTTCATAATTCTTATTCTCTAAGACCCAGTTTGTGTAGATGCCCCTGTATATTGACTCATTCAGCTCTCCTATACTCCTTTTACCTAACTCATCCCCTCCAACAGATAACCCCATACTCAGAATATCCTCTATGGTGTCTATGTAAGGCGTCAGTTTGGGACTTGTAATGAAACCAAACAATGAAGACAGATAAAGAGTAGAGAGAATAACAGTAGAAAATGTCCACATTGCGAAGATAGATCTGAGTGAAAGTACAGGAGGAGGAGGATTGTGCACAGATCCAAATATGAATGCAGAGAGACCTGAAAGCGAAGGGAACCGATATGTGATCCTTCCCCACCGACGCAGCAGATAAACGGTCGCTCTCATCCAGATGAAGAGACTCAGTGAAGACAGAAGTGTCAGGGTCCACAGCGGTGGCTGAAATGGAAAGTACAGACTCATCCACTGAGGATAGAGTCGAGGCCTTGGAACCACCCATGTCACTTCTGTGAACTGCTGAATCTGGAGCTCTTCACAACACACGTTGCCATATTCAGAACCAACTTGGAACTTTACGGTTCCATCAACGACTCCATTCCGCATATCTGCAAAGTCTCCTGTGACACTTCCATTTGGTAATCTATCTCCCAACGATATAGGTTCTTTATAAATGTTGTTTGTTTGCAAAGTGAAGTTCATTTTCTCCATCGCAGATGCAACGAAGCCACCTAATAAACCCGAATAAGTGTCGCTACCTTTTGAAGTTTCGTCTGGCGTAAAGTACAACTCATAAAACGTCGCTTTCAGATTAACTGGGCACTTGTGCATGTTCTTCACCTTGTCTGGATACAAATCCCTCCCTTTAACAAATGTCCCTTTACTCCAGATATCCACAACTTCTGCTCCGTCAGCCGTTCTGCAGTGGGACTCTGTGAAAGGGAAGTAGGAGTACAGGACAAGAGAGTCATCTTCACCAGCTGCCTTCTCTTGTGGTGGAGAAGCGATTACAATATTCACCATTAGATTACTCTGTGCTACCAGGATCAAACTGTTAATCGAGTCTAATGGATTGTATCCTGTGAGAAGGATGAAGTGTTTTACATTACGTCTCCACTTATTAAAATGCCAGTGATATTTGAACGGATGCATTATAGTGGATGTATTTTTGAGGAGAAACAGGTAGGAGATTTCTATCTTCTCTCGGACCCATTTAACTCCCCAACCTTCCCACCAGTTTCTGAACTTCATGGGTTTAATTATAGTTAATGCTCCTGAATATTCCTTACTAATGAGATCTGCAAACTCTGTTGATTCTTCGTCATAATAAACAACTACTGTTCGAGCAGTGTGGAAATATTTCCTCAAAATCTCTTCTACAAGGTGAAGTGTATCTTTGTGGAATTTTGTCGTCGATGGGTGTGATATAGTGAGACAGAACGAATTGACGTAGAACCACAGAAACATGAAAACGATCAGTAATTTCTTCATTTTCTATTTGACGAAATCAGCTATAAAAGAGAATATAAACATAAATGAAACAAAAATTACAGAATATTTCTTCACATGTTTAAATATTTTTAATACCTTAATGAATAATATGAAAGTCCCAATAGAGCAGTAAAAAACTACCCAGTGGCCAGTGAATAAATGGTTGTTACAATATAACACAGAAATAGTGTCAGATCCTAAATTTAAATATTGGGCCATTTCATGTGAAATCAACCAATGAAGAGACACTTTTCAACCTCACAAAATAGCAAAAGTATTAAATACGTGAACATGTGACGCGCACAACCCTCCTTTCCCCAGACCACTAGAAAAGGCTAAAAACTCACAAATGAGAATCAGGCTTCGATAGGTATATACAGTAAATACTTCATACTGCGCGTGTCACACATTCACACTTTTATACTTTAGTGAAATCAAGTATCTAGTTTTCCTGTAATTATGGTCATCAATCCTTAGTATACCTTTTCTCTATGGTACTGCGATGCCATGCAGTATTCAGGGCCAAGCATGTGGCATTTTCGTCTACCAATGAGGCTCGCACCAGTGTACAGCCTGAACGGTGTACGATGCGTTGAAAATTCAAACACCTTAGATTGAAACTTACTTATTTCCAACAAATTTCTCCTCTTTCCATTTTTCGCTATGTTCAATAATAACGGAGTTTCCTATGAGACCGGATCTTTGAATCATGCACGTTAATTCAAACAATATTGTCTTTAATTTATGTTACACTTTTACTTTTGAATATTAGGAATTTGTCTATCAAAATAAGTCATCATGCATTACCTAACGCACTCTACCCTACCCTAAATCTAACATACAATATCCTGTATCCTATTGGCGTCCCATTCTTAAATTTTGTATAGTTATTGAATAATAGTGTATGAGTTTCTGAAAGAAATTAAAAGATCCGTTTTTGAGAAAATGGCTACCAAAGTTTCATTTACACCACCGTCAGTTGACATAGGCATGCAATATCTCATGTGAAAGAGCTCTTCAAGACATTTCCATCACCGTCCGAATTACGTCCGTAGGTGCTCTGTTTGCGAAATATTGCATTTAAAAATTAACAAGATGTTGGAAGATATAGTCAAAATCTCATAGTTTGCAACACTGTAATTTCGGAAATACAACATATACGGATCTGCAACATTGCACATTTTCCTACCTCAGATGGCCCTTCCACTATGCAAAATTTCAAGCGAATCAAAAAATGTAACTTTGAGTGTTGAAATTATTCTCTAAGAGGGAACCGGAGTTCTGGCTGGCAGAGAACAAAGCGCGTCCTGTCTCCAGTGCTTCTGTCGTTGGACGGAAGCAGTCACGCGAGAGTTGCCAAGCTCTTCCATCTGATGGCGGGAAGTGTACCACGACAATCATTCTGACTATAGATGTGGAGGCTATTTCGATTAAACATTCACTGAGCTCCCTTCATAGAAACCATGGTTCTTTCTGTTTCTGAAATCTCGGGAAATTCTCAGTAAACATGTATTCCTTGGTACATCAAAGTAAATGGCATCGTTAGGTATGATTCTTGTCGAGGTCCACTGAAACAAAATTCTTTGAAGGCCGAGTCTTTCCGAGCGGCTTGCAATGAGTGACACGTGATCAGTGAATCGAGTCCCACTACCAGTGCTGTAATATCACTTTCTGATAGCTATATTCTCCGTACCGGCTATCTCTGGAGGAAGCGGACGAGAGCGAGTCTCTGCGCAAGTAGGGGCACGAGACGGCTCCACCAATGAACACGTGAGAGGTGAATGCGTGAAGGAGGAGTTAATGTAGTCACTAGCATTCACAGCAGTGTGTACTATTTAACTCTGCCCACTCGATCTCCCCCTCCTCTTACACTATTCGCAGCATTCCTCCACAAATTCCCGGCTTAGAGTATAGCAGCAATTACTTCACATCAATGATGTAAGCACAAAGATATTTGATAAGCGCAATTCCTGTGCGATTTCGACCTCGGAATAATTAAGTCACATCGAAATTGTAAGAAGTTGAGCATCGAAAGTTGAAACAAAAAATTTGTTAGAATAAAAAGTGATATAATTAGCAGAGAAATTATGAATGATATCGAGTTGAATCTTCACGGACAAAGGGGTGCCTATTGGAGCCTCTACCCCCATCCTGCTAAAATTCATACGAGGAGTGTTTAATGTATTTTCAAGATTCGAAAAATAATTCCTTACATACATATAAATATGTAAAACAGAGACAAAATACAACTGAGTTTAAATAACACATATTTGTACTCCTTGCACCCTTCCAAGACAGAATCTTACCTGCATTATTGTGTTGAAGTAAAATAAAATACCTCCAAATTTGTCTTCCACCTATTTGTAAAGCACTAACTAACTCACTCTCAAGCTTTCATAAACCCGATAGTTTATGGCTGCGACAACACAGGGCTTCCATCTGTCCCTATCCTGAGCAAGATCTATATACTCTTTTCCATCCCTACCAATTTTCTTTAGGTTCATCTCAACATAATCCCTCCACCTTCGTCTTAGTCTTCCTACAGGTCTCTTACCACCAGGTTTCCCAACAAGAATCCTGTAAACTCCTCTTTCCTCTTCCATTCGTGCCACATAACCTGCCCACCTAATTTTTCTTGATGTAATCATTCTAATAATATCTGTACACAAATACAAATTATGTACTCTCCACTCACCTGTCTCCTCGTTCCTTTTAGGGCAAAATATTTTCCTAAGGGTCTTATTTTCAAATACTCTGGATATATGTTACTCTTTCAATGTAAGGAGCTAAGTTTTGAATACATGTAATATTACAGGCAAAATTACTGTTTTGTATATTTTAACTTTTAGTTTCATAGATATTAAACGAGAAGACAAAAGTTATGAAGGGAAAACTAACATGCATTTCATGAATTAACCCTGCTTTTTATTTCCTCTTTTAATAGCATTTTCATTTGTTAACATTACTCATAAGTACTTGAATTTGGAAACTGGTTCAAACGAGTCGTTATCAATAATTAAATTGTGCTAACACTCGGCCTGTAAGCATATATTTAGTCTTCTCTTTGCTAACCTATAAACCTATCTCTTTAGCTGCTCTGAAAAATATTTTATCATTATTCTTAGCTATTTGTAAAGAAATATGTATATTTCTGAAGTAGGTCTTGAAGCTTTCCTGACAACGAATAATTGAATAGAGACTCTCCAGATAGCAACCAGGGAAGTTTTTCTCATGTTACTACAAACACGTTAACAATAACCAAAGATAGATCAAGTAAGAATATCAAACACAATGATATACTTCACTACAAATGTGGGTATTTGAAATCATTTTCAAGCGATAAATATTTTTTAAATTATTTTTCCATACCTGAGGTTGAAACTGAAGCACTGTCCAGATATAAGTACAAGACGCAGGACAACGATTAACACAAAATATTGTTTTGTAGTTCCTTGTACCTCATGAAAATCCCACACTGAATTACACTACATAATAATTCCTCTTGTCGTAACGGATTGAATAACGAACCGTTCTGTGGAATGTTTAAAACAATCCAAGTTTCGAGCAAAGAGTCAGAAACTCCTCAGATGAGAACAACGTAATGACGTAATCAATCCTTCTGCGCAAGTACTCACTCTAGCTTTCTGTTGAATAAAACCATATCAAATAACTACTGCAAGAAATGCAGCCAATCAGAATAAGCAACGTGGTTAGCTTCCCTTCAACAAACTCTTATTGGATAACTGGGTAACTAGGATACAAGAAGAACCAACCAGAAAATTCTCAAAGCACCGCGGATAATGTCGACATGTCCATTGATTTTTGTATTTGCTGGCAACATCTTGGTTCTCTAATTTCGTTAGAGCCTTGAAGAATTGTTTGCCAGGAGGTGAATTTCTGCTGCTTTGATATTTCTCGTGGCCTTTCGATATCATTAAAAAGCGATCAAGAGCAGGAATAATGTTTGAAGACTCGAAAAAACAACACCAGAAGCTCGTCTTGTACAGAATCTCTTGTTTGCGATCAACATTAACTTGGCTCAGAATATAAATCTAATTGCTTGTGGTAATATTGTTATATCAATTTGAATCCTAGAAATCGTATTCCTTCATTGCCACCGGAATTGTGAAACCTCTCGTGGTCTCTTGCGTAAATTATGATATTGAACGAGAAACATGGCTGACCTAAATAATTGGATAGCCTCCTCGATGGCGCAATTCTAACTGCGTCGAATTGTAATCAAGGGTACCCAGGTTCCATACTCTATGGGACCATATACAGATTAGTAGTTTGGTTTTCACTTTAAACTGTTATTTCAGACCCAATTGGCCTTTAAGTGAAGAAAGTGGTATTAAAAGAACTCCTGAGAGTAAGGCATTTTCTCTCATGGGAGAATACCTGAAGGAATATAACCCTCTGTAACTTTTTCCTCTACGCAAAAATGTCACTGGATTGGTGCAAGTATTTTCTATCACTAATCACTTTTGGAAGCACTTTATACAAGCTGCTCTTGTTCACTTTTAGAAAAGATGTTTTCCAAACATTTGCCGTAAAGAGACTAAAAGCGCTTTCCAGATCAGCAGTTGTTGAACAAATTTTGACACTTTTAGAACACATAATGTGTTCGAAACTGATGGAAAAAATATTCTGCAAATTGTTCCAAAGATATTACTTTTCTTCAGACTTCTTACCGTAAACTTGAACCTTGATCAACGAGTTCCTTGTTCCTTCCAATCGATGTAGTGTCATAATTTCTCTTTTAGGTCCCTTCATTTGAGACACTATTTTGAAAAGCAAATCTGTTTTTCTTCGCTAAGTTTGTTATATTTTTTGATTGTAAGATTTTTATCTCCCACGGACAAGCAGACAAACAGACCCAGAAAATTCGTCATAACATGTTAGTCTATTAGACCATTAGAAAGTATGATGTCTCTTAGGAGATGTCTAAGGGAGAAGAACTGTATGTATTTGGGCAACCTTCGCTTATCCTCACAGAGAGAGATTCATATGAACAGATACATATCCTCAGAGGCGGATCAAGGGGAAGAGCCGCCGTGCCATGGCAGTACCCTCAGAAGAAACGCATACCTCGCAATATTTGGGTATTGTTAAATTAACATATTGATAGTTTACAGACAAGGAGATTCGAATCTTGCAATCGGTCAAGCTGACATCATGACCGCCCCAACCTCCTCACTGCATCGATCGCCAGCTGTTTCGTACCCTCCCGAGGCAACGGTCGGAGCCGCCGAAGAGCTGGCCTAACCAAGTTGACACACGTGCAGAGGGTTGAAGAAGTCTCAGCGAGGAACATTTCAACCATGAGCTGGGAATAAGGTGGCAGGGGGCGAGGTTAGCCCATAACACACCAGCCATGCAAGTTTTCGTCTGGCACGACGACGGAACTTTCGCAGTGTTGACACAGTTGCCACCTACAGATGGATTTGTAAGACCCGTTGGGGAAGTAATTCGTGAGAAAGGTACTATCTACTTTTCTGCCTGTTTTGGAGAAACGAACATAGTATTTTCCCTAAGTTAAATGAATATTTTGGTAACAGATAGATGCGTCTAGAGGGCCACCCAGACTTTTTTAAAAATATAAATGTAAAACATCCTGTGGTGATGCGAGTTTCCTTTGGCATTTCGACAATTTCATAATGCACAGTAAGGCTAATCGGGACTGGACCTACAGTTTAAAGTGGGATGCAAACAAGGGACGACGCTACCACTACGCCAACGGGGAGGCCTGAAAGAAATGAAAGATTTCTTTTTTCACACCTCAATCAACGTTACTTCAATATTCAAGCGGGATATCTTCATATGTTGCTCCAGTCTACATTTATTTCTATGATTTTTTTCTTTTCTTTGAAATCCCACTACGATGATGGACTGCAAGCGCCCAAAAGTAATAATTGTATTTACAGCAAATATGAAGAACTTATTAATTGCCTTCCAATGGTATAAACTTCTCTATCGTTGGAAATAATTTCAGCGAAAAAATTTCGTAACGATACCCTTTGGTGTCCGAAATGGAAGGGGGACAAAGAGTCGCCTTGCCCACTGCAAAATAAATGTTAACCTAATCTATTTATATTTCACACGCATAATTTCACTTAAGTGAACGTAGTATCCGTTAATTGTTTTCAATGACATAATTAGTAAAGCTGGGACAAATCGATGAAGGAACACAACTTCAAACAGAAATTGTTTGTTGGCGAAAAAGCTTTCCTTTCACATGAAAGAACCATTAACGTTTTTAAAGATTATGTTTCCACTTTACATCGGACCGTAACAATGATTTCGTATCGGTCCATATGTACCTCATGCAGTAGTTCGGTACTTACGGACCTAATTTATAAAAGCGACAAAATCGGAACCATGAGTTATCCATCGCCCAGACTAATTGGTGTTTCTATTACTGTCCAAAAGTTCATCTAAATGCTCTCTCTCGGTTATCCACATGTGCTTAGAAGAACACATTCCGCAAACTTTGGGAAATTATAATGTGTTGTTCTGCTCCACGAATAGGCTAGTGGACGACGCTACGAATTCTCGTAACACGGTATTTAATTCTGACTATATATGCAACCACACAACACAAGTTGAACATTATCAATAATATATTGACTCTGTAGAGAATATAAACAAAATATAGCTTCTCTGTAAACAATCAGGTTCTCCATCTCTTTGAATATGTCCATTTCGGTTGAATCAATGGATTGTATCTTGTTGTCAACACGCACAGTCACAGCTGTACTTTACTTTCTCCTTGTTCCATCTACACGGCAGAACTTCATGCAATATCAGAGAGTATTGTGGCAATACCAAAGGTGCTGTTCTTTGGTGAAGTTCACACTTTGCAGAGAGTTCCCATGTATTCTGGTTCCTTCAGTGTGCTCCAGAGTCTGGAACTTCTCCCTTCCGGAAACCCTATAGGACAGTGAATCCTCCTCTGTAAGTGTGGTTGGGTATTAAAGGCAACGAAGCAGCTGCAGCTGTTGCCAAAGCCTTCCGAAGTGCTTTTCACCTTATATAGACCGTGTATAGGCCGGCAACCTTCAGAATGTGTCCCGTTATTTCCTCCTTGAGATTTGGCAGGATGATTGATTGAGTTGGTGTTTTAAGTTCACTTCATGCACAGTAAAGCTAATCGGGACTGGACCTACAGTTTAAAGTGGGATCCGAACCGCTATGTGCCTCCACCGGGAATCGAACCCTTGACCCCTTGATTGCAAGGCGACGACGCAACCACTGCGCCATCGGGTAGACTCATTTGTCAGGATGGGGTAACAGGGAACAAGCCGATCCCATCATTGCTGCATGACGTTCTCACACCGTCCCTCCCGCAGAGAAGGGATAATACTAAGTTGGCTTCTCATTGGACATGCCCGTCTCACCCATAGTTCTCATCTGCAAAAGTTGGACCTTCCACTCTGGAGTGTATTTAATGTTATTTTAAATGTGAGGCACATTCTTATGGAATGCGCTGTTTTTAATGTCCTCAAATTATTATTCTTTCCCACACGTTATCGTCCATGTTAGGAGGAGATGACAATGTTTAACCAAATATCTTAGATATCCGAGAAGCACGGATCTTTTACACTATCTCTAGGTAATATTTTAGTGACTCCTTATCTTCTATATCACAATATTCTCATGCTCTTTATTATGTAACTTTCGTAGACGTAGGTGTAGCTTGGGACCTACCTTTGGGGAGCAGATTCCAATTTAGAGCTTAGCTTGGGGGAAAGGGGTTGAATAGAAAAGTTTTCAAGCCCACAAAAATATCACCCAGCACTATTTCGATAAATAACTGTTACATTTGCAAAATCACAACAATTTT
The DNA here is from genome assembly GCF_977018435.1 of Lepisma saccharinum. Classification (NCBI taxonomy): domain Eukaryota; kingdom Metazoa; phylum Arthropoda; class Insecta; order Zygentoma; family Lepismatidae; genus Lepisma; species Lepisma saccharinum. The sequence continues at coordinate 5,887,346 of NC_139248.1, read as the reverse complement.
GTTACTTTACTCTTTCAGATTTCAGAAGGTTAACAAAAGTATCATTACGTGAAAAGTTTCATAAACCTGAAAATTGGGGGGAAGTAGTATCTCCCTTGCGCCCGCCACGTTAGGCCTATGCTCATAGACTTTTATATTTCTACATAGACTTAAAACATTTCAAAAACATTCGTGTCACGACGTGTCAGCACATGAGTTTCCACTACATGTTTTCACTTTAATACAATGTGGCCATAAAATTCAGTTCCCTAAAACAGTCGCCATCAAGCTACGTTTCTCGGTTGTCCACCCTCTCCTAAACCATCCCTCACAAAGCGAAATTGCAAGACAACTCCAACCTGTCAGTGATCACGAAATATCACTATGTGTGAATTATTTCGATCATTATTTCCTCATCTTGTCATTAGTTCCATTGGCCAACTGACTTATGCACCACCCTGTACTTCTACAATTCTGACTTTACACCCTGTTATACCTTCATGCATTGAAATGTAACACATTCCAGCTACTGCTACAATTCACAAAGGAGAAATAACCTTTTGCAAACTTTGTGCTCCTCATAACATTCATTCAAAGAGACTATTTAGTCTGTATTATTGTTCCTTAGATATCTAGATTTGCCCAAGGCGTACAGTTTTAGTATTCTGGTTATACGTTGCCCTGAAGTAGATGAACAACACCTCCAAAGATCATTTCTTTAGTAATTACTTCAGGGTCATATCCTAATTCCATCCTACTACTAGGGGTGTTCCGAACAACAGTTTTTTTTAAATTAAATATTTAATTTTAACCATTGAGAGAGCTATTCGTTAACTTAGGCCCCTCCTTCGAAACTCAGAAGAATGCAAAATCGTAAACAAACTTATGGACACAATGTGGTGCATATACCGTTCTTCAGACTGTAGAATCGCTTGGACCTGACTTGTTCAAATCCTTGGGACAAGGTTATGACATAGCACTCATACAGCAACTTGTAACGTGCTATCATATCAATTGTGACTACTGTATTCATGAAATGACACTTGTCTCAAAATGATACTGAATATAATCAACGCTCAAAGCAGAAAATTAATTATTTTCGCAGTAATTTCAACAGGGAATTCACAAACATTTAAATATTTATTTGCATTCAACAGAGAAAAAATAATAAGTACTTGTATATACAGACTTTAGATAATGAATTTTTAAGAAGATTGTTAACAAGTAATTGTTTTTACCACCTTTGTACATTCTGCAATACCAAGATCTAAATCAACTTTATTATATTTATTTGCAATTTCATTATACACACTGGTCATCCTGAATAATGGTTAATGTTTGTACCATCAGGGATCAGATAACAGGGAATGCGGAAATCATAGAGGTATTTCACTACTCAGTGTGCCTGGCAAAGTCTATTCAAGAATTTTGGAAACTAGACTAAGACAAGAAATAGAGGATAAATTAGAGGAGACACAAAGTGGATTCAGACCAGGTAGAGGTGTCCAAGATCACATATTTACAATAAGGCAAATAATAGAGAAAGTTATAGAATACAATAGAGAATTATACCTATGCTTTATAGATTTGGAAAAGGCTTTCGATAGGGTGCCATGGCAAGAGCTATGGAAAACCCTAAAGAAAAACAATGTAAACAAACAATTAGTAGATGCAATACAAAGTTTCTACAGAACAAATAGATGTTATGTCAGAACTGGCAATAACAGATCAGAGGAATTCATAACATCAACAGGAGTAAGACAAGGTGATATTTTATCCCCATACTTGTTTATCATTCTAATGGATGATGTTCTGAAAGAAATAAAACCAAAGATGAGAAAATTCAAAGTAGGAAATTGGAAACTGAAAACTGTAACTGTATCTGAACTTTTATATGCAGATGATATTGTATTGTTTGCAAATTCACAAGCAAACCTACAAAGAAATTTAGAAATAATAAATCGTAATATGTCAAAGAAATATATGAAAATAAACAAAGATAAAACAACTGTGTTAAGGATAGGGAGAATAGAAAAACCCTGCATAATAAGCCTTGAAGATTCGGAGCTAAAACAAGTACAAAGTTTTAAGTATCTAGGTGTTACAATCAATAGTAATGGAAAAATAGATGAAGAATTAAACACTCGAATAAAGAATACAAACAGATTATACTATGCCATAAACAAAGGATTTTTAGGGAAAAAGGAAATAAGCCAAAAAACAAAAATGATTGTGTACAAATCAACTTATGTACCAACATTGATATATGGAAGTGAATCCTGGATAATTAATGAAAAACAAAAACAAAACTTACAAACAGTAGAAATGAAATATTTGAGGAGAACAGTGGGAAAGACCAGAAGGGACAAAATCAGAAATCAAACAATCAGAATAACATTAAACACACAACCAATATATCAGGATGTTGAGCAAGCACAACTCAGATGGTTTGGACACCTCAGCAGAATGCCTGAACATCGAATACCTAAACAGGTATGGGAAGCAAGAATGGGAGGATTGGATGTAAAGAGACCGAAAGGAAGACCACGTAGGACATGGAATGAGGGAATGAAGGATATCCTGAGCAGGAGGAACATCACGTGGAGTGAAGGAAGGAAGTTGGCAGAAGATCGTGACAGATGGCGAGCTCTCTACAAAACCTCGACACCAATCGGTAGAAGAGGATCGGAATAAGTAAGTAAGTAAGTAAGTTTGTACCATCCAATTCTAAGAATGATACACAAAAACATTTCTACTTCTTAAATTACATACACCGGCATTGAAACATATTTGAAGAAGATATTCCTTGTTATCAAAAACATCAGTTACAGAGAAAAGTGTATACAAACATATCTGTGTTTCTGTTCCCTTGTGACACTAATATGAAATAGGACAGCATACGAAATTATGTCACCTGTGATGTAGTTTGCAAACAAACACGAAACTAACATAAAATATGTCATTTCTAATGTTTTGCAACGTATTATCCATCATGAAAGCGTTTAACATGTTATATTTATCGATATAATTTAACTAAAGAAAATTTTCGTTACTGCTGAAGATTCAATAACTTGATGCACTTTCCACCACATTACTTACATCGAGAAAACTGATGTGTACAAATGACGTTTCCAAAAGCATTCTAATTTCAAAATTTGTGAACAACATATTATGAGGAAAATAATTAAAATTCATATCATGTATATGCAAACATTACCTCCATGTAACTCATGTTCAGCCATTGCCTGCAGCCAGTGTTGTCATCTGAGCTTACACACAGAACACAAAACGTGTCAATTGACACATATATATTTTGATATCAATAACACGTTAACGTGCATAAATTGCAAATGATGCACCTTTTAGTGTGTCAAAATACACATAGGAATGTATTTAATGGTATTTTTATGAGATGAAGTTCTGTATGATGCACTAAAATGCATCAATTTCGAAGATCAGACAAAATCATTTCGAAGATAACAAACTTTCGCTTTTAATGCATCAATTGACTCAGCTAAATGTTGGTCATCAATGATAATGCATCAATTGACATCTGCTTTCTTCACCATTTCCTTTAATAATTCATATTCCTGCTGACGAATATCAGTCCATTCCCATTTATGTCCTTTCTTCAGCAATTCATGCAAACGAGGTATACGCATTGACAAGTTGGGTATATGCCTATGGTAAAATGAAATACCTCCCAAAAATGACTTTAGTTGACTGACATTACTAGGTACATCACATTTTAATATTGCTTCTAAGTTCTTCACAGATTGTCTAATTCCTTCACCAGAAATGCAAAATCCTAAATACTCAACTTCCGTAGCAAAATATTGAAACTTCTTAGCATTTACCTTCACATTATATTTCTGAAGACGATCTAGTACATTATCACGGGAAATTGGGAGTAAAACGTAGCCATTGGAAAATTAAAGGAACTAGCATCGTTAGGTGTGATTCGTACAGAGGTCCACTAAAACAACAAACATTCTTTGAGGACCGACTCTTTCCAAGCGGCATTCGTCGAGTGACACGTGGTCAGTGAATCGAGTCCCACTTCCAGTGCTGCATTATCAGTCTCTGAAAGCTATACTCTGTCCCGGCCATCTTTTTGAGCAAGCGAACGAAAACAAGTGTTTGTGCAAGTAGTGACCAATGAAGACGTGAGAGAGGACGGGATTGAGTGAAGGGGAAGCGACTGCAGCTACGAGCCTTCGCAGCAGCGTGAACTGCTTCGCTCTCCCCACTCGATTTCCTCCCCTTCTCTGCCGCTATGCGCGGCCTGGCACCATAGATTCCAGGGACAGAGTATAGTGGCAATTGTCTTGTTAGTAAAATACCAGGACGCCAACAATTTCTAATTTTCACCTTTGATAGACCCATGGCTCATTCACATCAATGGTGAGAGCAATAAGAATTTTGATCAGTTCAGGATCGAACGTTGAAACAAGAAATGTGTTAGCATAGTAAATATTATAATTAGCAGTAAAAACTATGAATGACATCCAGTTCAATCTTTCCGGACGAGGGGTGTATATTGGATTGGACCCCTTCCCATCCGCCTCTCGCTATTATTTATTCGATAAATGTTTGTTTTCGAGATTCGAAAAAAATTCTCACATGCATAAAAATGTGTCAAAACCAGACAATATGTAAAGGAGTTCATGTACCAAATATTTGGACACCCTTCCAACACAGAATCTTACCTGCATCATTGTGTTGAAGTAATATAAAATATCTCCAATTTAATCTTCAGGATATTTATGAAGAAATATATATCTTTCTGAAATAAGTCCTGAAGCTTCCTGAAGCTTCATCTGGAGATAAGAAGTGGCGTTAACTCTTGAAAGCTTGGAAACCTATCCAAATATTGATTGATTGATTTGGTGTTTTAAGTCCACTTTATGCACAGTAAAGCTAATCGGGACTGGACCTACAGTTTAAAGTGGGATCCGAACCACCATGTGCCTCCGCCGAGTATCGAACCCGGGTTATCCAAATATTGAAAGCCGGTCCAAAACTCTGGCGTCATCATTGCCTAGATACATTATAGCATATTGAATGAATTTTTGCAACAAGGTTTGCGGAGAAAGTTACAGAAAAATGCGATTCAAAACTGGATGGAAACTTTTATAATAATAAGGCAACGTCAACAATCTTCCGAATTAAAGGCCTTGTAACATATTTCTCATTTTACTACAAACTCATTAACAATAACCAAAGATAGATCGAATAAAAATATCAGATATAACGATAGGCTTCACTATACAACAGTGGGTATTTGAAATCTTTTTCCAGCAATAAATAAAATATTTATTTTTTCATACCTGAGGTTGAACCTGAAGCACTGGCCTGGTGGAAGTACAACACTTAGGAAAACATATGATTTTCAACGTATTGTGTTGTGGTTCCTTGTGCTTCATGAAATTACACACTCAAGTACACTAAACAATAATTCCTCTTCTGACAATGGATTGAATAACGAACCGTTCTGTGAAATATTGAGAACAATCCAAGTTACGTGCAAAGACTCAGAAACTCTCCTCAAATGAGAAGAATGAAGTAATCGATCCTCATATCTCTTCTGCGCATGTACTCAATCCAGCTTACTGTTGAATAGATCCCTATTGAATACCTGCTGGAAGAAATCCAGCCAATGAGAATGAGCGACGTGCTTAGCTTCCCTTCAACAAACTCTTATTGGATAACTGGGTAACTAGGACACAAGAAGAGCCAATGAGAAGATTCTGAAAGCAACGTGAATAATGTCGACATGTCCATTGATTTTGAAATTAGCTGGAAACGTCTTGGTTCTTTAATTGTCTTAAAGCTTTAAAATTTGTTTGACAGGATGCGGAATTTTGCTGCTTTGATATTTCTCGTGGCTTCATGATATCATTGAAAAGCGATCAAGAGCAGGGATAATATTTGAAGACTCCAAGAAACAACACCAGAAGCTCGTCTGGTACAGAATCTCTTGTTTGCGATCAACATTAACTTGGCTCAGAATATTAAACTAATTGCTTGTGGTAAAAATGTTTTAACAATTTGAATGGAAGATATCGTATTCCTTCATGGCCACCGGAATTGTGAAACCTCTCTTGGTCTCTTGCGTAAATTGTAATATCGAACAGAAACATGGCTGACCAAAATAATTGTTATTGACCGGACATCCTCCCCGATTGCGTAGTCAAAACGACGTCGATTTGTAATCAAGGGTTCCCGTGTTTGGTACCCAATGGGGCACATAGTATTTCGAAATCAATTTTAAACTGTAGGTCCAGATTCAGTTGACCTTTCACTGCATAAAGCGGTGTTCAAGGCAAATGCGGAGAGCAATGAATTTTCTCTCATGGTAGAAAACCTGAAATAATAGAACACCCTATCACTCCGCTCCTTCCCGGATATTCCACTGCATTGGATCAAGTGTTTTGTACCATTAATCGCCTTTGAAAGCACTTTATACAAGCTACTCTTAAACATTATGTTTTCGAAATATTTCCCCAAATTAGTCTAAAAGTGTTGCATACTCCCAGATCAGCAGTTTCATAGATTTCGACATTTTCAGAGCACAAATAGTGTGTTCCACACTTATGCAAGAAAGATTCTCTAAATTCTTCCAGAGATGTATAATGATTGATTGAATTTGTTGTTTTTTATGCACAGTAATGCTAATCCGGGCTGGACCTACAGCTTAAATTGGGATCCGAACCACTATGTACCTCCACATGGTATCCTACCAGGGACCTGCCCAATATCAATTTTGATAAACGAGTTCCTTGTTCGATTCGATGTAGTATCATTAATTTTCATTTGAGTCCCTTATCATTTGAGACACTACTTCCAAAAGCTAAAAGGTGAAAGATAGTTCCCTTTCTTTCGTCGCGTAATTTATGCCTCCTCTACAAATGCTTGGTGGAACAATTACCCTCTAGAAGGAGAAGTAAAGATGGCGTCTGGAACGGCTTTTAATATTTATCTAAGGTAGAAGCGTATACAAACGCACTGAGATATAACAAAAATACCTGTCTCGTTCACCGTTCAGTGTTTCCAACTCTTGGCAGGCACTTCATTCGTTCTTCCAGCCTTCGTACTTTCACCTTCCACAGGAAGATGCAGCAATAAGCTAGAAAAAGAAAATCCCTCGAATGCCTATCTTCGCGCTTGTTCCGACGACCTGAAAAGTTGACAACATTCTTTATTGCACAAACTAGTCCCTCGGTGTTTTCAAAAATATCCTTTTTCCTTTCCATTGCATGCATACGGATTTGGATTTGAGTTAGTGCGCGAGTTTGCCTTGTGTTCCACCTGTGTGCGTATTGGTCGCTTATGAAATAATTCGTTTTTATTCGCGAGTGAAAGAGTCTATAGTTACTGTACGTGTGTATTTATTTGTGTGGTTGTGTCTGTGTTCCAGACAACTTGACATGCAAATTAAGTAAGTAAGTATAAACGAACTTTTTGGGGGGTACATGGCCAATGAAAAGTGTTGTGACTGAACTTAACAGTGCATCATCTTCCTAGTTAGTTCTTGATATTAGATCGGAATTTGTTACATTTAATTCCAAAAAGTGACCCATTGTTCGAAAATTTTACTTACTCTATATAAAGAAACTCTTCTTAAAAACCTTAAAGAAAAATTTAGATTTTATCTTGCCACCCACCCCCCTCCGCACCCAAAATTAAAATGTGCCCTGCATGCCTGGAAGGCACGCGCCGCACCTGCACAACACATATCCTGTATAGAATTTGACTGGCTGTGGTAAATGTAAATGATTGATTTTACATTGTTATGTTGTCACTTTTGGCTACTTGAAAAAATTAAAATGACTGGAAAGTGACGAAAGGACAATCACAATGACACAACACAAATCCTGTATCGAATTGGACTGGCTGTGTGTAGGTTAAGCCACCGGTGCTTCTCTTGTATCAAAGAATGAAGCTTTCAGGCTGTTGTTACGGGGAACAGACACTGACATCTGGGCACAGCTCGGAAAGCTTACCCATTACACCTCGCTGACAGAGGGAAACCAGAAACATAGGTAAATAGTTCTTCTGTATAATTTGTATGAATCTTAGGATCAGTGTCCTCAGATGATCAAGCACATAAGTTTATGATCTTTAATATCTCATTAAACTTAATTGTCTTGTGGGAGTAGAACGACAACATTTTGTGAAAGGAATTTCCCGGAAACAAACTTCGCGTCGTCTCAGTAGCAAGAGTCTACTGTTAAACATTTCCCTCACATAGTGAATCCCCCTCCCCTCTGAGATAAACAATAAATTTGCTTTTTGAGAATGTATCAATTAACTGAAGAACAAGCATGTTTCCCTGAACGTTATCACAGATCTTGCACTGCACCATAAAATTAGCAGTCATGTTTTGAATTAATATAAGAGAATTCCACACATATTTTCATTCCAGTACATTAATTTTAACATTCAGACTAAGATATGAAAGCGTGTTGAACGAATTCATCAAGAAATGTGAAGTGCTACGAACATTCAACTCTTGATTCCCTCTATCCACCTGTAAAACCGGAACGTTTATCACCCAGGGCTATAATCTATTAGTGGGTTTGTTCGCTCAGAAACATCTCCTCCAAATGTTGAACACACTTCCGGTCAAAGGTGAAGACGGTTGTGGGAACATATGGTTTGCACACTCTGCCATTCCAGGTGAAAACAAGAAAAAGATATCATTGACAACTGTGACCATCTGCTTCTCGAAATAAGATATGAACTATCCAAATGCAAACACATACCCTTTGTTGCACTTGAAAACTAGTGTATTAGTTCATATTAGAGTACATTAAAGAGATTCAGGACCTTTCCGATATCATCATGGCAACGTCGACACATAGTAATCAAGAGTCCTAAGAATTCGATTCTCGCTGGAGGAACTTTCTTGATCTTAAATATAACCAAAACAAATTCACACGATTACAGAGAGACCTGTATGTGTTCTCCAATGCAAACACTGCTCAGCTGATAGTCACACCTAATATAAGTAGGGCAAAGGCACCCATTAGATTCTCTAGAGCAATCACAATGACTTCTGGCTTCTCCTGTAAATTCATTCGTTTCAGACCATCAAGAATCATTCTTCAACACCGTCCTTCGTCCACTTTGGAGGTAGACCCGCTTCAACGCTGGAGGTGATTATGTGCTGAAGGTTGTCCCGAAAGAGAGAGCTTCTCTGCAACAGAAACACCAGAATATTTCTTTCTTTCTTTCTTTATCTTTTCTTTTTTGCATTTGTTATATAATCGGTGGTTATTTATTTTCACGGAACTTTTGAGAAGACAATTAGGTCTCCCCGATGGCGCAGTGGTAGCGTCCTCGCCTTGTAATCAAGAGGTACCGGGTTTGAATCCGGTGGAGGCACATAGTGGTTCGGATCCCACTTTAAACTGTAGGTCCAGTCCCGATTAGCCTTACTGTGCAAAAAGTGGACTTAAAACACCAAATCAATCAATGACAAGACACGTATTTGGGATGATACGTCTTTGATGGACATTACCAAAGATTTATGCACACTACTACTTAAGTTAATATCCATAAAATATTAATCAGGAGCTTTATTTTTCGTCAATTGGATGTAACTGCTTTTTTTGTTATTCAATAAATATTAAATTCTTATTGTATTTGACAGTAATGTTCTTGTGAGAGCAGTTGCATTTATATAGGGTTTCCAATAAGAACGATATGATTTTACAATGAAATAAAATAAAAACTATTTCAGATACAACCAAATTTTTATATTATTTTGAAGCATAGTTTATTACATTATGTTTTGAATAACACATCATTTAAGTGTCCACCTCGACTTCGTGCACACGAGTAGATTCGATGAACCCAATTTTCGATGACTTTGTGCAATAACTCGGGTTTAATGTCACGAATGCAGCGTACGATTTTCAATCTTAATGCATCAAGGGTTTCTTGCTCTGTTTGCATAGACTATGTATTTCAAATAACCCCACAAAAAGCAAAATAAATTACTTAAACCACAACTTCTTGGAGGCCAACTAACAGTTACATTTCTTGAAATTATCCTTTCAACAAACTGTTCTTGCAATATGTCGATAGTGGCATTAGCAGTGTGACATGTGGCACCGTGTTGTTGGAACCACATGTCTTCCAAATCAATTTCATCTAAATTTGGCCACAAAAAATCTGTTAACATGAATCGGTACCGCTCACCAGTCCTACCTCGTTTTGGAAAAAAATAGTCCGATGATGCCACCATGCCATAAACCACACTACCATACAGTGACCTTTTGCGGATGAAATGGCTTGTCGTGAATCTCTTGTGGATAGTTTTCACACCAAAAAAAGACAATTTTGTTTGTTAACATATCCACTTAACCAGAAATGAGCTTCACATGAGAAGATAATTTTTTTCCCCAAAATTATGATCAGTTTCAAGTTGCTCTAAAGCCCAAGCAGCAAAGTAACGGCGCTGAGGATGGTCCAGTGGCTTCAGTTCTTGGGTCAACACAATATACGGGTGTAAACGTAAGTCTTTTCGCAAAATACGCCAAGTTGTCGTTCTTCTAAGCCCCAATTCTTGAGCATGACGAGGAATCGATATATTTGGAACTTCTGCAATTCTACCTCTTACAGCAGCAATGTTCTCTACACTTCTTGCATCGACCTCTTGTTGGTATTTTCGCATCGTGAAGAGTAAAATCCCTTTCAAATTTTTAACGATTCGATGAATAGCAAGCACAGAAGGGCGATTATATGGACCATAGTTTTCGCGAAGTGCACGTTGAGTATTCACAAAAGAACGTCTATCTTCATAGAATTTTTGGATAACAGCCAAACGTTCTTGAAGCGTGCATTTAGCCATGATGAACTGTCACAGTATACTAAACACAAACGAGAACAGTGACACTTAAAGCATAGTTGCCACTTCATTTCAAAATCATATCATTCTTATTGGAAAACCCTTCACAAATTTTGTAGCTAGATAATGCATACATGCTATTTATTACATATCTATTCTTTTACCATATTACCACCTTTTACGCGTAAGTATTCACGTAATAATGACAACACAATATTAGGTAATTTAAAATGTCTTTAATATTTTAATTTAATTAAATATATTTATTATAATTTATATTATTATTACTATTATTATTATTATTATTATTATTATCGAGATACTTGGCCGGACACCTCTCCCCCCCGAAATGTATTTCTAGATACGTGTCTGCAAGTTATGTAAATACAGATTTAGTAGTTCTCACCAAAATATGGACTTAATTATGGATTTAAATTGTAAAAAAAAAATCACCTTTCTATTAATAAAAGACACTACTTACGTAACTCTAAAATTTCAAAACAATTGATTGTCCTCCTCCCGGCAGTGTATTGACTGTCTTGAAGAGCAGGGGTGCCCATTCCCCCCCCCCCCAACCGGCCCATTACCTGTGACGAACAATCTCCCCCTAAAATGGTAGCACATTAGCCCCGCCTCCCCTCTTTATGCCAAAGTATTTACTCAAATTATTTAGGCCAGACAAAATTCGCGGAACAATATAATACAGACATATACTATAAGCAATCGTATGTTTACTTTAGGCTCACTTTCATGTTTGCTAACATAAAACGTACAAAACTGCTCAGGCCACGGCCATTATTAGTGTACGGACCCTTATTCTTCTTAGTATGTCTGGTCCCGGGTTCGATATCCGGTGGAAGCACAAAGTGGTTCGGATCTCAATTTAAGGGGGCAGGGCCGATTGTCGAAAATTGCCCCGACCAATTGCCCCAGCAATTAACGCGTTATTTCTTTAAATCTATACACTATATTTCAGTTCTGTCTTTTTTGCTCATTAATTTTCAAATAAAGGTATCATATACTTGAATAACAAAACAATACAACCATTGTTACCGTTATTAACAAGCGCCGTTCGGAAGAGCCCTTTCTTTCCCTTTTGTTACTATGGGATAAATTGAAGATAAGAGGGAAGCGGTTGTAACTCCTCAACCACTGCATCTTTTTTTTAAAAAAATAAATTCTAAATGTAAGAATGAGTAAAAAGCAACATTTTAAGTAAGATCTGACAATTATGGGTCTAAGAGGGGAAGCGGGAACAAAGTTCAAAATTCGAAATTTTTCGTAATTACGAAAAACTTTCGTACCCCGAAATTTCCGTTCTATTTTTACAAATTTGCGGTACGTGCATTACATATCCTGATAGAGTATTTTTCCAGACTTCTTACAGCGCAATTTGAACTTTGATAAATTTCTCGTTCGAATCGATGTACTATCATAAATTCTATTTTGGGTCCATTCAAAAGACCTGTACTTCTAAAAAGCAAAACTAATTCTTGGGAAATTTTATTGCATATATTATTGATTCTAAGGTTTTTATCCCAGACGGACAAGAAAATAGACAGATCCAGAAAACTCGTCACATAATATTAGTCTGTTTGAGCTTACAAAACATGATGTCTTTTAGCAATTGTCTAGAGATGAGGAGCTATATTTATGTAGCTGTGGCATTCGCTTATCACCTCAGAGAGATTCACATATACATTTACTTAGCTGCCACTTACTAGCTGTCTGTGTTGTCGATAGCTTTTACTAAGTAAGAAGTGGAGGACGCGCAGTGGCTAAGACAGCTTTCTCCCTTGCTATTGCGCAGTCCGGTTTGGTCAGGGCTCACTCGCAAAGATATACCTCCTAAACTCTAGTTTTCAAAAGTATTATTTGCTTTCCTATGTGCTCCCCATTAACCACTGTATAGCTAATAAAATAAATGTTGAATTATTTAAATAGAAATATTAGCTCTAGGCTAATATGGCTCGAGGTCGTCACTGAAATCTGAAACAACAATTTCTTAAAAAGAGTAAATGATAGGGAATCTTCGCACGATGGGAATGATAGTGGTTCTAAGTTGCTCCTTGCCCTAACATACAGAAAATGCCTCTAGGAAGAAATAAGCTCCACACAACAGTCCACTGAGAATCAAGGCCTGTAATTGTCTCTCTCCCTTTGCATGATCTGTCAGCGCATCGAGCCCAATCGATACCTGAACCCGCTTCTTCATATTTGTAAATAGTTCCCCGATTCTCCACACGATCCTGGGTCAGAAATAGCAAGTTCCCACCAGTGTTGTCACGGGGAAGGTAAATTTTCCTGTGCCCAGAGATTTCTAGGAAAATTATAAATTCCACCAACAAATAGTAACTGGATAAAAATTTTGAAGATATTCGATGTGCACAATGAAGTCAAGTTGATTGAAGTGTGAAATTGAAAAAACTTTCTTTCGTCGCGAAATGTATTCCCACTCTCCAAAGAGGGATACGTTTAGTTGGCTGGAACAATCGCCTTCTAGTAGAAGAAGTAAAGATGGCGTCATTAACGGGTTGGAATATTAAACTAAGACACTCCCTCGGACATGTAATGGATATAGCAAAGCAATCTGACATAAACAAAAATACTTTCAACTTCAATTTTTAATATTTTATTTGACATATACAGTATATTCATAATTATAAGTTGCAGTGTGCACCAAACTGGAATCTATGAGAACAGAATCATTAAAATTACATTATTTGTTGCCAATGTAGTAGAGGTATAAGTGGTTGGGTTTTTATCCGATCAGTCCAGGAACTTCATTTTTTATATTATAGTGCTAGGGTCCAAACGTTAAAAATCATAAGAAATTATTTGTGCCACTACAAAATTAACATTTTCCTCCTGCTATGTGTGTTATTAATATCCATATTTAGATACCTCGTGATACATTCTATTCTAACTAAGAGCAGTGCTGACGAAAGGATTTATTACTGATTGCTTTCACTTTACTGTCTTGCCTGCTTTAGCTCATCCCAAAGATGAAAGTGAATGGTAGTAATATGAAAGTGACGAAAGGAGAATAAAAAACACAACGCGGGAGACACAGAGGATTGGAGTGGCTGAGGTGCCTCTCTTTTCTGAAAGAATGCACACTGTACAGTCTTAGAAAAAAATACCTGGGCCACGGGACGTAGAATTTCGTAACGTCTTAAAGCCTGTTGTTTATGCAACCCAAATAACAAAATATTCGCTTAAGTTTGCCTGGTGATTCTGAGTTCTCGGAAAGGATTGAGCTTTGATAGCATGAGTCACATGACTCGTGCCCCAGCCACAACAAACAGCTGGGTGCTACGATGCCTCCAGAAGAAAATTTCAGGAACTGGTTTCTTGACAAGACCTACTCGTAAAGAAATACTATTCTTTCAAGTGATATTAGAGTCATTGTCAAGAGGTTCGCTGAAATTATGGTTCTCATCACAGACCACATGCCACACGTTAATTGTTTAAGTCCAGTTCATGCACTGGACCTACAGATTAAAATGGGATCCGAACCAAATGCCTCTCTATTTGGTATTGAATTCGGAAGCCTTTCATTACATGGCGAAGACGTTACCACTACGACATCAGAGAGGCAATGGAACCCCTTGAGAAAGAGATAAGCGAAAATTGCTACGTGACAAACCATATTTGCCCGTAAATTTTAAAAATAAGACAATATTTTGTACTGACAGTTTCGAACCGTGGGAGAGGCATATATTTTTTTGTACCATCGTCCATTTCACGAGTTTATAATTCTTCCTCACCGACACGAGTAACGCGAGTGGTAGAAGAAAAGCGAAGTAAAATAACTGAAACAGAAATAAAAGGAAAAAGCGAAATAAATTTTATTCATAATATTCTGCAGTCACTTGAGTTGTATTCACGGGATGCTATCTTTAAAGAAAGCCGTGGTCTGTTCCTTGTCTTTTTTGCTTTCTTTGTGCTCTTGCTTCCCCCGTCACGATTGGTCTAAAACTAATTAATGCGACGTTAATTAAACAATCCAAACAACGAAACAATGCACAATCAACTGCACAAAACAACATTCCAAATGTTTTCGAATCGGAAAACAATTGAGATGCTGTAAAATGACTTAAGATGCAGTAATAAAGTGGGAATTCGGTACCGTGTAGAATTAAATCGGTAGAGATGTTCGATTTGATTGGATGTTTGTTATTTAGATTTGCTATTCTTTCACTTTTGGCAAATAGCGACGATGAAGATGAGTGATGCTATGATGAAATTGATGAAGGGACACTTACCAAGGACACCCACGCCCAAGTCGAGATTCTAACCAGGGACCCATGGCATCGTAGCGCGCTGTGCTAACCACTCCTCCATGGAGTGGACATTATAGCATATTTTGTGTGCTCAATTGGGATCAATCAATGGAATGAATAGGCATATTATATGATTAATAAATTCATATCATAATACCACGTCATATTATTCGGCACGAAGTAACATCAGAGACATTCAATCTTGCATTTTTGCCTTTCAACTAATTCTTTGAATTCAGGTTAATCACAACAATAAGATAAATTATGAAGCAAATGATAGTGAATGTGGGATATTATTACGAATTACCTGACAGAAACAACATTAAGCAGGCTCGGTGGTCAAGCTCATTAAGTGATTGACATTCGATATCGTCGCCAAAGTTCCCGGGTTTGAGTATCGTCCTTGTCGGGGGTGTTTGACTATTTCGTCATCAATTTCATGTAATGGTCACTCGTCCTTATCGTCGCGATCATCGAACAGGGAATAAAAATTATAAAAATAAATACGATGGAAGAGTACTTATTTCATCTCTCACGAAATCTCCTACAAAACCGGAATATATAAAATACATGTATATTCATTCACATACATTTTCGATTTCTATATTTAACTAATCGAGACCGAGAACGGGAGAGCAATTTTCAATTCGACAAACCGAGAGACGGAGAAACTGTCAAGTCTCGTTTCTTCTTGGCACCTCCGTAATCGAGTTGTTCTGTTTGTCATTGGCTTTGTATTGGCAATTATTGCCAGTATTCTTCCCCTGCAGGTAAACCATAACGATGAATTATGATGAAATGAAGCAGATAAAAGGGCAAGAACAAGAAAGTCATGCCTGTTCGGGACTCCAACCCAGAACCTTATGTAACGAGATTTGAAATTCTGGAGAAGGCGTCCGTGTTTCGCTTGGTTTTCTCTTTCCTCTACTTCTCTTATATTATCATACATGTATAATAAAAATGGATCTGATACGATATGTTGCGATTCATAATTGTGCTGGTTAGATGCTACAGATGTGAACTCCAAACTGCAATATATTATTCCCTTGTGTTTCGTATGTGGTTGAACATGAAATTTTCTTACACTGTGACAATTTCTTTCTTAGTTTTGGTTTGGTGCACAGATATGCTAATCTGGACTCGACCTTCAGTTTAAAGTGGGATACTAACCACTATGTGCATCCACCGTGTATCAAACCCGGGATCCACTGATTACAAGGCGACGACGTTATCACTACGCCATCGAGGAGGCCCCATGACAAAATGTTATTCACTCGATCTCTACCATAATTTATTTCAGCATTTACATTTTCGATTTCTTCTTCTTTTTTCCTTTTGTTAACTACTCTTATACAACTCTTTTTGCGTCTTCGAATTTCTTCTTGTTTCAGGAAAAAATAATACATGCAGGCTGTATAAAAATCCCCCGTTCAAATAGATAAAACGTTCACTCTCGAAAACTAATTTACATGTTTATCACTAAAGTAACCATTAGGAAGGAAACTATTGAAATGGTAACTGATATAACTGCAGATGAAACAATACTTACAGCCACTAACGAAATATCTATTCTTGTGTAGCCTCACAGACAAGTATATGGTGAGTCATTCACTCTTGCTGACTACGGGCGAAGGTCACTGAACTAAAGGGTGGTGGCAAGCAAGCAGGCTTCTGCTCTACCAAAGACGAGGTCACGTGTTACAGTTATCAATGGCGTACGAAATAAGGAGGAACACAGCTATCTGCCGTATGTTTTGGTCCCGTCATTGCACTTTATCGTCGTGGCCTTGAAAGTGGGTGCGTATAGAGGTCCTTCAACTTTCGTATTCTTTTTCATTTCAGAACCCGTGCTGTATCGTCGACTTAATCCAATCTATCCGATGTAGGTTTTAGGTTCTGTTTCTGTTCGGTTATTTCACGTTGTCTTCCTGCTTATGTTATTCGCGACGAAGGTTCTGGATTCGATAATCTGGGCAATAACGGGATTGTGTTAGTTGCTTGATTTGGTGTCTTAAGTCCACTTTATGTCCTGTTAGGCTAATCGTGAACGGACCTATAATTTAAAGGGGGATCCGAACCACTATGTTCCTCCACCGAGTATCGAACCCGGGATCCCTTAATTACAAGGCGCCCACGATCCCACTGCGCCATCGGGGATTGTGTTCGAAACGAATGAATCAAATTTGAGTGATATGATATGCAACCATTGGAAGACTATTGAAAGAAAAGCTATGGGAACCTGCCAGTTTTTCTACTGCAGACAGGAAACCATAAACATGGAAGAGAAGCTTATATTCTATGAAACCTGACGCTTTGTGCTCGAATACTGGCTAAATATAATCCATAGAGGCATAGCAACGTTAAACAACCTCTTATATGATACATATAGGTTTAAAAAGGTCAAAATACAAAGATTGTGTGCGCCTCACTGATGGCGTAGTGGTAAGGCCTTGTAATCAAGGGGTCTGGGGTACGATACCAGGTGATCGCACATAGTGGTTCGGATCCCACTTTAAACTGTATGCACTTCAGATTAGTCTATCTGTGCCGGTGACTCAGTCGGTAACGCGTCTGACTACCATGCTATAGGTCCCGGGTTCGATTCCCGGCCGGTTCAAGCCCGGGAACTTTTCTAACATTGGAAGCGGCCCCAGCGCCCACCCAGCGTCGAATGACATGGGTACCTGGGGGAAACCCTGGTGGTAAAGGCGGTCAGGGGCGTGATGCTGATCACATCACCCCCACTCACGAACGAATCAAGAAAGTGTGGGGCGGCGTGATGCTGATCACATCACCCCCACTCACGAACGAATCAAGAAAGTGTGGGGCGTTACCCCCACACCCCCTATACGCCTTCATGGCGTAGCGCCAAGCACAGGTGAGAACTTTATCTTTTTTTTTTTTGCATACAGTGGACTTACAACAAAATTTCAACTTGCGATAAAGATTATGATAAGGTATTAAAGAATTGGGTCTAACACATTTTTTTATTGTTTACCAATGACATTATTAACTAATATTCTTAATTTCAGTTTCAAGATGAAATCGGCTACGAAATAAAAGGAGTGGGTTCATATTTCTGTTACGAAATTCCACTTTTGTAGTAGACCTGTGCCACACTAAGTTGTGACAATAAACAAATCTGAGACACTTTCAAAGTATTAAATTTCTATCTACGTATTTGGGAAAAATCTTTCAATATAATACTTTTTTTGGACGCGTCAAATCATAGTATTTAATTCCTGTTTTAGCAGCTTTAAGAAACCTGATTTTTTTGGGGGGGGTTACAAATGCCCTTTCTGCTCCCGTCAAGTTACGCCTATGACAAACAGGAATTCAAAGTAAAAGACTGTCCCGACTAAATCGGGAGACACGTCTGATAGATTTACAATTGGGAAAATCATAATTAAGCGTGTAGTTGAAAACAACCTATTTTCATATATTGCATGCAGCTCTACTTTTTCTGCAATGTGGATCAAGAACTGGGGACGTGGAGAAGCACAACACTCCACGTAACCAATAGTCACGTGACCCTCTTTGCTTTCCTGTCATGTTGACCTTCGCGTGGAACACATTTCTCGGTGTTAAGACAGGCAAAATCACCCGATCATCGAAGGGTGCAATATGTGTTGCCTACCCTCCTGCATTACTTGCTCCTATTAAAGCCTTATGGGGAAGAACTTTTTTCCATGACTGTACCATGTGGGAGAGAGGCTTACATTTGGGTGCTTTCCGAAAACATTGCCTTTACACTCCACTGACGAAAGGAGACCAGAAAACAGGAAAACTGCTGGTGTGGATAATTTCTATGACTGCTAGCTTCGGTGTCCTCAGATGTTCAACCACATAAATCTCTGTTCTTTAGAGCCGCCTTGAGTTTATTGGTATCGTTGGAGAATACCCAAGGATAGTCTTACGAGTAGAGCAAATATATTTTGTGACAAGGTTCTCCCAAAAAGAAATATTCGCGTCGTCTCAGTAGTATTTGTCAAGAGTTAAACATTTTCTTGATGCTAGTGAATCCTCCACACAAGGAGATAAATGGGATTCCATTGAAAATGTACCAATTCACTGCAGGGAGGCATGCTGCCCTCGACAACACCAAAGGCTTTACTCTACACAATAATATAAACACCCATATTTCAATTGCAATATGAGTATTCCTCACATATTCATATTCATTGCAGCACATAAATTTTGACAATCAGGCTGAGTTATGAAAGCGCAAATGAATGCTAAAACCTGCTACCTTACGACAATCGTTTCCCTCGTTCCACGTGTAACATTGGAAGTCTCTTGTGCGTATGAGACCAATCGGTTGTTGTGTCTGTTTTCTCACAAATAGTTCAAAATAATCTTGCACCCACTTCCACTCATGCAGGATAATAATGTTTGCACTCCTTTGCTGTCGAGGTGAAGAGAGAGTCAACTTCATGAGAACCGTGTGATAATAATCCACAAATGAAAGCTGTATTTAACGTGTGTTCCTTCTC
Organism: Lepisma saccharinum; assembly: GCF_977018435.1. Taxonomy (NCBI): domain Eukaryota; kingdom Metazoa; phylum Arthropoda; class Insecta; order Zygentoma; family Lepismatidae; genus Lepisma; species Lepisma saccharinum. Next base: position 5,867,730 of record NC_139248.1, on the reverse strand, counting down.
CAAATAAGATATGAATATCCAAATCTATAGGACAAGGCTTTGTTGCACTTATAACATAGCGAATTATCTCTAATAGGAAAAATTAATGGTCTCCTCGATGTCGCAATGGCAACATCTACTCTTTGTCCCGAATTCAATCATAGAGGATGGGTTCAAATTATAAACTGTAGGTCCAGCCTCAATAGAACCTGTGCATAGTTCGACTCAAAAGAAACAAACTCAAAGTCGACGAAGAGAATTCACAATAAACAGTCGACGGATATAGACAACTTCATTCCGTGCAAAGACACGCACTTCCTCTGTAGTCTAGTAAGTGTATGTACTTCAACCAAGAGGAAATTGTTCTCATCTACAGTTGGAAATAACCTCCCAAACTATGAAAACGCATAGCACATAAATCTGCAAATGCGAATACCATTCATCTTCTTCTACGTTGATTTCGCTTGCATTTCCGTGACCTTAAAAAGCACCAACACCAATAAACACCATTTGTGAAATGTCTGTGTGTGCATTCCACTGCAAACACTGCTGTGCTGATAGTAAGACCCAATATAAGTAGGGCGAAGGCTCCCATTAGATTCTCCAGAGTAATCACAACGACTTCTGGCTTCTCCTGGAACATTTTTCGTTTCAGACCATCAAGAATCATCCTTTGAACAGCGTCCTTCTTCCACTTTGGAGGTAGACCCGCTTCAACGCAAGAGGTGATTATGTGCTGAAGGTTATCCCGAAAGGGAGAGCTTCTCTGCAACAGAAACACTTGGAAGGCACCAAGAACTCTGCTAGATGTTATGTGAAATAATGGTTGCCCGTAGGAATCGAACCACAGATAACGATATGCCAGTACGTCTGGAAAAAAGCTAGACGTAAGAAAGGCGAAATCCCCATAATAGACAACTCTTCTGTAGTTTTTCAAATTGTTATTCTCTAGGACCCAGTTTGCATAGATCTCCCTGTATACTGGCTCATTCAGCACTCCCATAGTTTCTTTACCTATCTCATCACCCCCAACAGATAACCCCATACTCAGAATATCCTCTATGGTGTCTACGTAAGGCGTCAGTTTGGGACTTGTAATGAAACCAAACAATGCAGACTGGTAAAGAGTAGAGAGTATCACAGTAGAAAATATCCACTGTACAAATATAAATCTGAGTGGACCTACAGGAGGCGGTGGGATGTCGACACACCCAAATATGAATGCAGAGAGACCTGAAAGCGAAGGGAACCGATATGTGATCCTTCCCCACCGACGAAGCAGATAAACGGCCGCTCTCATCCAGGTGAAGAGACTCAGTGAAGACAGAATCGTGAGGGTCCACAGAGGTGGCTGAAATGGAAAGTAGAGACTCATCCACTGAGGATAGAGTCTTGGGTTAGGAATCACCCATGTCAATTCTGCAAACTGCTGAATCTGCAGCTCTTCACACCACACGTTGCCATAATGAGAAGCCCCCTTGAACTTTAATGTTCCATCGACGACTCCATTCCGCACATCTGCATAGTCTCCTGTGATAGTTCCATTTGGAAATATATATCCCAACGATATAGGTTCTTTAAAAATGTTGTTTGTTTGCAAAGTGAAGTTCATTTTCTCCATCGCAGTTGCAACGAAGCCACCATATAAACCCGAATAAGTGTTTCTACCTTTTGAAGTCTTGTATGGCGTAAAGTACAACTCATAAAATTTCGCTTTCAGATTAATTGGGCAGTTGTGCATGTTCTTCACCTTGTCTGGATACAAATCCCTCCCTTTAACAAATGTCCTTTTACTCCAGACATCCACAACTTCTGCTCCCTCAGCCGTTCTGCAGTTGGATTCTGTGAAAGGGAAGTAGGAGTACAGGACAAGAGAGTCAGCTTCACCAGATTCCTTCTCTTCTGGTGGAGAAGCAATTACAATATTCAACATTAGATTCCTCTGTGCTACCAAGATTAAGCCATTAATAGATTCCAACGGATTGTTTCCTGTGAGAAGGATGAAGTGTTTTGCATTCCGTCTCCACTTATTAAAATGCCAATCATATTTGAAAGGATACATCATCGTGGATATATTTTTGAGGAGGAACAGATAGGAGATTTCTCTCTTCCTTGATAACCATTCAAAATCCCAACCTTCCCACCAGTTTCTTAACTTTATAGGTTTAATTATAGTTAATGGTCCTGAATGTTCCTTACTAATGAGATCTGCAAACTCTGTTGATTCTTCGTCATAATAAACAACTACTGTTCGAGCAGTTTGGAAATATTTCTTTAAAATCTCTTCTACAAGGTGAAGTGTATCCTTGTGGAATTTTGTCGTCGATGGGGGTGATATAGTGAGGCAGAACTAATTGACGTAGAACCACAGAAACATGAACACGATCAGTAATTTCTTCATTTTCAATTTGACGAAATCAGCTATAAAAGAGAATATAAACATAAATGAAACAAAAATTACAGAAAATTTCTTCACATTTTTAAATATTTTTAATACGTTAATGAATAATATGAAAGTCCAAGTGGAGAAGTAAAAAACTACCCAGTGGCAGTGAATAAATGGCTTATACAATATAACACAGAAATAGTGGCAGATCCTAAATATAAATATTGAGCCATTTCATGTGAAGTCAACCAATGAAGAGACACTTTTCAACCTCACAAAATGGCAAACTATTAAATTCGTGAACATGTGACGCGCACAACCCTCCTTTCCCCAGACCACTAGAAAAGGTTAAAAGCTCACAAATGAGAATCAGGCTGCAATACGTATATAGAGTAAGTACTTCACACTGTGCGAGTCACACATTCACATTTTTATACTTTAGTGTAATCACGTATCTATTAGTTTATCTGTAATTATCGTCATCAATCCTTAATATACCTTTTCTCTATGGAACTCCGATGCCATGAAGTATTCAGGGCCAAGCATGTGGCATTTTCGTCTACCAATGAGGCTCGCACCAGTGTACAGCCTGCACGGTGTACGATACGTTGAAAATTCAAGCACCTTAGATTGAAACTTACTTATTTCCAACAACTTTCTCCTCTTTCCAAGTTTCGCTATGTTCACTAATAACGGAGTTACCTATGAAAGCGGACTTTTTAATCATGTGCGTTAATTCAAACAATATTGTATATAATTTATGTTACACTTTTACTTTTGAATATTAGGAATTTGTCTATCAAAATATGTTATCATGCATTACCTAACCTACTCTACCCTACCCTAACGTACCCTAAATCTAACATAACTCAGGATCCCATTGGCGTCCCATTCTTAAATTTTGTATAGCTATTGAATAATAGTGTATGTATGACTTATGATTTTTGAAAGAAATTAAAAGAAACGTTTTTGAGAAAATGGCTACCAAAGTTTTCTTTACACCAACGACAATTGACATAGGCATGCAATATCTCATGTGAAAGAGCCCTTCAAGATCTTTCCATCGCCGTCCGAATTACTTCCGTAGGTGCTCTGCTTGCCGAAATATTGCAATTAAAAGTTAACAAGATGTTGGAAGATATTGTCAAAATCTCATAGTTTGCAACACTGCACATTTTCCTACCTCAGATGGCCCTTCCAGTATGCAAAATTTCAAGCGAATCAAAAAATATAACTTTGAGGACCTTGTTGATTTCACATGAATGACTGACCCTATTACCCTGTTAGATTGGCGTGTGTTTCTGGGGAATGATTAGCGTGAAAATGATTCGAATGGCCTATCACATGGCGGTAGGTCTGATCTTCACGCTAATGCCGTTTATACTTTCACAGTTCCGCCACTGTTTCATCTGTCGTCTGCGTGTAGTAGTTGTCCAACTAATGTTTCAAGTGTTCTTAGATAGGTGAAGCAACAGTGACGAAGTAAGTACTCTGAAGAGCAGTGAACCTAACAGTGATCTTATAATCGATCTTACATCTGTAATTATTTTCAGTTCGAAATTCACAAGGAACACACGTTTTCACGCGCTGCAACTGAGAAATTCTTTGAATGTTTTTATTGGTTGGAAAATGAGGTAAAATACGATTTTTTTTCAAGGAAGCTATGCCCAAACTGTGGTTCTGACCCACAAAACTCCATTTCTGTTATCCGTTGATAATTTAGTGTATGTGTAGATAATGTGTAACGAGAATTTAAAGTTAATTCCACAAAATTCTCATTCAACCAAACCACATGCCTAAAAATGTATTTCACTATTCATCATCTCTTTTACATCTATTTAAATGAGACGGTGAGGAGCAATTGTTTTATTCTACGTACTATAACGTTAAATGGAAATCACGTTCAGTTATTTAAGGTAAGTTTCAGAGAGGATTCAGCTATAAGTACATACTCCTTGTTTGTCTGTTGCCTTCCCTTACCCTTTGCTGCGAATGTGGAACCCAGTGTTGATATTATCCTCGCAGAGAGAACCGTAGTTCTGGCTGTCTGAGAACAAAGCACATGCTGTTTCCAGTGTTTCTGTCGTTGGACGGAAGCAGTCACGTGAGAGCTGCCAAGCTCTTCCATCTGGTGGCGGGAAATGTTCCAGGACAATAATTCTGACTATAGGTGTGATAGGCTATTTCGATTAAACATTCACTGGGCTCCCTTCATAGAAACCATGGTTCTTTCTGTTTCTGAAATCTCGGGAAATTCTGTGTAACATGTATTCCTTGGTACATCAAAGGAAATTGCATCGTTAGGTATGATTCATGTCGAGTCCACTAAAACAACATTCTTTGAGTGCCACGTGGTCAGTGAATCGAGTCCCACTGCCAGTGCTGTAATATCAGTTTCTGAAAGCTATACTCTGTCCCGGGTATCTCTGGAGTAACCGAAACGAGTCTCTGCGCAGGTAGGGGTACGTGACGGCTCCACCAATGAACACGTGAAAGGGAAAGGGAATGCGTGAAGGAGGAGCTAATGTAGTCACCAGCATTAACAGCAGTGTGTACTGCTTAATTCTGACCACTCGATTTCCCCTCCCCTTCTCTGCCGCTATTCGCAGCATTGCTCCACAGATTCCCGGCTTAGAGTATAGCAGCAATTCTTTCTCCAGTATTATCCCAGGACGCCAATAATTTCTTCCTTTCACCTTGAGTAGAACCTGGACTTCTTCACAAAAACGATATGAGCACTAAGACCTTTGCTAAGCGCAGTTCCTGTGCGATTTCGACCTCGGGAAAATTAAAAGTCACATCGAAATTGTAAGAAGTTGAGCATTGAAAGATAAAACAAGAAAATTGTTAGAATATTAAATTATATAATTAGCAGAAAAACTATGAATGATATCCAGTTGAATCTTCGAGGACAAGGAGAGGTATATTGTAGCCCCTTCCCTCAAACTGCTAAAATTTATACGAGGAATGAATTTTTTGAATTTGAATTTGAATTTAAAATTTTGGATGCGTCAGCACTAAGGCTATTTTGCACCCGTCACATTATAAGGGGTGCAAACCCTTATCGTTACACATAACAACTCTAACGTTACATAACTAAAATATTAAAATATTCTGACTTTTGTTAAAAGCTGAGGCTGTAAAGGAGCACTCAATACAAATAAGGACAAAACACAGGACAACACAAACAAAATTATACTGGCCATAGAGCCAGGCGCCAGAGCCTCGTTAGTCTGCAGTCCAGGGTGTACTACGTGTAAGGAGAACCCCTTACTCCCCTATACGAGGAATGTTCAATATATTTTCAAGATTCGAAAAATATTTCCTTACATACATGAAAATATGTAAAACAAAATACAAAATACAACGGAGTTCAAGTAACAAATATTTGTACTCCCTGCACCCTTGCAACACAGAATCATACTTCCATCATTGTGTTGAAGTAAAATGAAATACCTCCAAATTTGTCTTCCAGCTATTTGTAAAGAAATATGCATATTTCTGAAGTAAGTCTTGAAGCTTTCCTAGGAACGAATAATTGAATAGAGCCTATCGAGATAGCAAACAGGGGACTTCCGGAAAGGTTTCCTAGCTTTCTGGAGCTAACGTCACTCTCATCTGCAGATAGGAAGTGACGTTAGTTCTTGAAAGCTTGGAAACCTTTCCAAATATTGAAAGCCGGTCCAAAACTCTGTCGTCATCAATACCTAGTGTTGCTCACGAGACGAGACTTTGGCCTGTCTCGTCTCGTGGAGTCTCGTGGAAATGCTGTCTCGTCTCGAAAATATTCGTTTGTCTTATGGCACATGGTCAATCTCGTCTCGTCTCGAATTTTTAAAAGCCTGTCCCGTCTCGTCCCGTGGGCAACACTATCAATACCTACATACATTATAGTATTCAGAATTAATTTTTGCAACAAGGTTTGCGGAGGAGGTATACAAAAATGCCATTCGCCAATGAATGGAAACTTGCATAAAATAATAATAATAGCTAATAAGATCAATGTTGAATAATTTAAATAGAAATACGTATTAGCTCTAGGCTAATATGGCTCCAGGTCGTCACTGAAATCTGAAACAACAATTTATTAGAAAGAGTAAATGATAGGGAATGCTCGCAAGATGGGAATGAGAATGATAACGGTTCTAAGTTTCTCTTTGCCCTAACTTACAGAAAATGCCTCTAGGAAGAAATAAGCTCCACACATCATTCTGCGGAGAATCAAGGCCCGCTAAGTGTCTCTCTCCCTTTGCCTCACCTGTCAGCGCATCGAGCACTATCGACACCTGAAACCGCTTCTTCATATTTGGAAAGAGTTTCCCGATTCTCCACTCAAACCTGGGTCAGAAATATCAAAGCTCCCACCAGTGTTGTCACGTGGAAGGGAAATTTTCCTGTACGCACAGAATTTTAGAAAAATTTAAATTTCACCAAAAAATAGTAACTGGATGGAAAATTTGAAGATATTCGGTGTGCACAATGAAGTCAAGTTGATTGAAGTGTGAAAGTTGAGTATTCGAATATGTCTGCCGAAGTAGATTGAGTTGAGTATTCGAAAATGTCTTGCGAAGTAGGTCATTATTCTACAACTATTCTGAGACAAAGGCTACTGTTGTATATAAGTAAAATCTCATTACGTCTGTGAATTTCCTTATTTCTGTTTTTCGGAAACAAGTCCGTTGCAGTCTACAATCACCTACCTTCAGTTCTGAAGTTTTGGTAACGGTTTTATCACAGGCCTTTTACAAATGTGGTGTGTTGTGAATATTTCTTCCTCGACCTGTTATGACTCTCTCTAAAAAAAAAATATTAAAAAACCGGATCCGTTGATAGATCAAATGAAAGTGTATAGTAAATTATGATTTGCATCACTGTTCACCAAGACAAAATTCTTTTCATATCCAAGTCTCTACAAGCCGATTTTAATTTTGTGACACCTTGTAAGTGAATACACTTCCACCTTCAGAGCCCTAATACCACTATCAGGGGCGCCGACTTGTCAAAATTATTGGGGGGGGCTCTGATCACCGAAATAAATTAAGTTTTTTAAGTTTTGGCCTCAGAGTTCGGAATCTCATAAAAGCCCATGAATTCCTCAAAAATATCAAAATTTTTATTCACAGTTCTAATGCAGAATATTAATTGTCCACGGATGGATATGTCACAAGTTTCGTCAAGTATAATAGCAAAATATTCCAGACTTTTAATATCTGCTACCACGGAGCACAAAACAGATCTCCCTAATATATCAATGATCTCGTTCTGAATGTCATGTTAGAGCCATTTGTACCCCAAACGTTCCATCCACTACCCTAGTTCATGTATCGTCTTTTGAAACTCTTTTTACTAAATATTTTAACAATACTCATAATTACATACTTAGGATATAGTAATAAGTCATGAGTTTTGCTGTCTCCGGTCATAGACCCCCCCCCCCAAAGTTGATAGTTTAGCGGTCTCAGCCCCCCAAATTGATGGTCTAGAACATTTCAAATGTGTATTTAAGCCCCATGGAGTCGGCGCCTATGACCACTATCTAACGACTTCCAGCTATTTTTCTAGTAGAATCCCAACATGTCACCAATTTTTATCTCCGCCTGAGATAGAACTGGCGATCGTTCACTTGGGTGGAGATAGTGCTAAACATTTGGCTAAGCAGGATTGCTTGACGACTCTGATCCTAGGAAAATTATAATGTGTGATGAAGAAAAAAATGTCCAGCAGCGAACAAAGAAATGAAATTTGCTTGGGTTGTCACTACTAGTATTATCAGAAGAAATTAAATTATATTTCTCTTGAACATTCTCAATCAAGGGGGTGGAACTTGAGCTGAACCGCCATAACTTTAAGAACAAACACAAAATCTTTAATATCTATGTATGAGTTCAAAATTCAAAATTTTTACATGTCTATTTATCTACGTATGTAACCTAATTGTTTTTTCTTTAAATGCTCAAACAGATAATAAATACACAAGATATTATGTACCAAACATTTGGCCACACTGTGTCTTCCAACACAGAATCCTGGCTACGCCATATCGTTAAAGATAATATCTTCAATTTCATCTTCTAGATGTTTATAAAGAAATTCATATTTTCACCATTGATACTTGATCCGCATGATAATTTCCTGTCGATGACCTAACTGTTGAAAGCCGTCCAAAACCCAGGTCCCGTCTAGTTCGATGCATTTTTGACACTAGTTGTAGTGCAGATGTATTCTGGTGTCAGGCTGGTGAGAGGAAATGACGTTCGGGTCAAGCAAGTAGACGGATAGCGGGGTTCAAGTTCAGAAGATTCAACAAATGCCTGTCTGCTGCTTTAAACGTAATTTTGATTAGTTTTCAGGCACCACGTGATCAAACACCTCACAACAACACCGCTCCGGGCATACACCAAATGCACTACTTGACACCAAATCACTAAGTGTTGCACTTTGTAACCAACTACATGCGTGAGTGCAGAGAAAGTAAAACTATAGCAACTAGGCGTCGTCATTGTTCTACTTTTTTAGTTTGTTTCAACACTATGGCGAGGTAGCATGGAGAAAAGTGAGCGTCGTCACCTGATTTATGTAATAACGTACCATCCTCCGAACGGCTGGTCTTGTAAATTTTTTATCCTATTAGTGCAAACCTATTATCAATAACCAAAGTTGGATCAAGTAAGATAAAGCAATATTATTTGACTAAAACCAAAAGGAGGTGTCTGAACTCCTTGCCGAAAGAAAAGAAAATATTTATATTAATATTAAAATCTCCATACCTGAGGTTGACGCTGAAGGCAAATGCAGATATATGTTCAAAACAAGAAACAGTAGTCAACCCAGACTATTGTGTTGTGTTCTTTGTGAATTTCCTCCTTAGCACTACTTAGCCTAAGATGTACAAGACAACGTTTTCAGCAATAGATGTTCGTGTGCAAAAACAAACGGTTATCCTTGGTGCCACTTACTCCGTTCCTTTCTTGAAGTGCAAAAATAGCTGATGTCGAAGTAACGAAGGCTGAACACTTTGGTAGATAGTCACAACTACAAGCGCCTTCATCTTTGTTAGACTCCGGCCAATGAGAAACGTTGAATAGGTTCACAAATAAGAGAAGCACACGTGGACATGTCTATTGATTCTGATATTTCTTGGAAACGTATTGCTCATGTAACAGCGAGGACGACAAGGAGTAATATTTACAAGTACTTTAACTTTAGTATTAACCGAAGGCTAATGGCGTAATTATATTGCGAAGAACATACACGAGATATGCGTCTTGTGTCGAAGAGAACATTTACCAGCAAAGGTAATTTACTTTACGACAAATATGGAACAGCTCCTTAATTGCTCACGAGGCATATAGACTTCTTATGTGTCTTTTGGTAAACATTTCAGTCACAAAATTTCGTAACTATGTCCTTGGGTGTCCGGAGTGGAAGGGGCAATGGGTGGCGTTCCCCACTGGAAATAAATGTCAACCTAAATATTTAACACACATAATTTCCATGTTAAGTTGGTACAACCGTTGGAGGAACAGAGGAGTTGGTTTTAAGTCCACTTTATGCATTTAAAGGGTAATTGGGTTGGGCTGACAGTTTAAAGTGGGATTCAAAGCACTATGTACTTTTTCCGGGTATCGAACCCATGACCCTTTCATTACAAGACCCAGTTGAAGGAACACGACAACTTCGAACAGAAGTTTTTTCCTTCTCGAGAAATGCTTACAGGTCGCCAAACCCCAAACCACAGAAAATCCTGCGCACAACCGCGACTATGTCTCATGTATTTTTCAATAATAATTTGTAATTATCGCCTTAGGATTTAACTTATTTACTTTTATTTGGTTATTTAATTTAATTTATCCGAATTGCCACATACTCCATTCCTTTGGTGAAGTGCAGCAATGTGTGGTGCGATTGTTTAAGTAACAAGGGATGAATATTTCCGTCAAACACTCAGTACAACAAGTATATTCTTCCGGCGAATGAGAAATGTAGAGTCGATTCAGAACTACGAGGACCACTCGTGGACAAGTCTATTGATTTCGATATTACTAAGCAACTGTGATGAAGACATTGAGCAATATTTACAAGTACTTTAACATTAGCATAACCAGTAACCTAATGGCATCATTATATAGCGAAGAATACCTACGAATATAAGCGTCTTGCCTTTACCAGCAAAGGCAATTAACTTTACAACAAATGTTCAGGAACTTTTCAATTGCCCTCGAGGGATAATCTACTCGGACATCTATCGTTAACATTTAAGTAATACAATTTCGTAACCATGTCCTCGGGAAGGCTGCGTACATGGAATACTCGTATGCGTAAAAACAAAATTCGTGCCTTTTGAGCATAAGAGAAAGACTGGAGGGGTGGGGAAATAGCTGCGTTGCTGGAAGTGGAGGGTGACGTGGAATTTGCGTATATGTCTGAAGGCAAGGAGGTCATTCTCTGCTAATTTTTTGTAATGTAAACTTTCCCTTCACACTATAAATAGATGTAGGATTGGCAGTGTTTAACTTCTGTTGTTAACAATTAGTGGTTTAAAAGTTTTGATTTTTCATTATTACACAAATTAATGGAAGACATTTTGGAATATCGTGGCATGTTTCAAACCTCTTTATGATAGATTAGTTTCTCGAGTGTTGATTTTTGTACGTCTTCTTCCATCTTTCTGGGGGTTCTGTCAGTTCTTGCACCAGAATGAATGTTCTGTGATTTCCTGATAACAGTTGCATTCAAATTCACGTTCAGCTTTCTACAGTTTGGTGTTACATTACTCCGAAATCGTTGTCTAAAAAGTGGTCAGGGGCTTATGTTCCAGACCACGTTTTCAGCAATGGATATTGGTGTGCAGAAATAAAAAAGGTTATCCAAACTGACTACGTACTCAGTTCCTTTCGTGAAATTTAACATTATTTGATTGGACTTTTGAAGTAACACGGGTTGAAATTTTTTGTTGAAGACTAAGTATATCTTTTTCTTCAGCACAACCCAATAGTCCACCAGGATAATATTCCGGTTAATGAGAGACCTTGAAACGACTCAGAACTAACTGGAACATTTGTCTACAAATCTATTGATTTTGATATTACTTGGCAGCGTCTTGGTTATGCAATTGCAAGGAAAACATCAAGAAATATTTATTCGTAACAATGTCCTTCGGTATACGAAGTGGGAGGGGACAAAGAGCGGCATGGTCCACTGGAAAATAAATGTTAACCTAAAATATTAATATTTCACAAACATAATTTCATTAAGTCACCTTAATATCCTTTAATTGTTATCAATGACATAATTAGTAAAGCTGGGACAAATCGTTGAATGAACACAACTTGAATCAGAAACTGTTTCTTGGCGAGAAAAAACTTTCCTTTCATATTAATATTTATGTTTCCATTTTACATCGGACCGTAAGAAAGATTTCGTATCGGTCCATAAGTACCTCATCCAGTAGTTCGGTACTTAAGGACATAATTTATAAAAGTGACAAAATCTGAATAATGAGTTATTCATCGCCCAGATCAATTGGTATTTTGCTTACTGTCCAAAAATTCATCTAAAATGCTCTCTATCGGTTACCTACATATTCATAATGAACACGTTCTGGCAACTTTGAGAAATTATAATGTGTTGTACTGCTCCACGAATAGGCTAATGGACGACGCTACGAATCATGCTGAAAATATATGCAACCATGCAACAAAGGTTCAACATTATCACTAATAGATTGACTTTGCAGTGAATGTAAACAAAATATATCGGGGCCTCCCCCATGGCTCAGTGGCAGCGTCTTTGCCTTGTAATCAAGGGGTCCCGGGTTCGATACCCGGTGGAGGCACAAGTGGTTCGGATCCCACTTTAAACTGTAGGTCCAGTCCCGATTAGCCTTACTGTGCATAAAGTTGACTTAAAACAGCAACTCATACAGCCCGTAAACAAAATATAGCTTCTCTGTAAACAAACAGATTCTCCATCCCTTTGAATATTTCATAAATAAAAAGAATCGTTAGTTAAGGTATACGATTTCCTTTGCTATAAGGCGGACCTGTACTAGGTCCAAGTTGCGAACTGGTCAAATAACTAATCATTTGTGTACGTTACAACAGGATCATAATTTTCCAAAAAGCGCACAAAAGGAACACAAAGGCAGACACGCGTGTGTTTTCCCAACTGTAAATGCCTAGTCAGGACATTGTGCACCATATGAAGTGTATAGTTGGCGCTGCAAGACTTGCTAAACTGCTCTGGCATGAATGAAATGAAAAGTGGGTGGGTGAAAACTCTAAAGTTTAGAGGAATCGTCTTAGTCCAATAGCTAGCGGCGGTCATAGACTATGGGTGTTGCGAACAACGGTTTCTGAAATAAATTGAAATATGTATCTTTAACCATTGAGAAAGCTTTACGTTAACTTGGTTCTCTTGATCGAAACTCAGAAGAATGCAAAATCGTAAACAAACTTAATGGACACAATGTGAAGCATACCGTTTTTCAGGTCGTAGAATGGCTTGGACCTGACATGTCCAAATTCCTGCACTGAAACAGCAACTTGTAACGTGCCCATCATATCAATTGCGACTACTGTATTCATGAAATAACACTTTTCTCAAACGATATTGAATATATTCAACGCTCAAAGCAGAAAATTAATGATTTTCGCAGTGATTTCAACAGGTAATTAACAAACATTTTCATATTTATTTGCATTCAACAGAGAAAACCTAATAATTGTATATACAGACTTTAGATAATGACTTGTTAAGAAGATTGTTAACAAGTACTGTTTTTTTTCCAACTTTGTACATTCTGCAATATTAAGATCTAAATCAACTTTATTATCTTTGTTTGTAATTCAATTATACACATTGTGTATAATGGTTTATGTTTACACCTTCCAGTTCTAAGGATGATACTCAATATTACATTTCTACTTCTGAAATTACATACACTGGTGTTGAAGAAGATATTCCTTGTTATCAAAAACACCAGTTTCAAAGAAAAGTGTATACAAACATATGTGTGTTTCAGTTCCCTTCGGACACTAATATAAAATATGACAGCATAAGAATTTATGTTACCTGTGATGAAATTTCAAAACAAACACGAAACTAACATAAAATATCTAATTTCCATTGTTTTGCAACGTATTATCCATAATCAAAGTGTTTAACATGTTATATTTATCGATATACTTTAACTAAAGAAAGCCCGACCCTGTGGCCGAGTGGTTAGCACATCGCGCTGCGACGCCAAGGGTCCCGGGTTCGAATCCCGGTCGGGCTTGGTTGTTTGTGAATGTCCATTCATCAATTTCATCATTTCATCACTCATCCCCATCTTCGCAAATTAGCCAAGAGGCACAAAACGCGAAGTAAAATAAACTAAATAAATCAATAAATCAATTTAACTAAAGAAAATTTTCCTCACTGTAGAAGATTCAATAACTTGACGCACTTTCCACCACATTACTTATATCGAGAAAACTGATGTGTACAAATGACTGCTCCAAAAGTATTGTAATTTCAAAATTTGTGAACAACAGATCGTGTATATGCAAGCATTGCCTTCTTGATACTTGTGTTCAGCCATTGACTCCAGCCAGTGTTGTCATCTGAGCTTAGTGGAAACCCTTTACCAAGTGGCTTCATTGCAGTAAAAATTCCTGAGGTTAGAATAAAATGTGCCGGTCTTCGTGGTAGAGTGGTTAACACAGCTCTCCAACTGTGTTCCAATCCAAGGATGTGCAATGGTGTTCTTTGTGAGTGTCCCTTGATCAATTTCATCATATAATCACCCTTCCTCGTCTTTGCGATTAACCGAAAGTGAAAGAAGTGCGAAGTAAAATAAACAAAATCACTAACTCAATCAATACATACATATTACACATCCACAAGAAGTGGATCACACGTTTATCCACTGCAAGTTATAAGATACTTGTGTTTTGCACAAAAAGAAATAGCTTTTATGTTGTTACTTTCACGGACCATGTTAAGTTTACGGGGTGAACAGTAAGCGCTGCACATAACCAGTGACGTCATTCTAGTCAGACGAAGTTTCTATTTCAGTGACGTAGGAATATCAGGAAAGTGTTAGAAAGGGAGAAACAATTCTAAACATATAAAGGTAAATTGAATGCATTTAAAACATACTTCATATCGGAGTGGAAAGGTCCATTGTTAACTACAATGGAGACTTATTGCATTACAGCTTTAAGCAACTATGCACTACTATCTACTAAATTTTAAGTCAGACGTTCATCGCTTGAGGCAAAAGTTAATCATAAGATGCCCATTGAAAATAAATTTCATCAGAAACACTTGTCTTCTCTAAATAAATTACACAGCTCCCGACCAAAACCTGTTTTTCCAGTTGGTATCAAGCTTATCTTGCGCATTTTGCCGGTAATAAATGCTTTAGTTGCATTAATAAACACAATAATTGATTTGCAGAATTCAGTAATGCACACTCCCTTTATTCCTCAATGACGTTTTCCAAGTCTCCAGCAACAATGACAACAATCATTAGATAATTTCTTTAATGAGAAATAACCTCGGTGTTCTATTCCCCTCCAAATGAGGACGGTTTGCACCCTCTGGCCGTTCAGGTGCAGAGAGAGACCAGCTCATGACAACTGTCGAATTACAAGTCACACGTGTTAATACATGTTCACAATGTGCTCCTTCTCAAAATAAGAGATGAATATCCGAATCTACATGCAACGCATTTGCTAACTTGTAACCTAGTGCATCTTCTATAAGGCAGGGACAAGACAAGATTCAGGGCCTGACGGATTGTGTAGTGCAGTTGCCTTCTAACCAAGTCTCCACAAGTGGAGACCGAATACAGTCATACATTTGTTTCGAACACACTTTAAACTCTAGGTCCAGCATGCTAGCTAATCTGCTAACGCTTGAACTCAAAACCAAAGAAAGGTAACCTATTTTAAACTGTACGTTCAAACCCTGTTAGCTTATCTCTGCATCAAGAAGACTTAAACAAACTGAGATTAACAAAACATTGCACACCCTAATACATTCCTCTATTTACCCTCTTCAATGCTAGTTTCTCTTAAATTTCATTGACTTTAAATGTAACCAAATAGAATTCACACAATTAGTGAAATGCTTGTATGCATTCTCCAATCCAAATACTACTGTGCTAATATTTAAGACCCAATATAAGTAGAGCGAAAGGTCTCTTTGGATTCTCCAGAGGAATCACAATGACTTCTGGATTCGTTTCAGAACATCAAGAATCATCCTTTCAACAGCGTCCTTCTTCCACTTTGGAGGAAGACCCGCTTCAACGCAGGAGGTGATTATGCGCTGAAGGTTATCCCGAAAGAGAGAGCTTCTCTGCAGGAGGAACACCAGAGGGTAACTGACCATTCGGCTAGATGTTACGTGGAATAACAGTTGCCTGTAGGAATGGAACAACTGGAAACAAGTTAGACGCAAGAAAGGCAAAGTTCCCTTCATTCGCAACCTAAAGTTTTTCGAAATGTCTTCCTCTAGCAACCAGTTTGCGTAGATCTTCCTGTACATTGGCTCATCCAGCATTGCTATAAATCTTTTACCTTGATGATCGTCTCCAACAGATATCCCCATGTAAAGAATATCATCTACGGTGTTTATAAAAGGTGTACGTTTGGGACTTGTAATGAAACCAAACAATGACGATAGGTAAAAACTTGAGAGAATAACATTAGAAAATGTCCAAATTACGAAGATAGATCTGAGGAGAAGGATGATTGTGAGCATATCCAAATATGAAAGTCGAGAGACCTGAAAACGAAGGGAACCGATATGTGTTCCTTGCCCACCGACGAAACAAAGAAATGGCCGCTCTCATCCAGATGAAGAGACTCAGTGAAGACAGGACCGTGAGGGTCCACAGAGGAGGTTGGAATAGAAAGAACAGACTCATGCATTGAGGATAGAGCCGAGGCTTTGGAACCACCCATGTCATTTCTACGAACTGCTGAATCTGCAGCTCTTCACACCACAAGTTGCCATAATGAGATATCCTTTTGAAGTATATGATTCCATCGATGACTCCATTCCGCATTTCTGCAAGGTATCCTCTGACAGTTCCATTAGGGAACTCCGATAAAGTCTCTTCATAAATATTGTTTGTTTGCAAAGTGAAGTTCATTTCTTCCATCGCAGTAGTAACGAAGTCACCAAATAAACCTGCATAAGAGACATTGCCTTTTGAAGTCTTCAACTGTGTAAAGTATAACTAGCTGTCAGCTTAATTGGACACTTGTGAATGTTCTTCACCTTGTATGGATACAAATCTGCTCCTTTAAGAAATCTACCATTCCTCCAGACATCCAGAACTTCTGCTCTCTCCGCCGTTCTGCAGTGGGACTCGGTGAAAGGAAAGTAAGAGTACAGTACAAGAGAGTCATCTCCATCAGCTTCCTTTTCTGATGGAGACTGGTTTTCTGATGATGGAGAAGCAATTACAATATTCAACATTAGATTCCTCTGTGCTACCAAGATTAAACCATTAATAGATTCTAGTGTATTGCTTCGAGTAAGAACGATTACGTTTCTTGTATTCCGTCTCCATATCTTAAATTCCAGTTATACTTGAACAGATCCATTATAGTAGATATAATCTTTGAGAAGAAACAGGTAGGAGCGCTTCCTTAAAATCCATTCAAAATCCCAACCTTCCCACCAGTTTCTTAACTTCATACGTTTAATTATAGTTAATGGCCTTGTATATTCCTTGCTAATTAGATCTGCAAACACTGTTTATTCCTCATCATAATAAATAACTACTGTTCGCGCAGTGTCGAAATATTTTCTCAAAATTTCTTCCACAAGGTGGAAAGTATTTTCCTGGGCTTTTATTGTCGATACTGGAGATATGGTTACGCAGAAGGAATAGATGATGAACAACAGTAACGTCAGTATGGTCAGTAAATTCTTCATTTTTAATTGATGGAGTCTGCTAGAGACAAAAAGGAATATGAGAAGGATTGGACATTTTTGAAGCTTTTAAATTAGAATGATTAAATCAAGAAGACATAGGTGGGCTTTCCATGTGGCACCAATGGGAGAGGAAAGAAGAGTTTACAGGATTCTTGTTGGGAAAGCTGAAGGTAAGATACCTGTAGGAAGGCCAAGAAGAATATGGAGGGACAACGTTGAGATAGACCTAAAGGAAATCGGTAAGATTGGAAAAGATTGGATAGATCTTGCTCACGATAGGGACAGATGGAAGGCTTGTGTTGGTGCAGCCATAAACCTTCGGGTTTAAGAAGGCTACAGAGTGAGTTAGTTTGTTGTCATTTCTAAATATCTTGAAAAACTAAATATGCTGACCAAGGCAGAATTTATTTTATTTTAAATCTTAAAATAAGAGTTACGTTTCAACCTTCTAGCAAGGTCATCTTCAGACTCTGCACCAAATACAAAAATGTTTCTGCCTTGGTCAGCATATTGAGTTTTTCATATAATGGAAACAAGGCTTAATGGTGTTATAATTAAATTTATTTCATACCTTAATGGATATTATTAAAAGTCTGAGCGTTACATTACAAAGATCCAGTTTGCAGAAAAAAAAAATATTAAAATATATTTCAGAAAACCTGCCGGATTTCGACTTAAATATTACTCTGCTAAGCATCTAAGGCTCGTCTTGAGCTCTTCCTTATTTCTGTGCGTCGATTAGAGTACAAAGGACTCGATTTGTATATCCACCACATAACCTTAAGTAGCGATCTTAGTGCAGAAGAGAGTAGGATTTATGGTGGATATTTCCGTCTACTCAATATGCTTTCGTCTACTGGTTGTTGTTGCCGAATTTACGTATCATGCAAACATGGTGCTGGACCGAGTTGGCCGACTTACGACATTCACCAAGGAGGAGTAGTGAGTCTAGCACTGGTTACTCAATGGATCCTCCATCTCTAATTATTTCCAAATCGAAGCCGAAGTTCATAAAGAAAGCTTGCTTCAGCCCAAGGGTAGTTTGGATGTCGTTACTAGGGAACGAATTTTAAGGTACAGCAACTTTCCAAAAATACAGCTGTTTTCAAACCGATCCTTTGATATATGTATTTTAGGGCATGGAATCAAGTAAAATGAAACATACTGTTGCGCTTTTTTTGCACCTTTTCATAAGGTTTATTTATTTATTTATTTATTTACTCAGAGTTTCAGATACAGTCTTATTTGGCCATTTTACACTGAAACAACATAAAGTAGAAACAAAAAATAACAAAAGATAAAAATAATATTAAGATGGGATAGATTTACATGTTCTTGGTCAGTAATACATAAAAATTTCGTTCTGGAAGGAAAATATCTACATCCAGGGCAAGTTTGTTGTAGATTTCTGGCAGCCTGTAAAGCAAGGAGCGTTGTAGAAGGGATAGCCTAGTGGCCGGGTTGTGGATGAGTTGCAGGTTGGGCGTTTGCTTTTGGCGTACCCTAAGAGTGAATTTACTGATTAGGAGATCTGTTCTGATTTATCCATTTATTATCTTGTATATGAATTTCATGTCAGCTAGATCACGACGAAAGTATGAAGAGTGAATGTTCAGAGCAGCCATGGTCTATGATTTGGCGAGCAATGGCAAGAAAGATACTGAGAACATAATATTTTCTGGTAAGATTGTTCTTTGAGGCCATTGCCCAAATTGAGGAGCAGTATTCAAGGATAGGCGAGATGAAAGATTTAAAGGATAAGGCAAGAGATGATGGATTTTGAACTTCACTAAATCTGTATAGAAAACCAAGAAGGCGCATGGTTTTTTTAGTGGTAGCTATAATATGATAATTACAAGTGAGTTTTTCATCCATGATAATACCTAGGTCCTTTTGTGTGGAACCTTTTTGGACTGAATTGTTCTCAATAGCATAGCAGACACCACTTTGTTCTTTTTTAGGGAAAAAGTAAGGAAAGAGCATTTCTGAGGGTTTATTTCTAGATGCCACTGATGACACCACTTAACAAGTTCTGTGAGAGCATTTTGAAGAATCGTCACGTCTTGATGCGATGAGATCTCCTTGAAGAATTTAAAATCATCTGCAAACAAAAGTATATTGATAGGGAGGGAGGACACTTTTTCAGGGAGGACACTTTTTCAGGGAGGTCATCCATGTACAGAAGGAATAGGAGTGGGCCTAAGACACTTCCCTGAGGAATTTCAGACAAAACGGGAAGAAAGTTAGAAGAGGTACCTGAAAGAACAACAAGTTGTTCACGCTCATGGAGGTAGTCCTGCAGTAAAGAGAGAAATTTTCCATGGATGTTAAATCTGGATGATAATTTATGTAGAAGGAATTAATTATTAATGTTGTCAAAGGCTTTCGAAATATCCAAATATATTGTGTCAAGTTGGGAGTTATTATCAATAGCTCTTCTGGCAGCATGCTAAAGTAAGACGGAATGTTAGGCAAGAGCTGCCTGGAAGAAAACCATGTTGTGCTGTATTAATATCCGGTGACGTTAATAGAAGTAACCTGTTTTTGATGATTTTTTCACAAATAATTGATAGTGGCGATAGAAGTGAGATTGGTCTATAGGATTTAACACATTTTTTATCTCCAGTTTTGTGAGTGGGCACAATGTTGGCCCGTTTGAAGTTTTTCGGAAACACACCCTCAGAGAAACATTTGTTGAGTAAGCCAGAAAGGGGAAAAGTCAAAGAGTCCGCAGTTTTACTCAGGAATTTTGTGGGGATTTCATCTGGACCTAGAGACTGGTGAAGGATCAATGAAGCGAGAAGGTATTTTACTTCCTCGGGGAAAGTTTTGATTGAAGATAGTGTGAGGACAGACAGATTTAAAGGGGGGAGAGGGTCGGATACTGAGGGAGGGGATAAGTTCTCATGGAAAAAAACATTGAAAAGTTCGGCTCTATCTTCTTCGCTGGCAATATCAATATTATGAACAATTTCTTCAGGTATACGTGGCCTTTTTTTCTTGAATTTAGTAATGTGAAGAATCTCTTTGGCTTTGTAGTACATTCAGTTGTTATGTTATTTATATGTCCACTATGTTTTTTTTTAGTAGGTATGTCACAATAGGTATCGTGAGTGTGAACATTAGGGTGCTGCTTCCATAGGTACCAAGCCTGGTTTTCTTTATTTCTTAACACTACGAGAACTTATCTATCGAACCAGACGGTGTATTTGATAGATCTTGGTCTCGCAGTGGGTACAAAGTCTTTATCGTGGCATGCAGTATTTCGACAAAGTTCTCAACGGCTTCGTTCACTTCCTCTTCCATTAACGAAAACCAAGGGTAGACATTGAGCACACGCTGGATGACATTCCATGGAGCCTTTCACCATAGGTGATGGGGGGGGGGGGTTGGTTCCGGTTGACGGATTCCTTGTCTTTCATCATGGTAGGCAGGTGCGTTGTGACGTCGAGTAAATCATGGTCAAAGGTTAGAAGATTCTTTCCTGGAGTTACCTTCATATCAGGCAGGGTTGCCAGTACGTAGTCAAGGTTGCTATCTACACGTGTTTTATGCATGTTGAACTAATTTAACCCAATTCCGTGAATGAACGTATCAATAAACCACTGATCATTTTGGCAGTTTATAGTTCCCGTATTTGGGTTTTCACAATTGATGGACAGGTTGAAATCACAAAATAACATAATATCAACGATTGTCATTGCTGCTAATACCGACTCCCTGCATGCTTGGAGGATGGAAATGGGAGAGTTCGTATGTGGGCGATAACACGATCCAACGAGCAGTTTTTGTTTTTTTGTTTCTTTGAATATTGAGTTCTATCCAAATAATTTCACAGTCCTTGATTAGGTCACTTCGTATTTTACAATTCCATTTAACATTAACGCAGATCATCACTCCTCCACCACGACGACTTGCACGGTCATTTCTAAATACAATGAAATGATTTAAAAAATGGAAATTCACTATCCATCACCGTGTCGTTTAGCCAAGTCTCGGTGAAAACTAAACAGTCATATTGTAATAGCTCGCTTAAGTGAATGTCACAGTCAGAAAATTTGTTTTTTATACTTTGCAGATTTTGGTAATACATGAGAAAAACAGTATCGTTTCCTTGGGAGGGTCCCGGGTTGACATGGATGTCGCCGTACAAGAGCACGAGGCAAAAGAGGTGAAAGTAAGTAAGTAAATAAATATTTATTGGTCGTCTCATGTGCGAGCAATCGACTTTGTGCACTACATCTATTCGTATTACACAACTATGATTTTACTTACAAATTACACTTTCCTTTAAATTCCGTATAGGTGTTAAATAGCAGTTTTGGTCGTTTTAACTGTTCTCACTTAAACTAACACTTATTCCTCTTCCTTATCCCGTCTCTGTGCAACACTTCTTTTTCCCCTAACTGTTTGAAAATATACCCCCACTTTTTCCAATAGTTCCATGTTCCTTCGCACTTTTTATCTCCGCTTAAAGCCCTTTCCTTAAAAAACAAATGTCATCTGTCTGCGTCAATTACTTCTCGAGTTATTTTTATTTTTTTACTTTTGTATACCTCGCGGTAAGTTTGAAAAGCCCGCGTTTGAAATGGCGCCAGAGCAAGTGAAAATACAAGCGCTTGAGGTCCGGCAGATAAAGGTTGATCAACGATTCCGTGTCACGTTTATTGTGGAACATTTAATAAGACCAGAGCCGATTCGCTTCTAGAAAAGTTCTTTAGTAGCAGTGCTCTGTGAAATCTTTAGAATAATTCAAGTTGCTTAAAACTCTCTTCAAATGGGAATATTGATTTAACTAGCCTCATATCTCTTCTGCGCAGCTGCTCAATGTAGCTTACTGTTTAACAAAATCTTATTAGGTAACTATAGAAGGATGAAGTCCAGCCAAACCCAATAAGCATTTGGGTAGCTTCTCTTCAACAAAATCTTATTGGATGACAACGGTCTAGGAAGAGCCAATCAGAATCCAACACGAAAACATGTCCATTCATTCTGAAATTAGTTGGCTCCGTCTAGGTTCTGTAATTGCCAGCAAGCCGTGAAACAATGTTTACCAAGGAGCGGGATTTGTGCTGCTTTGATATTTCTTGTGGCCTTTTGACGTCATAAAAAGCGATCAAGGGCCGAAGACTACAAGAATCAACACCAGAATCTTGTCTTGTACAGAATCTCTTGTTTGCGATCTCATTAACTTAGCTCAGAATATAAGAAAATTACAATTGAATTGTTCTCAGGAGCACTAGCTAGGCATTTTTTCTCATAGTAGAATACCTGAAGGAATATAACCCCCGATACTCCTCTCCTCTTCTCGGATATGCCACTGCATTAGCTCAAGTATTTTGTAACACTAATCGTCTTTGGCTTTATTAGCCCTTTTTTAAAAGCTACTATTGTTTAACTTTGAACAATATGATTTCCAAAAACTTCACCAAATAAGCCTAAAAGTGTGTACTCTTCTCGAAGCAGCAGCTGTAGAACACATTTCGACCCTTTCAGAACACACAATGTGTTCGGAACTGATGTAAGAAAATATTCTGCAAATTGTTCCAAACATGTATTTTTCCAGACTTCTTACAGGGCCATTTGAACTTTGATAAATTCCTGGTTCGAATCGATGTAGTATCGTAAAATCTTTTCTTGGGTCTTCTAACATTGAGACCTGTACTTCTAAAAGCAAAACTGATTCTCGGGAAATTTTATTTCACATTTTATTGATTCTAAGATTTTTATCGCAGACGGACAAGAAAATAGACTGATCCAGAAAATTCGTCAGATAATATTAGTCTGTTTGAGCTTAGAAAACTGGAAGTATTTTAGCAATTGTCTAGAGATGAGGAGCTATATTTTTGTAGCTATGGCATTCGCTAATCACCTCAGGGAGATTCACATGCACATATACATTTACTTAGCTGCCACTTACTAGCAGTCTGCGTTGTCGATAGCTTTTACTAAGTAAGAAGTGGAGGACGATCAGTGGCTAAGACAGCTCCCTCAGTTGCTATTGCGCAGTCCGGTTTGGTCAGGGTCAACTCCAGTTTTCAAAAGCATTAATTGCTTTCCTTTGTGCTCCCCATTATCACTGTATAGCTAATAAAATCAATGTTCAATTATTTAAATAGAAATATTAGCTCTAGCCGCGGTGGCTCAGTCGGTAACGCGTCTGACTACCATGCTAAAGGTCCCGGGTTCGATCCCCGGCCGGTTCAAATCCGGTAACATTTCTAACGATGGAAGCGGCCCCGGCGCCCACCCAGCGTCGAATAACATGGGTACCTGGCGGGAACCCTGGGGGGTAAAGGCGGTCAGGGGCGTGATGCTGATCACATCACCCCCACTCACGACCGGATCAAGAAAGTGTGGGGCGTTACCCCCACACCCCCTATACGCCTTCATGGCGTGGTGCTATGCACAGGGGACTCTTTACCTTTTTACCTATATATATCTAGGTCGTAAATGAAATCTCAAGCAACAATTTATTAAAAATAGTAAATCATAGGGATTCATCGGACGATGGGAATGATAGTGGTTCTAAGTTGCTCCTTGCCCTAACTTACAGAAAATGCCTCTAGGAAGAAATAAGCTCCACACAACAGTCCACTGAGAATCAAGCTATGTAAGTGTCTCTTTCCCTTTGCATGTTCTGTCAGCGCATCGAGCCCCATCGATACCTGAACACTTTTCTTCATATTTGCAAATAGTTTCCGAATGGTCACACAATCCTGGGTCAGAAATATCAAGGTCCCACGAGTGTTGTCACGTGGAAGAGAAATTTTCCTGTGCCCAGTGAATTCAAGGAAAAATATAAATTCCACCAACAGATAGTAACTGCAGAGAAATTTTGAAGATATTCGATGTGTACAATTAAGTCTAGTTGATTGAAGTATGAAATATATTTTCCTTTCTTTCGTCGCTAAATTTATTCCCAGTCTCCAAAGAGGGATACGTTTAGTTGGCTGGAACAATCACCCTCTAGTAGGAGAAGTAAAGATGGCGTCATTAACGGGTTGGAGTATTAAACTAAGACACTCCCTCGGACATGTTATGAATATAGAACAGCAATGCAATGAGACATAAACAAAAATACTTTCAACTTCAATTTTTAATATTTTATTTGACATATACAGTATATTCATAATTATAAGTTGCAGTGTGCACCAAACTGGAATCTATGAGAACAGAATCATTAAAATTACATTATTTGTTGCCAATGTAGTAGAGGTATAAGTGGTTGGGTTTTTATCCGATCAGTCCAGGAACTTCATTTTTTATATTATAGTGCTAGGGTCCAAAAGTTAAAGATCATAAGAAAATATTTGTGCCTCTACAAAACTAACATTTTCCTCCTGCTATGTGTGTTATTAATATCCATATTTAGATACCTCCTGATACATTCTATTCTAACTAAGAGCAGTGCTGACGAAAGGATTGCTTTATTGATTGATTTGACTTTGATTTACCTGATCCCAAAGATGAAAGTGAATGGTAGTAAGATGAAAGTGACGAAAGGAGAATAAAAAATACAACACGGGAGACAGAGATGATTAGAGTAACTGAGGTGCCTCTCTTGTCTGAAAGAATGCACACTGTACCATGTGGGAGAGAGGCTTACATTTGGTTGCTTTCCGAAAACATTGCCTTTACACTCCACTGACGAAAGGAGACCAGAAAACAGGAAAACTGCTGGTGTGGATAATTTCTATGACTGCTAGATTCGGTGTCCTCAGATGTTCAACCACATAAATCTGTGTTCTTTAGAGCCGCCTTGAGTTTATTGGTATCGTGGGAGGATATCCAAGGATGGTCTTACGAGTAGAGCAAATATATTTTGTGACAAGGTTCTCTCAAAAAGAAATTCTCTCGTCATCTCAGTAGTATTTGTCAACAGTAAACATTTTCTTGATGCTAGTGAATCGTCCATACTCGGAGATAAACAGGCGTTTCCATTGAAAATGTACCATTTCACTGCCAGGAGGCATGCTGCCCTGGACAACACCGAAGGCTTTACTCTACACCATAATATAAACACCCATATTTCAATTGCAATAAGAGCATTCCGCACATATTCATATTCATTACAGCACATACATTTTGACAATCAGGCTAAGTTAAGAAAGCGTGTTAAACGAATTCGCCAATGAATGCTAAGACTTGCTACCTTACGACACTCATTTCCCTCGCTCAACCTGTAACATTGGACGTCTCTTGTGCGCATGAGACCAATCGGCTGGTGTGTCTGTTTACTCACAAATAGTTCAAGAGAATCTTGCACCTACTTCCACTCAAGCAGGATAATAGCGCTGCACTCCTTTGCTGTCCAGGTGAAGAGAGAGTCAACTTCATGACAACCGTGGGAATATAATTCACAAATGAAAGCTGTATTTAACGTGTGTTCCTTCTCTAAATAAGATATGAATATTAAAATCTATAGGACGAAGCTTTGTTGCACTTATAACATAGCAAATTATCTCTAATAGGAAAAACTAATGGTATCCTCGATGTCGTAATGGAGGCATCTACTCTTTGTCAAGAGGTCCCGAATTCGATCATAGAGGATGGGTTCAAATTATAAACTGTTGGTCCAGCACCAATAGAACATGTTCATACTGTGCATATTTCGACTAAAAAAAAAACAACTCAAAGTCGACGAAGACAATTCACAATACAACAGTGGACGGATATAATCAACTCAATTCCGTGCAAAGACACGCACTTCTTCTGTAGTCTTGTAAGTGTATGTACTTCAACCAAGAGGAAATTGTTCTCAACTACAGTTGGAAACAACCTCCCAAACTATGAAAAAGCTGTGCACATAAATCTGCAAATGCCAATACCATTCATCTTCTTCTACGTTGATTTCGCTTGCATTTCCTTGACCTTAAATAGCACCAACAGCAATAAACACAATTACTGAAATGTCTGTGTGTGCATTCCACTACAAACACTACTGTGCTGATAGTAAGACCCAATATAAGTAGGGCGAAGGCTCCCATTAGATTCTCCACAGTAATCACAACGACTTCTGGCTTCTCCTGGAACTTCTTCCGTTTGATAGCATGAAGGATCATCCTTTGAACAGCGTCCTTCTTCCACTTTGGAGGTAGACCCGCTTCAACGCAGGAGGTGATTATTTGCTGAAGTTTGTCCCCAAAAGGGAGAGCTTCTCTGCAACAGAAACACTTGGGGGACACCAAGAACTCTGCTAGATGCTATGTGGAATAATGGTTGCCCGTAGGAATCGAACAACAGATAAAGATATGCAAATACGTCTGGAAACAAGCTAGACGTAAGAAAGGCGAAATCCCTATAATGGGCAACTCTTCTGTAGTTTTTCAAATTGTCATTCTCTAAGACCCAATTTTCGTAGATCTCCCTGTATATTGGCTCATTCAGCAGTCTTATACTTTCTTTAGCAAATTCATCGCCTCCAACAGATAACGCCATACTCATAATATCGTCTACGGTGTTTATATCAGGAGTCAGTTTAGGACTTGTAATGAAACCAAACAATGCGGACTGGTAAAGAGTAGAGAGTATCACCGTAGAAAATATCCACATTGCGAGGATAGATCTGAGTGAAAGTACAGGAGGGGGAGGATTGTAAACATATCCAAATATGAATGCAGAGAGACCTGAAAGCGAAGGGAACCGACATGTGATCCTTCCCCACCGACGGAGCAAAGAAACGGTCGCTTTCATCCAGATGAAGAGACTCAGTGAAGACAGAAGCGTGAGGGTCCACGGAGGTGGCTCAAATGGAAAGTACAGATTCATCCACTGAGGATAGAGTCGAGGGTCAATTCGGCCACCCATGTCAATTCTGCAAACTGCTGAATCTGCAGCTCTTCACAATACACGTTGCCATAATCAAAACCACTCTGGAAATTTATGGTTCCATCAACGACTCCATTCTCCATATCTGCAATGTCTCCTGTGACAGTTCCATTTGGAAATACATATCCCAAAGAAAAAGACTCATTATAAATGTTGTTTGTTTCCAAAGTTAAGTTCATTTTCTCCATCGCTGTAGTAATAAAGCCACCATATAAACCAGAATAAGTGTCGCTACCTTTTGAAGTCTTGTCTGGCGTAAAGTACAACTCATAAAAATTCGCTTTCAGATTAATTGGGCACTTGTGCATGTTCTTCACCTTGTCTGAATACAAATCCCTACCTTTAAGAAATGTCCCTTTACTCCAGATGTCCACAACTTCTGCTCCCTCAGCCGTTCTGCAGTTGGACTCTGTGAAAGGGAAGTAGGAGTACAGGACAAGAGAGTCATCTTCACCAGTTTCCTTCTCTGATGGAGACTGCTTGTCTGCTGATGGAGAGGCAATTACAATAATCAACATTAGATTCCTCTGTGCTACCAAAATTAAGCCATTAATAGATTCTAGTGTATTGTTTCCAGTAAGTAGGATGAAGTGTTTTGAATTCCGTCTCAACTTATTAAAATGACAGTAATATTTGAAGGGATTCATTATAGTGGATATATTTTTGCGGTGGAACAGGTAGGAGATTTCCCTCTTCCTTGAAAACCATTCCAAATCCCAACCTTCCCACCAGTTTCTGAATTCTATGGGTTTAATTATAGTTAATGGTCCAGAATATTCCTTACTAATGAGATCTGCAAACTCTGTTGATTCTTCGTCATAATAAACAACTACTGTTCGAGCAGTGTGGAAATATTTCCTCAAAATCTCTTCTACAAGGTGAAGTGTATCTTTGTGGAATCTTGTCGTCGATGGGGGTGATATTGTGAGACAGAACGAATTTACGTAGAACCACAGAAACATGAAAACGATCAGTAATTTCTTCATTTTCAATTTGACGAAATCAGCTATAAAAGAGAATATAAACAGAAATGAAACAAAAATTACAGAATATTTGTTCTCATTTTTAAATACTTTTAATACGTTAATGAATAATATGAAAGTCCCAATGGAGCAGTAAAAAAACTACCCAGTGATTAAATGGCTGTTACAATACAACACAGAAATAGTGGCATATCCTAAATGTAAATATTGAGCCATTTCATGTGAAATCAACCAATGAAGAGGCACTTTTCAACCTCACAAAATACCAAAAGTATTAAATACGTGAACATGTGACGCGCACAATCCTCCTTTCCCCAGACCACTAGAAAAGGCTAAAAACTCACAAATGAGAATCAGGCTGCAATACGTATATACAGTAAGTACTTCACACTGTCCCACAGCGCGTGTCACACATTCACATTTCTATACTTTAGTGTAATCACGTGTCTAGTTTCCCTGTAATTATCGTCATCAATCCTTAATATACCCTTTCTCTATGGTATTGCGATGCCATGCGGTATTCAGTGTTACGCATGTGGAATTTTCAGCTACCAATGAAGTTCGCACCAGTGTACAGCCTGAACGGTGTACGATACGTTGAAAATTCAAGCACATCGAAACTTCCTTATTTCCAACAACTTTCTCCTCTATCCATTTTTCGCTATGTTCACTAATAACGGAGTTACCTATGAGACCGGACTTTTGAATCATCTACGTTAATTCAAACAATATTGTCTTTAAGTTATGTTACACTTTTACTTTTGAATATTAGGAAATTGTCTACCAAAATATGTTCTCATGCATTACCTAACCTACTCTTCCCTACCCTAACCTACACTAAATCTAACATAACTCCGGATCCCATTGGCGTCCCATTCTCAAATTTTGTATAGTTATTGAATAATAGTGTACGTATGACCTATGAGCTTCTGAAATAAATCAAAAGACCCGTTTTTGAGAAAATGGCTACCAAAATTTTCTTTACACCACCTTCAATTGACATAGCATGCAATATCTCATGTGAAAGAGCCCTTCAAGACCTTTCCATCGCAGTCCGAATTACTTCCGTAGGTGCTCTGATTGCCGAAATATTGCAATTAAAAGTTAACAAGATGTTGGAAGATATTGTCAAAATCACATAGTTTGCAACACTGTAGTTTCGGAAATACAAGATATATATGGATCTGCAACATTGCACATTTTCCTACCTGAGATGACCTTTCCAGTATGCAAAATTCCAAGCGAATCAAAAAATGTAACGTTGAGGACCTTGTTGATTTCACATGAATGAATGACCCTATTACCCACTTAGAGTGGCGTGTGTGTCTGGGGATGGGTTAGCGTGAAAATGATTCCACTGGCCTATCACGGAAGCGTACATGGCGGTAGATCTGATCTCCACGGTAAGGCCGTTTATACTTTCACAGTTCCGCCACTGTTTCATCTGTCGTCTACGCGTAGTAGTTGTCAAACTTTCAGGTCTTTAAGATAAGTTTCAGAGAGGATTCTGTTATAAGTACATACTGCTTGTGTGTCTGTTGCCTTCCACTACCCTTTGTTTCGAATGTGGAACGAAGTGTTGAAATTTTCCTCGCAGGGAGAACCGTAGTTCTGGCTGTCTGAGAACAAAGCACATGCTGTCTCCAGTGCTTCTGTAGTTCGACGGAAGCAGTCACGTGAGAGCTGCCAAGTTCTTCCATCTGGTGGCGGGAAGGTTACCAGGACAATCATTCTGACTATAGGTGTGGAGGCTATTTCGATTAAACATTCACTGGGATCCCTACATAGAGATCATGGTTCTTCCTGTTTCTGAAATCTCGGGAAATTCTTAGTAAACATGTATTCCTTGGTACATCAAAGGAAATTGTATCGTTAGGTATGATTCATGTCGAGGTCCACTAAAACAACATCCTTTGAAGGCCGAGTCTTTCCAAGCGGCTTTCAATGAGTGACACGTGATCAGTGAATCGAGTCCCACTCCCAGTGCTGTAATATCAGTTTCTGATAGCTATATACTCTGTACCGGCTATCTCTGGAGGAAGCGAATGAAAGCGAGTCTCTGCGGAGGTAGCGGCACGTGACGGCTCCACCAATGAACACGTGAGACGTGAATGCGTGGAGGAGGAGCTAATGTAGTATTTAACTCTGCCCACTCGATCTCCCCCTCCTCTGCCACTATTCGCAGCATTCCTCCACAAATTCCCGGCTTAGAGTATAGCAGCAATTACTTTTCCAGTAAGATACCAGGACGTCAACAATTTCTTCTTCTCGCCTTGGATAGAACCTGGGATCCTTCACATCAATGATGTAAGCACTAAGATATTTGCTAAGCGCAGTTCCTGTGCGATTTCGACCCCGGGAAAACTAAAAGTCACATCGAAATTGGAAGAAGTTGAGCATTGAAAGTTAAAACAAAAAAAAATGTTAGAATAATAAATGATATAATTAGCAGAAAAACTATGATTGAGATCCAGTTGAATCTTCGAGGACAAGGGGAGGTCTATTGGAGCCCTTTCCCCCATCCTGCTAAAATTCATACGAGGAATGTTCAATATATTTTCAAGATATGTAAAATATGCAAAAAAATATATTAAAATATTTCAAAATATGTAAAACAGAGACAAAATACAACGGAGTTCAGGTACTCAGTATTTGTACTCCCTGCACCATAGCAACACAGAATCTTATTGCATCATTGTGTTGAAGTAAAATAAAATACCTCCAAATTGGTCTTCCAGCTATTTGTAAAGAAATATGTATATTTCTGAAGTAGGTCTTGAAGCTTTCCTAGCAACGAATAATTGAATAGAGATAGCAGCCAGGGTAAAGTGTTCCCCTGTGCATAGCACCACGCCATGAAGGCGTATAGGGGGTGTGGGGGTAACGCCCCACACTTTCTTGATCCGGTCGTGAGTGGGGGTGATGTGATCAGCATCACGCTCCTGACCGCCTTTACCCCCCAGGGTTTCCCCCAGGTACCCATGTTATTCGACGCTGGGTGGGCGCCGGAGCCGCTTCCATCGTTAGAAAAGTTCCCGGATTTGAACCCGGGACCTTTAGAATGGTAGTCAGACGCGTTACCGACTGAGCCACCGCGGCCACCGATAGATAGATAGCAGCCACCGATAGCAGCCAGGGGACTTCCGGAAATGTTTCCTAGCTCTCGGGAGCTAACGTCACTCTCATCTGCAGATAGGAAGTGACCTTAGCTCTTGAAAGCTTGGAAACCTTTCCAAATATTGAAAGCCGGTCCAAAATTATGTCGTCATCATTACCTACATACATTATAGTATTCAGAATTAATTTTTGTAACAAGGTTTGCGGAGGGGGTATAGGAAAATGCCATTCGCCAATGAATGGAAATCTGCATAAAATAAATAATACGAGTAATAATAATAATAATACCTAATAAAATCAATGTTGATTAATTTAAATAGAAATACGTATTAGCTCTAGGCTAATATGGCTCCAGGTCGTCACTGAAATCTGAAACAACAATTTATTAGAAAGAGTAAATGATAGGGAATGCTCGCAAGATGGGAATGAGAATGATAACGGTTCTAAGTTTCTCTTTGCCCTAACTTACCGAAAATGTCTCTAGGAAGAAATAAGCTGCACACAACAGTCCACTGAGAATCAAGGCCCTCTAAGTGTCTCTCTCATCGAGCCCTATCCACACCTGAAACAGCTTCTTCATATTTGGAAATAGTTTCCCGATCCTCCACTCAATCCTGGGTCAGAAATGTCAAGCTCGCACCAGTGTTCTCACGTGGAAGGTAAATTTTCCTGCGCGCAGAGAATTTTAGGAGAAATATAAATTACACCAAAAAATAGTAAGAGATGGAAACTTTGAAGATTTTCGATGTGCACAATGAAGTCAAGTTGATTGAGGTGTGAAAGTTGAGTTTTCGAATACGTCTGCCGAAGTAGATTGAGTTGAGTATTGGAAAATGTCTTCCGAAGTAGGTCATTATTCTACAACTATTCTGAGACAAAGGCTACTATTGTACGTATATAAGTAAAATATCATTACGTCTGTGAATTTCCATGTTTCTGTTTCTAGGAAACAAGTCAGTTGCAGTTTAAAATCACCTACCTTGAGTTCTGAAGTTCTGGTAACGCTTTTATCACACGCCTTTTACAAATGTGTCGTGTTGTGAATATTGCTTCCTCGACCTGTTATGACTCTCTCTCTAAAAAAAAAAACAAAAAAAAAAAAAAAACGGATCCGTTGATAGATCAAATGAAAGTGTATAGTAAGGTATGATTTGCATCATTGTTCACCAAGACAACATTATTTTGAGATCCAAGTCTTTCCAAGCGGATTTTAATTCAGTGACACCTTGAAAGTGAATATACTTCCACCTCCAGAGCCCTAATACCAGTATCTAAAGACTCCCAGCTATTTTTCTAGTAGAATCCCAACATGTCACCAATTTTTATCTCCGCCTGAGATACAACTGGGGATCGTTCACTTCAGTGGAGAGAGTGCTAAAAATTTGGCTAAGCAGGATTGTTTGACGACTCTGATCCTAGGAAAATTATAATGTGTGATGAAGAAAAAAATGTCCAGCAGCGAACAATGAAATGCAAATTTGCTTGGATTGTCACTACTAGTATTATCAGAAGAAAATAAATTATATTTCTCTTGAACATTCAATTTTTTTACATGCCTATGCATCTACGTATGTAACATAATTGTTTGTTTCTTTAAATGCGCAAACAAATAATAAATACACATGAGATCATGTACCAAACATTTGGCCACACTGTATCTTCCAACACAGAATCCTGGCTCCGCCATAGCATTAAAGATAATATCTTCATTTTATTCTTCTAGATGTTTATGAAAAAAATCATATTATCACCATGGATAGCTGGCATACTTACAAACAGATAATAAAAAGTACGTTGATTGAAAGGGTGGAGAATATTATTAGATCCGCATGTTAATTTCCTTCGATGACCTAACTATTGAAAGCCGTCCAAAACCCTGGTCCCTTCTATTTCGATGCACTTTTTGACACTAGGTGTAGTGCAGATGTATCCCGGTGTCAGGCTGGTGAGAAGAAATGACGTTCGGTTCAACCAAGTAACGGATAGCGGGGTTCAAATTCAGAAGATTCAACAAACGCCTGTCTCCTGCTTTAAACGTAATTTTGATTAGTTTTCAGGCACCATTACTAAGCTCCGGAACGTAGTGCATACGGCAGATACAAAATGCAATACTTGACACCAAATCAGTAAGTGTTGCACTTTGTAACCAACTACACGCGCGAGTGTAGAGAGAGTCGAAAAGTGTAGCCAACTAGACGTCGTCATTTCATAGGTACGTTGTACTTTTCTAGATTGTTTTAACACTATGGCGAGGTAGCAGGGAGAAAAGTGAGCATCGCCACCTGATTTATGTAATAACGTACCATCTTCCGAACGGCTGGTCTTGTAAAAATTGTCTCCTATTACTACAAACCCATTATCAATAACCAATGTTGGATTAAGTCAGAAGAACCAATATATATTTGACTAAAACCAAAAGGAGGTGTCTAATCTCCTTGCCGAAAGAAAGGAAAATATTTATATAAATATTAAAATCTGCTTACCTGAGGTTGACGCTGAAGCCAAATGCAGATATACTACGTACAAAACAAGGAACAGCAGTCAACCCAGACTATTGTGTTGGGTTTTCTGTGAATTTCCTCCTTAGTATTACTTGGCCTAAGATGTACCAGACCACGTTTTCAGCAATAGATGTTCGTGTGCAAAAACAAACTGTTATCCAAACTGCCACTTACTCCCTTCCTTTGGTGAAGTGCAAAAATAGCTGATGTCGAAGTAACGAAGGCTGAACACTTTGGTAGATAGTCACAACTACAAGCGCCTTCATCTTTCCTAGAGTCCGACCAATGAGAAACGTTGAATAGGTTCACAAATAAGAGAAGCACACGTGGACATGTCTATTGATTTTGATATTTCTTGGCAACGTCTTGCTTATGTAATAGCGAGGACGACAGGGAGAAATATTTACAAGTATTTTAACTTTAGTATTTTCCGAAGGCTAATGGTGTCATTATATTGCGAAGAACATACACGAGATGAGCGTCTTGTGTCGAAGAGAACATTTACCAGCAAAGGTAATTCGCTTTAAGACAAATAAGGAGCAGCTCCTTAATTGCCAACGAGGCATATACGCTTGTTCTGTGTCTTTTGGTAAACATTTCAGTCACAAAATTTCGTAACTATGTCCTTGGGTGTCCGGAGTGGAAGGGGCAAAGGGTGGCGTTGCCCACTGGAAGTTAGTGTCAACCTAAATATTTATATTTAACACGCATTATTTCCATGTTAAGTTGGTACAACCGTTAGAGGAACAGAGGGGTTGGTTTTAAGTCCACTTTATGCATTTAAAGGGTAATTGGGTTGGGCTTACAGTTTAAAGTGGGATTTGAAGCACTATGTACTTTTGCCGGATATCGAACCCATGACCCTTTCATTACAAGACCCAATTGAAGGAACAAGACAACTTCGAACAGAAGTTTTTTCCTTCTTGATAAATGCTTACTGGTCGCCAAACCCCAAACCACAGAAAATCCTGCGCACAACCGCGACTATGTCTCATTTATTTTTCGATAATAATTTGTAATTATCGCCTTAGGATTTATCTTATTTACTTTTATTTGTTATTTAATTTAATTTATCCGTTCCTTTGGCGAAGTGCAACAATGTCTGCTGGGATTGTTGAAGTAACAAGGGATGAATATATCCATCAGACACTCAGTACAACAAGTATATTCTTCCGGCCAATGAGAAACGTAGAACCTATTCAGAACGAAGAGAAACACACGTGGACAAGTCTATTGATTTCGACATTACTAAGCAACTGTGAAGAAGACATTGAGCAATATTTACAAGTACTTTAACATTTGCATTACCAGTAACCTAATGGCATCATTATATAGCGAAGAACTTTACAACAAATGTTCAGGAACTCCTCAATTACCCTCAAGGGATATTCTACTTGGACATCTATCGTTAACATTTAAGTAATACAATTTCGTAACCATTTCCTGGGGAAGGCTGCGTACATGGAATACTCGTATGCGTAAAAGCAAAATTCGTGCGTTTTGGGCATAAGAGAAAGACTGGAGGGGTGGGGATATACCTGCGTTGCTGGAAGTGGTGGGTGACGCGGAATTTGCGTATATGTCTGAAGGCAAGGAGGTCATTCTCTGCTATTCTTTTTGTAAACCTTCCCTTCACACTATAAACAGACGTAGGACTGGCAGTGTATAACTTGTGTTGTTAACAATTAGAGGTTTAAAAGTTTTGATTTTTCATTATTACACGAATTAATCGAAGACATTTTGTTATATCGTGACATGTTTGAAAGCTCTTTATGATAGATTTGTTTCTCGAGTCTTGATTTTTGTACGTCTTCTTCCATCTATTTGGGGGTTCTTTCAGTTCTTGCACCAGAACGAATATGTTCTGTGATTTCCTGATAACAGTAGCATTCAAATGGATGTTCAGCTTTCTACAGTTTGAAGGGCACATATAATGGTGTTACACTACTCCGAAATCGTTGTCTAAAAACTGGTCAGGGACTTATGTTCCAGACCACGTTTTCAGCAATGAATATTGGTGTGCAGAAATAAAGAAAGGTTATCCAAACTGACTACGTACTCAGTTCCTTTCGTGAAATTTAACATTATTTGATTGGACTTTTGAAGTAACACGGGTTGAAATTTGTAGTAGAAAACTCGGTACATTTTCTTCTTCAGCACAACCCAATAGTCCACCAGGATAATATTCCGGTGAATGAGAGACCTTGAAACGACTCAGAACTAACTGGAACATTTGTCTACAAGTCTATTGATTTTGATATTACTTGGCAGCGTCTTGGTTACGCAATACAAGGAAAACATCAAGAAATATTTATTCGTAAAAATGTCCTTCGGTATCCGAAGTGCGAGGGGACAAAGGGCGGCATGGTCTACTGGAAAATAAATGTTAACCTAAAATATTAATATTTCACAAACATAATTTCATTAAGTCGCCGTAATATCCTTTAATTGTTATCAATGACATAATTAGTAAATCTGGGACAAATCGTTGAATGAACACAACTTGAATCAAAAACTGTTTCTTCCCGAAAAAGCTTTCCTTTCACATCAAAGAACCATTAACGTTTTTAATTATTATCTTTCTACTTTACATCGGACCGTAAGAAAGATTTCGTATCGGTCCATATGTACCTCATCCAGTAGTTCGGTGCTTAAGGACATAATTTATAAAAGTGACAAAATCTGAATAATGAGTTATCCATTGCCCAGATTAATTGGTGTTTTTATTACTGTCCAAAAGTTCATCTAAATCCTCCCTCTCGGTTACCCAAATGTGCTTAGAAAAACACATTCTGCCAACTTTGAGAAAATATAAGGTGTTGTTCTCCTCCACGAGTAGGCTTGAGGACGACGCTGCGAATCATGCTGAAAATATATGCAACAATGAAACACAGATTCAACATTGCCACTAATAGATTGACTTTGCAGTGAATGTAAACAAAATATAGCTTCTCTGTAAACAATCAGATTCTCCAACCCTTTGAATAAAGTAAAGTGTAAACATCCCTTATCACATAACGTAAAATGTAAAGTGTAAACATCCCTTATCACATAACGTATAAAGTAAAGTGTAAACATCCTTTATCACATAACGTATAAAGTAAAGTGTAAACATACTTTATAACATAACGTATAAAGTAAAGTGTGAATATCCCTTATCAAATAACGTATAAAGTAAAGTGTAAACATCCCTTATCACATAACGTATAAAGTAAAGTGTAAACATCCCTTATCACATAACGTATAAAGTAAAGTGTAAACATCCTTTATCACATAACGTATAAAGTAAAGTGTAAACATCCCTTATCACATAACGTATAAAGTAAAGTGTAAACATCCCTTATCACATAACAAAGAGGGGAGAATGGGAGTGTGAAAGACAGCCCGAGAAATAGTGCAAGGGGGAGTTTGTGTGAGAAGTGAAAGATTGAAATAAGAGTGCATGTCTATAAATACTGGAGGCCAAAGAAACCGGACACATACCTTTATATTCATGTGCAATATTTCAATTGTTAAACCATAATTATTATGTCTAATTTTCTTATATCTGATCAACTACTAAGAGTTATTTGTATATTAACGTAAAGAGGGTACAATATTAATACATGACTGTAGGGAAAGAGAAAGTGTGTGTAAAGTAAAATATATGTAGTGCGTACAGCTTACTGGTTGGACAAGGAAAATACAAATAAATACAAATACGTGGCAGTTAAGTATTCAGATTTTCCTCTCAGCTCTGGCTGGCAGAGAACAAACGCGTGCTGTCTCCTATTTAGTGGGTTGAAGCTCCTGCCAAGGCCTTCGAGCAGACAACAGACCATCTAGTGGTCTTCGGAGGTATCGCTAAGGTGCACATTGTGAGGAATATGATGTTTATTTCATATTCAAAGAAAAAACATCGAATTACATATTAATTGTGTGCAGAAAGGTTGTAATTTTATTTTATGATTGATCTATAACAACAAAGCTTTCTTTCCCAACACACAGTAAAAGTATAATGTTCGTAACTGATCTAACATATTATATGCTAATGCTTGCCAAACAAATATATGGATAATGAAACAAGCATCAAGAAATGCATAGCATACGATGTAATTACGTATTTTTCCCCAGCAGATAGGAAAATACGTGCTGCTGAGTAGATAGAAAACAGGCATTTAAAAACAAACCGGTTATAACTGGTTATACAAAAAGTGTCATGTGCCATCGGGCACTTAACAAGAAAACAGGTATTTAAAAACAAACCGGTTATAACTGGTTATACAAAAAGTGTCATGTGCCATCGGGCACTTAACAAGAAAACAGGCATTTAAAAACAAACCGGTTATAACTGGTTATACAAAAACTGTCATGTGCCATCGGGCACTTAACAAGTGCAATTAGGTGATTTTGTGTTGGGATGTGTCATGTGCCCATCTTGCATCTTGGAACATGCATGTTAGAACATGTTATTTCCCAGTAGGGAACAGTGCATTTTGAGCTAAACTGGTTATAACTGGTTATACAAGTGTAACTTGTCATCAGGCACTTAAGAAGTGCAATTTAAGGCTATGCCTATCCCTCTGTAAGAGGTCACCCCTTTGCAAGAGGCCACCCCTCTGCAAGAGGCCACCCTTCTGCAAGAGGCCACCCTTCTGCAAGAGGCCACCCTTCTGCAAGAGGCCACCCACACCCACTTCCGGTCCACTTTCGGTCCACTTCCGGTCTCTACTTCCGGCCTCTACTTCCGGTCCACTTCCGGTTATACAGTGTAACTTGCCCCTATCGGGCACTTAACATCAAGTGCAATCACGCGACCCTGTGTCAAGGGTGTGTCGCGTGATCCCTCTTGCATCTTGTGACCTGTTTATAGTCACCTTAAGCTTCAAACAATTTAAGATAGTCATCCTGTAAGATAGGACAAGATAGGACATGATATGACAAGATTGGACAGGGCAGAACAAGAATAGACAAGATTGGACAAGATTGGACAAGACAGGACAAGAATAGACAAGATTCAACAAGGCAGGACACAATATTACAGGTTAGGATCAGTCCAGACAAGTTTGGACAAGACAGGACAAGAATAGACAAGATTGGACAGTTAATAAACAGAGGTTTTGATTGGCTAAAGCAAGCAAGATTTTGATTGGCTAAAGCAAGCAAGGTTTTGATTGGTCCGACAAAACTATATAAGTCAGTGCACAGTGCTGTTTGTTTTTCTATAGCTAGTCTAGGAGGTTTTTTAAGTGCTAAAGGTGTGTGAATATAAAGCTCTGTTCTTAAATATTGTATATTAATAATTTATTGCCTGAAATTATACAATTTGAAAAAGAAACCTATAAAAATAAACATATACCCCAGTATAAACTCTATTTCATGATATTTGTTGTTTTTTCTATAATTTTTATTAACATAAAATTATAACAATTTTAGTTAAGTGTGAGTTATTCCAACAATTTTTTCTAATTGTATATAAATAAACAATAGGTAAAAAAATTAGTAACAAAAGAATTATATCAAACCAAAAACAAGAAATTTTGTATAGAAATGAATATACTACAACAGACATAGATGATGATCTCTCAGATATTCCAAATTTTCTGGCTAAACTGAAGCAAAAAATTATAGATGCAATTCAAAGCATGCTTTTGAAATGTTCCCTCAAAATATACTTCACTCTATCCTCACTGTATATAAATCCTCATGGTGAACAAGAACAATATTCTCATTGTACCCGTGTGTCAATTTTACACCGTGATGATATCACTTGTTTGAATGATATTGATGATAAAATGTGTGAAACACTTAAACTAAAACAACAAGAATTTGAAGGCAGAGGTTCAGGATGGCGATTGTGTAATACTGATCATAAACTTGAAATTAAATTAGCTCGATATACTCCCCTTGGTTGTGGGTCTAGTTATATTGAGCTGCCCAAAAAGATTAGAAACAAACATACTGTGTTAAATATTCAAAATGAAGATGATATGTGTTTTCTTTGGTGTATTATAGCACATTTTTATCCAGCACCAAATAATAAACATCGTGTCTCTCACTATATGAAATATTTTGATGAGTTTGAACAAATAATGTTTGGTATCCAATATCCAGTAGGTATTTCAGCTATCCAGCAATTTGAAAAACAATATGAACAGCACCACAATCAACCATTAGCTGTGTTTGTTTATGGCTATGATGAAAAATTCCATATTAATGTACTTAGACACCATCCACCAGCTAATGATGCACATATTATTAGATTGCTGTATGTTTCTGAGGGAAATCAAAAGCATTATTGTTTGATACAGGATCTCCCAAAATTAGTGAGAAACCAAATAACATTATATCATAATAGAATTACCATATGTGATTGTTGCCTATCAATATTTCATGGCACAAGTATGAAAACAAGAGAAGAACAATTAAAGGAACATATTGAAAAATGTTACCTTTGTGTGACTTATAAGTTTCCACTCAAAACTATAAAATTCAAAAATTTTAAATCACTAGTGCAGCATCCATTTGTGATCTATGCTGATTTTGAGACAATACAGAAACCAATGGCAGTATGCCTCCCAGATTCAAATTCATCATACACAACACATATTGCTAAACATGTCGCTTGTGGTTTTGCTCTGAAATTGGTAAACACATATCACACAAACAGTCCACCCACTTATATTTATCGAGGTGAAAATGCAGCCCCAAAATTTATCCAAACTCTTCGAGAGTGGGTGGAAACACTTGCTCCAATTTTACATAACACAAAACCGATGAATGATCTTACACCAGAGCAACAAGACCAACATAATAATGCAACACAGTGTGCATACTGTAACAATAAGTTTGATTCACATTGCCCAAAAATTCAACATCACAATCACTATAGTGGGGATTTCATTGCCAGTATTTGCAATCCATGTAATTTGAAAATACAGAGATACAAATTTATTCCAGTATTTATTCACAATTTGCAAAATTTTGATGCACACTTGTTTATCTCAGAATTGGGATATGATGCAGAGGATATTAATATTATACCACGCAGTAAAGACAAATATATCACCATAGAGAAAACTATTAGATTAAAAAATGGAAAAATTGTTTCTCTCAGGTTTCTTGATTCATACCAATTTCTATCTAGTAGCTTGGCAACTCTGGTGAAACAATTAACCGATAGTGAATTTGTTCACACGAAGAAATATTTTGGTGATGATAACATGAAATTGCTGAGAAGAAAGGGTGTCTACCCTTATCAATACATGGATAATTTTGATAAATTTAATGAGACACAGTTACCACCACGAGAACAATTTTATAATCATCTTCAAGATGAGGAGTGTAGTGAGGAAGATTATCAATATGCCCAGAAAATTTGGAATACACTAGATTGTAGAACAATGGGAGATTATCATGACAAATATTTGATTCTGGATACCCTCCTATTATCTGATGTGTTCGAGGCTTTTAGAAGTAGGTGTTTCCACATATATCAACTAGATCCTGTATATTATTACACAACACCTAGTCTATCCTGGCAGGCTATGTTTAAGTATACAGGAGTTGAAATTGGTCTTGTTGACAATATTGAACAGTTCATGTTTATTGAGTCTGGTAAACGTGGTGGTATAGTACAGTGTCCTTTGAGGTATGCAAAAGCCAACAATAAATATCTAGTTGATTACAATCCTGGCAAATCTTCTTCTACATCATCCAGTGGGTTGTCTATTAGAAGCTGATTTAGAATATCCATCTGATCTTCTTCATGATGAACACCATGGATTTGCCATGGTTCCAGTTTCTCAGAAGATTCCAGGTACAGGGGAACAAAATTGGTGTTATCTTTTGAAAACAAATATAATTATGTGCTTCATTATCGACTGTTACAATATTATGTCAAGCATGGTTTGAAACTCACCAAAATCCACAAGGGATTGAAATTTGAGCAACAAAAATGGTTAGCCCCTTATATTCAAGAAAATACAAATCGTCGCATACAGACAAATTCCAAGGTTGAGAAAAATTTG
Organism: Lepisma saccharinum; assembly: GCF_977018435.1. Lineage (NCBI taxonomy): Eukaryota > Metazoa > Arthropoda > Insecta > Zygentoma > Lepismatidae > Lepisma > Lepisma saccharinum. The sequence goes on along the minus strand of NC_139248.1, from coordinate 5,825,984 downwards.
TATAAATTAATAAACAACTCTATTTATGGGAAATGTTTAGAGGATAAAAGAAATAGGGTGAGATGCTCTTTGGTGTCTGATCCTAAAAAAATCCAGAAGCTTATTAATGACCCCACATACAAGAGCTTTATCAGCATCACTGATGATCTAACTCTTATTGAGAGGAACCCTGTCAGTGTAATATGTGATGCACCAATAGCTGTGGGTGTTGCAGTTCTAGAATTAGCTAAATTGGAGATGTATAAGTTCCATTATGATGTTATGAGGCTCAAAAATAATATTCCGATAGCCTACATGGATACTGATGCTTTTGTATATGTAATAAAAATAGATGATTTATACAGTAATCCGCTTTCTATGAGACAACATTTTGATTTTAGTAACTATCCAAAAGATCATCCACTGTACAGTGTTGAAAATCAGATGATCCCAGGAAAAATGAAAGATGAGGTGGAAGGGTCCATAATATCAGAATTTGCTGGCGTCAGGCCAAAAATGTACTGCCTAAAGATAGATGGCAAAAATGAAATAAAAAAGGCCAAGGGTGTGAGTCTAAGCTGTACTGCTAAACTCACAATAGAAGATTTCAAACAGTGCCTATTGAAAAATGAAACCTTATTAATGTCAGCTCATCATCTTACTAGTAGATTGGATGGTGTCCATACCACCATAAAAAACAAAATAGCACTCAATGGCAATGATAATAAATTGCAAATATTAGATTGCAATATTCATACAAGAGAGTATTGACACTATAATACAAGCAAATCTTGCAACAAATGTTCATCATAGATAGATGTAACTTAAAAAATTGTTATATCTCCATCCCTAATTGAGCTAGGAGGATGGTTGATAACTTGTTAAACATATAGAAATTAAAATTGTTCTATTATTCTTTCATTCTTCACATCATATATGTATGACTTCTCTACAATTAAAATTGCACTGCATGTAGTGTTCTCTGGTAGTGCATCATGAAATTCACATACTATTTTAATATTAGTTCTATAATTTATAACTACTAATTTTCTTTTTGAAGCATTTATTAGAAACATTGGCCTATGAGCTATGAATTCATCTGGATCATAATACATTTTCATATTTCCTTCAGTAACTCTCTTAAAAGCAGAGTATCCTTCATACAATTTTAAATAATCTCGATTTGCTATGTTCAAATTGTAATTTTCACGGGGAAACACTTCATTTCTACCATTCTTTAAATATATGTTTTTAATTTTACAGTCATCAAACTGGCTGCTGTCTTTTTCTTGATTGTCATCTCTTGCTGTTTGGAACAGTACAGCTACAAACTCTGGCATGTCATATCTTAAAGATTGAAACTGTGTTGTAATATCATATTCAAAAAACTTGCCTTCTACAGCTTTAGATATGCACTGGTAAGTATAAAAAACTAAAGGAATTTTTGGATTCTTCAAGATGTTGGATTTATACTTGAGAGAATAATTTGCTTCATATTCAACAATTGGCATTCTTAGTTCCATGGACTGTATAACACATTTTGCAGCCTCTGGCAAGCTAGCATCATTTGCTGTACCATCTGCATTTAAAGTTTTGTACCTCATGATGGCATTGTTATCATTGGGTGCTCTACGAAATATGATGCTAAGACCTCCTTTCCACATGATCTCTTTGTAATCACTAAAAAATCCAAATAGCAATCTCATAGGGAACAACACTGTGTGAGATTTTGTTTGAATTTTTGTACCTGCTTCGAATCCAGCAGCTTTGTAGTAAGCACTTTCTGCTTTAGATAGTTTCAAAGTTCCTATTGTAGTGGATGTAATACCAGGGTAATCAATTCTGTCTATGACTGTGCCATGCTTCTTAACTTCAACTTGTGAGAACAAGAAGGGTACAAAGTTATTTATAAGTTTCACATTAGCAGTAGGAGGAAATTCTTCACCAGTGCTCTTCTTAACAATATCAAATTTTATATACAAATCTGATCTGTGTGGATGAATAAACCCATCCCCTGCTGTGATTTCAAACTCGATCTCTTTGTTGGGTTCATTGAGGTTTGCAAAGGTCCTCCTGTTTGGAGGGAAGGACTGTAATTCAGAACTCTCAATATTTTCCATTTTGGGTATTTATTTATATATTTATTTATTAAATATTTATTTCAATTACTGCAGTGGTATTGGCACCAGCAAAATCAACTATCTCATTCTTCTCATTTGTAATTGTTATCTCTATGTAATTAACTTTGTCACGTGAAACTGGAAAATAGATTGGTGGGATGGGGGAATAGAAAATTGGCTCCATGAATTCAGAATTTGGTTTGAATGTAGCTATGATACCTGTTTCCTTGTGTCTACCAACTGAATTTTCTTCAGCTTTGATAATCATCCCTTTAGCAATGTTGCAGTGAATGTTCAATGTCTCTATAGCCAAGAATTTTGGTATGAATTTACCTATGTGCCTGATACCTGGTTCTAGTTTGGTGTTGTTGGGAAATCCTAAAATCTCACCCATGCTAGACAGGTCTACCGTTTCTTGCGCAGACACAATCTCCACTCTGTGTGTTACAGAATTCTGAGATAGGAGTACACTGTTGCCAAGTTCTGATTGTAAAGTAGATAAATTATACTGTCCAGGGGGAATAACAATTTTCTCATTGCGCACAACTATAGAATTATTATAATTTGTTACATTTGGAATAAGATACATGCTGAAGAAAGCTCTGAGAGCTATGGATTTTGGATATATGATATCATCATGGAGATGTAGTTTCAAGATCGATGTATCACTAGAAAGATGGAAAATTCCCATGCTTAATGTACCACACAGCTTTTTGAAAATCTTCTAATTTGATGTTATGTATTTTATTCAAAATTCTGAGCATGGTAACACAAACATGACCACATATAATTTGATTGAAATTTTGTATACGCTCATCATTGTAATAAATGTTTACATGTTTTAAATAATTAATTAATTCTGTAGGGGGTACCCCACCAAAGGAGTCAAATATGTAAGCATTGTTATTCTGTTTATAATAGCATATCCAGTGTGTACCAATATTTTTGGACATATCCAAGTTAACCACACCACATTCTCGAGCCCCCCAAGAGGGGGGAGAACTATTTTTAGGAAGAGCGTCACTCATGAAAACACCTCTGAAATACTTAATTTTAAATATTTTAACTAAAGATTCAATATCTTGGTTGGTGAGTGTTTATTCTTTTTTTTTTAATTTTCTGAGAGCTCTGGATTTCATACCACTGAGTACCCTAGACTTTACACCACTACCCCCTCGTAGGGGGCTCTCCATAGCTAGATTATGTCTTTTCTGTTCTTCTAGTTCTGCTTTATTCTTTTTTGAATCTATTACAGTTTTGGCAATAGCAGCGCCCCCGCCAGCCAAGCTCCCGATAGCCCCTAGAGCAGCTAAGATGGCAGGGATGCTAAATATGAACCCACCACTATGTGATTTTTTTCTTCTATTTTGCAACCTTTTTAATTGTGATGTGCTAAGTAATAATTTCATTCCATTCCCTTTGGTTATACATTGTCTCTTCTTCTCTTGTTGTTTTTTAGTTAAAATTGGATTAATTTTTAAATTTTTAAGATTATGATATGGAATCTGGTAGACAACACCTTTAGGTTTCATGTTGTTTATTATTATTATTTAAGGGTATTTATATATATTTATATTACAAACCCCACCCTAACTTTTGTTTTGTATTCATAGCAATTGTTGTACCCAATGCAGTTATTTTTTCACCCAACGAAGCATCTCTGCTGGTTAATCTTCCAAATGCTGCTTCTTCTAATTTTTGATCAGCCACATGTCGAGTATCAAGATCTGCATGTCTATTGTAAGCAATGTCATGTTCCTTGCAGGCTGCATCGAGAGGATTAACTCCCTTGTCTCCCCTCTTTAATCGCTTGTCAAGTTTGGTACCTGGACCACAGTACTGATAGCCAGGAACATGTACCTCAAATGGCAGTTTATTAATATCATTAACTAAGCCTTTACCCTCTGCCATGTTCCAGAATTTAGGTGGTAGAGTATTGATAATTTTAATCAAGTCTCCTATGCCCTTAGGATCATTTGCAATAAAAGTAGCTAGCTTGTTACTAATCATATCTACAATACCCATCTTCTCATTGTAAAAATTGTTGTTTCCAGCATTCTCTTCCCCTGCTATCACCAACAGCCTGTCTATAAGTTTTCTTACATCATTAATCCACACAAACTCTTTAGCTAAAGTGTTGTATTGCTTGATACCACTTCGAGTCTTGAGTTGGTTCCAGATGGGTTTGATAAGATTCTTGTACTTGTCTCCACTACTTGATTTAACTCTGTTCTGACTAGCATCGTTGTTTTGATACAAGGCATCAGATAGTATAAGAATATCTGAATAACTTTGATAGTCTTCTTCAGTAAAATGTTTTGGTTGCTTCTTGGTTAAGAGCTCCCATAGACCAGGGGTACCAGGGTACCTTGACCAACTGTTTTCATCACCCAAATTGACTTTTATGTTGTCCCCCTCGAATGTCACTCTAGACTTCCCTATTTTCCAAACTGCTCCTTCATTAGGTTTCATAGTAGGGTACAGTCCAAAGACCTCATCTTTCTCAAACTTGCCTGTACTCAAATAATCTCTTGCCAAGGGCCCCAACTCAATTTTCTTCTCTGATTCTTGTTGTATAGCTGGTCTAGGAGGTTCTTTAAGTGCTAAAGGTGTGTGAATGCTAGATAAGGGGGTAGGAGGGAAGTCTGCATAGTTTTTAGCAGTGAGAGGCACCAAATCATTGATGGGATCTTTATTTTGCTCTGTGATGCTTTTAATTTCTTTACCAAGACTACTGATAGCATCTATAATAGGCTGATCTTGATGCTTGCGCTGCTCATAAAAGCCTCTGTTCTCATCCTTCCACCCCTTGAAGCGTTTAGCAAGATACTCATGTAATTTTAAATTATCATCAATTTTATGTTTTGACATATTTATATTTTTTGATTGATAGTTATTTATAATGTTTCGACGTTCAAAAAGTCGTTGATTTTATTTCTAAATTTCCCATTGCTAGGTTTTCTTGTCATGTCGATCGTAGCAAATCCAAAATCATCGGTGTTCCAGCATGAAGAGCAGAATTTTGAAAATTGATTATAATTTAAATCTCCCCCAACATAGTCATCATAAACATGTTTCAGATTAGTATGATCTTGGCGAAATAAACAAATTAAAATTTGTATTATCTCTTAATAACTGCTTGGGAATCTTGGAGTAAGTTTGAGCTAAGTAAAAGCAATCTATTTCCCTATGTCTACCCTGTGTAAAGAAATTTCTTATCTCATTCTGATTTTCTAGAATCACATCATCAAAAACAACAACAGATTTCTTCAAACAGTGATCGAGAGGTTTTACTTTTGAATCAAATGTAGATATGTTAAGTCCCTCATACAGCTTCATAAGTTGCTGGTATTTTGGTTGTTCTAAACTTCTTGAAAATACATACAAGTGTCTATTTTTCCAGTGTAACCAGTTAGGGGCCAGCAAAAAATTATCTACAAGCAAGGTAGTCTTCCCACAACCTGAAGGCCCTACTATGAGGCATCTTATGCGATCAGGCAGCAACTCACCATTTCTCTTAGTGGTTTTTGCTATATCTGGCAATCGCTGTACAACATTCCATGTTGGTGTCAAAGAATAACTTTGTCTGCATCTATCCAACTTTTCTCTGCTAATCCAATCCATTTAACATAAAGTTTATTATTCTTTTTAAGTAATACTTTTTCAATTAGATATGTGTCTGGATATTTTGTTTTACTGAGCTCCTCTTCATAAAATCTCCCTTTTAGTATTTTATTGCTACTATCTTTTATCATATACGTATTTCTATTCCCTGGCAAAACTTGAACTATAGTGAATAACTCTGTAGACCAATTCTTAGTAAATCCCTTCTCGAATAAATGTTTAAATTTACTAATTCTTACTTGTTCTCCTATTCTGAATTTTGGTTTCTTAATTGTATGTTTATATTTATTACAGTAAACTGTAGAAATCAATCTTGCCTCATCAGCTTTGGTTACCTCAGCTGGTTTCATGTGAATAGTACTGTGTACTGAGTTATTATAATTATGAACTAGGCTAGGTAAAATATCTATCCACTTGTAATTACCCTGTAGAGTAAATTGCCTCCACATTAGATGTTTTAATGTTCTATTGAACCTTTCCACTATACTTGCTTTGAGATCACTATATGTAGAATAATGTTTAATATTATACTGTTCCATTAACTTGCTAAATGTAGAATTATAAAATTCTTTTCCTCTATCTGTCTGTAGATATTTTGGTATCCTGCCTTTGCTAAATATCAATTTAAAAGCTTCAACAACACAAGCACCTGTTTTGGATTTTAGGGGGATTCCCCATGCATACTTACTAAATGTATCGATAACTGTAAGCATGTACTTGTAATTATGATTTATCTTATGTAAATTTTTCAAAGTTCCTGTTGACATTTCTATCAGATCTGCTTGAAACAGATCATCTATACCCTTTGTCACCACACTCAATCGCTTGTAGTTGCGACGAGCTGGCTTATGTAATTCATAAACTATATCTTGTCTTGACATCTAATGGTATAAGAGAATATGACATAAAATGGATTATCCTCTGGGTATAATTGTTTCACTTCAAATAATAATTGATCACCTGCTTCTACATTAAAAACAGATAATTGTTCATCCTCATGTACTTTATATCTTTCTGCAGATTCATCCCAGTATGCAACAGGTATCTGAAGTGCTCTATGAACACCATCTTTTGTTTGTATGGTGAACTGTGGTACTTCAAAATGCTTACCACTCTTCAAGTAACCAAATTTGAGAAATTTAATATTACCATCGAGGAAAAATTCATGAGACTGATTGTATGGGTACAATTTGTAAACATTGCCTGCATTGACATATGTCCAGCGACCTCTAGTATTTGGAATACTCTGTAGTCTAACAATATCAACAGTAAAAAAATGTTTTAATTCTTGTTCCTCCAACCTGCTTAATATTTGTTCCAGGTGTTCCTCTATGGTTTGTACTACTTCACTGTAGCTAGGTTTGATTCTCACATCAACATACAATCGTTTGAACTCTTCCTTGAGGTTGTGGAGTTGTGTGGTGAAATTAGATAATGCTGATTCTTGAGTAGATTCCAGAGTAGCAAGCTGTAGCTTGATGTTTGATATAATCTCTTGTAAACTCTCTACAAGTTTCAATTTGGTACTCTGGCTTGCAAGATCGTGCACTTGATTTTTGATTTCCACAAATAATGCATGAAGTTCATTGGTTATCTGGTTGGTAGGCAAAGTATTTATAGTATTTTGAATTACACCAATCTCTTCCTGTATGTTTTTGATGTCCTCTGACTTGAGAATTCTATTCACTGCTCTTTTTACAGATCTTAACTCTTGGGAAGTGGGCAAATTAGCTACAGTGTTTTGAAGTGTGGTCAAGGCTTCTTTCACAACATTTAACTCGCTGGCATCTGCAACACTGCTCAAGGCATCCTGAAGGTGCTTTAAGTCATCTTGGGTTGGCGTAGTTTGCTGTAATATTTGCAATTTGTTATGAATGTCATCTATGAGATGGTGAAAATGCGATAATTCAGTTTCGGTATTCAGATTTTCCAATTTGGTGATTTGTTCTTGAATAATGTTTAAAGTTTCGGTTATACCTGGCAACTTGAATTCTAGAGTTTCTTGTACATTTGTTAATTCATTTCTCATAGTAGTCAAAGTATCCTCAATGTGAGCTATGGTACCCTGTATCTTACCAAAATCTTCATAAGTTTCTAACTGTAGCTTGATATTGGCAACGCTGCGTGCGATAGCATTTAATTCTGAAGATGAAGGAAGATTATCGATAAAATTTTCTAATGTTTGTAGTTTAGCTTGAACTTCTGCTATAGCTGTATGCAACTGATCTGTTTGGAGTTCAGTTTTAATATTTTCCAGTGAAGGGGTCTCAAAAAATTGAAACTGCTCTTGTAATTCTGCAATACTGGCATTGAGCTGTTCATATTCCCCCTGAGTTTTGATATTTTGAATAATAGAAAGCAGTTCTGTGCGAAGAGTATTAGCTTGACTGTTTAATTCTTGTTTTAATTGCTCTGTAGCAGTTGTTTGTATTTGTCTAAATTTCTCAAGTTCAATTTTCAATTTGCCTACACTCTCCCCCAAGCTTTGAAGGTTGTCTATGGATGCTAAATTTATATATTTTTCAAGTAGGGATTTGAGTTCACTATCAATTTTCACTATGGGGTTAATCAATTGAGTTTGGAGATTAGTAATCTCTGTTTGTATGTTTAAACTTAGTGAATTCTGTAAGATTAACAAGTCAGCTTTAAGCTTTTTTAATGTTTCATCTAGTCTGGCAATGTCACTTGAATTATCTGGTATTTCTTGTCTTCTTCTGTTTCCAAATATATCCATTATGTATATTAATTTTCGAATATGTGTTATTTAATTTATTTTTTGTTCACGGTATTTTTATATATTCATGAGAGAATAAATTAATTTAATTTCCATGAAGAAGGGGATTAGCTTATCATACTCGCCAATAATTTCTGCATAGAGATAATCATCTTTCTCTACATCGTATGTGCTGTCGAGGTTCATATTATTGTGTTTAATTCTATACAGATTTCTACCTATATGTATATTTACCCCCGTAGGGGGCTTCTCTTCCTCTGTGCTAGAAGAAACAGATATTTGAATTTTACCTGTGACAGGAATTCTGTAAGATGGAAGATTATTATTGAACACAAGCATTTGTTTCCCTGTATCCTCATCAACCTGATACCAGATACTATTCAGATGGATGATAATTATTCCTTTTAATTGGCGATGATTTTTTTTAATTACATCCATGTTTACAGCTGTTTTCTCTACAGGTTGAATATGTTTCTTAAATCCGAACAGATTCATTGGCATTATTTTTCATTGGGTTATTTATTATCATGAAATAAGTATCAGAACTTTATGCCCAAGATGCAAAAAAAAATAGGTGTGCGTGAACTTGGACCAAGATGCAAGAGGGGTCACGCGACACACCCTTGACACAGGGTCGCGTGATTGCACTTGATGTTAAGTGCCCGATAGGGGCAAGTTACACTGTATAACCGGAAGTGAACCGGAAGTAGAGACCGGAAGTGGACCGGAAGTGGACCGGAAGTGGGTGTGGGTGGCCTCTTGCAGAAGGGTGGCCTCTTGCAGAGGGGTGGCCTCTTGCAAAGGGGTGACCTCTTACAGAGGGATAGGCATAGCCTTAAATTGCACTTCTTAAGTGCCTGATGACAAGTTACACTTGTATAACCAGTTATAACCAGTTTAGCCCAAAATGCACTGTTCCCTACTGGGAAATAACATGTTCTAACATGCATGTTCCAAGATGCAAGATGGGCACATGACACATCCCAACACAAAATCACCTAATTGCACTTGTTAAGTGCCCGATGCCACATGACACTTTTTGTATAACCAGTTATAACCGGTTTGTTTTTAAATGCCTGTTTTCTTGTTAAGTGCCCGATGGCACATGCCACTTTTGTATAACCAGTTATAACCGGTTTGTTTTTAAATACCTGTTTTCTTGTTAAGTGCCCGATGGCACATGACACTTTTTTGTATAACCGGTTATAACCGGTTTGTTTTTAAATGCCTGTTTTCTATCTACTCTGCTGCTTTAAAATTTTCTATTTTTGAGTGGAACTTTTAACAAAACCATATGTTGTATGAATTACGATGCTCAGTTTAGATATCTTCTAATATATAAAAATGGATGTACGTGTGTATGTTTGTTTCGGCATATCTTTTGAACGCATGGAGGGATTTCAACTAAACTTGGTACACATATCAATTGCAATCTTGAAAGAAATACTGTAGGTTGGGAAGGGGGTGACATGTAAAAATAATCGAAAACGACTGATATTAATGTGGAATCCATAGCTTTCTGGGGCGCTGAGATGAATAGTTCCACTCCGAATGCCATTCAACTCCACGTTCATCACCTATCAGCATGGGGGTGAGAGGGGGTGAAAAATAAAATGTCTAAAATGACCTAGATTAGTGTCGACTCCATAGTTTTCGGAGTCGCTAAGCCAATTGGTGACATTCGCGATGACCAACCTTTGTACACATATGACCTACAATCTGGAAAGAAATACTTGTAACGAACCCGTCTCGTCACAAATTATACGAGTCGCACCTCTATTTTCATGAACATTCTAAGAATATAAGAATTTGAGATTTATCTAAATTTAAAAGATGAGTTCCACCTCTATTTTGGGAAACGTATTTTAGAAATATACTTTTATTAGTTTATTATTTCTCCACCCGTCTTCGCTAGCGTCGCAGACCTTATATAAAGGCCAAAGCTTAGCTGGCAAGTCAGTTAGACTCCGCTTTCGGGCGAGAGGAGCTGCGCTCCGCTCTGGCGAGAGACCAAGCACCTAAAAGGAGACTATCTTCGCTACATCAGGCGAGAGACCAAGAGTAGTATGGGCTCCATCTTCGGATGAGAGAAGCAGAGCTCCGTCTCCGGACGAGAGATGAGGCTGGACTCTGTCCACGAGTCAGAGAATCGGCTCCATCTTCGGATGAGAGATGTCACGCTCCGTCTCAGGACGAGAGAAGTGAACTTGGCACGCCAAGGACACACTCTACCCTCGGGTGAGAGAAGTGCCTAAATCAGTTTCCCTTTACTCCTTTCTCCACCCCCCCACCACCACCATCGTCCAACAGCGTTGTAAAAATTTCAGAAATGCTGTTTTAGGAGATACCTTAGTAACTAGTTTCAAAAATGTAAACGTTGGAGTTCCTATGTATCTAGGTAAATTAGGAATAGACTAAGTTTATCCTTTGTATAACCTTTCTGTGTTTGTTTCTGAACTTTGTTGGTAAATAAAATTTTATATGTTAAAGTCTATCCTGCGTATCGCTCTGGTCAAGCTTTTGGGCGCTATCCTTTCATCTGGCCACATATACCCGAACCTTGAGTGTAATAGAGTCTCATACCACCGCTGGAGAAAAGGTTAGCATTATGGGTAATCTTGAAACGACGGTATTTCGTGTGAGACAGAGATACGTAAGTCCTAAGCCTGTGTCTATGCCTATGCCGATGGACAAAGTGAGGCGAGAAGGACGTTTCAAGTTATTTGGCATCCAAACGTGGGGCCCGAAAGTGCTAAACAGAAGATAGTTTGCAATGCCTGCCGGAGGACGTTTCATACTGTGGGGCAGAGGCGTGGCGTGCATGTAGCCGGTGTTACCGCAGGTAACAGCAAAATGTAAAGAATTTAAAAGTTGTTTCAATAAAATGACAACATTGTTAAATACGTTAATGAACACCGTTCCCGTCGAGTAGATATTGCCTAGGACATTTTTTCTGCAGCCGACAGAAGCGAAGAGGGAGGCCGTTCCGCTACACTGAAGAGGCAACAAGGGAGAAGAGGGCGCCAATGCAAGGAAAGAGCGGGAAAGAACTTTGGTGTCTTATTCATATGCCTGTTAAGGGGCCCTGTTGCCGTTCAGACCCACCGGAGCAGCCAGTGTTGTCACATCGGATTGACAGAAAAGAGCTAAATCCCGCCTAAAATAGGAATACAATTTCTGTGAAGCATCCAGAGTAGACTGCAAAGCCAAGGCTGGATTGAACTACAACTGAGACCAGTTAGGTAATAGACGAATATATAGTTCCTTGGTGTGATTCGTGATTTGGACAAACCTTGCTCCAAAACACTAAGTTGGCAACAGTAGGACGTACAGCTGGGTTTCCCCAAGACTAGTAGTCTTGGGGTTTCCCTTCTTGGGGTTTCCCTTCCACGAAGGAGCGGAGTTCTGTCGTCTGCTCAGTGCACAAACGTCAAACTGTCCCGGGAAAAGTGTGGTTCTTCCCCTTCGCAGCTCATTGCAAAGAAACGGAGACAGATGAAGAATTGACAAGGGTCTACCACTATTCATTGGATTTTCGTGTTAACTGTCTCATGAGTGGTAGTTCTTTCTACGAGTGTTTGTGGCTAAATCACTGTGCTGATTGCAAAACAAGAACGAAATGAACAAATATCTAGCTCGAAGACATGTTTTCTTTACCGAAAGGGGGTTGTAATAACGTCTTGCAGGCATTATTGTCGTACTGATAGCCGGTAACACTTTTTAAAAAGTCACGCCACGCCACTGCTGTGGGGAAAGACACCCTTGGAACCTCTCAGGGTGGGGGGTGGGAAGAGAGTGATATAAAAAAAATTGAAAACAACCGATATTAGTGTGGAATCTATAGTTTTTGGGGTAGCTAAGATGAATAGTGACACTCCCAATGCCGTTCAACTAAAATGCACCTTTGGTACCCTTAGGAGTGGGCGTGGGAAGGTGGTGACATGTAAAAATAATCGAAAAATACAATATTAGTGTGGAATCCATAGTTTCCGAAGCGCTAAGATGAATGGTGACACTCATAATGTCGTTCAACTTCAAGATACCCCTGACACCCCTAGGGTTGGGGGTGGGAAAGGGTAAAATGTAAAACGACCGATAATAGTGTGGAATCTATAGTTTTCGGGGTCGCTAAGATGAATAGTTATACACTTAATTCCGCTCATCTGCAATACGCGATGTGCTAACCACTCCACAGATCCATATTGACTGAAACTATGTTCAATATCCCATAAAGTAATGGGAATATACGTATTTAAAACATGAAATGGATTTCACAGCGACATCTAGAGCTTGCATTCTCTATTGTTGACAAGAATGTTAGAATAACGGACACACAGTCTATTGTCACGAGTTAAAATAGAGTGCAGATGCAGATGAACGGAAAACCCTTTGTTATTTAACCAAATGCCATGAATGTGGAATATATGTCTGAAAATGCTTCAACATATGGAAATTATTTGTAGGAAAAAAATGAAATATGTTCGAAAATCCAATGCATGTAACTAACTAACTAACTAACTCTCTAGCCTTCTTAAACCCGAAGGTTCATGGCTGCAGCAACACAGGTCTTCCATCTGTCCCTATCTTGAGCAAGATCTAATTATATACTCTTCTCCATCCATACCGATTTCCTTTAAATCCATCTCAATGTTGTCCCTCCATCTTCGTCTTGGCCTTCCTACAGGTCTCTTACCATCAGGTTTCCCAACAAGAATCCTGTAAACTCCTCTTTCCTCTCCCATTCGTGCCACATGGCTTGCCCACCTAAGTCTTCTTGATTTAATCATTCTAATAATATCTGAACATTAATACAAATTATGTACTTCTAAATTATGTAACCTTGAAAACCATAAACTATATATCAGTTCTGTCTTCTTTGATCTTCAGCATACGTACAAACCGTATGAATGTATGATATACGCGAATTACAAAACAATATGTCCATTGTCACTACTATCATGCTACTATTAACAAGCTTAGTTTCAAAAAAGTTCTGTGTTACACTTCATTTCCGACATATTATTATGGGATAGATTTCTAAAAGTGGCTGTATATTCAAAACCACTATATATTTTTTTTTAATTTAAATCTACAAGCAAGAATGAGTCAAAAGTTACATTTTAAGTAACGTCCAACAATTAAGAATTCAGGAGTAACGCGGGGACCAAAGCCCGATTGTCGAAATTTGCCCCGAACACGTGTTAGCACACGGCAGCAATTAACGTGCGATTTCTTGATAACTATACACTATATTTCAGTTCTGTCTTTCTTGCTCATTAACTTACACCTACAGGTATTATATACATAAATAACAAAATAATACATCCATTGTTACCGATATTAACAAGCGCCGTTCTGAAGAGCCCTTTGTTTCCCTTTTGTTACTATGGGATAAATTGAAGATAAGGGGCAAGTGGCTGTAGCTCCTCAACCACTGCATCTTTTAAAACATTTTAAATTCTAAATGTAAGAATGAGTAAAAAGCAACATTTTAAGTAACATCTGACAATTATGGGTCTAGGGGGAAGCGGGGCCAAAGGTCCAAATTCGAATTTTTTCGTAATTACGCAAAACTTTCGAACCCCGAAATTTCCGTTGTATTTTTTTTCAAAGTTGCGGTACGTGCATTACATATCCTCATAGAGTGGTCTTTTGTCGTGCTTCGCTACAAATTTAGTCCATCCAGTGTCCATAGGGCCGACGCTAGAAGAGAAATTGCGGACATTTTCAAGAAGCTGGCAACAGTTCCGTATTATATAATGTTATTATTTCTTACTCAAGAAGTATGAGTCTGATATCAACGAAACTTTGCACGGTTGTAGAAATGTACCACCGCTACATACTACATATTTTTCATTCATTTGATCTATTGAAAGGGGAACATAAATTGTATGTCAATTTAAAAAATCAACTATCTTCTTCTTCCTTTAACACTAATTATTTGGAGGTACAATGTATAAATTTTATCTCCGCTAAAAGCCCTGTCCTTAACAAACAAAAAAATGTCATCTGTCTACGTCAATTAGTTCTCGAGTTACAATTTTTTTCTTGTATTTCGCGGTAAGTTTGAAGAGCCCGCGTTTGAAATGGCGCCGGCGTAAGTAAAAATACAAGCTCTAGAGGTTCGGCGGAGGAATTGATCAATGATTCCGTGTCACGTTTAGTGTGGAACATTTAATAAGACCAGAGCCAATTGGCTTCTTGAAAAGTTATTTAGTGATTGATTCATTGATTTACTTTCTTTATTTTACTTCGCTTTTTGTGCGAATGTCGAATTGATTAATCTGGTTTATTTTACTTCTATTTTTGTAGGGATGAGTGATGAAATGATGAAATTGAGAATCGGACACTCACAAACATCCATGCCCAGGCCAGGATTCGAACCCGGGACCCCTGTCGTCGTAGCGCGATGTGCGAAAAGTTCTTTACTAGCAGTGTTCTGTGAAATCTTTAGAATAATTCAAGTTGCCTAACATTCCCTTCAAATGGAAATATTGATGTAAACTAGCCTGATCTCTCTTCTGCGCAGCTGCTCAATCTAGCTTACTGTTTAACAAAACCTCATTAGATAACTATAGAAGGATGAAGACCAGCCAATCCGAATAATAAGGTGGTTAGTTTCTCTTCAAAAAAATCTTATTGGATAATAACGCTCTAGGAAGAGCCAATCAGAAATCAACACGAACACATGTCGACATGTCTATTGATTTTGAAATTAGTTGGCTCCGTCTAGGTTCTGTAATTGCCAGGAAGCCGTGAAGCAATGTTTACGAAGGAGCGGGATTTGTGCTGCTTTGATATTTCAAGTTGCCTTTTGATGTCATTAGAAAGCGATCAAGGGCCGAAGACTACAAGAATCAACACCAGAAGCTCGTCTTGTTTGCGATCTCATTAACTGTGCTCAGAATATAAGAAAATTACAATTGAATTGCTGTCAGGAGTATTAGTTTTTCAATTTACCTCGAATATACCAAACTCCTTCATGATCACCGGAAATGTTAAACCTCACGTGGGATCTTGCGTAACTTGAAATATCGAATGAGAAATATGCCTGACGTAAGTAATTGTCATTTTTGGACATCCTTCCCGATAACGCAGCTATAACGACGGCGACATGTAAGCAAAGGATCCCGTGTTCGATACCCTATGGGTATCCACTTCTAGCTGTTCACTTCAGACCCAATCCGCCTTTAAATGCATAAATAATTAAATAATTCCGGAGAGTAAGGCATTTTCTCTCATAGTAGGATACCTGAAAGAACCCCCAATACACTTCTCCTCTTCTCGGATACGCCACTGCATTAGCTTAATCGACTTTGGTATTTTAAGCACTTTTTACAAGCTACTATTGTTTAACTTTGAACAAGATGTTTTCAAAAAAGTTCCCCAAATGAGCCTAAAAGTGTTGTACACTTCTGGAATCACCAGCTGTAGAACACATTTCGACACTTTCAGAACACCTAATGTGTTGGGAAATGATGTAAGAAAAGAATCTGCAAATTGTTCAAAACATGTATTTTTCCAGACTTCTTACAGCGCCATTTGAACTTTGATAAATTCCTCGTTCGAATCGATGTGGTATCATAAATTCTACACTCATGCTCATAAATTAAGGATAATAGAGGTTTTGGTGCCCCACGATACAGCACTGAAACAAACTAGTTGTGGGAGCACAGACACATGTTGAACACACAAGAAAGACATCCACATACCCTGTTTAACCCTGTTTATTGCAGAAAACTTGAGAAAAACCAAAGAGCGCACATATGATACAAAGCAAGGGAGATTGTAAAATGTTGTTCCACAGTTCTTTTAGCATGTGCACAGGTTTCAGTATTGAATGTGATGCCCATGCACATTGACACATGCAGTACAACGGCTTGGTATACTCTGGAGGGGGTTGTCGAGCAGCTGTTGGGGTATGGCCTCCCATTCTTGCACCAGTGCCTGTCGGAGCTCCTGAAGAGTCCGAGGAGGTGGAAGACGTGCGGCGACACGTCGGCCTAGAGCATCCCAAGCATGTTCGATTGGGTTGAGGTCGGGGGAATAGGCAGGCCACTCCATTCGTATGATGTCTTCTGTTTGAAGGTGGTACTCCACAATAGCAGCTCGGTGTGGCCTGGCATTGTCATTCATCAGGAGGAACGTAGGACCGACTGCACTTCTGACAAGACGAACGTAGTCTTGCAGAATAACATCCAGGTACACCTCACCTGTTACAGTACCTCTATCAAAGATATGAAAGGGTCTACGTGAACCCAGGATAATGCCACCCCACACCATGACACCACCACCTCCATACTGGTCCCTTTTGACGATGGTACCGGGTAGGTATCTGGTTCCTGGTTCAAGCCAGATGGTTACACGACGAGAATCATTGTTGAGACTATACCTGGACTCGTCAGTGAAGAGTACCTGAGACCATTCTTCCATTGTCCATGTCCTGTGTTCTCTACACCAGTTGTTACGGGCTACTCTGTGACCATGTGACAGTGGAATGCAAATTGCAGGCCTCCGGGCGAATAAACCGTGCCTGTTGAGTCGTCTGTACACAGTGTGTCTCGAAACAACTGTTCCAGTGGCAGCTGCAAGGTCTCGAGCAAGGCCGCCGACAGTACTCCGTCAGTGTATCCGGGCACTTACGGTGAGATACCTGTCTTCTCGTGGTGTTGTACACTGTGGACGTCCACTGCTGTAGCGCCGAGACACGTTTCCAGTCTGTTGGAATCGTTGCCATAATCGTGACATGACACTTTGTGGCACATGAAGCACCTGTGATACGACCTGCTGTCTTTGGCCCGCCTAGCCGCCCAAGTATCCTTCTCCTCATTACATCATCAATATGTGTTCGTTGAGCCATTTCACACACACACTCACCATTCGCACAACCGAACACAACTGCACACTTCCTGTAGGCACTGTACTCTGGTCAGCAGTTTAGCTCCTGTGAGTCATTTGTCTGGTTACAGCGCCACCACACACTGGATCAAGGTCATAGACAACACAGGTTCTTTGGTACAGTACCCAGACATCATTTCAAGCTGCAACGTGCACATCAAATATTTCTTTGTACAATAATCAGCATTATCCTTAATTTATGAGCATGAGTGTATTTTGGGTCCATTCAAAAGACCTGTACTTCTATTTCAAAACTAATTCTTGGGAAATTTTATTGCATATATTATTGATTCTAAGATTTTTATCCCAGACGGAGAAGAAAATAGACAGATCCAGAAAATTCGTCACATAATATTAGTCTGTTTGAGCTTAGAAAACATGATGTCTTTTAGCAATTGTCTAAAGACGAGGAGCTATATTTTCTTAGCTGTGGCATTCGCTAATCATCTCAGAGTGAGATTCACATTCACATATAGATTTACTTAGCTGCCACTTACTAGCTGTCTGCGTTGTCGATAGCTTTTGCTAAGTAAGAAGTGGAGGACGCGCAGTGGCCAAGACAGCACCCTCCCTTGCTACTGCGCAGTCCGGCTTGGTCCGAGCTCACTCGCAAAGATATACCTCCTCAACTCTAGTTTTCAAAAGTATTAATTGCTTTCCTTTGTGCTCCCCATTAACCACTGTATAGCTAATAAAATCAATGTTGAATTATTTAAATAGAAATATTAGCTCTAGGCTATATAGCTCCAGATCGTCACTGATATCTGAAACAACAATTTATTAAATATAGTAAATGATAGAGAATCATCGCACGATAGGAATGATAGTGGTTCTAAGTTGCTCCTTGCCCTAACTTACAGAAAATGCCTCTAGTAAGAAATAAGCTCCACACAACAGTCCACTGAGAATCAAGGCCTGTAAGTGTCTCTTTCCCTTTGCATGATCTGTCAGCGCATCGAGCCCAATCGATACCTGAACCCGCTTCTTCATATTTGGAAATAGTTTCCCGATTCTCCACACGATCCTAGGTCAGAAATATCAAGCTCCCACCAGTGTTGTCACGTGGAAGGGAAATTTTCCTGTGCCCAGAGAATTCTAGGAAAAATATAAATTCCACCAACAGAAAGTAACTGCAGTGAAATTTTGAAGATATTCGAAGTGTACAATTAAGTCTAGTTGATTGAAGTATGAAATACATTTTCCTTTCTTTCGTCGCGAAATTTATTCCCACTCTCCAAAGAGGGATACGTTTAGTTGGCTGGAACAATCACCCTCTAGTAGGAGAAGTAAGGATGGCGTCAGTAACGGGTTGAAATATTAAACTAAGACACTCCCTCGGACATGTTATGAATATAGAACAACAATGCAATGAGACATAAACGAAAATACTTTCAACTTCAATTTTTAATATTTTATTTGACATATATATTAATAATTATAAGTTGCAGTGTGCACCAAACAGGAATCTATGAGAACAGAATCATTAAAATTACATTATTTGTTGCCTATGTAGTAGAGGTATAAGTGGTTGGCTTTTTATCCGATCAGTCCAGGAACTTCATTTTTTATATATGCATAGTGCTAGGGTCCAAAAGTTATAGATCATAAGAAAATATTTGTGCCTCTACAAAATTAACATTTTCTTCATGCTATGTGAGTTCTTAAATGGTAGTAAGATGAAAGGACGAAAGGAGAATTAAAAAAAAGCACAACACGGGAGACACAGAAGATTAGAGTGGCTGAGGTGCCTCTCTTGTCTGAAAGAATGCACACTGTACCACGTGGGAGAGAGGCTTACATTTGGGTGGTCTCCGAAAACATTGCCTTTACACTCCACTGACGAAAGGAGACCAGAAAACAGGAAAACTGCTGGTGTGGATAATTTCTATGACTGCTAGCTTCGGTGTTCTCAGATGTTCAACCACATAAATCTGGGTTCTTAAGAGCCACCGTGAGTTTATTGGTATAGTGGGAGGATACCCAAGGATGGTCTTACGAGTAGAGCAAATATATATCTTGCGACAAGGTTCTTCTAAAAAGAAATTCTCTCGTCGTCTCAGTAGTATTTGTCAACAGTTAAACATTTTCTTGATGCTAGTGAATCGTCCACACTTGGAGATAAACAGGCGATTCCATTGAAAATGTACCATTACACTGCCGGGAGGAATGCTGCCCTAGACAACACCGAGGGCTTTACTCTGCACCATAATATAAACACCCATATTTCAATTGCAATAAGAGTATTCCGCACATATTCATATTCATTACAGCACATACATTTTGACAATCAGGCTAAGTTAAGAAAGCGTGTTAAACGAATTCGCCAATGAATGCTAAGACCTGCTAACTTACGACACTCATTTCCCTCGTTCTACCTGTAACATTGGAAGTCTCTTGTGCGCATGATACCAATCGGTTGGTGTGTCTCTTTACTCACAAATAGTTCAAAAGAATCTTGCACCCACTAGCACTCAAGCAGGATAAGAACGTTTTCACTCCTTTGTTGTCCAGGTGAAGAGAGAGTCAACCTCATGAGAACCGTGGAATTATAATTCACAAGTGAAAGCTGTATTTAACGTGTGCTCCTTCTCCAAATAAGATATGAATATCCAAATCTATAGGACGAAGCTTTGTTGCACTTATAACAAAACTAATGGTCTCCTCAATGTCGTAATGGAGGCATCTACTCTTTGTCAAGAGGTCCCGAATTCGATCATAGAGGATGGGTTCAAATTATAAACTGTAGGTCCAGCCCCAATATTACCTGTGCATGCGGTGCATACTTCGACTCAAAAAAAACAACTCAAAGTCGACGAAGAGAATTCACAATACAACAGTCAACGGATATAAAAAAACTTCATTCCGTGCAAAGACACGCACTTCTTTTGTAGTCTAGTAAGTGTATGTACTTCAACCAAGAGGCAATTGTTCTCACCTACAGTTGGAAACAACCTCCCAAACTATGAAAAAGCAGTGCACATAAATCTGCAAATGCCAATACCATTCATCTTCTTCTACGTTGATTTCGCTTGCATTTCCTTGACCTTAAATAACACCAACACCAATAAACACCATTACTGAAATGTCTGTGTGTGCATTCCACTGCAAACACTGCTGTGCTGATAGTAAGACCCAATATAAGTAGGGCGAAGGCTCCCATTAGATTCTCCAGAGTAATCACAACGACTTCTGGCTTCTCCTGGAACTTCTTTCGTTTCAGACCATCAAGAATCATCCTTTGAACACCGTCCTTCTTCCACTTTGGAGGTAGACCCGCTTCAACGCAAGAGGTGATTATGTGCTGAAGGTTATCCCGAAAGGGAGAGCTTCTCTGCAGGAGGAACACCAGAGGGTAACTGGCAATTCCGCTAGATGTTACGTGGAATAATCTTTGCCCGTAGGAATCGAACAACAGGTAACCATATGCCCATACGTCGGGAAACAAGTTAGAAGTAAGAAATGTGTAGTCCCCTTCATTCACAACTCTCTTGTAGTTTTTCAAATTGTCATTCTCTAAGACCCAGTTTGCATAGATCTCCCTGTATATCGACTCATTAAGCAGTCCTATACTTTTTTTAGCAAACTCATCGCCTCCAACAGATAACCCCATACTCAAAACATCCTCAATGGTGTCTATGTAAGGCGTCAGTTTGGGACTTGTAATGAAACCAAACAATGCAGACTGGTAAAGAGTAGAGAGTATCACAGTAGAAAATATCCACTGTACAAATATAAATCTGAGTGGACCTACAGGAGGCGGTGGGATGTCGACACACCCAAATATGAATGCAGAGAGACCTGAAAGCGAAGGGAACCGATATGTGATCCTTCCCCACCGACGCAACAAAGAAACGGCCGCTCTCATCCAGATGAAGAGACTCAGTGAAGACAGAAGCGTGAGGGTCCACAAAGGTGGCTGAAATGGAAAGTAAAGACTCATCCATTGAGGATAGAGTCGAGGGTTTGGAACCACCCATGTCATTTCTGCGAACTGCTGAATGTGGAGCTCTTCACACCACACGTTGCCATAATGAGTAGCCCCCACGAACTTTAATGTTCCATCGACGACTCCATTCCACATATCTGCATAGTCTCCTGTGCCAGTTCCATCCCAACGAAAAAGACTCATTATAAATGTTGTTTGTTTCCAAACTTAAGTTCATTTTCTCCATCGCTGTAGTAATAAAGCCACCATGCAAACCTGAATAAGTGTCACTGCTATTTGTAACATTATCCGGCGTAAAGTACATCTCATAACCAATCGCTTTAAGCTTAATAGGGCACTTGTGCATGTTCTTCACCTTGTCTGGATACAAATCCCTCCCTTTAACAAATGTCCCTTTACTCCAGATATCCACAACTTCTGCTCCCTCAGCCGTTCTGCAGTGGGACTCTGTGAAAGGGAAGTAGGAGTACAGGACAAGAGAGTCATCTTCACCAGCTTCCTTCTCTTCTGGTGGAGAAGCAATTACAATATTCACCATTAGATTACTCTGTGCAACCAGGATCAAACCATTAATAGATTCTGATAGATTGTTTCGTGTGAGAAGGATGAAGTGTTTTGCATTACGTCTAAACTTATTAAAATGCCAATATTGGTTGAACGGATGCATTATCGTGGATATATTTCTGAGAAGAAACAGGTAGCTGATTTCTATCTTCTCTAGGAACCATTCATCTCCCCAACCTGCCCACCATCTTCTAACTTTCATAGGATTAATTGTCGTTAATGGTCTGGTATATTTCTTGCTAACTAGATTTGCAAGCACTGTTGATTCCTCGTCATAGTAAACAACTAATGTACGAGCACTGTGGAAATATTTCCTCAAAATCTCTTCTACAAGGTGAAGTGTATCTTTGTGGAATCTTGTCGTCGATAGAGGTGATATAGTGAGACAGAACGAATTGACGTAGAACCACAGAAACATGAACACGATTAGTAATTTCTTCATTTTCAATTTGACGAAATCAGCTATAAAAGAGAATATAAACATAAATGAAACAAAGAATACAGAACATTTCTTCACATTTGAAATATTTTTAATACGTTAATGAATAATATGAAAGTCCCAATGGAGCAGTAAAAAACTACCCAGTGGCCAGTGAATAAATGACTGTTACAATATAACACAGAAATAGTGGCAGATCCTAAATATAAATATTGAGCCATTTCATGTTAAATCAACCAATGAAGAGGCACTTTTCAACCTCACAAAATAGTAAAAGTATTAAATACGTGAACATGTGATGCGCACAACCCTCCTTTCCCCAGACCACTAGAATAGGCTAAAAACTCACAAATGAGAATCAGGCTGCAATACGTATATACAGTAAGTACTTCACACTGTGCCACTGCGCGTGTCACACATTCACATTTTTATACTTTAGTGTAATCACGTATCTAGTTTACCTGTAATTTTCGTCATTTATCCTTAATATACCTTTTCTCTATTTTTCGCTATGTTCACTAATAACGGAGTTACCTATGAGACCGAACATTTGAATCATGCACGCTAATCCAAACAATATTGTATTTAATTTATGTTACACTTTTACTTTTGAATATTAGGAATTTGTGTATCAAAATATGTTATCATGCATTACCTAACCTACTCTGCCCTACCCTAACCTACCCTAAATCTAACATAACTCCGGATCCCATTGGCGTCCCATTCTTAAATTTTGTATAGTTATTGAATAATAGTGTTCGTATGACCTATGAGTTTCTGAAAGAAATTAAAAGACCCGTTTTTGAGAAAATGGCAACGAAAGTGTCATTAACACCACCTTCAATTGACATAGGCATGCAATATCTCATGTGAAAGAGCCCTTCAAGACCTTTCCATCGTTGTCCGAATTACTTCCGTAGGTGCTCTGATTGCCGAAATATTGCAATTAAAAGTTAACAAGATATTGGAAGATATTGTCAAAATCTCATAGTTTGCAACACTGTAATTTCGGAAATACAAGATATGTGGATCTGCAACATTGCACATTTTCCTACCTCACATGGCCCTTCCAGTATGCAAAATTCCAAGCGAATCAAAAAATATAACGTTGAGGACCTTGTTGATTTCACATGAATGAATGACCCTATTACCCTGTTAGAGTGGCGTGTGTTTCTGGGGATGGGTTAGCGTGAAAATGATTCCACTGGCCTATCACGCAAGCGGACATGGCGATAGGTCTGAGCTCCACGGTAAGGCCGTTTATACTTTCACAGTTCCGCCACTGTGTCATCTGTCGTCTGCGCGTAGTAGTTGTCAAACTTATGTTTCAAGTGTTCTCAGATAGGACAAGCAACAGTGACGTAGTAAGTGTTCTGAAGAGTAGTGAATCTAGCAGTGATCTTATAATCGATCTTACATCTGTAATTATTTTCAGATCGAAGTTCATAAGGAACACACGTTTTCACGCGCTGCAGCTGAGAAGTGCTTTGAATGTTTTTATTCGTTGGAACATGAGGCGAAATACGACTTGTTTTTTCAAGGAAGATAAGTCCAAACGGTCGTTCTGACCCACAAAACTCCATTTCTGTTATCCATTGATAATTGAGTGTATGTGTGTACACGGGTGTAGCACATGTGTAACGAGAATTTATAGTTAATTCCACAAAATTCTCAATCAACCGAACCACATCAAGACCATCTTGAGGTTCAGGCCACAGCGCTCAGTCAAGACTTCATCATCTGGAGGCGATCGTCTTAACGCTCTAAAGCCCTTGTCGTAATTTTACCGTAGATAATTAAGGTATATTTATTTATTTTATGAAGTTAAATTTTGACATTTATCCTCCCGACGAATATAGAAGAAAAATGTATAATATTGAATATTTACACCAAAATTTTGATTCAGGCCACCACAAAAATTCCTACCATAGCACAAAGAAAGAGTTGATAACCGTTAGAAACTTCCTGGCGGAAGAATTTAAACTATATCTTTGAAAACTATTATCGGGAATATTTGTCGGCTACAGTAAAACTCGTAACTGCTTTTGTATGAACTTTTGTATGTAAAATCAATTGATTAAATAAAATAAAAAACCGTGTTAGGTTGACCGTAAACTTTCCAAGTTACCTAATTAATTAAATTGTCTTTAACTCTACCCAAAATTAATCAACTACATAAAGCAGATATTCTGCTTAGCTTAGCTATACAATCTCAATACAAAAGCTTAATTTCTATATCCTTGCAGCAATAACGAAACAAATTGGTACAAGGGCAATGTTAAAATTTCTGTGAATAAAGACTAAACCTAAATCATTTGTCATATTGTACAATAATTTCGATCCTATTGACATTATTGAACGAGAGATAATATACAAATTGAATCATTTCATTGTCGTTAGTAAGATCTCTGACATTAACTTAAGAGTTTCATTGAAAAAAAGCAGATTAATATTTCGATCTTAGCGTTCACTTGGGATATAAACATTTGGAACATTTCCTTACACTGTTTTTACATTCTGTTAATAACATCGTGAAGAATGTTAATAAATTATGAAACAATAAACATTATCACTGATTTAATAATCAAAGTAACGAACATTGAAGCTTCACAAAGACAAAAAATAAAAAGCAGTTCATATGAAACAGTTTTATAAAATTTAATACATTTGTAGTTCATATTAACATAGCTAGGTAACAACATGCTTTCTATGTGAAAACATTTGTATTTGAAACATAAGTAATATATTCTTGGATAGTTTTTCACACGAATATTTCATCGAAGTTCTTGTTACATATCGCACCCTTGTATTTGAATGTACAACATATCTTCCGATTAGCATAAAGAACCATAAAGCGGGATAAAATAAGAATGTAAATGCACACATGTATCAACTTTACCCCGTTGTATAGCTTTCTTTCATTAAGCACATTTTAAAACTGAAAATTTGTGTAAATAATATGAATATTTTATCGAACGCTTGCATAAAATTTTCACTAACAAATTGCTTTAGTAGACACGAACGTAATATTTTAAACTTTGGCTAAATCTTGAAACAAATTAATTTGCAATCATAAACAATAATCTTAACGTTAACCAACGTTTGTTATTCAGGGTAAATTATTTGAAATTTCTAAAAAAAATGTTGACAAGAGATAAAACATGACCACATTTAAGAGTATATTAGATGCTTATTCCGTACACATGAAATGTTTACATCATGAACTATTACTCTTTTTTGTTTATGAGTATAAAACCTTTGTTACGTAACTTGTATCGTTTCGTAGGGACCGAATCATATGGAATTGTCCTAAACATTTCTCATTTTCAGCAACATCTTGAAGAAATGTGAACGTTACTCTTACCTTTTTCATCATAATGGCCTCTGTAATTGAGCACACAACACTTATACACCATACCTCTTGCACATTTAAGCATATTTACAAGTCATGTAAACTCGATTACAGTTCCTAAATTTGCATTACAATTCCATATTCACTAAAATGGTCCATCATTGATTCCGAAGAAGCAAATCAAACATGGCGGCTATCTTGCCTCCAGTTGATGACGATTAGTCACGTGACCGTAGCAAGCCATGAGGCTTTCAGATTGAGAAGGTAATAACCACATGCCTAAAAATGTATTTCACTATTCATCATCTCTTTTCCATGTATTTTAATGAGGCGCTGAGGAGCAATCGTTTTATTCTAC
The DNA here is from genome assembly GCF_977018435.1 of Lepisma saccharinum. Classification (NCBI taxonomy): domain Eukaryota; kingdom Metazoa; phylum Arthropoda; class Insecta; order Zygentoma; family Lepismatidae; genus Lepisma; species Lepisma saccharinum. The sequence goes on along the minus strand of NC_139248.1, from coordinate 5,799,970 downwards.
GTACTACAAAGTTAAATGGAAATCACGTTCAATTCTTTAAGGTAAGTTTCAGAGAGGATTCAGTTATAAGTACATATTCCCTATGTGTCTCTTGCCTTCCCCTACCCTTTGATGCGAATGTGGAACCAAGTGTTGAAATTATCGTCGCAAAGGGAACCGGAGTTCTGGCTGTCTGAGCTGTTTTCAGTGTCACATGCTGTCTCCAGTGCTTCTGTCGATGGACGGAGGCAGTCACGTGAGAGCTGCCAAGCTCTTCCAAGTGGTGGCAGGAAGTGTACCAGGGCAATCATTCTGACTATAGGTGTGGAGACTATTGCGATTAAATATTCACTGGGCTCCCTACTTAGAGATCATAGTTCTTCCTGTTTCTGAAATCTCCGGAAGTTCTGAGTAAAACGTATTCGTAGGTACATCAAAGGAAATTGCATCGTTAGGTATGATTCATGTCGAGGTCCACTAAAACTCTTTGAGAGCCAAGCCTCTCCAACCGGCTTTCATTGAGTAACACGTGTTCAGTGAATCGAGTCGTCCCACTCCCAGTGCTGTAATATCAGTTTCCGAAAGCTATACTCTGTTCCGGGTATCTCTGGAGCAAGCAAACGAAGACGAGTATCTGCGCAGGAAGGGGCACTTGACGGTTCCACCAATGAACACGTGAAGGAGAAGCTAATGTAGTCACTAGCATTCACAGCAGTGTGTACTGTTTAATTCTGACCACTCGATCTACACCTCCCCCTCCTCTGCCGCTATTTGGAGCATTCCTCCACAAATTCCCGGCTTAGAGTATAGCAGCAATTATTTTTCCAGTAAAATCCCAGGACGCCAACAATTTCTTCTATTCATCTTGCATAGAACCTGAGCTCCTTTGCACACTATATGCTAAGCGCAGTTCCTGTGTGATTTCCACCTCGGGAAAATTAAAAGTCACAGCGAAATTGTAAGAAGTTGAGCATTGAAAGTTAAAACAAAAAAAAATGTTAGAATAGTAAATGATATAATTAGCAGAAAAATTAGGAATGATATACAGTTGAATATTCGAGGACACGGTGAGGTCTATTGGAGCCCCTTCCCTCATCCTTTTAAATTCATACGAGGAATGTTCAACATATTTTCTAGATTCGAAAAATGTTTCCTTACACACATAAAAATATGTAAAACAAAATACAAAATACAACGGAGTTCAGGTAACAAATATTTGTACTCCCTGCAACCTTGCAACACAGAAATTTACCTGCATCATTGTGTTGAAGTAAAATAAAATACCTCCAAATTTGTCTTCCAGCTATTTGTAAAGAAATATGTATATTTCTGAAGTAGTTCTTGAAGCTTTCCTAGCAACGAATAATTGAATGGAGACTATCGAGATAGCAACCAGAGGACTTCCGGAAATGTTTCCTAGCTCTCGGGAGCTAACGTCACTCTCATCTGCAGATAGGAAGTTACGTTATCTCTTGAAAGCTTGGAAACCTTTCCAAATACTGAAAGAAGGTCCAAAACTCTGTCGTCATCATTACCTACATACATTATAGTATTCAGAATTAATTTTTGCAACAAGGTTTGCGGAGGGGGTAGAAAAATTCCATTCTCCAATGAATGAAAACCAGCATAAGATAATAATAATAATAATAGCTAATAAAATCAATGTTTAACAATTTAAATAGAAATACGTATTAGCTCTACGCTAATATGGCTCCAGGTCGTCACTGAAATCTGAAACAACAATTTATTAAAAAAGGGTAAATGATAAGGAATCATCGCACGATGGGAATGAAAGTAGTTCTAAGTTGCTCTTTGCCCTAACTTACAGAAAATGTCTCTAGAAAGAAATAAGCTCCACACAACAGTCCACTGAGAATCAAGGCCAGGTAAGTGTCTCTTTCCCTTTGCATGATCTGTCAGCGCATCGAGCCCAATCGATACCTGAACCCGCTTCTTCATATTTGGAAATAGTTTCCCGATTCTCCACACGATCCTGGGTTAGAAATATCAAGCTCCCACCAGTGTTGTCACGTGGAAGGGAAATTTTCCTGCGCGCAGTGAATTTTAGGAAAAATTCTATGAATCCACATAGAATAACCAAAGTTAGACCATGTCCGAAAGGTGGGCTTGAATAAAAGCAACGGTGGTTAGTTAATATGTAATAAAATTTACATACCTGAAGTTGAAGCTGAAGCACTAGGTAGATATAAGTACAAAATGTAGAACAACAATTAAATAAAGTATTGCGTTTTAGTTCCTATTGTCCATTGTGTAGTCTATTGTAATAGGCTAAACAATAATTCCTCTTCTGAGAATAACTTGAATACCGATTCGTTCTGTGAAATCTTTAGAATAATCCAAGTCACTTGCAAAAATTCTCAAGCTCTCTTCTAATGGGATTTCTGTAGCAAACAATTTCAAATCTCCGCTAAGCAACTACTCAGCTTAGCTTGCTGTTCATCGAAACCTTACTGGATAACTCCAGGATGAAATCCAGCCAATCAGAATAAGCAACGTACAAAGCTTCTCTTCAACAAAATCTGGATAGCTAGAATTCAATAAGAGCCAATGAGAAGCTGACACGAACACATGTCGACATGTCCGTTGATTTTGAAATTACTCTTGGTTCTCTTGCCGCGAAGCAATGTTTACCAAGGAGCGGGATTTGCGCTGCTTTGATATTTCTCGTGACCTAGTTACATCATTAAATACCGATCAAGGGCCGATGTAATGTTTGAATACTTCAAGAAACAACACCAGAAGGTCGTCTCGTACAGAATCTCTTGTTTGCTACCAACATTAACTTGGCTCAGAATATAAAAGTAAATTGCTCACAGAATATTAGCTTTTCAATTTAACTCCAAGATATCGTACACCTTCATGGCCATCTAACCGTGTAACCTCACGTGGTATCTTCCGTAAATAATATCGAACGGGAAATATGGCTCAACTAAATAATTTTAATTGGCTGGATAACCTCCCAGATGGCGTAGTCCTAACGTCGTCGCCTTATAATCAAAGGTTGCCGGGTTCGAAAACCGATGGAGGTACATAGAGGTTCGGATCCCAATTTCAACCGTAATCCCGCTTAGCATTCGGAGCATAAAGTGCGCCTTGAAACAAGTTTGGAGAATAAAATATTTTCTTTCTTGGTAGAGTAGCTGCAGGAATGCATCTCCTTATCACTCCTCTTCTCTGTAATGCCACTGCACAGTTCAATTATTTTGTGACACTAATCACTTTTGCATCTCTCAGATTATACTCCTTTTTACATTTGAAAAAAAACTTTCCAAAAATTTCCCCAAATGATTCTCAAAGTTTAGGACACTTCCGGCATTTGGATTTTTAGAACACAGTACATACATACATATATCCTGTATATATATAATATATAAACTAAACATATTAATATATATCAAATTGCTGGTCTAGTCAATATCTATGACTGCTAGTTTTCGGTGTCCTGAGATGTTCAAGCATATAAATTTGTGTTCCTTATTTGTCTCGTTGGGGGAATCCAAGTATCATCGTACGAGCAGAATGAATAAATTTTGTGACAGTTTTTCAGAAAACAGCGTTACAAATATTTCTGTGGTACCAAGCACATATTTTATACATATTTGTAAGATTGGCGCCATGAGAGTAGATATATCTTTTCTCGTTATTGAATTTTGATATTTCAGAGAATTATAATACCTGAAGTTGTCTTCGTAAGTTATTGTAAAGGATTGTGAACTTTTATCTACTTTGATTGTTTGGTTCCCTGTAGGGATGTGCCGAAGTCGATTACAGATGTATGAAAATCGGACGAAATTGACACATCGGCATCGGTATCGGAATCGGCAAAAATCCGATGTTTAAACCGGTACAGATTATACTAGACTTTTTACCTTCTAACAAATTTTTTATTCTAGTTTTGTAAGATTTATTGAAATTTTGGTTATAATTCGTCATTATTGTAGAGTTTTTGTAATAAAATTATTGCAAACTCTCATTCAGAGGATCTACTTAACTATAAATCGGAAATAAAACAGTACATTGCTGAACCAGGATCTGCTGTTGTATTGGAAATTCAAAAATGAATATTCAAACCTGAAGCAAGTCCTGAGAAAATACTTGGGCATACCTGCTGCATCAATATTCAGTGATTGAGTGTTCAGTGTTGCTGAACAGATTTGCGATAAGAGAAGAAGTAGGTTACTTCCTGAAGTGCTTCCAAATCTCGTGTTTCTGAAGTTGAATCTGGCAGAACAGGAATTCATTTTGCATTTCAAAGAACTGCTTGTGTACTAATGTTTAATCTCTTGAGATTAAAGTTTCAAATGTAATTTTGTAGATGCAAATGTACATTCGCATCTCTTGAGAATATATATGTATATACATATGATATGCAATAGAAATGTACATAGCAATTTTTTTTTGTCATGCTGAAAATAACATCCCATTTCTGTTTAATAATCTTATGTATCGGAATCGGTTAAATATCGGCATCGGTATCGGTTCCAAAAATTATCGGTGAGTACATCGGCATCGGTAAATTTTCAGCTTCGTCACATCCCTAGTTCCCTGTAATTCAATTTCACCGTCCATTAATGTATTTGGTAGAACAGGTGATCTTACAAAAATTTTAATGATCCTAAGTAGACATTAAGTAGATAGTGAATACGAACTGAAAGGATTTCTAATTTTATATCATATTTTTGCCAGTTCATGTAATAATAACAGTAATAATTATTATCAATTGGCCTATAAAATATTATTAATAGGAATTAATCTTATGGAACTATTTATTATTAATTATGTTATTATTGTTATTATTATTATTGATTCTGCTGAACGTGAGGAACATTTGTCCGACACCTCCAGAAATATGGTTCTGAATAAGTGTCTGACTTTCACAGCAAGAAATAACATTCCAATCAAATATCCGTTCGCCGTCGGTCCCTCTCTCTTCGATCAAACAACAATCCATCAAGGTTGCACTGGGAGACCAATGAGGAAGCTTTTTCATCATAAAAACCGCCTCCGAAACGACCAATCGTAATGAAACGAGAGCTACAAGTGATGTGTTGCCTGCGTCAATTCCGACAAGGCCAACGCCTGATTTGCGATTCTGATGTTGGAAGCGTGAAATGTCCTACATGCGGAAGGCAGCTGGAAAGTTTGGCTAGCTTCGTCCAATTAACCCCCGAAACAAAGCAACATCGCAGATCGTCCTGCCATCTATGGAACGAGGACCTCATTAGCAATTCTCACTCATCACGATGGATGGCTTTGCTTTGTATGCTTCGAAACTACGCAGGAGTTTATTTATAAGATAATCAACGGAGCCTTCGAAAAATTTACATCCAACAACAACAAGGTTGTCTGTTAGAGAATGATGTTGAAATCTTAATCTGTAGCATTTTTAATACTCAGCTGTCATTTACATGCGAAACAAATGACTCTTAACAGTTCCACATGTTACATTTTCTAGCAATTTACAAGTCATAGATCCTTCGGTTTTGTTTTTTTAAGTTGACGATGTAAATAACAACATTTATACAAGTTCATTTATGAAGCAAACTCACCTCATTATTATGGAACGAATTTGAGTGTACTAAAACAAAATGTCTGTATGTAAAATTATATTTAGTTAAGTTAGTCCCAGTGCAGATCTAATATGGACTTACAATTGTGAAAAATCACAATTTTCAATATGCAAGCGCACGGCTGTAGTATCCTTTTGGTTAACCGTACTCATTAGCGTATACCTTCTGGTAGAATGCGTGTACCTTGTACTTTGTCTCGTTTATATTTACTTTATGTACTTTGACCATTACTACTGCTCAATTACTTCTGGTTTAACGTGATCCGGAGGATTACGGTCCGTTTCGCCTTATTGTGTTTTCACCTCCCCCAATAGTACAATTTCGCGTGATTTATGTGACACTAACTTTCTAAGGCGAAACGGGACATCCCATTTCGCCTTATCCTGTTTCACCTTACACACAAAACATTTCCCACCAGGGAATATTATCGACATGAAGGGTCATTATTATTAATGTATTATTAACCTAACGACAGCACAATGGGAGCCAAGGTAGGCAACATCAGAAGCTCTGCGCTCCAATTATGAATTACCCTTCAAGAAGATAATATTCCCAAGTGGGAAATTTTTTTTGTGTAAGGCGGAAGAAAGTTCGTTTCACATAAATCATTTGAAATTCTATTGGGGGAGGTGAAAACGCAATTAGGCGAAATGGGATATGGCGAAACGGGAGGATACAATCCGGAGCATAATGTTGAGAAGGTCCAGCAGTTCAATTTTATTTGAAGATTGATTTATTGATTGATTTAGTTTATTTTACTTCGCGTTTTGTGCCGCTTGGCTAATTTGCGAAGATGGGGATGAGTGATGAAATGATGAAATTGATGAACAAACAACTAAGCCCGAGCGGGTTCGAACCCGGGGTCCTTGACGTCGCAGCGCTGCTACAGGGTCCGGATTTACGTGAAGATAACCACCGTGCTGCAAGTGACACTAATTCGAGCAAGACTGTTTGCAAAACGTTCTAACCGGCCCCCTGGCGGAGTGGTTAGCACATCACACTACGACGCTAGGGATCCCAGGTTCGAATCCCGGCCTGGAGGTCTGTGATTTTGTGTCCATTCATCATTTTCATCATGCTATCACTCATCCCCATCTATGCTCGCAAATTAGCCAAAAGTGGCTCAAAAGCGAAGTAAAATAGACTAAATCAATCAATCAAGCAAAACGTTCCAGAGACAAGTGTGGTGACGTGTCAATTTGAAGTCTTTTCGAATAGTCAAGTAGAAACAGCTTAAAGAAAATGACTTTATTGCTCAACCTAAGTAGTGCGGCCTTCCAAGTATTAGCAATTCACAAAAGTAATATGAACAGGAAAATAGAATACAATAACATGTTGTACTGTAGACTATAAAATACTACTTTAGGTTTTACGTTTAAATGAAATCATTATACGAGGGCCACTATTTATATTTTGAGCCTTGGCAACACTGATTGAAGTTAGGTGCGATTTGACGTTTGCACGGAATCGTCTGGCATTATTGACCATAACGTACTTCAAATGTTTTGTCAATAGCTTGATTTGTGTTGTTTATGTTGCCTTGGAGATTGCACGACAACAATAAACTGGAATTAACTCGTGAACATTTTCGTGTGATGATTTTTTACGATTTTCGACTTGGATTATCAAGACAAGAGTGCATCGATAAACTTACTTCCACATTTGGCGATGAAGCCCCATCCTTTGCCACTGTGAAACGCTGGTATAACGAATTTAATCGTGGCCACCATTCGCTCACCGACGAGATTCGCGAAGGTCGTCCAAAATCAGTTGTTGTTCAAGAAAACATTGATGCCGTGCAAAACCTAATACTGCAAGATCGTCATGTGACATACTGTGAGATTAAGGCAACCATAGGCATTAGTTTCACAAGCATATATAAAATATTACATGATCATTTAGCTGTGAGAAAGGTATGTTCTCGTTGGATCCCACACAATTTGACAAAAATTCAAAAAGACGCTCGCGTCAATTGGTGGAAACAAATGCTCAATAAATACAATCGTGGTGCTTCAAAAGACGTATATAAGATTGTAACAGGTGACGAATCATGGATATATGCATATGAGCCGGAACGTAAACAGCAGTCGACTGTATGAGTGTTTCAAGATGAACCCAATCCAACAAAAGTTGTTCGCGCTCGAAGCACATCGAAACACATGGTCGCCTGTTTTTTCGGGAAAACTAGTCATGTGGCAACTGTGCCTTTAGAGGAACGTAGAACGGTCAACTCTGAATGGTACACAACAATTTGTTTGCCAGAGGTCTTTGGTCAAATACGGAAAAAAAAAACGCCGTCGGATCATTCTTCATCAAGACAATGCCAGCTGTCACACATCTCGTCTAACAACCGACTTTATGAACAGTCAAAAAATCGAATTGATGGGTCATCCGCCGTACAGTCCTGATTTGGCACCCAATCACTTCTTCTTGTTCCCGAATGTCAAGAATAAATTGCGTGGACAACGATTTTCGTCGGCGGAAGACGCCGTTGATGCGTTCAAAAACCATATTATGGAGGTGTCTCAAGAAGATTGGAAAAACTGCTTTGACAAATGGTTCAAACGAATGCAAAAGTGTATTGACCATAAAGGAGAATACTTCGAAAAACAATAAAGCAGTTTTCAATGCCAAATTCCTGTTTTTTCATTGTTAGGCTCAAAATATAAATAGTGACCCTCGTAATAAGCGTTTAATTTTAACAAATTCTTCTGCATTGTAATATGCTTAATTTAAATATAATCCGAAGTTAATGGAAATATCAGCTCCACTTTTAACGAAACTTTGCGAATGCCCTGAAAACTTTGGTATCCACTAAGCTTTCTAAAACCTCGGACAATATGCAAACTACAGACTTCCCCGTAACTTTATTTAGAGGCACTGCTCCCGCGTCACGGTTTCAGATGAGTTGGTGGATCTATATTACAGAACTGAGCAATCTGTTCGCCTAGCTAAATAAATTGCATTAGGCTTATGTGACATTAATTGTAATGCAAGATTCAAGTACAAAATGTGTTTTATTTTTTTCTTTAGCAGAACAATGGCTTCTTTGAACATCCTCCTGTTGTCCCTGAAGACCGATTCATATTGACTGAAACTATGTTCATCCCATGAAGTAATGGGAATATTTTTAAAACATGAAATGGATTTCACCGCGAAATCTTGAGTTTGCATTCTGTATTGTTGACAAGAATGTTAGAATAACGAACACGATTTAAAATAGAGATATGGATGAATGGAATACTCTTTGGTATTTAACTCAAGAAGATAAAATGTAGTAATACCATGAATGTGGGAAAATGTTTGAACATATGGTAATTATATGTAAAAAGAAAAAAAATATGGAAAATAGGATTTTAGGAGCATCCCCAGCTAAGCCCAAGACTCGACCAAGCATCCTCCCCAACTAACATTTTCGACTTCATGGCATGGCATAAAGTGACCTTTGACTTCACTCAATCGTAAGGGGAAATAATGATTGCCTAGAAAGAGAAAAAACCCTAGTGTTATATGGCACTCAATGTAAAAACTTGGAATTTAATGTTGAAATAAGCGGTGATCCTTCCACGTATTACAGCCTGGGCTACATTTTGCAGACAAACGAGGCTCTGGCGTCTGAACCTACGGCCAGGATAATCGTCATAGGACTGTGTGCGTGTGTTTGCCTTGTTTGTGATGAGTGTCCCTTCACAGCCTCTGCTCTTTACTGAAGTCAGAATATTTTAGTATTCGACATTACTGTTGTGTTATTAGTTATATTTCAGATAAGGGTAAGAGGCTGGACCCCGTTTCATGTGACGGGTGCAAATTGCCTAAGTGCTGATACACCCAAAGATTCAAATGCAAATTTAACACTGAAATAGCACTACACGTGGTGTAGCCATCGGGGTGAAATAGATTGCTCATGCAACATTCTTATAAAAAATAAGTTTGAAAAGAACACAGCTCCCCCAACTCTGTTTTCTTAAAAATATATATTAAGAACACACTTCAACGGAAAAGTCCATAGTCCATTACATTTTTCCTTTCCCATTACAAATAAAAGAGCAAGAATGCTAAAAGATTTCAGCTGTTTAGCTGAGGAATTTTATTTATCGTCCAAACTTTTCTGTTCTAGACCTCGAATAGGTTTTTAACCTATTTTTTCCTTTAAGGTATGTAAGAAATAATAAGTTATGTCAGCGTTTCGTTAAAAAATGCAATAACTGATGAAGTTTTATAATGCCTAAGAAAACCTATTTTGCTTCTTAGAACCTATTTTAGGTTTATGCGCCTAAATCAAGCCTTTTTTAGGTTTTTATATATTTTTAAAAGTTTTACGGAATTTTTATGTCACACAGAGGTATTTTCTTCGTTTGGTCACCAAAAAATTCAATTACGAACGGGTTTGAAACGTACTCTCTGTCGATTTCCCTTCCTCCAAGTCCATGGTGATTCTTCAAAGTCTAAACAAAGCAAAATGTCTGGTGCCACTGTTACCTGTACAACCCAAACTGCAAACTTATGATCTGTGTGGTCTTGCTCAATTTCGCTTCACTTCGATGCTTTGTGGCATTCACGCCTTGCAAATTAACATTTCAGCATTGAAGTTTGCACCACTGACTATGTTTTTGTTGAAAGATTATTTTTGGCATATAAGATGATCCTCGCAGACAAAATTGCGGAGTTTGAATGTGTATAATATGAAAAAGATTTTTGCCTAACTATACGGCGAAGAGTGGATTTCAATAGCAAATTTCCAATGGTAAGTTCTGCCATCGCCGTAGGGTTAGGCAACACACATAACGTTATGCAAGGTAGTGCGTATTTCAGGATATAGGTGTGTCATTTTCGTTGACTATACATAATCAGCATTTTTCAGAAATTTTGAACTATTTTAAGTTTCTTTGAACCTACTTCATAATTTTTCGACCCTAACTTAAAATTTTTAGGACCTATTTTAGGATTTTTAGAGCCTATTTTACGAACCTAAAAGCACACCTTTTAGAATCTAAAAATCCGAGGTCTAGTTATGACTGTGTTAGCTATATTTTGGCGGAGTAAAGACAGTCATATTTTGCTATGGTGAGCTTTATTAAGTTTCCTTGAACATTGGAGGTAGTTGCACTTCCATTAAGTTCAATAAAACCACGAGCTTTCCTATCTTCGTTGCATTCAACATGTACGGGGCACCAGATCAATGTTTATACGTTAAGCAAAAGGCTCCATTCAGACAGTGTGTCCGGGTCTTGTAAATTACGACTTAGTGCAAGAAAAATACTTTGTATGTTTTTTTACGAAGGGAAGTTCGTAATCAACAGCCATTCTCAACTCCATCATAACTAAATTTAGAATTATGAGCTTCTCTTTTTGAGCATGCGTTGTTCAAGGGGGTATTAGAATGGTTTATAGTTAACATTCCTTGAGATTTCCAACGGCAAGTCGTCAAATTAACAGAGAGTAATTAGTAAGACTCAAACGATACCACTTTGAACCGATACAGATGTCGATACTCTCAGTCGATACTTCCAGTCTTTCTTCCTTCTTCCTCGCCCCACTTCTCTTTTCCTGCACTCTCACCAAAAAACGCATACATTTTACTTTACACACACTTATACTATAAATATGGCTCGTCTGTGGCATGATCACTCATTTCGCTGCCTTCTCTAACAGCTTTCCCCCGCCGTTCTCTTACTTCTCCCAGGTATTTCCCCACTTGCTGCCCCGCTTCCTTTATCTTTATTCTGTCGTCTACCACATCTATCACCTCCCTCCCTGTTAAGTTTTTCAACCATTTGTCCCTTAGGTCACGTGTAGAAGGGCAGTTCAGTAGGATATGCTCGTCCGTCTCCACCCCATCGCACAAAGAACATAAAGTTTCCCCTGCTTCGTTTCTCTTTCTTCGTTGTTTCCATCCCTCTAATCTGAACCATGCCAGGCCCATTCTCTTACTCTTAGCTGTTCCCTGATTGAGGTCCTTCTTTGGCAGTCTGCTATTATTTCTTGTCTGTCTATGTCCAGTAACCTGTCTCTGACTTGATTTTCTGTTGGGATGCCCCCCACCCCTTCCTACATCTTCCCATACCCAACCAATTCCGCTATTATTTAAGAGATTTTTCACTTCCAGACTCCAGCTGTAAACGTTTTCCTCCCTTGTCTATATTTCCAAACATTGTCCCCTCAGTGTAGTTTGGCCCTCTTGTGATAATCGCATCCAATATTTAATAACCCTCATCCGTGTTTTATACCGCGTATCTGTTCAGGCCCAATTCCTTGAGGATCCCAGAGTTGGCCGTACCTCTGCTTACGCCCATTACTCTCTTATAGAATTCGGTTTGTATGCCAATTATTGTGTTGTCCCCCCTTAACCACCTCAGTTCTACTCCATAGTTTAATGTACCTAATACTATTGATGAACAGAGGTTTTGAATGACCGGGAAAGGCATTTGAGGTGCCTTATTTATTGTCCTTATGACTTGTTCTATTGCGAATTTTGTTTTAGTTTTTCTTGCCCTGATGTACTGTGTCCAGCTCCCTGTCATGGAGAATGTTGCCCTCAGGTATGTGAAGTTTTTAACTTGCTCAATTAAATCCCCCCCGTATGTTCATGTTTCCTATCTGCTAAATATGTTGCCACTTTTGAAAGCAATGATTTTTGTTTTTCAATGTTTACCTTCATTTTATATTAGATGCACCCCTCATATTGCTATCTATGCCCCTTTGAAGACCCTCTATTGTCTTGGACAAGATGACTATGTCGTCTGCATACGTAAGGACTGGTATACTTTGCACTCCTATACATGGGATAGAATCCTGGTCCATTTTAATTTCATACGCTACCCAATCTATGAACAGTGAGAATAGCACTGGTGATAGGATGCATCCTTGTTTGAGTCCCCTGAGCGAAGGTTGCAGTGCCGAGACTTGGTTTCCTTCGCATTTCGACTCCAGTGGTTGCCTGTATACTGCTATTAGCATGAAGTTCAGAGACTCCCCCGAAACTTGAATCCCCAGCATCTCCTCATAATTAATATCTAGTGGTTTTATGAACTTTTTCAATTTTTGCTTAAATATGATTGCTATCCCACCCGGATTCCTGCCCCTATTAGCCCTCCTACACATGACTTTCGAGAACTCCTCCCCCAGCGACCCTGGAACACCATTAGACCTTCCCCAAGTTTCTGTATAACACTGAATGTCAAATTGCTGGACAAATTCCATAAAACTCTGGTCACGCACCCTCTTCTCAAGTCTCTCGATATTCCAGGTTAGGATACGCAATCTGGGGTCGTTGACCGAGCGTTCCACATTTTGGACTAAAGAGAAAGTTCCCTCACCTGCATCTTGGAAGTCTCCAGAATCATCCTTGTCTCCCTCCGTCGGTTGCACTGATTTCGGCTTCAGCTCCGAAGTCCTATATCCTTGTCCCTCACTCTTGGACGTCTGCGGTCGGGAACATCACACACATCGGCACAATTAAACCCGAATTCCTAGGACGCACTTGTTGTTCTCGTCGGGCCCTTTCCCCCTCCACTACAGAGTACGGGGGTCATTCCGTGCCTCTCCCTTTCCTAAGGCGTGGATCCCTGGCGTCTTGGCTGGACGATTGCGGCCTCTCGTTCCAAGCTCCCCACCCGTCACATCTTTCATGTTGGAAGCAACCCTTTCCTGGCCGTTGACCTCTCTTGGACCTTCCATCCTGCTGCCGCCGGGTTCTCCTTTGTCCACCTCCCGTCCCTGGTTGCCAAATGTCCGTCCTCCGTGTCCTCGCCTTTGTCCAACGCAGATGATGTCGGAGCAATCGTCGTTCGTAACGCAGGCTTGGCCATCAACTATTAATTTATTATAAGTAATAAAGGCCCGTCTTCCCTCTCTCCTGGCATCCCTCATGTGTTCCGTAAGAAGTTGCCTCTGCTTCAGGATCTGTGGCGAGAGGTTCTTCTCCGAGGAATATGGAGGTGCCCCTTAGCTTCATCCGGCATGCCAATATCTCTTCCTTCTTTTTGAAGTGGTGGAACTTAACAATGATCGGCGTGAACCCGAGATTTTTTAGTTGAGCCTGTGCGCTCTCTCCACCGCCAGATCGTCTAGGTCCACGTTCAGCTTCTCCTCCGCCAGCTCCCTGATCTTATCCTCCGACTGCAGCCAGGTCTCATGTCCATTCTCTTCCACACCATCGAAAATTAAATTATTTCGTATCGAATGGCCCACAACTTTGTCTACCTCCGTCTCCGCCGAACACAATCTCCGCCACAGTGCGTCGTTCTCTTCTCGGAGCGCTGCGTTCTCTTTCTCCAGCTCTTCCAGTCTCCTTCCGATCGCGGCTATCCCCGCCTCGATATTGGCAGTCTTTTCGTAAACATCTTGCAAAGTTCCTAATTTTTCATTTATGATCCGGATCGCCGCTGGGACACTATCGAGCGCCTTCAGTCTATCTAAAATGCAGTCCAGGTCATTCTTGAGGGTCGGTTCCGGATTCAGCTCCACACCCCTAATCAACAGCAATAATAAGTATTGCACATATCACTGCCTCCGTATGCCAGTTTTTCCGGCACACATATAGGTATTCCAGATGCCCAACTGCGCTCTACACCCTTAACTCCACTCCCATCCTGAAGATGGTCAGCCCGTGAAAGCACAAAATGGCAGGAAGGTATCGGTCGGTATCGGTAAATGAATTGCAATCGGCCGATACTGATACAACGGCATCGGATCACCGCTAGTAATTAGATATCACCCCGTCCCTTTTGATGTCAAATATTGGGCAATCGCCCAAGATATGACCAAAACCAACTATAAACTGTAAAATAGCACAAGAGTAAATAGCAACCAACAGGATATGACGCCACACGAATTATTTTTTCGTAGGGATACATGAAGTCATTGGTGAACGGACAAAGACCAAAGAATGAGGCCCAACCTGAGACAGGAGATCAAAACGGCCTCTGCACAGATCACTCCAGAAATGCTACCTGTCACGTAGGGCAAAATGTCAGCGCGGTGTGTGATCTCTGCAATGGCGGCCATGTTGAGTGTTAATATGCTGGGGCACGAAATTTGCGATTCTCCTGCACATGTACGCACCATTAACATGCAAAGGAATTCAAATATTTTCTTGTACACAACGTTTTGCCTTTCAGACATCTCAAACGGATCACACTTAAGAATACCAGAAAATGCTCTACAAAAATGAATTTAAAAAAAATTCTTTCCTACAACAACGTGTTCATTTTACCAGTCCTGGACAGCAATACACTACTAACACCATACGTAGATTGTCAAAACAAAATGACTGCCGATTGCCTCTTAAGAAAGACTTGAACATTGGAAAGCTCCCTTCAACATCTACCGACACTATAGGAGAACACTTGAAGTGAATCCCTTGGTAGTTCTTCAGTAGATCTTTGATTGATTTCTTGCTTTTAAGTCCACTTTATCCTCAATAAGGCTAATAGGACTGGACCTACAGTTTGTTGGATCCGAACCACCATGTGCCTCCACCGGGTATCGAACCCGGGACCCCTTGATTACAAGGCGTCGACATCGGGGTTGACCAGTTCTCCTGTAGAAAAACTTTTTCCAGACATAACATCAGCAATTGAATATGAAGTACGAAACCCTTCATTTGTTTTGAAACCACAATAATTTTCTTGGGTACTTCCTTTCCGAATTAACCACGAACTCTTTCTAAGACATTTATCACATTTTTTACTATGTCTCTTGTCTCTGTTTCAGAAGGAAGAATTTATCAGATTTCCTGTAAGCAAAGTAGTTGTTCCGAATCTTCAGTATTGGCAAGAAACAAATAGGTAGCTTTTTAAGAAAATAAACAAAAACATAAATAAATGTGTCTTACCTTGTGAAAACTTTAAAAAAAGAAACAAGATAATGTTTAAGAATTGATAATATACACAAAAATTTAAACAAGTATCAGAAAACTTTTTCGAAGATGATTTTTTTTCAGACTTTTTACAGCGCCATTTTAACTTTTATCAACAACGATTCCGTATCACGTTTTGTGTGGATCATCTTATACGACCAAGATACAAGTGTAACCAACTACATTCAAACGTCCATGCAGTGTGCATGTCGAAATCAACATCTAAAAGTACCTATTGTTACCAGCCCCTAGAAAGATGATGCTGGCAAATAGTTTAATGCATGGCAACACTGCTTCTTCTATTAAGGCAAAGGCACAGCTACCCCTACCAATCTGGTGATTTCCATCGCTTTTCTGCTACCTTTTGTCCACACACACAAACACAAACACACTACACACAGTTTAGACTATAACAGCATTGTCGCTATTCCACCCAGAGATATGTAAACTTTTCGTTCACCAAGATTTTCAAATGGATAGCATGCTTTCCTTCTGACAAATGTATAGATGCATTGGGCTTTCCGAAAAAGAAATGCAAATGCATCAATATCCAAGCCTTGTTGATTGCCAAGTCACACAACTAGCACTGCACAGTTATTAAGGAATCGGATGATGTTAGGTTTCTCATTGCAAGAACTCATCACATCACCCCCACCTTCGGCCATGATCAAGAAAGTGAGGTGCTCTAACTTCACACCCCCTATACGCCTTCATGGCGTCGCGCAAAGCACAGGGCAGCACTTAATTTTGTAATAAACATAAATATACGTAGAGTCATATTATGTACCAGTAACGTAAGTAAAAGACATGTTAGTCTTCACAAAATATTTCATTTCAAATAATGATCGATTTGCGTAATTTGGTTGCAAGAAAATTTTCAGCAGAAGTAACTGTAATAGTAACATACAGTTATTTTTGAAGTAAATGAACTGTAACTGAGTTACTTTTTAAAATGAGTAACTGTAAATGTTACTCTTTCTAAGCAACTAACTAGTTACCTTTTTAAAAGTAACTTTCCGAACACTGAATAATAATACGTATAATCATACCAAAATAATAACATCAATTGTAAACAAGAGAATTAAATATATATATATTAAT
This sequence comes from Lepisma saccharinum, assembly GCF_977018435.1. Classification (NCBI taxonomy): domain Eukaryota; kingdom Metazoa; phylum Arthropoda; class Insecta; order Zygentoma; family Lepismatidae; genus Lepisma; species Lepisma saccharinum. Next base: position 5,783,440 of record NC_139248.1, on the reverse strand, counting down.
TCATCATGCGGTATTATGTGTAACGCATCTGTCTGCCCTCGTCTTATATAATTGAGTCTAAAAGTGTTGCACATTTTCCGCAACTGCATTTTTAGAACGAACCTGAACACTTTTAGAACACTTACGTATAATATGTTCCAAAGTGATTTAAACAAGCACCAGAAAAGTTTTCAAAAATTGCTCTTTTTATCAGACTCTTTAGAGCGCCATTTTAACTCTGACCTTTAGCCGCCTAAGGGTCGAAATTTCGACCGCCACATGTATACCCCTTAACGCCGGACGGTTGGTATTTCGACGAGGAGCGCGCGGCAGCAACTTCTTGAAAACTATTCACTATATTTCAGTTTTTGCTTCTTTGATCTTTAGTATACATATGAAGGTATGATGATATATCTGAATTACAAAACAACATGCCCCGACCACGTGTTAGCACACGGTAGCAATTAACGCGCGATTTCTTGAAAACTATACACAATGTTTCAGTTCTGTATTTTTTTGCTCATTAAGTTACACCTAAAGGTATTATATACTTGAATAACAAAACAATACATCCATTGTTACCGTTATTAACAAGCGCCGTTCTGAAGAGCCCTTTGTTTCCCTTTTGTTACTATGGGATTAATTGAAGATAAGAGGCAGGTTTCTGTAACTCCTCAACCACTGCATCTTTTAAAACATTTTAAATTCTAAATGTAAGAATGAGTAAAAAGCAACATTTTAAGTAACATCTGACAATTATGGGTCTAGAGGGGAAGCGGGGCCAAAGGTCCAAATTCGAATTTTTTAGTAATTTCGCAAAACTTTCGAACCCCGAAATTTCCGTTCTATTTTTTTTTCAAAGTTGCGGCACGTGCATTACATATCCTCATAGAGAGGTCTTTTGTGATGCTTCCCTACAAATGTAGTCCATCCAGCGTCCATAGGGCCGACGATAGAAGAAAATTGTGGACATTTTCAAGAAGCTGGCAACACTGCCGCATTATATAACGATATTTCTTACTCAAGAAGTGTGAGTGATTTCAACGAAAGTTTGCACGGTTGTAGAAATGTACCACCGCTACATTCTACATATTTTTCATTCATTTGATCTATTGACAAAGGCACATAAATTGTATCTCAATTTAAAAAAACAACTATTTTCTTCTTCCTTTAACAGTAATTATTTGGAGGCACAATGTATAAATTTTATCTCCGCTAAAAGCCCTGTCCTTAAGAAACAAAACAATAGAAATGTCATCTGTCTACGTCAATTACTTCTCGAGTTACAATTTTTTTTCTTGTACTTCGCGGTAAGTTTGAAGAGCCCACGTTTGAATTGGCGCCAGCGTAAGTGAAAATACAAGTTCTAGATGTCCGGCGGATGAAGGTTGATCAATGATTCCGTGTCACGTTTTGTGTGGAACATTTAATAAGACCAGAGCCTATTGGCTTCTTGAAAAGTTCTTTAGTGATTGATTCATTGATTGACTTTCTTTATTTCACTTCGCTTTTTGTGCCACTATTGCCTAATTTGCGAAGATGGGGATGATTGATGATATGATGAAATTGAGAATCGGACACTCACAACGAATCCGGGACCCCTGGCGTCGTAGAGCTATGTGCGAAAAGTTCTTTACTAGCAGTGCTCTGTGAAATCTTTAGAATAATTCAATTTGCCTAAAATTCCCTTCAAATGGAAATATTGCTGTAAACTAGCCTCATATCTCTTCTGCGCAGCTGCTCAATCTAGCTTACTGTTTAACAAAACCTCATTAGATAACTATAGAAGGATGAAGCCCAGCCAATCCGAATAAGCAACTGGTTAGCTTCTGTTCAACAAAATCTTATTGGATAACAACGGTCTAGGAAGAGCCAATCAAAAAACCAACACGAATACATGTCCATTGATTTTGAAATGAGTTGGCTTCCTATATGTTCTGTAATTGCCAGCAAGGCCTGGAATAATGTTTACCAAGGAGCGGGATTTGTGATGCTTTGATATTTCTCGTGGCCTTTTGACGTCATGAAAAGCGATCAAGGGCCGAAGACTACAAGAATCAACACCAGAAGCTCGTCTTGTACAGAATCAGTAGTATAAAAGTATATAATATAAACTCGATAAAGTATGAGCCCCCCTCAGGCAGATTTGGCTACACTTAAAACTAGCTCAACATGCCCATATGAGCTTTTTGCTCAAGTGTGGTACCCTGTCTAACCCAAGATTTTTGTAAAAATGCCCTCGGGAATTTCCCGTGAAAGTATGAGCCCCCTTAGATTGATTTGCCTACACTTCCAAAAGCCACATCTGTGAGATTGTTGTCCATAAGCTTGTCAAAAATATGGCCCTCTTGATATTTTTTTTGGCTACACCTAAAACTAAGCCAAAAATGCTCATAAGAGCTACCCACATACACCCACACCCACCCACATACACCCACACCCACCCACATACAGCCACATACACCCACATACACCCACACCCACCCACATACACCCACACCCACCCACATACACCCACATACACCCACAGCCACCCACACCCACCCACACCCACCCACACCCACCCACCTACATACACCCACACCCACACCCACCCACATACACCCACACATATTCACTTCCGGTTCACTTCCGGTCATTTCCGGTTATTTCCGGTCCACTTCCGGTCCACTTCAACGTATGTTGAAACGTTTATATAGGAACAATGGGCATTGATTGCCACTTTTCAAATCACAATGACCAATGGGTTGCAAACATGTTTTTAGATTGCTGTATAATTGTAAATATTGTTTATTTTACAGCCTATTCTGTTAAGGCAGTCAAACCCTGTCAGAACAAACAGCAATCAAACCTGTAACATTACAGAGTGAGCATGTAGAGTGGCACAGAGTGCATTCAAACCTGTAGAATAAACAATACAGAATAAACAGCAGTCAAATATGTAGAGTGAATAGCAGTTAAACCCATGTCAGGATTAACAGCATTCAAACCCTGTCAGGATAAATATTTAAATATGTATGTATTTATAAATTAACACAAGTATTAATATGTATTTCCTGTTCAACAGGTACAGCAAGCAGCCCTGAGTATCTCAGCAGGTTCATAGAAGGCATAGACAGCAGACAAGGTAATATGAGATTATTGTTGAAACAACAGAACTTTGTACCTGTCAAATATTTTATATGCTAGGAACAATATTAGGTTATAGAAGGAGTGGCATATGTGTGTTTTATCTTTGCATGGATAATTCTGCTACAGGATTTTTTGAAAGAAGATGCATTTCAAAATACATAAAATCCAAGTCACTTGTTGATGATTTCAAGCTTAGATTCTCTGGCCTATCTGAGTATGACCTGTTTGCTGTACAGAATGAAACTGAAATGCAGTGGGTGCTTATGAGTGACAAGATTTTCCAGTAACTGTGCCTGAAACTGCTTAGCAGGTTTGAAAAATTTGTATACAACAGGTGCAGGAGAATTGTTGGATTTTTTATCAATTTTTACACAGATGAATATTATTATTACTGCATGTTGAAATTGTTTGATAATTACTGATTCAACAATTGCTATGAATTGTTTGCAGAGTATAGGATGTATACAATTTCAGATCAGAGTTCAAATTGGAGGCATTACAAATTTTCAAATAAAATTATTGACAAGAAATTAATAGATGAGAATATTGAATTTGTTACAACAGATAATGGACACTTGTACAGCAGGGAAGATTTTAAGCAAAACCCTTGTCTGGTACTCCCAGTATACACACCTGAATGAGCTTATTATGTATTTCCTAAGGCAAAGATTTAGGGATTGCACCTATGATTGTATTATTGAATCTCTAGATGAGAACAACCTGAATGATACATGCAGCTGTGGTAAACAATTATCCAGTCTGTCAGTGTAATTTTTTACATGTATTTCAGCAGTGGTCAAGTGAGCATCAATCTAGTGCTGCAACAGCCCTGAGCATCTAAGCAGGCAAACAGGACAGAGACAACAAGCAAGGTAATTGAGATTATTTTTATTGAAACAGAGCTCTGTGCTAGAAACAATCTCAACCTAGGGCAGGCAAGCAGGGGTGTTTATGTAAATTGCACATGTATCTTGTTTTCTATTAGGATTATATGGAATTACCTGACACAGGATTTTTTGAAAGAGGATGCATTTCAAAATACATAAAATCCAAGTCACTTGTTGATGATTTCAAGCTTAGATTCTCTGGCCTATCTGAGTATGACCTGTTTGCTGTACAGAATGAAACTGAAATGCAGTGGGTGCTTATCAGTGACAGGATTTTCCAGTACTTGTGTCTTAAGATGCTTAGCAAGTTTGAAAGGCTTGCATACAACAGGTACAGGAGAATTGTTGGGTTTTTTGTTAATTTTTACACAGAAAAGTGCCATTACTATTCCATGTTGAGATTGTATGACAATTATTGGTTCAACAATTGCTATGAATTGCATGCAGAGTATAAGATGTACATGATTGCAGATCAGAGTTCAAATATTTAAATAAAATTAACAGGAAATTGATGGATAAGAGTGTTGAATTTGTCACCACAGATGATGGGAACTTGTACAGTGGTGAAGATTTTAATCCAGATCTTGTCAGGTGCCCAGAGCATACACACACAAGTGAGATTGTTATGTATTTTCTGAGACAAAAATTTAGGGATTGTAATTATAAGTGTGTTGTTGAATCACTAGATGAGATCAACTACACATGCAACTGTGGGAAACAATTATACAGTCTGCCTGTGTGATAATACATACATTAAATTTTTAAAGCAAAATATGTATTTCAGATACAAGGATCTGGCAATAAGCAGTGAGCACCAATCTGCAACAGCCCCGAGTGACAGAAAACATCAAGCAAGGTAATTGAGATTATTTTTGTTGAAATAGAGCTCTGTAACTGTTAAATATTTGCTGCAAACAATCTCAAAGAATAGACAGGGGTGTTTAAATTGTATGGAATTACCTGATACGGGATTTTTTGAGAGAAGATGTATTTCAAAATACATAAAATCCAAGTCACTTGTTGATGATTTCAAGCTTAGGTTCTCTGGCCTATCTGAATATAACCTGTTTGCTGTGCAGAATGAAACTGAAATGCATTGGGTGCTTATAAGTGACAGGATTTTTCAATACCTGTGCCTCAAGCTCCTTAGCAGGTTTGAGAGGTTTGTATACAATAGATGTAGGAGGATTGTTGGATTTTTTGTTAATTTTTATACAGACCAGTATCATTACTATTGCATGTTGAGATTGTATAATAGTCACTGGTTCAACAATTGCTATGAATTCTGTTTTGAGTACAGGCTGCACATAATTGCATCTCAGAGTTTAAATTGGAGGCACTTTAAATTTTTAAATAAAATGATTAATATGCAATTGGAGCATAGCAGTATTGAATTTATCACCACAGATGAGGGGAATTTTTATAGTAGGGCAGATTTTGATCCTGACAGGGTTGAGTACTCAAAGCACACATACCTCAATGAGCTTGTTATGTATTTCCTGATGCAGAAATTTAGGAATTGTGACCATGAGTGTCTTGCCCTGTCACTAGAGGAGCATAATTGGAGTGATGTATGTAACTGTGGAAAACAATTATCTAACCTGCCAATAATACATACATAGGGTTGGAACAAAGATTTTTGAAGCCAAACAGACATCATGTATTTAGGGCACAAGGGTTTGGAAATAAACAGGGAGTATCAGCAGCAGAGGAATGATGTGCTTAAGAAGAGTATCCATCATGCCCTCAAAAAATTGCAGCATTGTATCTTTGAGTGTGTTGTTGTCTTGGAGGGATAGATATATGTGCCTAAAACACAGAACAATTCTAGTCATGCACCTGTTCCTATAGATTTGTTGCTTAGTACACACCATATAATAATGTTTTTTTGACAGGAGGAATCTTTCAAGATACATAAAATCAGAGTCACTATTGAGGGATTTCAGGCTTGTGTTCTCTGACTTGTCGGAATATGATCTGTTTGCTGTAAGAAATGAAACTGAGTTAAGGTGGATGCTTGACAGTGAGCATGAGTTTAGATACATGAACCTGGGGTGTCTTGGTGATTATGAAAAAATTGCATATCTTATACACAGGAGAATTGTTGCATTTTTTGTCAGTTTCTATAATTTCTTTAGGAACAATTACTGGTTCACTACCACAAATTTCACAGCACTGTACAATTTTTATATGCTTTTTGACCAGACTTCAAACTGGAAACATTTCAATTGTGATATTATTATGAGTTGTTTTGATACATTTGAGTTTATAACTACAAACATAGGAATGGTGTATTCTGGGTTGGATTTTGTTGCCAGGAAAAATTTCTACAACAGGAGAATTGTTAATATGAATGAGGTTCTGCTGTATCTGTTTAGTCAAAAAATTAAAACTTGTGATCCCGTTATAAGACCTGTTGTGTGTAATTTTCTAGACAGGAGCAATATTCACATATTCCTAGGGCATACTGTGTAAAAATGTCAAGAGGTATTGCAAAATATTGAGGATTTCAAAATTAGATTCTCAACCCTGTCAGAGTATGATGTGTTTGCCAGAGTTTCACTGGGTACTTAACAGCAAACACAGTTTCAGTCTTGTATTTTCTGCTTTACAGTGGCAACAGTGTCCTCTGGATTAACCTCCATACCTACATCTGTTAGATTGTTAATGTCTGTATGTCTGTCAGAATTATGTTGTGATGCTATTATTAGGTATAGGCTTCAAAACATTGATTGCAAGATTTTATATGCCCATGCAGGTGTCTTGCCTGTTTCTGCATACAGACCAAAGCCTGGCAAGGGCATTGCAGGGAAGATATATACAGCTGTTTTATTTTTTATAGTTGATATCTTACATGCCTAAGAGATCAGAGGTCTATGTCTATGACATCTACAATCTAACAACAGGATTGTTTTTAAGACCCTACATGAGAACACTTGATGTATTAAGTGAGGCTGGGTTCAAGAACACAATTAAAGGCCGAGTAGTGCACCTGACTGATGATTTTTTGGCAGGGATAGAGTCAGAGAAGTCACTTTTATTCCCACACATAAATCAAATAGAGGGATTTGTGATCTATCACAACTCGTCCCACCCTGTTGTTGAGGGTCAGGCTGTCTGATGATCCAGAGGTTGCAGGTAGAGTCCTGCTCTTGTACCACTGGGTTTTGTATTTCAATATGTTCTGTTTGAACATGTGACCCTCAACAACAGGGTGGGACGAGTTGTGATAGAACACAAATCCCTCTATTTGATTTATGTTGTACTAATGTTTAGTACTAATGTTGTACTTCAACCGAAAGGCATTGTATTCACCTACAGTTGGAAACAACCTCCCAAACAATGTAAAAGCAGTGCACATAAATCTGCAAATGTGAATACCATTCATCTTCTTCTACGTTGATTTCGCTTGCATTTCCTTGACTTTAAATAGCACCAACACCAATAAACACCATTACTGAAATGTCTGTGTGTGCATTCCACTGCAAACACTGCTGTGCTGATAGTAAGACCCAATATAAGTAGGGCGAAGGCTCCCATCAGATTCTCCACAGTAATCACAACGACTTCTGGCTTCTCCTGGAACTTCTTTCGTTTCATAGCTTCAAGAATCATCCTTTGAACAGCATCCTTCTTCCACTTTGGAGGTAGACCCGCTTCAACGCAGGAGGTGATTATGCGCTGAAGGTTTTCCTTAAAGGGAGAGCTTCTCTGCAGGAGGAACACCAGAGGGTAACTGACCATTCCGCTAGATGTTACGTGGAATAAAAGTTCCCCGTAGGAATCGAACCACAGATAACGATATGCCCATACGTCTGGAAACATTCTAGACGTAAGAAAGGTGAAATCCCCTTCATTCACAACTCTCTTGTAGTTTTTCCAGTTGTTATTCTCTAAGACCCAGTTTGCGAAGATCTCCCTGTATACTCGCTCATTCATCAGTCCTATACTTCTTTTAGATTCGTAATCTCCTCCAACAGATAACCCCATACTCAGAATATCCTCTATGGTGTCTATGTAAGGCGTACGTTTGGGACTTGTAATGAAACCAAACAATGCAGACTGGTAAAGAGTAGAGAGTATCACAGTAGAAAATATCCACTGTACAAACAGACATCTGAGTGGACCTACAGGAGGCGGCGGGATGTCGACACACCCAAATATGAATGCAGAGAGACCTGAAAGCCAAGGGAACCGATATGTGATCCTTCCCCACCGACGAAGCAAAGAAACAGCCGCTCTCATCCAGATGAAGAGACTCAATGAAGACAGAAGAGTGAGGGTCCACAGAGGTGGCTGAAATGGAAAGTACAGACTCATCCACTGAGGATAGAGTCTTGGGTTAGGAACCACCCATGTCAATTCTGAGAATTGCTGAATGTGCAGCTCTTCACACCGCAAGTTGCCATAATGAGAAGCCCCCTTGAACTTTAATGTTCCATCGACGACTCCATTCCGCATATCTGCATAGTCTCCTGTGACACTTCCATTTGGAAATACATATCCCAACGACGTAGGTTCTTTATAAATGTTTGTTTGCAAAGTGAAGTTCATTTTCTCCATCGCAGTTGCAACGTAGCCACCATATAAACCAGAATAAGTGTCGCTACCTTTTGAAGTTTTGTCTGGCGTAAAGTACAACTCATAAAACTTTGCTTTAAGATTAATTGGGCACTTGTGCATGTTCCTCACCTTGTCTGGATACAAATCCCTCCCTTTAACAAATGTCCCTTTACTCCAGATATCCACAACTTCTGCTCCCTCAGCCGTTCTGCAGTGGGACTCTGTGAAAGGGAAGTAGGAATACAGGACAAGAGAGTCAGCTTCACCAGCTTCCTTCTCTACTGGTGGAGAAGCAATTACAATATTCAACATTAGATTACTCTGTGCTACCAGGATCAAACTATTAATCGATTCCAACGGATTGTTTCCAGTAAGAAGGATGAAGTGTTTTGCATTACGTCTCCATATTTTAAAATGCCAGTGATATTTGAAGGGATGCATTATATTGGATATATTTCTGAGAAGAAACAGGTAGCTGATTTCTATCTTCTCTCGGAACCAATTCTTTCCCCAACCTGCCCACCATCTTCTAACTCTCATAGGATTAATTGTTGTTAATGGCCTGTTATATTTCTTGCTAACTAGAGTTGCAAGCACTGTTGATTCCTCGTCATAATAAACAACTAATGTACGAGCACTGTGGAAATATTTCTTCAAAATCTCTTCTACAAGGTGAAGTGTATCTTTGTGGAATTTTGTCGTCGATGGGGGTGATATAGTGAGACAGAACGAATTGACGTAGAACCACAGAAACATGAACACGATCAGTAATTTCTTCATTTTTAATTTGACGAAATCAACTATAAAAGAGAATATAAACATAAATGAAACAAAAATTACAAAACATTTCTTCACATTTTTTAATATTTTTAATACGTTAATGAATAATATGCAAGTCCCAATGGAGCAGAAAAAAACTACCCAGTGGCCAGTGAATAAATGGCGGTTACAATATAACACAGAAATAGTGGCAGATCGTAAATATAAATAATGAGCCATTTCATGTAAAATCAACCAATGAAGAGGCACTTTTCAACCTCACAAAATGGTGAAAGTATTAAATACCTGAACATGTGACGCGCACAACCCATCCTTTCCCCAGACCACTAGAAAAGGCTAAAAAGTCAAAAATGAGAATCAGACTGCAATACGTATATACAGTAAGTACTTCACACTGTGCGTGTCACACATTCACATTTTTATACTTTAGTGTAATCACGTGTCTAGTTTGCCTGTAAGTATCGCCATTAATCTTTAATATACCTTTTCTCTATACTTTTACTTTTGAATATTAGGAATTTGTCTATCAAAATATGTTATCATGCATTACCTAACCTAGGTAGAGTTACCCTACACTAAATCTAACATAACTCCGGATCCCATTGGCGTCCCATTCTTAAATTTTGTATAGTTATATAATAATAGTGTACGTAAGACCTATGAGTTTCTGAAGGAAATTAAAAGACCCGTTTTTGAGAAAATGGCTACCAAAGTTTTCTTTACACCACCTTCGATTGACATAGGCATGCAATATCTCTTGTGAAAGAGCCCTTCAAGACCTTTCCATCCCCGTCTTAATTACTTCCGTAGGTGCTCTGATTGCCGAAATATAGCAATTAAAATTTAACAAGATGTTTGAAGGTATTGTCAAAATCTCATAGTTTGCAACACTGTAATTTCGGAAATACAAGATATATGGATCTGCAACATTGCACATTTTCCTTCCTCAGAAGGCTATTCCAGTATGAAAATTTCAAGCGAATCAAAAAATGTAACGTTGAGGACCTTGTTGATTTCACATGAATGAATGACCCTATTACCCTGTTAGAGTGGCGTGTGTTTCTGGGGATGGACTAGCGTGAAAATAATTCGACTGGCCCATCACTCAAGCGTACATGGCGGTAGGTCTGATCTTCACGCTAATGCCGTTTATACTTTCACAGTTCCGCCACTGTTTCATCTGTCGTCTGAGCGTAGTAGTTGTCAAACTGACGTTTCAAGTGTTCTCAGATAGGACAAGCAACAGTGACGTAGTAAGTAGTCTGAAGAGTAGTGAATCTAGCAGTGATCTCATAATCGATCTTACATATGTAATTATTTTCAGATCGAAGTTCATAAGGAATTCTTTGAATGTTTTTATTGGTTGGAAAATGAGGCGAAATACCGTGCGTCCATTTCGATCTTCAGCCGAGAGATCGGGAGAAGCTTGGCGGGCGGCGCTGACGGAGATGCCGATATTTGCGGCCTGTAATGCCCGCTTATTTTTATGGACATATGCAGACATTTATATAAATATTGCAAAACGAGCACTAACCTGTGTTATACGGTTTTAATTTTAGTAGCTTAGTGGCTGTATGTGCCGATGATTTTGACACGCCCACCTCTTGTGAAACACGGCGTAGAGGTTTGTTTGGAGAACCTTCTAACGCAGCACCAATATCATCGAGTTTTGCTTAGGTTAAAATCCGTCGTTTTTGCTTAGGTGTTTTAAAATTTAACGATCCAGTTTCTCGTAATTTAAGGACAAGATGTGTAACCGTATCTCTATGTGGAGGTGAAACGCCTGGGAATTTCTGTACAAATTGCCTACACACGTTTCGACACAAGTCTGTTTTCACGTACGTGTCATACATAAAAAATCTTTGTTCTAACGTGAACCTTGCGGCTGGTATTCCAATCGTCTCACTGACACAACACACATACACACTGCAATAACACAAACAAGTAACGGCGAGTAACCAAGAATAACACTCTTGCGCACAATTCGAAATTAACACGCTCTTGGTTTACATTGCTCGCCACTATATTCACAGCTCTATCTTCATCTAGTCGCGAAGGAACAAAAAAAACTCGAGCTCGGAGATTTCGGATTACAAGGAAGCTCACGAAAACCATTCACTTTTAACGGTTTCGTCTGCAGTGTAATCTTGATACAGTGTTGCACATTCGAAACCTCCAAACGATTCCCAAGGCCACAAAACTCTTTCAAGGATATAAACTTAAGACTGGTCAAAACTATGAATAAAATGCTTTATTATCTGTGGCTCTTAACATCGTTTCTATAATGTATTTATTTGTGTATATAAGAGCAGAACTTGGATGAATTACAGAAGAACTTTTGCGTGTTATAACACAGGTTAGTGCTCGTTTTGCAATATTTATATAAATGTCTGCATATGTCTATAAAAATAAGCGGACATTACAGGCCGCAAATGTCGGCATCTCTGTCAGCGCCGCCCGCCACGCTTCTCCCGATCTATCGGCTGAGGATCGAAATGGAGGCACTGTACTTTTCTTTTTTCAAGGAAGCTAAGTCGAAACGGTCGTTCTGACCCACAAAACTCCATTTCTGTTATTCATTGATAATTGAGTGTATGCGTGTACACGGGTGTAGCACATGTGTAACGAGAATTTATAGTTAATTCCACAAAATTCTCAATCAACCGAACCACATGCCTAAAAATGTATTTCACTATTCATCATCTCTTTTCCATCTATTTCAATGAGACGGTGAGGAGCAATCGTTTTATTCTACGTGCTATATAATTAAATGGAAATGACGTTCAGTTCTTTAAGGTAAGTTTCAGAGAGGATTCAGTTATAAGTACATATTCCTTGTGTTGAAATTATTCTCGCAGAACGAACCGGAATTCTGGCTGGCAGAGAACAAAGCACGTGCTGTCTCCAGTGCTTCTGTCGTTGGACGGAGGCAGTCACGTGAGAGCTGCCAAGCTCTTTCATCTGGTGGCGGGAAGTGTACAAGGACAATCATTCTGACTATAGGTGTGGAGATAATTGCGATTAAACATTCACTGGGCTCCCTTCATAGAAACCATGGTTCTTTCTGTTTCCGAAATCTCGTGAAATTCTGAGTAACATGTATTCCTTGATACATCAAAGGAAATGCATCGTTAGGTATGATTCATGTCGAGGTCCACTAAAACAAAATTCTTTGAGGGCCGAGTCTCTCCGAGCGGCTTCCATTGAGTGACACGTGATCAGTGCATAGAGTCCCACTCTCAGTGCTGCAATATCAGTTTCTTAAGCTATACTCTGTCCCGGGTATCTCTGGAGCAAGCGAACGAAGACGAGTCTCTGCGCAGGAAGGGGCACGTGACGGCTCCACCAATGAACACGTGAAGGAGAAGCTAATGTAGTCACCAGCATTCACAGCAGTGTGTAATACTTGATCCTGCCCACTCGATCTCCCCCTCCCCCTCCTCTGCCGCTATTCGGAGCATTCCTCCACAAATTCCCGGCTTAGAGTATAGCAGCAATTACTTTTCCAGTAAGATCCCAGGACGACAACAATTTCTTCTTCTCGCCTTGGATAGAACCTGAGCTCCTTCACATCAATGATGTAAGCTCTAAGACCTTTGCTAAGCGCAGTTCCTGTGCGATTTCCACCTCGGAAAAATTAAAAGTCGCATCGAAATTGTAAGAAGTTGAGCATTGAAAGTTAAAACAAAAAAAAAAAATGTTAGAATAATAAATGATATAATTAGCAGAAAAACTATGATTGAGATCCAGTTGAATCTTCGAGGACAAGGGGAGGTCTATTGGAGCCCTTTCCCCCATCCTGCTAAAATTCATACGAGGAATGTTCAACATATTTTCTAGATTCGAAAAATATTTCCTTACACACATAAAAATATGTAAAACAAAATACAAAATTCAACGGAGTTCAAGTAACAAATATTTGTACTCCCTGCACCCTTGCAACACAGAATCTTAACTGGATCATTGTGTTGAAGTAAAATAAAATACCTCCAAATTTGTCTTCCAGCTATTTGTAAAGAAATATGTATATCTCTGAAGTAGGTCTTGAAGCTTTCCTAGCAACGAATAATTGAATAGAGACTATCGAGATAGCAAACAGGGGACTTCCGGAAATGTTTCCTAGCTTTCGGGAGCTAAAGTCACTCTCATCTGCAGATAGGAAGTGACCTTAGCTCTTGAAAGCTTGGAAACCTTTCCAAATATTGAAAGTCAGTCCAAAACTATACCGTCATCATTACCTACATACATTATAGTATTCAGAATTAATTTTTGCAACAAGGTTTGCGGAAGGGGTAGAAAAATGCCATTCGCCAATGAATGGAAACCAGCATAAAATAATAATAATAGATAATAAAATCAATTTAAATCTAAATAAGTATTAGCTCTAGGCTAATATGGCTCCAGGTCGTCACTGAAAGCTGAAACAACAATTTATTATAAAGAGTAAATGATAGGGAATGCTCGCACGATGGGAATGAGAATGATAACGGTTCTAAATTGCTCTTTGCCCTAACTTACAGAAAATGCCTCTAGGAAGAAATAAGCTCCACACAACAGTCTGCGGAGAATCAAGGCCCGCTAAGTGTCTCTCTCCCTTTGCACGACCTGTCAGCGCATCGAGTCCTATCGACATCTGAACCCGCTTCTTCATATTTGTAAATAGTTCCAAGATTCTCCACACCATCCTGGGTCAGAAATATCAAGCTCCCACCAATGTTGTCGTGAAAGGGAAATTTTCTTGTATCCAGAGAATTCTAGGAAAAATATAAATTACACCAAAATATAGTAATTGGATGGAAAATGTGCACAATGAAATCAAGTTGATTGAAGTGTGAAAGTTGGGTATTCGAATATGTCTGCCGAAGTAGATTAAGTTGAGCAATCGAATATGTCTGCCGAAGTAGATTGAGTTGAGAGTTCGAATATGTCTGCCGAAGTAGGCCATTATTCTACAACTATGCTGAGTCAAAGCCTACTATATGTAAGCAAAAATCTCATTACGTCTGTGAATTTCCTTGTTTCTGTTTCTAGGAAACAAGTCAGTTGCAGTTTACAATCTCATACCTTGATTTCTGAAGTTTGGTAACGTTTTTATCTCACGCCTTTGACAATTGTGGCGTGTTTTGAATATTGCTGCCTCGACCTTATATGAAGACAAAATTCCTTTGAGTTCCAAGTCTTTCCAAGCAGATTTTAATTCAGTGACACTTTGTAAGTGAATATACTTCCACCTCCAGAGCCCTAATACCAGTATCTAAAGACTCCCAGCTATTTTTCTAGTAGAATCCCAACAGGTCACCAATTTTTATCTTCGCCTGAGTTAGAACTGGGGATCGTTCACTTCAGTGGAGATAGTGATAAAAATTTGGCTAAGCAGGATTCTTTGATCGAAGGAACATTATAATGTGTGATGAAGAAAAAATGTCCAGCAGCGAACAATGAAATGCAAATTTGCTTGGATTGTCATTACTAGTATTATCAGAAGAAAATAAATCATGTACCAAACATTTGGCCGCACTGTGTCTAACAACACAAAATCCTGGCTACGCCATAGCGTTAAAGATAATATCTTGCCGGACCCTGTGGCCAAGTGGTTAGCATATCGCGCTGCGATGCCAAGGGTCCCGGATTCGTATCCCGCTTCGGCTTGGTTGTATGTGAATGTACATTCATCAATTTTATAATTTTATCACTCATCCCCATCTTCTCAAATTAGCCAATGGGCACAAAAGGCGAAGTAAAATAAACTATATCAATCTAATAATATCTTCATTTTCATCTTCTAGATGTTTATGAAAAAATCATCTTTTCACCATGGGTACCTTGCATACTTACAGAAAGATAATAAAAAGTACGTTGCTTGAAAGGGTGGAGAATATTACTTGATCCGCATGTTAATTTCCTGTCGATGACATAACTGTTGAAAGCCCTCCACAACCCTGGTCCCGTCTAGTTCGATGCACTTTTTGACACTAGGTGTAGTGCAGGTGTATCCCGGTGTCAGGCTGGTGAGAAGAAATGACGTTCGGGACAAGCAAGTAGACGGATACTGGGGTTCAAATTCAGAAGATTCAACAAACGCCTGTCTTCTGCTTTAAACGTAATTTTGATTAGTTTTCACGCACCACGTGATCATACACCACACACTACACAGCTCCGGAACGTATTGCATTCGGCAGATACAAAATGAAATACTTGACACCAAATCAGTAAGTGTTGCACTTTGTAACCAACTACACGCGTGAGTGCAGAGAGAGTAAAAAAGTGTAGCCAACTAGGCGTCGTCATTTCATAGGTACGTTGTACTTTTCTAGATTGTTTTAACACTATGGCGAGGTAGCATGGAGAAAAATGAGCATCACCACCTGATTTATGAATAACGTACCATCCTCCGAACGGCAGGTTTTTATCCTATTAATATAAATCCATTATCAACAACCAAAGTTGGATCAAGTAAGATGAAGCAATATTATTTGACTAAAACCAAAAGAAGGTGTCTGAACTCTTTGCTGAAAGAAAGGAAAATACTTATATCAATATTAAAATCTCCATACCTGAGGTTGACGCTGAAGCGAAATGCAGATATACTACGTACAAAACAAGAGACAGTAGTCAACCCAGACTATTGTGTTGTGTTTTTTGTAAATTTCCTCCTTAGCATTACTTGGCCAAAAATGTACCAGACCACGTTTTCAGCAATAGATGTTCGTGTGCCAAAACAAACTGTTATCCAAACTGCCACTTACTCCGCTCCTTTGGTGAAGTGCAAAAATAGCTTATGTCGAAGTAACGAAGGCTGAATAATTTGGCAGGGCGTCAGAAGTACAAGTGCCTTCTTCTTCGTTAGACTCCGGCCTATGAGAAACGTTGAATAGGTTCACAAATAAGAGAAGCACACGTGGACATGTCTATTGATTTTGATATTTCTTGGAAACGTCTTGCTTATGTAATAGCGAGGACGACAAGGAGTAATATTTACAAGTACTTTAACTTTAGTATTTTCCGAAGGCTAATGGCGTCATTATATTTCGAAGAACATACACGAGATGAGCGTCTTGTTTCGAAGAGAACATTTACCAGCAAAGGTAATTTACCTTACGTCAAATATGGAACAAGTACTTAATTGCCCACGATACATATAGACATCTTCTGTATCTTTTGGTAAACATTTCAGTCACAAAATTTCGTAACTATGTCCTTGGTTGTCCTCAGTGGAAGGGGCAAAGAGCGGTCTTGCCCACTGGAAATAAAGGTCAATCTAATTATTTATATTTAACACGCATAATATCCATTAATTGTCATGAATGAGTGATAGGTACATGTCAAGTTGGTAGAAACCGTTGGAGGAACAGAGGGGTTGGTTTTAAGTCCACTTTATGCATTTAAAGGGTAATTGGGTTGGACATACAGTTTAAAGTGGGATTCGAAGCACTATGTACTTTTGCCGGGTATCGAACCCAGGACCCTTTCATTACAAGACCCAGTTGAAGGAACACGACAACTTCGAACATAAGTTTTTTCCTTCTCGAGAAATGCTTACTGGTCGCCAAACCCCAAACCACAGATAATGTTGCGACTATGTCTCATTTATTTTTCGATAATAGTTTGTAATTATCGCCTTAGGAATTATCTTATTTACTTTTATTTGTTATTTAATTTAATTTATCCGAACTCCGTTCCTTTTGTGAAGTACAACAATGTCTGGTGCCATTGTTAAAGTAACAAGGAATGAATATTTCCATCAAACACTCAGTACAAAAAGTATATTCTTCCGGCCAATGAGAAACGTAGAATCGATTCAGAACGAAGAGAAACACACGTGGACAAGTCTATTGATTTCGATATTACTAAGCAACTGTGAAGAAAACATTGAGCAATATTTACAAGTACTTTAACATTAGCATAACCAGTAACCTAATGGCATCATTATATAGCGAAGAATATTTACGAATATAAGCGTCTTGAACTGAAGAGCACATTTACCAGCAAAAGCAATTGACCTTACAACAAATGTTCAGGATGTCCTTAATTACCTTTGAAGGATATTCTACTTGGACATCTTTCGTCAACATTTAAGTTATACTAATTTGGTAACCATGTACTTGGGTGTCGGGAAGAGTGCGTACACGAAATACGCGTAGAAGCAAAATTCGAGCGTTTTGAGCATAAGGGAAAGACTGGAGGGATGGGGAAACACCCACCCGTTGCTGGAAGTGGTGGGTGACGTGGAATTTGCGTATATTTCTGAAGCCTAGGAGGTCATTCGCTGCTAATAATTTTTAAACCTTTGCTTCACACTATAAACAGACATAGGACAGGCAGTGTAGAACCTGTGTTGTTCAAATTTAGTGTTTTAAAAATTTTGATTTTCCATTATTACAGGAATTGATCGAAGACATTTTGTTATATCGTGACATGTTTCAAAGCTCTTTATGATAGATTTGTTTCTCGAGTCTTGATTTATGCATGTCTTATTTCTTTTTGATGCCGGCTTGCCTAGCTTTAGCTTTTCAAGATGCAAAGCTGAATATTCTGGGTGTTCTTTTAGTTCTTGCACCGAAACTAATAAGTTCTGAGACTTCCTGACAACAGATGCATTCAAATTGACGTTCAGCTTTCGTCAGTTTGATCGACATATGTAATATTGTTACACTACTCCCACATCGTAGCATAAAACGTGGTTCGGGACTTATGTTCCAGACCACGTTTTCAACAATGGATATTGGTGTACAGAAAAAAAAGATTATCCTACTGCCAACGTTCTCAATTCCTTTAGTGAAATTCAACAATATTTGATTGGACTTTCTAAGTAATGTGAATTGAATATCTCTGTTGAAAACTCAGTACTAAAAGTATATGTTTTTCTATAGGACAACTCTATGGAGAACCAGGATAAGATGCCGGTCAATGGGAGACCTTGATACGACTCAAAACTAACGGGAACATTTGTCGACAAGTCTATTGATTACTTGGCAGCTTGTTGGTAATGTAAATGCGAGGGAGACATCAAGGGATATTTACAAGTACTTTAGTATTACCCGAAGCCAATTGGCATTACAAAATAACAAACAACATATATACTAGATGACAACAGCCTTGAATCGAATATCTCATTTACCAGCAAAGGTAATTTTATTTACAGCAAATATGAAGAACTCATTAATTGCCTTCCAAGGATATTTACTTCTCCATCTTTGGAAAATATATTCAGGCAAAAAAATTCGTAACAATGTCCTTGGGTATCCGAAGTAGAAGAGGGAAAATGGCGGCCTTGCCCACTGGGAAATAAATGTTAGCCTAAAATATTAATATTTCACAAACACAATTTCATTGAGTCGCCGAAATATCCTTTAATTGTTATCATATGACATAATTAGTAAGGCTGGGACAAATCGTTGAAGCACGCAACTTGAATCAGAAGCTGTATCTTGGCGAAAAAGCTTTCCTTTCACATGAAAGAACCATTAACGTTTGTAATGATTATCTTTCCACTTTACATCGGACCGTAAGAAAGATTTCGTATCGTTCCATATGTACCTCATCCAGTAGTTCGGTACTTACGGTAAAAGTGACAAAATCTGAACAATGAGTTATCCATCGCCCAGACTAATTGGTGTTTCTATTACTGTCCAAAAGTTCATCTAAATGCTCTCTCTCGGTTACCCACATGTGCTTAGAAGAACACATTCTGCCAACGTTGAGAAATTATAATGTGTTCTTCTGCTCCACAAATAGGCTAGTGGACGACGCTACCAAACATGCTGAATATATATGCAACCACGCAACACAGATTCAATATTACCACTATAAATTAACTTTGCAGTGACTGTAAACAAATTATAGCTTCTCTGAAAACAATCAGGTTTTCCATCCCTTTGAATATGTCATAAATAAAAAGATTATTCGGTTAAGGTATACGATTTCCTTTGCATGAGTACACACAAAGTGTATAGTTCGTGCTGCAAGACTTGTTAAATTGCTCTAGCATGAATGAAATCAAAAGTGGGTGAAAACCCCAAAGGTTAGAGGAATCGTCTTCGTCCCATGCCTAGCGCCGGTCGTACGTTATGGGTGTTGCGAACAACGTTTTATAAAGAAATTGATATATGTATTTTTAAGTATTGAGAAAGCTTTACGTTAACTTGGTTCTCTTGATCGAAACTCAGAAGAATGCAAAATCGTAAACAAACTTACTGGACACAATGTGGAGCATACCGTTTTTACGGTCGTAGAATGGCTTGGACCTGGCATGTCCAAATTCCTGCACTGAAACAGCAACTTGTAACGTGCCTATCATATCAATTGTGACTACTATATTCATGAAATTACACTTTTATCAAAATGATATTCACTATATTCAACGCTCAAAGCAGAAAATTAATGATTTTCGCAGTGATTTCAACAGGTAATTACAAACATTTACATATTCATTTGCATTCAACAGAGAAATACTAATAATTGTATATACAGACTTTAGAAAATGATATGGTAAGAAGATTGTTAACAAGTACTGGTTCTTACCACCTTTGTTCATTCTGCAATACTAAGTTCTATTCAAACTTCATTATCTTTGTTTGTAATTCAATTATACACATTGTGTATAATTGTTAATGTTTACACCTTCCAGTTATAAGGATGATACTCAATACTACATTTCTACTTCTGAATTTACATACACTGGTGTTAAAGAAGATATTCCTTGTTATCAGAAACACCCGTTTCAAAGAAAAATATATACCAACATATGTGTTTCAGTTCCCTTCGGACAGTAATATAAAATATGACAGCATAAGAAATGATGTTACCTGTGATAAAATTTGCAAACAAACACGAAACTAACATAAATAATCTAATTTCCATTGTTTTGCAATGTATTACCCATAGTCAAAGCGATTAACATGTTATATTTATCGATATACTTTAACTAAAGAAAATTTTCCTCACTGTAGAAGATTCAATAACTTGACGTACTTTCCACCACATTACTTACATCGAGAAAACTGATGTGTACAAATGACTGTTCCAAAAGTATTGTAATTTCAAAATTTGTGAACAACATATTATGATGAAAATAATTAAAATTCAGATCATGGATATGGAAGCATTGCCTTCATGTAACTTTTGTTCAACCATTGACTCCAGCCAGTGTTGTCATTCGAGCTTAGTGGAAACCCTTTACCAAGTGGCTTGATTGCAGTAAAAATTCCTGAGGTTAGAATAAAATGTGCGGTCTTCGTGGCAGAGTAGTTAACACAGCTCTCCAACTGTGTTAGAATCAAAGGATGTGCATTGGTGTTCTTTGTGAGTGTCCCTTCATCAATTTCATCATACCATCAACCTTCATCATCTTCGTTATTAGCCGAAAATGAAAGAAAAGCGAAGTAAAACCAACCAAATCACTAACTCAATCAATTCATACATATTATACATCCACAAGAAATGGATCGCATGTTTTTGCACTGCAAGTTATAAGGTACTTGTGTTTTGCACAAAAAGAAAAAAACTTTTATGCTGTCACTTTCACGGACCACGCTGAGTTTACGGGGCGAACAGAAAGCGCTGCACATAACCATTGACGTCATTCTATTCAGAAGAAATTTCTAATTCGGTGACGTAGGAATATCAGCAATGTGTTAGAAGGGGAGAAACAATTCTAACCATATAGAGGTAAATTGAATGCATTTAAAACATACTTCATATCATAGTGGAAAGGTCCATTAACTGCAGGGAGACTTATTACATTACAGCGTTAAGCAACTAAGAACTACTATCTACTAAATTTTAAGTCAGACGTTCATCGCTTGAGGCAAAAGTTAATCATGAGATGCCCACTCAAAATAAATTTCATCAGAAACACTTGTCTTCTTAAATAAATTACATAGTTCCCGACCAAAACATGTTTTCCAGTTGGTATCAAGCTTATTTTGCGCATTTTGCCGGTAATAAATGCTTTAGTTGCATTAATAAGCACAATAATTGATTCGCAGAATTCGGTAATGCACACTCCCTTTATTCCTCAATGACGTTTTCCAAGTATCCAGCAACAATGACAACAATCATTAGCTAATTTCTTTAATGAGAAATAGTCTCAGTATTCTATTCCCTTCCAAATGAGGACGGTTTGCACTCTCTGGCCGATTAGATGCAGAAAGAGACCAGCTCATCACAACTGTCGAACTATAAGTCACACGTGGAAATACATGTTCACATTTTCTTCTATAAGGCAGGGACAAGAAAAGATTCATGGTCTGACGGATTGAGTAGTGGTAATGACTTCTAACCAAGTTTCCACAAGTGGAGACCGAATACAGTCATCAATTTGTTTCGAGCACACTTTAAGCTCTAGGTCCAGCATGCTAGCAAATCTGCCAATGCGTGGATTCAAAACCAAGGAAAGATAACTTATTTTAAACTGGAGGTTCAAACACTGTAAGCCTATCTCTGCATGAAGTTGACTTAAACAAACTAAAATTAACAGAAATTTGCAGACCCTAATATATTCCTCCATTCACCCTCTACAGTGATAGTGTCTCTTAAATTTCATTGACCTTAAATGTAACCAAATAGAATTCACACAATTACTGAAATGCCTGTATGCATTCTCCAATCCAAATACTACTGTGCTAATAGTTAGACCCAATATAAGTAGGGCGAAAGGTCCCATTAGATTCTTCAGAGGAATCATAATGGGTTCTGGCTTCTCCTGGAACTTCATTTGTTTCAGAGCATCAAGGATCATCCTTTCAACAGCGTCCTTCTTCCACTTCGGAGGTAGACTCGCTTCAACGCAGGAGGTGATTATGTGCTGAAGGTTGTCCCGAAAGAGAGAGCTTCTCTGCAGGAGGAACACAAGAGGGTATTTGACCATTCCGCTAGATGTTACGTGGAATAACGGTTGCCCGTAGGAATCGAACAACAGATAACGATATGCAAAAACCTCTGGAAACATGTTAGACGCGAGAAAGTCAAAGTCCCCTTCATTCCCAACTCTTCTATAGTTTTTCGAAATGTATTCCTCTAGCAACCAGTTTGCGTAGATCTTCCTGTACATTGGCTCATCCAGCATTGCCATAGATCTTTTAGTTTGATGATCGCCTCCAACAGATAGCGCCATGTTAAGAATATCCTCCATATACTTGAACGGATCCATTATAGTAGATATATCTTTGAGAAGAAACAGGTAGGAGCTCTTCCTTAAAAACCATTCAAAATCCCAAAATTCACACCAGTTTCTTAACTTCATAGGTTTACTTATAATTAATGGCCTTGTATATTCCTTGCTAATTAGATCTGCAAACACTGTTGATTCTTCATCATAGTAAATAACTACTGTTCGCGCAGTGTCGAAATATTTTCTCAAAATTTCTTCCACAAAGTGAAAAGTATCTTCCTGGGCTTTTGTTGTCGATACTGGAGATATGGTTGCGGAGAAGGAATAGACGATGAACAACAGTAACGTCAATATGGTCAGCAAATTCTTCATTTCTAATTCATGGAGTCAGCTAGAGAGAGAAAAGAAGAATATGAAGAGGATTGGACATTTTTGACGCTTTTAAATTAGAATAATTAAATCAAGAAAACTTAGATGGGCTTTCCATGTGGCACCAATTAGTGAGGAAAGAAAAGTTTACAGGATTCTTGTTGGGAAACCTGATGGTAAGAGACCTGTAGGAAGGCCAAGAAGAATATGGAGGGATAACGTTGAGATGGACCTAAAGGAAATCGGTAAGATTTAAAAAGATTAGATAGATCTTGCTCAGGATAGATACAGATGGAAGGCTTGTGTTGCTGCAGCCATAAACCTTCGGGTTTAAGAAGGCTACAGAGTTAGTTAGTTTGTTGTCATTTCTAAGTATCTTGAAAACTCAATATGCTGACCAAGGTAAAGGGAAAGTGTTTCCCTGTGCTTAGCGTAAGGCGTATAGGGGGTGTAGGAGTAACGCCCCACGCTTTCTTCATCCGGTCGTGAGTGGGGGTGATGTGATCAGCATCACGCCCCTGACCGCCTTTACCCCCCAGAGTTTCCCCAGGTACCCATGCTATTCGACGCTGGGTGGGCGCCGCGGCCACCTGACCAAGGCAGAATTTATTTTATTTTGAATCTTAAACTAAGCGTTACGTTTCAAACTTCTAGCAAGGTCTTCTTCAGACTCTGTAACAAACTGCCTTCGTCAACATATTGAGTTTTTCATATCATGGAAACAAGGCTTAATGGTGTTATAATTAAATTTATTTCATACCTTAATGGATATTAATAAAAGTTTGAGCGTTACATTACAAAGATCTTCAGTTTGCAGAAAAAATATTAAAATATATTTCAGAAAACCTGCCGGATTTCAACTTAAATATTACTCTGCTAAGCATCTAAGGCTCGTTTTGAGCTTTTTCCTATTTCTGTGCGTCGATTAGAGTACAAAGGACTCTATTTGTCTATCCACCACAGAAGGTTAAGTAACGATCAATGTACAGAAGAGAGGAGGATTTATGCTGGATATTTCCGTCTACTCAATATGCTTTCGTCTACTGGTTGTTGTGCCGAATTTACGTTTCATGCAAACATGGTGCTGGACCGAGTTGGCCGACTTACGAGTGCTTCGAAAGGGCAAGCTACAATGATATTCACCGAGGAGTAGTGAGTCTAGCACTGGTTACTCAATGGATCCTCCATCTATAATTATTTTCAAATCGAAGCCGAAGTTCATAAAGAACGCTCGCTTGAGCTCAAGGGATGTTTGAATGTCATTACTAGGGAAGGGATTTTAAGGTGCAGCAACTCTCCAAAAATACAGTTGTTTTCAAACCGATCATTTGAGGTATTTTAGGGCATGGAATCAAGTAAAATTAAACATATTGTTGCACTTTTTTGCACCTTTTCATAAGGTTTATCTATTTATTTATTTAATCATTGTTTCAGATACAGTCTTGTTTGGCCATTTTACACTGAAACAACATAAAGTAGAAAAAATAACAAAAGATAAGAATAATAACAAGATGGGGTAGATTTACATGTTCTTGGTCAGTAATACATAAATCGTTCGTTCTGGAAGGAAAATATCTACATCCAGAGGAAGTTTGTTGTAGATTTCTCGCAGCCTGTAAAACAAGGAGCGTTGTAGAAGGGATAGCCTAGTGGTCGGGTTGTGGAAGAGTTGCAGGTTGCGGATTTGTATTTGGGGTACCCTAAGTGTGAATTCACTGATTAGGAGATCTGTTCTGATTTGTCCATTTATTATCTTGTATAAGAAGTTCATGTCAGCTAGATCACAACGAAAGGATGAAGAGTGACTATTGAGAGCAGCCATGGTGTCTGATTGGGATACATGTCGGAAAGAAGGTATTCTATGGCGAACAATGGCAAGAAAGAAACTGAGAACAGAATATATTCTGGTAAGATTGGTTATTGAGGCCATTGCCTAAGTTGGGGAGCAGTATTCAAGGATTTCCGAGATGAAAGATTTAAAGAATAAGGCAAGAGATGATGGATTTTGAACTCCACTAAATCTGTATAGAAAACCAAGAAGGCGCATGGTTTTTTTAGTGGTAGCTATAATATGATAATTAAAATTGAGTTTTTCACCCATGATGATACCTAGGTCCTTTTGAGTGGAATGTTTTTGGATTAAATTGTTTCTAATAGCATAAGCAGACACCACTTTGTTCATTTTTAGGGAAAAAGTAAGGAAAGAGCATTTCTGAGGGTTTATTTCTAGATGCCACTGATGACACCACTTAACAAGTTGTCATGATGCGATGAGATGTCCTTAAAGAGTTTACAGTCATCCGCAAACAAAAGTATATTGATAGGGAGGGAGGACAGTTTTTCATGGAGGTCATCCATGTACAGAAGGAATAGGATTGGACCTTTGACACTCCCCTGAGGAACTCCAGACAAAACGGGAAGAAAGTCAGAAGAGGTACCTTAAAGAACAACACGTTGTTCACCCTCATGGAGGTAGTCCTGCAGTAAAGAGATAAATTTTCTATGGATGTTAAATCTGGATGATAATTTATGGAGAAGAAATTTATGATTAATTTTTTCATAGGCTTTCGAAATATCCAAATATATAGCGTCAAGTTGGGAGTTATTATCAAAAGCTCTGGCAGCATGCGAAAGTAAGACGGAAAGATAGTGTGTGAGGACAGACAGAATTTGAGTGGGGTAGAGGGTCGGAAACTCAGGGAGGGGAGAAGTTCTCATGGAAAAAACATTGAAAAGTTCGGCTCTATCTTCTCCGCTTGCAATATCAGTATTATGAACAATTTCTTCAGGTATACTTGGACTTTGTATTCTTAAATTTAGTAATGTGAAGAATCTCTTTGGGTTTGTAGTACATTCAGTTGTTATGTTATTTATATGCTCACTATATATTTTTAGTAGGTATTTTGAATGATGTCTGATGTCACAATAGGTTCCACGAGTGTGAACATTAGGGTGCTGCTTCCGTAGGTACCAAGCCTTTTTTTAACACTAACAGAACTTCTCTATCGAACCAGACGTGGTATTTGGTAGATCTTGGTCTCGTAGAAAGTATTTTATCGTGGAATGCAGTATTTCGAGAAAGTTCTCAACGGCATCGTTCACTTCCTCGTCCAACAACAAAAGCCAAGGGTAGACATTGAGCGCACGCTGCATGACATTCCATGGAGCTTTTCACCATAGGTGATAGGTGGGGGGGGGGGGGGTTGGTTCCGCTTGAGGTTAGAAGATTCTTTCCTGGAGTTACCTTCATATCAGGCAGGGTTGCCAGTACGTAGTCAAGGTTGCTATCTCCACGTGTTTTATGCATGTTGAACTCATTTAACCCAATTCCATGGATGAACGTATCAATAAACCACTGATCATTTTGGCAGTTTATAGTTCCCGTATTTGGGTTTTCACAATTGATGGACAGGTTGAAATCACCAAAGGAGGTTGAGCCTTCGAAGTGAAAGTTTGTGTTGAACGTGAGCTCCGGAGTGCGGCAGTGCCAGATTTCACGATGGGGGTAGATCTCGTCACATGGCAGGTGCAAATCGGCGGAGGAAAGAGGAGGCTGAAAGAAAAGGAACACGAGATGAACGGTGCTGGTGCTACTTCTACGGGCAGGGGTAGAACCCAACCCAGAACCCGTGAGATCGCTGGATGAACTTTATGTTTTGGTGGAAACAGGACAGGAAAGTATCAAGGGAGAGATTCAGAAACTGGGAGAAAATATGCAAATTCTCATGAACAAAAATAGGGAGCTGGAGGAGTCGTTTGCGGTGGCGAATAGGCAAACTGAGTGGTTATTCGATAAAGTGCATGAGCTAGAAGCGAAAGTACACGCTCTGGAGAACCAGACCAGAAGATCAAATCTAGTGTTCTACAACGTGCCGGAAAGTGATCATGAAACCTGGGAGGATTCTGAAGCAGCACTGAAGAGAGTATTGAGTGACAAGATAGAAACGGCCGCAGGAGACAGGATATTCGAACGGGTGTACAGGCTGGGTACGACAAGGGACAAAACTAAGCCGCGGCCATTAATCGCAAGGTTCACTCATTACAAAGACAGATCTGAAGTGCTGCGTAGGGTGAAGGATCTTCGTGAGGCAGGAGTAACTGTGGCAGAAGATTTTTCTTTCGAAACCCGCCAGTACACACGAAAACTGAAAATATACATGTCCCAGGCCAGAGAAGAATGATGCAGAGTGCAGCTGAAATTCAGGACCCTCTACGTCAATGACAGACCGTGGACGTTGGAGGAGCTACAAAGGAACGAGGAGAGTAGAACCAAGGACGGCAACCTGGCAACGACGCCTCGTGAAGAAAGGAACGTCGCAGCAGCGGGGACATCTAGCCTGGATGGACCCCAACGGGGCGCTTCCGAGAAGGACCCACGTCTATGCGAGGGACGTACGTCGCCAGAACACCCTGGGCAAGAGGAAAAGTGCAATGAGGTACGTGGCCGCCGGAAGGAAAGGAGGGGGAGTACTGACCCGCCTTCAGGTTTGGATACGGTTTATGAACCTCCCCCTTCGGTGAATTCCACGTTTGGGTCATCTGCGTCAGTAGACTCAGACAGGATAGAATTTCAGACCCCCCGGGCTTTTATTGTGGATAAACTTGCACCTTTCCCAAGGTCATTGAAAGTAGCATACTTAAACTGTGAGTCGCTCATGAAAAATTTTCACGAAATCTATGACACTTTTTTGGAGTTACATGTACATATGATTTGTTTATGTGAAACGTGGTTAGTTAACTCGATAGCGAATAATGTGATTGACTTACCAAATTATAATTTATACAGAAATGATAAGAGTGGGAAAACGTGGTGGGAGAATAATTATATATTATTCAATTTCTTCCACAATAAGATAATGTTTTGCTTTTGGGGGATACAAATTATAATTTGCTCACAGATAAAGTACATACATATAAATTTCGGGACCTTGTGACAAACCTCAACTTGAAAATTTTACCATTTAATTCAACTTACCATAGTGGAAATACAATAATGAGAAACGCGTACTAATTCATGACCGAGTTAGTGCTCCTGGTATATCGCCCAGACATGATATTCTCTTTATTTCGTATTCTTTGAAGGTGCCGAAATTTCGCCCAAAAATAATAACATATAGAGATTTAAAAAACGCGAGTGAAGCGTATCTAGCAAAGGAGGCTGCCTTTTCCTGAAATACTACAGACGATGAAAATATAAGAATTTTGAAATTATTGATTCTAACATGTTATGACAAAATTGCACCCGTGAAGAGGAGGAGGGTTAAAAATCCCCCATCCCCATGGATGACATCGCATATATTAAAGCTTACGTCACTACGGGATATGCAACCATGAAATATAAAAAGGCGCCACGGAAATCCTCGGAAACAACCGATTTAGCATTTGAGGCCTATCAAAGGTTGCGTAACCACTGTACGCAAGAAGTTCGGAAGGCTAAGCTAAAGTATGCTTTTAGTCTACAGAATTCACTATTAAATCCCAAAGAATTGTGGAAGAGGTTGAATGTGATCACTTTTGTACATTACCGATATTTTCCAATGCAACTAAAACAAATACAATTGAAGATATAAATTCCGAGCCAGTATCACATTCTGGTCCAAAATTCTCTCTATGTGTGATCCAGAAGGATGAGGTAGAAGTTGCAATCAATAAAGTAAAAAGTAACACACAAGGAACCGATGACATTTCTATTACCATGGATAAAATAGTTATTCCAGTCATACTTGAATATGTCACTGAAGTAGTATAGTTAATGCTATAACAAGGACCACTTACAAGTGTAGAAAAGAAGAGCTCAAATAATTGAATAATCCGATTTGCTTACACTTAAAACAATGGCAAGAGGGGCTTATACCCTAATTCTTCAGGTGTGATATGCTCTGATTTTTAAGAAATTCTGAATTTTAGTGTAGAAAAAGAAGAAGCCTCTCAGATAGATTTGTTTATACTTAAAACAATGGCAAGAGGGGTTTATATTCCAATTTTTCAGGTGTGATATGCTCTGATTTTTAAGAAATTCTGAATTCAAGTGTAGAAAAAGGTGAAGCCTCTCAGATAGATTTGCCTATACTTAAAATTATGCCAAGTTCCCATATCATCTTATTGTTTATAGTGTGTTTTTTCTGTCAAAATCCCAAGAATCTTGAATCCCCCCCCCCCCTCAGACAGATTCGGCCATGTGTGTAAAAGCTATATCTGTGTGAATGTTGTTTATAAACTTGTCAAAAATATGGCTTTCTTGATATTATTTTTGGCCATATTTCTATGCTCTACAATTCTATTGCTTGGGGTAAGCAATTATAGCTCGGAAAAATGCATGAATTGATATTAATCTATCAAAAGACTAATGTTTTGCCTGCATGTCCTGCCGGCACGCAAGAGATAAAATCTACACGCTAGAAGGGAGCATTAATGATTTTTCTGTGCGATTCACTGAAGGGGCCATTAATCTTTCTGTGCGACAGGGGGAAAAGTGTAACATGTCTGCAACATGTAAAAGTGTAGCAAAGATTATTGAGATAAAAATACATATTTTCACACAGTGGCAATGAACTGCCCCTCTTCATGCTGAAAGCAATTCTATTCTGATAATATAAGCCTAGGCAAAGACTTGGAAAATATTATGACAGAAACAAAATCCAATTTTGTCTGTATCAAGGTCTTCAGAACCCAGTAAAATGTGGGCATATTCTATTTGGAGACGTGTTAATATTGTGGCATTGTAATCAGGGGCTTTGGGTTTGAGTTCTGTATAAGATTGAAATATATACAACTGCCCACACATAAGATATTAACTGCTAGCTGATAAACAGTTGAGGTTTGTGTGTTGTACAACAGGATAATAGAACAAACATCTTCTAGAATTGCTCTGTGACCCTCTCATTTCTTAAATCATAAACATATGATTTTTCACCTATGAGAATAACACTACATATGGTGTCATCAGGTAATGCCTCATGGAATTCACAGATAATTTTAATGTTTGTTCTGTCATTCACCACAACTTGTTTCCTTTTTGAAGTGTTAATTACAAACATGGGTCTCTGTGCTTTGAATTCATCTGGAGTGTAATACATATCAGTATTGCCTGTAGTGACACGTTTGAAGGAAGAAAATGCCTCATATAATTTGAGGAAATCATTCTTGGACATGTCTAAATTGTAATTTTCTCTAGGAAATACCTCATTTCTGCCATTTTTAAGATATATGTTCTTGATGTTGCAGATATCAAATTTACTTGAATTTTTTTCCTGATTATTGTTTCTTCCAGTCTGAAACAGTACCACTACAAAATCAGGCATGTCAAATTGTATGCTGGAGAATGAATTTGTAGCATCAAACTCATAATATGAACCAGATGCGGGCTTCTGTACGCATTGATATGTATAAAATTGCAGAGGAACCTGTGGATTTTTTATTATATCTGCTTTGTATTTAAGAGCATAACTGGCTTCATACTCAACAACAGGGATTCTTAACTCCATAGTCTGAATAATGCATTTGCCTGCATCTGGTAGGATATTGGGCAGAGCTTCCCCTGTAGAGTTTATTGCACTGTACCTCATCAAAGCATTATTATCATTTGCAGCTCTTCTAAATGTGATTCTTAACCCACCCTTCCACATAATATCTTTGTAATCTGAGAAGAATCCTGGCAACAGGCGCATGGGGAACAGTACAGTGTGGTTCTTAGATAATATCTTATCACCAGCCTCAAATCCACCGATTTTGTAGTATGAAGCCTCGGTTTTGGATAATTTTAATGTGGCCAAAGCTGTGGAGGTAATTCCGGGATAATCCACTCTGTTTATAACAACGCCATGCTTTCTGATCTCAATTTCAGAGAATAGATGTGGCACAAAATTATCTACAAGTCTTATATTAGAATTTGCCTGATAATCTGTTCCATCGAGCTTTACAACATCAAATTTGATGTATAGATCTGCTCTGTGGGGGTGTATATCCATCCCCTACATCAAGATCAACCTCAACCTCTGTGTTGGGTTGATTTAAATTTGCAAATGTCCTCCTGTTTGGGGGGAATGATTGTAGCTCATAACTCTCAATATTTTCCATTTTCTTCTTGTATGTATTTTTATTTAAATGTTAATCTCTATGATGGCAGTTGTTGTGGCTCCAGCAAAATCAACTAATTCTTCTTTTTCATTAGTGACCATCAATTCAATATAATCTATTCTATTATGGCACACAGGAAAATATAATGTTGGGGATGGATTGTAGATGATGGGCTCCATGAATTCAGAATTAGGTTTGAATGTTGCAATGATCCCTGTTTGTTTGTGAGTGCCTATGCCATTTGATTTGGTGATCATACCCTCAGCCACATTGCAGTGAATATTCAGAGTCTCTATGGCCAAGAATTTAGGTATATTCATAGCAGTGTGTTTGATGCCTGGTTCAAGTTTTGTGTTGTTCTCAAATCCTAACAGCTCTCCTATAGTACCCAGATCCACTGTTTCTGTAGCAGATACAATTTCTACTCTGTGAGTGACAGAATTTTGACTTAACACTACACCTCTGGGTAATTGAGCATTTAGAGTGGAGAGATTATACTGCCCTGGAGTGATGACAATTTTTTCATCCCCAACTGCAATTGTGTTGTTGTGGTGTGTAATATTAGGGATTAGGTACATGCCATAAAATGCCCTGAGAGCTATTGTTTTGGGATACACTATGTCATCATGCAATTTGAGTTTCAATATTGAATTTTGGCTGGTGAGATGGAATACCCCCATGATGTTTTAAATACCACAAGGCTTTTTGAAAATCTTCAATTGATGGTTTATTTATTTGAGACATATATCTGAGAACAGATAAACACAAATGTCCACAATTAACATCTTTGAAGTTTTGAACACGGGCATTATTGTAATAAAGATTAGATGAATTTAGATATTTTATTAAATTTTCAGGTGGAACACCTCCAAATGAATCAAATACAAATGCCTCATTTTTTAAATATTTAAGATAACAAATCCAGTGAGTGTCCTGATTTTTGTACTCATCCAAATTAACAATGCCACACTCTTTGTTGAGTGGTTGTTCTGGCAAAGAATCAGACATGTACACACCTCTAAAATGTTTGATGCCCAGTGGCTTGATTAAAGCTTCAATATCTTGGTTTGTAAGCGGCTCTTGTTTTTTTTAAACTTATTCATGGCTCTTTTAACACCTTTGCCTTGTTTCTCCATTGCCAGGTTGTGGCGCCTCTGCTCATCTAATTCTGCCTTATTTTTTTTGGCATCTATTACTGTTTTTGCTATTGCGGCTGATCCCCCAGCCAAGCTCCCAACAGCCCCGAGAGCAGCTAAGATAGCAGGGATGGTAAATATAAATCCCCCCACATGTGATTTTTTTCTTGATTGCTGTAATTTTTTTAATTGGGGGGTGCTAAGTAACAATTTCATACCATGCCCCTTTGCAATACAAGAATTTTTTTTCTTGCGCTGCTTTTTGGTCAAAAGACTGTCAATAGTTTTAAGAGATTTGAGACCTGCATAAGGTATTTGATACATAACACCCTTGGCCTTCATTGTAGGTTTATTATATACACATTCACAACCCCCACCCCAGTTTTTGTTTGGTGCTCATAGCTATGGTGGTTCCCAATGCTGCTATTTTTTCACTCAAAGAAGCATCTTTGCTTACAAATCTGCCAAATGCAGCCTCTTCTAATTTCTTGTCTGCAACATGTCTCTTGTCAAGATCAGAATGTGTGTTGTATGCAATATCATGGTCTCTACAAGCAGCATCTAGGGGATTAACACCAGGATCACCTCTGTTTAATCTATGGTCCAATTTTGTGCCTGGACCACAATACTGATAGCCTGGAATATGTAGTTCAAATGGCAGCTTGTTTATAATGTCATTAACAAGGCCCCGACCCTCAGAAATATTCCAAAATTTAGGTGGTAGAGTATTAATAATTTTTATGAGATATCCAATCCCCTTAGTGTCATTCACTATAAAATTAGACAATTTTGTGCTCATCATGTCCATAATTCCAACCTTTTCATTGTAAAAATTGTGGTGCCCAGCATTTTCCTCCCCAGCTATCACCAATAACCTATCTACAAGTTTCCTGACATCATCAACCCACACAAATTCTTTGGGCAGGGTGTTGTATTGTTTGATTCCACTGCCAGTCTTAATTTGTGACCATATGGGCTTGATTAAATTATTGTATTTTGCTCCACTGCTCGACTTGACTCTTTTTTGTGTGGGATCATTGTTCTGGTATAGAGCATCTGATTTTATTAATATTTCTTTGTAATCCTCATAATCTTGATCTGTATAGCTGCCAGGCCTTTTCCTGGTCATCAGTTCCCATAATCCAGGTGTGCCGGTGTACTTAACAAAAGCACCTTTTTCTCCAAGTCGAGATTCTGAATATACAATTATTTCATCTCCCATAAATGTTACTCTGAAATTGCCAATTCTATGTATGATGATACCATCAAGCTCTGTGTCAGCATATAAGCCAAACACCTCATCTTTATTGTCTTTAGGTGTGGTTAAATATTTTTGAGCAAGAAGACCCAATTCAATAGGATCCTGACTAGCCTCAATTCTTCTAGGAGCAATAGGACTAGGTGTGTGAATACTTGAAAGTGGGGTGAATGGATAATCTAATATGTTCCTATCAGCTACAGGTACAAGCTCTGTGAGCAAATTTTGATTTTGCTCTGTAACAGTTTTGATATTCTTACCTAAATTATTAATAGCATCAATTACAGGCTGTTCTGTTTGTTTGTGTTTTTCATAAATTCCACGGTTCTCTGATTTCCATCCCTTAAATCTTTTTATAAGATAATCTCTTAATTTAAGATCATCAATAATTGGCCTTTTCATGGTTATTTATTTATGTTCCAATGTCTAGAAAATTGTTGATTTTATTTCTGTATTTGCCACTATTGGGTGTTCTTGTCATATCAATTGTGACAAACCCATAACTGTCCTGGTTCCAGCACTTGCTGCAAAACTTGGAAAAATCATTGTAGCTCAAGTCCCCACCTACATATTCATCATGTATGTGTTTGAGGTTGGTATGGTCTTGATGAAACACACATATAAAATTGCTGTTGTCCCGGATCAGCTGCTTGGGTATTTTTGAAAAAGTCTGTGCCAGGTAGAAGCAATCAATAGTTTTGTGCCGGCCCTGTGTAAAAAAATTTCTAACCTTGTTTTGATTATCCAATATAATATCATCAAACACAACAACAGAATTATCGAGACATTCATGAAGTGGCTTAACATCTGGTTCAAAAGTGGCTATATCCAATCCATCATAAAGCTTCATCAGCTGCTGATATTTTAATTGTTCCAAGCTCTTAGAGAAGATATACAAGTGCCTGTTTTTCCAGTCTAACCAGTTGGGTGCCAATAAAAAATTATCAACCATTAGTGTAGTTTTACCACAAGCAGATGGCCCAACAATAAGACACCTAATATTATCAGGTAACAATTTGCCATTTCTCTTATTTTGTTGTTCAGGTTCTGGCAGCCTTTTTATAACATCCCAGGTGTTCATATTATTATTTTGTTTGCATCGATCCAGCTGTGTTCTGGAAGTCCCAGCCATTTGACAAGTAACTTGTTGCCTTTTCTGCGGATGATTTTTTCTATGAGATATGTGTCAGGCTGTTTAGTTTTGCTGAGCTCTTGTTCATAGAACCTGCCTTTGAGAATTTCTCCTCGGTGATCCTTTATTATATATGTGTTAAGGGTCCCGGGTTTAACTTGAACCACTGTAAATAATTCAGTGCTCCAGTTTCTTGTAAAGCCTCTCTTGAATAAGTGCTTATATTTGCTTATTCTTACTTGATCACCCACCTTGTATTTGGCCTTTCTTGTTGTTGGCTGATATTTAGGATAATAAACAGTGCTGATTAATTTTTGCTCATCAGATGAAGTTACTTCAGAGGGTTTCATGTTGATTGTGGAATGGACCGAGTTGTTATATTTATGTAGAAGTTCTGGAA
This sequence comes from Lepisma saccharinum, assembly GCF_977018435.1. Lineage (NCBI taxonomy): Eukaryota > Metazoa > Arthropoda > Insecta > Zygentoma > Lepismatidae > Lepisma > Lepisma saccharinum. The sequence goes on along the minus strand of NC_139248.1, from coordinate 5,748,617 downwards.
GAATATTAATCCATTTATAATTACCTTGGAGGGTAAATTGTTTATACATAAGATTTTTTAAGGTTCTGTTGAATCTCTCTACAATTGAGGCCTTGAGATCACTGTAACTCGAGTAATGTTGTATTGCCTGGCTTTTAATAAATTGTTGAAACACTGAATTATAAAATTCTTTGCCATTATCTGTTTGCAAATAGCGCGGGGATCTTCCACTCTGATTGATGATTGTTCTCATGGCTTCTGTAACACATTTTCCAGTCTTGGATTTGAGTGGCATAGCCCAGGCAAATTTTGAAAATGTGTCTATTACAGTGAGTAGATACTTGTAGCCCTTGTTGATTTTGTCTAAGTTTTTCAACTGCCCACTTGCCATTTCAATCAAGTCGCTTTGCCATAAATCATCTATGCCTTTTGTGACTACTGGGAGTCTCTTATAATTATGTCGGGCCTGTCTGTGTAATTCATCAACAATAATTTGTCTAGACATAATATGTAAACAAGAATATTGCAACTGTAGGGTGTTCAGCAGCTGAGACTGCAGGATTTTCTAAATATAATTTGTCCCCTATTTGTATTTTAAATTCCAGAGAGCCATCATCTTCAGTATAGGCTGTTTCTAATGTATTGGGATCTGTAAAATCCTCCAATTCCACACTGGTGATTTTCACTTTGTTATCAGCATTTGTTATTGATAAGGTGGGGTAGTGGTGTGCCTGTGGTTGAAGCCAATATTTGATCTTGATTGGTCTCAATGTGCCCCCAACAAAAAATTGGTAATAAAATTGTGCAGGGGACAGCATATATATTTTGCCACCTGGTGTAAATGGAGAATCATATTCTTTGTTGGGGATGCTGTACAATTCAAGAATTACTGTATGTTTAGGATTTTCAATTATGCCTGTTATTTCTTTTTCTGCTGTGAGCAATCTGCTTGTTACAGATTCAAGATGCTCATTGATGGTTCTAACAACATCATCATGGCCTGGCTTGATTTTTATGTCCACAGCAAGTCTCTTGTATTGTTGCACAATATCTTGAAGCTGGGTGGCAAAAACAGACAGAGCATTTGCTTGATTGGATTCCATGGTCCCTAGCTGTTGCTTGATATTAGCTACAATTTGTTGCAAATTTTCAACAATTGCCAATTTTGAATTTTGAGCTGTAAGATCATGGACCTGTCTTCTGATATCCTCAAACAGGGCATGCAGTTCATTAATATGTTGATTTGTTGGAAGAGTGGCCACTGCCTGAGTGAGATGTTTGATCTCTGCCTGGATATTCTTGATATCTTCTGATTTCAATATCCTATTCACTGCTCTCTTAATATTTTTAAGTTCCTGTGATGTAGGAAGATTTGATACTGTATTTTGCAAAGATTCAAGTGCCAATTTCACATAATTTAATTCAGAAGCATGAGCCACATTTTGCATAGCATCTTGGAGCAGGGCTATATCTGCCTGAGAGGGTGTTGATTGTTGTAAAATTTCAAGTTTTGTTTGGATATCATCGATCAAGTGATGAAAATGAGATAGTTCAGATTCAGTGTTGAGGTTTTCAAGCTTTGTGATTTGTTGCTGGACACTGACAAGGGTATCTACAATCCCAGGCAATCGGGATTCAAGTACATTTGCCAAATCACTTTGCACTGCTGCTATTGTACCTTCAAGATGGGTTATGGAACTTTGAATTTTTCCAAAATCTTCATATGTTTCAAGTTGCAGCTTAATATTTGCTACACTGCGAGTTATTGCACTTAAAGCATCAGAAGATGGCAAGTTGTTCATAAAATTTTCAAGTGTCTCAATTTTTTCTTTAACCTCGGCTATGGCATTGTTCAGAGGATCCAGATTAGGTATTTGGAGTGACTGAATCTGTTCCTTTAGAGTGGAAATCACTAGATCAAAATCTTCTTGTGATTTTATGCTTTTGACAATTGTTTGGAGCTGTGTCTGGACATTATTTATCTGCTCTTCCAATTGTTGTTTCAATTGCTCAGAGTTGTTAGCCTGGGTCTTAAATTTGGCTTGAAGAGCTGCTACAGCCTCTTCCAAACTTTGAAAATTATCCAATGTCGCCAGGTCAGTATATTTCTGAAGCAATAATTTGAGTTCAGAATCAATTTTAAGAAGAGGGTCCATGCATTGTGATTGTAAATTTGTAATTTCTAATTGAAGACTGGCATTGAGTGTGGTTTGTAAAGCTTGTAAATCACTTCTTAATTTCTTGACTCTGACATCAAGCATCAAAATCTCATCACTGTGATCTTCATGTCTTGTATGGCCAAAAATATCATTAGGCATTTTGTTTAGTAGTTATTTATTATAGAGTATCTGATTCTTAATTCTATAAAAAAAGGTATAAGTTTGTCATAGGATCCAGGGACCTCAATATATAAGCAGTCACCAGCAGAAACAGTATATACAGTGCCAGAAATCATGTTTGAGTGCTTAATTCTGTAAATATTTCTCCCTACTGAAATCTTGACATCACCCTCAGGGGTTGTAATAAATTGCAATTGCCCACCAACAGGTAATTGGTAATGATTTAAATTATTGTTAAATATGTACAATATTTTGCCTGTTTCATCATCAATATCTGTAAGTATGCTGTTCAGATGAATAATTAACAAGCCACTCAGTTTAGACAGCATATCAGAAGAGGGTTGTGGGGTTGGCAGGTCCATAATAGCCTGTTTTTTGAACCCAAATAAGTTCATAGGCATGTTTATTTATTTCAAATCATGCTCTGTGCTTGTGCATTGTTTGCCATTTTTCAAATCACAATGACCCCATGGTAAAGTATGAATGCCACATGATAAAATGCATCTCTTATCATCATGTGGGTCCAGAGCCACTTTTCTTACAATATTGCTAGTCAATAAGTGATCCACACTCTGGATTCTGGATTCTGATGTTTTGATTGTGCTACATGATTTGAGGCAATTTTCATAATCTTCAAATTCAAGCTCTTTGTCAACAGTCACTCTGCCAATGCCCTTGGCTTTTTTGACAACAGCACTACATGTTTTAAAACTGTACATCTTGGCACTTAACCCAGCAAATTTCACAATAACATCACCAAGTGTCTCATCTTTTAACTTGCCAGGCACTTTTTTGTTGTGGTGGTGTTGAATCTCTTTATGTTCACTGGTATCAAAATATTTAAACAATTCAGGCTGGGAAATATCTTGATAAACATCTTCTGTTTGAATATCAAGAATAAAACTATCCGTATCCATGTACATCAATTTTACACGATCCTTATAAAAAGGTTTCAACACATCATAATACAATATTGACATATGTAATTTGGCCAATTCCAATATTGCAGCCCCTACATAAATAGGTTTATCAAACTTAATCTTTGTTTTTTTCATGTTGAAAAGTGCCATATTTTCATCATAAATTCTTCTATAATTGAAATTAGGCTTTGCAACCAATTTTTTGCTCAGGCTGGGGTCAGTAATTATTTTAACATCGGTATGTTTTCTGACATTTTCAATTGTTTTGCCATATACAGAATTGACCATCAATTTAAACAAGGCCTTATCAAATTGGCTCTTTGCAGATGTTCGAAGCTCCGTATTTGTATTAATGTATGGTTTCAACCATTCTGAGTGCCTGAACCTCAAAACTTTGCCAAGTTTGGTCACTTGGACACCATGTTTCATCAGGAACTGGAGGTTCTTGTAATATATGACATAACCCTGTTTTGGCTCCAGTGTCATCATGAGCTTCTTCTGTTTAGAGCCAGGTGAGCACTGAACCTCGGGAATTGGGGGCAGATCAGAAAATTTGTTGTGTAAATCATCAGGAATTGTCAGATCAACCTCTAAGAAGAGGCCATAGTCACTGTCATCAAAATCCTGAAGATCTTCAATATTGAAATCTTCAACCCACTCAAGCCCTGCATATGGCAGTTTTTGCATCATGGCATGACCATAGAGGCTGTTGGCATCTACATACAGTATATAATTTGATGGCCGTGCTGGATCATAATCACGCATATATTTGTTATTTGCTCTGGCATATCTCTGGGAACATTGCACCGTGCCTCCTCTTATACCTTTCTCCATAAACAGATACATATTTTGATCTGGGATCAGATCCAATTGCTTTTTAGTGTTGAAAAACATTGCAGACCATGCTAGGGCCGGGGCACTGTAAAAATACACTGGGTCCAGCCTATAATTTTGCATAGAAGATTTTCTGAATGCCTGCATTATATCAGCTAAGAGGGTCACATCAAGTTTTAAATATGCCATGTGATAATCACCAAATGTCTGGCATTTTAATTTGTTCCACATCAATTGGGCATGGTGATAATCATCATCAGTGATTCCAGATCCTCTGATTTTGCTGTAAAACTCTTCTTGTGGTGGCAGGGAACACTCATCAAATTTAGAAAAATCTGTAACATAATCATATGGATATACACCCTTCCGCCTAATTAATTTCAGGTCCTGATTTGGAAACAATGCACGTGTGATTTTCAATTGATCATCAGATAATTGAGTGGCCAGTGTAGCCAGGCTAGCAGATAAAATTCTGTAAGAATCAAGAAATCTTATGTGAATAGGAACACCATTAACTTTAATTATTTTGCTAATAGATATATATTTCTCATCATTTTCAGCTAAAATATTTAAATTCTGCTTGTCAAACCCCTCATATCTGATCAAATGATGGAAATCATAATTGGATGCTCCATGGCAAAATATGGGGACAAATTTTGGTCTCTTGATCTTAATATTACAGCTATTACACAGGGCCATTAAGAATTTACCATCTGTATGAGAATGGTGTTTCACCTTGATATTTGTATCTGAAAATTCAGAATCACATACCGGGCATTTTTCTGCATTGTTGAAATCCTCAATCTGTTTCTCTGTTAAAGGCAACATGGGTTTTGATTTTAATAAAATATTAGATGCTATGTCACGGCACTCATTTTCTATTCTATGTGCAAATTCTTTGATGGCATCTGCTCCCATGTATGAATCTTTTTTGGTAACAACACCATCCTGTACAACCACTTAATAAAAGCTGGAAGGTTCATGTAGCTGGTATGGTGTAATTGAAGATTCTTCAGGATCTGGATTGCAGAATGCAAGATGTTTGAGGATTGATTCAAAATCACAGACAATATATACTGGGTGTTCCAACAAGGCTTCAAACTTATTGAATTTTGCTTTTTCACTTGGATTAGGCATCACCATATGAACAGGTTTATGATTGCCACAATATTTCAGATGCTCAATTAACTTGTTTTTTGCAATTTCTGCATTTTTTTCCTGAACCCCATTCACCATTTTTTGACCATCAAGTACAGTTAAACATCTTCTGCACAACTTAAATATTCTATTAGATTTGTCTAGTTGTGTTCTCACTAAAGCTTCAAGATTATGTATCAGAGTATAATGATATGTGCCATCCCCTTCAATTAAGAGCAAATCAATCGGAACAGCAGATTCATCATCAAATATACTGATTCTGAGAGGTTCTATCGGGCAATTGCCAGTGGAACAAATAAATACATTAATAGATAATTGTTTGCCATTAATATCCCGGGCCTTTTTTTTCAAATTTATCAATATTCTGTACAGACATTGGATATTCTAAACCCTCCATTGCATCGTCAAAAATATGTTCATGTTGTTTGTAATAATTTATTCGCTCAGAATGCCTTGAAACTGGAAACAAAGCAGCTAATATACACCACAAAAAGCATTTCTGGTCGGTATTTTCAATATTAACCACAGCTTTTTTGTTTTTAATATTGGCAGGTAATGGCAGATATGTAGATCCTTGTAATGGGCTGAATTCAGAAATATTAACATATAACTTGTGTGGAGATCCGCATAGGCTCCATCCAGACTCTTTTGCTGCAAATTCAGAGTGTTTAATATTCAATTGATCTATCAACCTGCTTATTATTGTGTCTGAATTTGCATTTGAATATACAGGTACAGTTTCTGTTTTGTGGGGCTGTGTAAATTTTGTGCCATTTGGCTTCTTATATTGTGTATACAATTTGAGGGAGAGCTTATAAGAGCCATTTTGTGCATTTAGAATTGCCTGCAGATCAGAATTTATATTGTTCAAAAAATTCTCAATGCCACATCTTGGCTCTGATACAAACCGATAATCTCTTAATTGGCCATTAAAACTGCTATGGATAGGTGGTTCATAGCGTGGCTGTTTTGCCGGTACAGCATTAACAGGTGCTTCATGCTTTCTTTTCAGACCAGATGTGGATGGTTGCGGGGGCAATGTTGATGACTGTGCATAAGAATTACACTTATGCCATTTGTAATATGCCTTGCTTAATATTTTATGGCATCTCGGACACATTTTTGTGGCCTTTCTGCATTTCTTACGGTTGCAAATATGCCGGTGCCTAGCCCAATTAGAACTAGATATATTTTTATTACACTGATTGCAATATTTTTGTTTTGGCATTTTTGTTGTTGTTGTTTATTATATAAAATTTCTTGGGGTTCAAATCAAAATTCTATACAAAATATCAGTTGGGTTCAGCAGTTAGTGGCTGAGCTGGTGCTTTTATACCCAAACAACAGCAGTAACTAGGTTTTGGTGATAGTTTTGCTCTATTATCCTGATGTACAACACACTTCACCAGGTTTAAAACCTCATCTCTATATCAACTAAATACAATTCAAAATTGGATTTTGAACTATGCAATAAATATTCTGTAAGTCTCACTTGTGTTTATATTAACAGAACAAGACAAAACCAGAATTGTATTCAGGATTGCATGTTTTCATACAAAAAAGCCATATTTTAGACAAGTTTATAAACAACATTCACACAGATATAGCTTTTACACACATGGCCGAATCTGTCTGAGGGGGGGGGGATTCAAGATTCTTGGGATTTTGACAGAAAAAACACACTATAAACAATAAGATGATATGGGAACTTGGCATAATTTTAAGTATAGGCAAATCTATCTGAGAGGCTTCACCTTTTTCTACACTTGAATTCAGAATTTCTTAAAAATCAGAGCATATCACACCTGAAAAATTGGAATATAAACCCCTCTTGCCATTGTTTTAAGTATAAACAAATCTATCTGAGAGGCTTCTTCTTTTTCTACACTAAAATTCAGAATTTCTTAAAAATCAGAGCATATCACACCTGAAGAATTAGGGTATAAGCCCCTCTTGCCATTGTTTTAAGTGTAAGCAAATCGGATTATTCAATTATTTGAGCTCTTCTTTTCTACACTTGTAAGTGGTCCTTGTTATAGCATTAACTATACTACTCACTGACATTATCAACTCTTCGCTCAACTCTGGTATTTTCCCATCATTATGGAAATTAGCATATGTGCGAGCACTTCCTAAAATATCATCTCCGGTTAATGCTTCGGATTATAGACCAATTAGTATTCTGCCTGCCTTATCGAAAACCCTAGAGTATGTTGTCCGTAGCCAAATAAACAAACATCTTGTGATAAATAATATGTTAAATCCTTTCCAATCAGGCTTTAGACTTAACCATAGTACTTGTACAGCCCTCGTAAATGTGACCGATGATATCCGTGAAGCGATGGATAACCGCCAAATAACTAAATATATTAGTGTTACTGGATTTTAGTAAAGCCTTTCAGACTGTGGATCATGATATACTTTTGAGTAAACTTGGATACTACTTAAATTTTTCTGTGGGTGCAGTTGATTGGGTTAAATCGTACTTATCTGGTAGAAGTCAATGCGTTTCATCATCGTCTGGAATATCCGACTGGAAATCTTTAGACTCTGCTGTTCTTCAGGGTAGTGTATTGGGTCCATTGTTATTTTCAATGTATGTAAACGATATAACACGAACCATAAGAAATCTTACACATCATATGTATGCTGATGATTTTCTGTGTTATATATCACGTTCATTGTCGAATTTATCACGTGGAATTGAGCTGATGAACATGGAGCTGTCAAATAGTAATAATTGGGCTGCCCTTCATGGGTTATATATAAATTCCAGTAAATCAAAATGCATATTAATTGGATCACGTCAGCTTTTAGCACGTATAAATTCGGCTAATATGCCAACTGTACAACTAAATGGTGCATGCATACCATTTTCTAAATCTGTAAATAATCTAGGGGTGATTATAGATACAAACCTTACCTGCTGTGAACACATTAATAATATATGTAAGAAAGCCTATGCCTCCTTACATCTATTATACAAAAAAAAATCCCCCTGTTATTAAAGAACGACTTGTACAAGCTTTGGTCCTCTCACATCTTGACTATTGCGATAGTGTATATGCTGATTGTAATAAAATGCTGGCAATGAAAATTAAAAAAATTCAGAACTCATGCTTAAGAAGTATGACCACTTAACTGAATATTATAATAAATTAGCCTGGATTAAAATGAAAGAAAGACGGAGGTACAGAAAACTATTGTTGCTATATAAGTTACTTTATACAGGAAGTCCTTTATATCTCACAGACAGATTGCTTCCATTAGGAAACCCAGAGTTATCATACACAAGATCCCAAAGTTCCAATCTTCTGACAATTAAATCTCACAAAACTGATTTTTTAGTAACTCTTTTACTGTATCAGTGATTAGGGACTGGAATGCACTTTCATATGAAATGAGAAAATCAATTTCCATAGGTATCTTCAAAAGAAGAATAAAATAAAGTTTCATGGAGTGATTTTTTTTGTCAAATTAGTACATGTTTAATAAATATTTGTAGTGGCCTGTTATGTATATAAACCTATGTATGAGTGTGTGTGTACATGTATATATATGTTTTATGTATTTCTTTGAATTACATATTTTTACCGCTGTTGGTTTGACATGAAATGTATATGTGTGATCGTTATTTGCAATGTTTATATATGAATCAATTTATGAGTATGTTCTATATTATGAAATTTTGTACGTGGCTGAGTGTAAGAAAAGGCATAAGCCTTAATCTCCGCCACAAATAAATAAGAGACAAACAAATAAATGAATAAATAAATAAATAACATAATATCACCACTTGTCATTGCTGCTAATACCGAATCCCTGTATGCTTCGAGGATGGAAATGTGGGCGATAATACGATCCAACGAGCAGTTTTTTTTTTTTTCTTGAATATTCAGTTCTATCCAAATAATTTCACAGTACTTGATTAGGTCACTTCGTAACATTAACGCAGATCATAAATCCTCCACCACGACGACTTGCACGGTCATTTCTAAACACATTGAAATGATTTGAAAATGGAAATTCACTATCCATCACCGTGTCGTTTAGCCAAGTCTCGGTGAAAACTAAACAACAGTCATATTGTAATAGCTCGCTTAAGTGAATGTCACAGTCAAAGAAATTGTTTTTTATACTTTGCACATTCTGGTAATACACGGAAAAAACAGTATCGTTTCCTTGGGAGGGTCCCGGTTTGACATGGATGTCGCCGCACAAGAGCTGAAAGTAACCGACAGTGGATGGCTTACCTCGCGGTCGTTGGTCCTCGGGCGTCCCTAGTCCCACCATGGCTGTGATCAGGTCAGAAGAAGTTCCAGCGGTCGGAAAAAGAAATTTCCTATTTCCTGTATTCCACGTCTCAAACAATGAGCCACCATTGGTCAAAGAGACTTTAGAATTCTGATTCACATCTAGGTGGTATTGAAACACAGAAATCAAGCGCAACACCAAGAAAATAACACAACAATTTGCAGAGCGAAGAAACACGCTAAAAGTACTATCCGCCATCTTGTCTGTTACTGGAAGAACATTATCAGTATCACCCACTTTGATGCTTTAGCATCGTTTCCCTTCCTCTTCTTTCAGTTCTTGGTTAAAACATTGGACAGAAAAATAAATGATTTTCACTCTTCTTGAGCATCTACATAAAATCCTATAGTCTCACTTTATAGAGCAGAACGAGAGCTATAACATGTTATAGTATAATCATTGCAGCCCCAATAGTTCTCAAGATAATATAGCAAAACCCGCGAGAGAAAACAACTTCAAAAACACCTATTCGGCCGAACCACAGTTCTCTACGAGGTGCGCGCGCATTATGTACAGATGGCTTAGAAAAGGTAAGCATTAAATAAAGTAATTTATTGTATGGGCCTCTTTCTTTTCACCTTTTTGAAAACATTTTCAAAACATTTCTTCTCCGCTTTCTCGACCAAAATTTTGCACCTTAAAATCTTCTCCCTATCCATTACTTGTTTGAAAATTTGGCAAAATCATTATCATGATATTTCTCAAGGAAGCTAAGTCTAAACCTCCATCACTCCATTCTGTAATCCTTTGATGATCTCTGTGTTAGGTGCATGAAATGTGTGAGCAGAATCAGAAGATAATGCTTATATCCGACAAGATTTTCAATCAACCTAACTGCACCCCTCTAATTGTGAGGACTAATCCCTTATTTGTAGAGATGGAAACACATAAATAAAATTCATGTTTATGCATAAATTATCACTTCCATCGAAAGAGCCTTACATTTCCTGCGGATTGAATGAACACTGTATTCTATGCATCTGGCGTGTGTGTGTGGTGGTGGGTGCCTGATGCATGCCTTCACAAATAATTAGTTGCTACCATAAGTGCTGAGCCCACCGAACATAACTGCCAACGTACTATCAAATCCTTACGGTGAAGATTGTTATCCTCCCGCCACTCCTTGTGTGTTGGTGTGACTGTGGGAACAAAGTTTTCAAAGTATTCTCAGAGGGAACCGGAACTCTGGCTGGCAGAAAACGAAACACGCGCAGTACAGTACTTCTATCGTTGGACGGAAGCAGTCAGCTGACAGCTGCCAAACTCTTCCACCTAGTGGCGGGAAGTGTACCAGGACAAACATTCTGTGCTGTTGATGGTCTTCCTACATAGAAACCTTGGTTCTTCTTATTTCTGATTTCTCGGAAAATTATAAGGAAACTGTATTCATTGGTACCTCGAAAGGAAAATGCATTCTTAGGTGTGATTAATACAGAGGTCCACTAAAAGAACATTTTTTTAGAGCAAAGTTCTTTTAAGCATCTTTTCATTGAGTGACGATCCCAGAACACCATTTTTTTAAACCTCACCTGGGATAGAACCTGATATATTTCATATCAATCGTCAGAGTGCTAAGAATTTTGCTAAGAGTAGTTGCTCGACAACGTGAACGTCGGGAAAATTTTAAAAATGACAACAAAACTACAAGATGTTCAGCACCGATGACTGAAATAATGAGTTAGTTGAAATGGTAAATATTATAATTAACAGGAAAACTACGAATTCGCAGACAAGGCGGTGTCTATAGCAACTAACTGACGAATTGTGAGTCTAGCACTTATCTCTCAATGGATCTTTCATCTCTAATTATTTTCAAATCGAAGCCGAAGTTCATAAAGAACTCTCGCTTCAGCTGAAGGTAGTTTGAATATCATTACTAGGGAACGGATTTTAAGGTGCACCACTTTTCAAAAATACAGCTGTTTTCATACCGATCGTTTGAGATATGTATTTTAGGACATGGAATCAAGTAAAGTGAACACATATTGTTGCACTTTTTAGTAAGATTAGCACACTTATTCCATTTCTACACCCTCTTTGATGATTCAGCACCTTTTCTCTTCCTCTTCTTTCATGCCTTCTTAAAAAATTGGACAGGTAATAAGTGATTTTTCACTCTTCTTGAGCATCTACATAAAATCATATAATCTCATTTTATAGACCAGGATGATAGCTATAAAATGGTGTAATATAATCATTGCAGCCCAAATAGTTCCCAAGGTAATGTAGCAAAACCCGCGAGGGAAAACACAAACTTCAACAAAACCTATTCAGCAGAACCACATTTCTCTCTGCGGTCCGCGCGCATTGTATACAGAAGGCGCACAGAAAGAGAACACTGAATGAAGGCATTTATATTATCAGCATCTTTTATAATCCTTACCCTAGTCATTACTTGTTTGAAATTTTGACAAGATAATTATCATGATATTTCTCAACGAAGCTAAGTCCAAACGGTCGTTTTGACCGCCATAACTCCATCCTGTAATCCTTTTATGAGCTGACACCCGACAAGATTTTTAATCAATCGAACTGCACTCCTGAAATTGTATTATGTTACTTTGCGTGTTTTTTCTCTACATTAACTACGAAGGTGAGGTTTAATCTTTTATACTATCTACTATAAAGCCAGTTGCAAACCACGTTTAATTTTTAAAGTGAATTTCATAAGAGGCGTATCACTTCCATCCAAATGGCCATATATTTGTTGTGTATTGAATCAACACTGTATTCTATGAATCTTGTGTGTGTGTGGTGGGGGATGCCTGATGCCTTCACCCGTAATCAGTTGCTGCCATAAGTGCTGAGGCTTCACCGAAGTACACTAAACAATTTTTCTTCTTCTGGTAATGGATTTAATTAAGAATCTTTTTGTGAAATGTTTAGAACAATCCAAGTTACGTGCAAACATTCAGAAACTCTCGTCAAATGAGAACAATTAAGTAATCGATCCTCATATTTCTTCTGCGCAAGTACTGAATCTAGCTTACTGTCGAATAAAACCTTATCGATTAATTACATGAAGGAGTCCAGCCAATCAGAATAAGCAACGTAGATAGCTCCCCTTCAACAAACTCTTATTGGATAACTGGGTAACAAGAAGAACCAATCAGAAAATTCTCAAAGCAATACGAATAATGTCGACATGTCCATTGATTTTGATATTAGCTGGCTACGTCTTGGTTCTGTAATTGCAGCCAAAAAAGCAAAGTGTTCCCCTGTGCTTAGCACCACGCCATGAAGGTGTATAGGGGGGTGTGGGGGTAACGCCTCACACTTTCTTGATCCGGTCGTGAGTGGGGGTGATGTGATCAGCACCACGCCCCTGACCGCCTATACCCCCCAGGGTTTCCCCCAGGTACCCATGTCATTCGACGCTGGGTGGGCGCCGGGGCAGCTTCCAACGTTAGAAAACTTCCCGGATTTGAACCGGCCGGCGATCGAACCCGGGACCTTTAGCATCTTAGTCAGACGCGTTACCGACTGAGCCACCTGAAGAATTGTCTGCCAGGAAGCAGTTGTGCTGCTTTCATGTGGCCCTTTGGTACAATTAAATACCCATCAAGAGCCAGTGAGAATTCATGAAATAATAGCAGAAGCTCGTCTTCTACAGAATCTATTGTTTGCGATCTCATTAACTTTGATCAGAATATAAGAAAATTACAATTGAATTGCTCTCAGGAGTATTAGCTTTTCAATTTACCTCCAATGTACTCAATACTCCTTCATGGCCATGAGAACCGTTAAATGTCACGTGGTCTCACGTATAATTCGTAATATCGAACGCGAAATATGTCTGACCTAAATAATTGTCATTGTCTGGACAACTTCCGCGATTGCGTAACACTAGCATCGTCGCCTTGTAATCAAGGGATCCCGGGTTTGATGTCCGCTAGGGCACATAGTTGTTCGGATTCTATAATAAATGTAGATCCAGTCTTTGCAAAACATGTCTGCGGAGTAATTCATTTTCCTTCTTTGCAGAATAGTGGAAGGAACACAAACCCCCCACACCCTCCCCTTCTTTTCTGAGACATTCCGCTGGAGTGTTTAAACTATTTTGTAACACCAATCACATTTGGCGCACTTGTTTCAAGCTTCTCTTGTTCACCTTTGAACAAGATGCGCACCAAAATGTACCAAATATGTCTTTAAATATTCACTTTCCGGATCTGCATTTTTGGAACCCATTTGGACGTCTTGAGAACACATATAATGTATTTGAAAGTGATATAAAGAAGATTATGTAAACTGCTTTTAATTATTCTTGTTATTGCGTCAACGACTTCCGTGCTCGAATACATTTAGCACCACGATTTATGTTTTTTCCCTTAGCAACTGAGATTGTAGTTTCAAAACTAAACTGTTTTTAATATAAATAACTAAGTTCATTTGTTATTTTACTGATTGTGAATTATTTTATCCATACGAACATGCAAGAACAGATCCAGAAAATATGTCATGTGATATTAGGCTATAAGTTGCAGATGTCATAGAACACTAGAAGTTATGATGTCTTCAAATCAGTATAATTCTTGTCTACTGTTACGGCGGGCGCTCTAGATGCTCGCAAGGGAAGTTGGGAGCAGGGAACACGCCGCAGACCAACCAGACAACAGAAGTGGCGCCGAGAGTTACGACGTGGCGGGAGGACGTACTACGCGCACCTCATTCTACAGGCTGCTGCGTTTCTTAACACGCTAGATTGGTCGCTTACCCGATCCCCACAACCCTTGCCAGCATGTAGAGTGCCCGCCGAAAGACTAGAAAGGAGCGTTAGACGTTGTCTAGAGATGACGAACTTTACATTTTCCGATAATTTTTGCTAATCCTTGGAGAGATAGAGATTCATATGTACATATAAATTTCCCTGGCTTCCAACTAGTCGCCACTTAGTTAGTTGACAGTTTTTACAAAGTTAGAAGAGAATGACGCGTAGGGGTTAAGGCAGCCTCTGTCTCTTACCCTTGCTATTGGACAGTCGCGCTTGACAGAACACGCCCGCAAAGACACAACTCTTTAACTCTAGTATCCAACGAACAAACGAACATTAATTGCTGTCAATTGTGCTTCCCATCAGCCACTCTATAGGTAATAAAATGAAAATAGAATAACAGAAATATAAATATCAGCAAGGTGATCAGATTTGTATGGCTCTACGTCCTCACTGAAACAAAAAATACGTGAAATAAAATCCTCAACCCACGGGTTGATTGCTGAGAGTTCTATCCTAAGTTGAGATAAACAGTGGATTATCTTCAAATTAATCATCACTACTTAACTTCCTGCAGACATTTTGCCCCCCAGTGATGGAAGATCTCGCACTGCATCAACACCATCAAATGAACATTTACATTTTGGATTATTATAAAAGAATTCCACACATATTCAATTTCATTGCACTACATTAATTTTAACTATCAGGTTAATTTAATGGGTTTCCTTCTCAGAGTGTTGCACCCTGTTCCCTCCAAATGAAGATGGCTGCACTCATTGGCCGTTCAGGCGAAGAGAGTAGAGGTCATGCCAACTCTCCAATTAGAAGCCACATACATTAAGCCATGTTCAGCATATGCTCCTTCACTAAATAGGAAATGACTATACACATTCAAAGTCATAGTGTTTGCTAACTTTCTAACCTATTATGTTATCTACATGGCAGGGTCTTCCAGATGGCGTAGTGGTAACATCTTGGATTTTAAATAAAGTTGTTTTGAATTGATATCCGGTGGAGGAATATAGAAGTTAGGATACCAATTTAAACTGTAGTACTGTGCAGATTTGATTGTCTGCATATAAACTACACTTTAATAAACTACATAAGGAAATACCTTTAAACTGCAGAACAAATCTTAGTTCGCCTACAAGCGGATACAGTGGACTGAAACAATCTCAAACTTAACAAAAATATTAAATTTAAAGAAATGATAAAACAGTGAACATAAATATTGCTACGACCCTGGGGTTACGTACTTAAATGTTATTTACCATGGCTATAGATATCTTAATCTCAGGGGATAGGTTCTTTATTCGAGAATTCCAAATAAGAAAGCGTTTTATAGCCAAGAGGATATAGTTAAATGCGGATCTATTTTCTGAAAACTGTACACAACACAGAGAAAATATATATCGAAGCTTGTACATACATTGAAATATATATATATATGCTGATTCCAAATTTACGTCGGTTATATTCTTCTTATAGATATATGTATAATTGAAAGGAAATTTTCTACTTCTTTTCTTCTTACAATTTTGGGGAAAATGCTTCTTCTTTTCTATCTTTGATTAGTGAAAAGGCTTCCTCTTCTTTTCTTCCTTCTATTTTTGGAAAAGGCTTATTCTTCTTTCTTTCTTCTAATTTATTGTCTTTCCTTTTAAAGCGTAATCTTATTTATTATATATATGCGCTCGCTTTCCCCGCTTCTTTGGCATTATGCAAACGGCACAAGCTATACTTATAGATAGATTAGGGACGTCTAAACTGACAGTAGCGCCACCTCCTAAGTAACGACCAAAAGGGGAATAGCTCAGGATCGCTAACAGCAAGGGCTGCCTATGGCCCAGTGCGTCTAATAAGGAGCGCAACCGTAAGTGCTTCAGGTCGTCTAATTTGACACAGCGCCACCGAGGGACGGACAAACACAAAAGCTGACGATGTTCTCCTCGTCAGAGGTATTAAATCAAATTTTGATGACTAGGATCAAAAAGGAGATACATTTCTGAATTCATTTGCTCACTTATTAAGTTTCCTAATTATTTCATATACGAGCATATTCTTAATTATCTTAATTGGCTATATACAACATTTTATTCACTCATTCTATAATTTTTATACTCTTCCTTTATATATTTTGCATTTACTATACTATATATAATCGCTCTACTCCGCTCCTAGTTTCTACAATGAGCTCTGCTCTTCTTTATATATGGCGTGCTGCCATCTATCGTCGCTCTCGGGAAACATTTCTTCCTTGCATTTTTTCATTCGGAACTGGCACGTGACAATATCTAGGTACCAATCTTCTTCAGTGTTGATTTCGTTTACATTTTCTTGACCTTAAATATAACCAAAACGCATTTAGACAATTACTGAAATTACTGTATGTCTTTTCAAAAGTAAACACTGCTGTGCTGATAGTTAGACCCAATACAAGTAGGGCGAAAGCTCCCATTAGATTCTCCAGAGGATCAAAATGACTTCTCCTGGCTACAGGGTCCGGCTCACTATTCATCTTAGCGACCCCGACAACTATAGATTCCACACTAATATTGGTCGTTTTCGATTATTTTGCATGTCACCTTATTCCCACCCCACCCCTAGTGGTGACACGGGTGTCTTACCACAACAGTATTTTTTTCGAGATTGCAAGTGATACGTGTTCCAAGTTTGGTTGAAATCGCTCCAGGTGTGCTGGAACAAACACACATACATCCATTTTTATATATTAGAGAAAGACAACATTAAAGTAGATAAGTAGAAGATCAACTATAATAACCCAAATGTAATGAGAATTTCTTTTCCTTGGGTAAGAATGGCGTGTGTTAAGAAAACTATAAGTAAAAAGATACGTTTTTTCAAGGACCTCGATATAAAATAGACAATCACTTGTAACGAAGGACGATGGCCAATCCACGATCACACGAGTTCAATTTGCACTGTTTTTAGATATACCATTAATCGTTAATTTTCAAACATTCGTTAAATTTTGCTAGGTATTTCCTTTAAAAATTTAAAAAATGCATTCATTAATCAACCTGCAGACTTCCTAGAAAAAAGGCTCAGAAGCACTTAAATGCACGCCTTTCCCGCCATCTACTGGTGCTACTTTAAACTTACCGTGAAAGTTGATCGCGTCGTGCTGCCGCCTGGTGGTCAACATAGAAACAGCATTCTGAATGTAGTCGCCACCTGTTGATAGAAAGAAGAAATGATGAATAAACTTGGCTGTTGGAAATACACACATGAGAAAAAGTTTGGGAACACCCCAGTTGACCAGTGAAACAGTGAAAAATGGAACGGTGCCTGGTATGTGACTCATGGTAGTTGTCAGTCGAGACGTTACCAGCAGAGCAGACAGAAATAGCAACACCACCTTTCGGCGTGGGTGGGAATAGTGCAACTCACAAGCACTCCGAGCTGTCAGTACGGTAAGACGCATTGTGTTTCCGTGTGTTGCAGTGAGTGAAACGCACCTGCCTGGGTAGAATAATGCCTCCAGTAACTATATCAGAAGACAATCGTGTTCGAATTGTCAGCTTATTGGAGGAAGGTTATTCTTATCGTCAAGTTGCCGAACGAGGGGGTGTGAGTGTATCTGCCTTGTCCAAGACATGCAAAACGGTATGTGGAGACTGGAGGCGTCGTGGATCGTCCTCGAAGTGGTCGTCCCCGTTCGTCCACCCTAGCACAGGACCGCTATGTCCGAATTTTTCCCGGAGAAACCCCGAACGCACTGCTGCAGACCTCAGAAATGACATGTTCGGAGATACAGGTGTACACGTGATCCCACAAACCATTCGCAATCGGCTCCATAATGCACGGTTGCATGCACGACGTCTCTGGAGAGCGCAATATCGGTCTGCTCAACAACACCACGACTGGGACATTCAGAGATGGTGAAGTGTTCTCTATACTGATGAATGCCGTCTGTGTTTGCGACCTGATAATGGTCGAATACGTGTGTGGCGAGAGTCCGGTAGCATTGCTTGAGCTCGGTATGTGGTGGAGCGGCATCAACAGGGAGGTGGCTCAGTCATGTTTTGGGGTGGCATCATGATGGGACTTCGCACGCCACTGGTTGCTGTCCATGGGTCTATGAATGCTGTCAAATATCGGGACTGTATTTTGGAACGTTTTGTTTCGCCTTTTCGTGCTGCTGTCGGAGATGCTTTCGTGTTGCAGGATGACAATGCTCGTCGTCTCAGGGCGCGGATTGTAGAAGCCTTCATCGACAATGCAGGTATCACACGAATGGACTGGCCCCCATTTTCCCCAGACACGAACCCCATCGAACATGTATGGAACAAGCTGAAAAGGGCTGTCCGGAAGCGTGTACCACCTCCCTCAACACTGAACGACCTCCGGCGAACGGCAGAAGACGAGTGGGATAGGATGGACAGCCTCATCAATGGTATGCCACGACGTGTGAATGACCTGAGACGTGTACGAGGAGGCGATACTCGCTACTGAGTTGGACCAATTCCTTTGCAGAGATCAGGTCATGTGCTGTCTCTTTTCGTTCCATTTTCGCCATAATCGCATACTTTGTTTTCTCGTCTGTCACTTGACTGGGAATATCATGTCGTTTCACTGTACTGTGGTCAAAGGTTTCCACAAATACACCATTCATTTTTCATGATGCATATACCTCGTTTTCTTTCTCCAATACCCGGTACTGTGGGTGATTCCAAACTCTTTTTGATGTTGGTAAAACCAATGTTTGAAAGTAACTAGTTACAAGTAACTCAGTTACAAGTAACAGTTACTTTTTGAGAAAATGTAACTAACTAGTTACTTCTAAAAGTGAGTAACTGTAACTGAGTTACTTTTTACGACAGAAGTAACGTTTTACAGTTACTTTGACAGTTACTTTGCGACATTTAAATTGATATGTAAGTGTCATAATTTATTGGCGATTTTGGACTCAAAGTGAGCCGGAATTTTAGTTTCTGCTGTGATACAAAATGCCATTCTTTGATACATTAATTGTTGCAAACAATTGATGAAGAGAAAAAGAGAAAATTATTGTACTAAATTTATCTCCTGGCGGTGGTCAGTCGGTAGGCTCCCGCCATGTGCCAGGAATTTCAAGGTTTAACGTATGTTTCATCTTTCGCTTCATCTTTCGTTTGGTAGACCTGAATTCCAAAGCGATGTACACGCCTCTGAAGAGGGGTGGATTTCCCAGAAGCGGGAAGATAAGCCTCTAGGAGGAGAATTCCTTCCTATTGTTGATAGTTTGCAATTGCCAGTTGTGTGCTGTGAAGTGTCTTTTGTTTCAGTAGTTTGTTCCTCTGTGACCTTAAAACTTCCCCCTTCTGTAAGCAGCATCCGATAGTTTTTCTTTGCTATAATATCGGATTAAGCTGAAAATGGACGTACTGCAATATTTCAGTGTCTTTACGAAGGAATTCACCGATACTGGTAGTATGAACGAAACTGAAGAAGACGAGAGATGGCAAATGCGCATATGAATGGAAAACAATGTAATTGTTTCCACGTGATTTCTCTTATCTAAGTTCCTGATAATTTAAAAATGGAAGTAAACATATTTCTGGTTAGAATTCGCATATTTATGATTATTCAGCATTTCTGGACATTTTGAAAAAAGAAATATATTTTGGTAAGTGCTATTTGTTTAAGATTTACATGAGAACCCATTTTCTTGCAATAACAGATACAACAGATCTCACCATTATTACTGATTAAACAGTGAATTACAACACTCGAGTGGCAAAAACAAAAGAACGATCATTCTCGCTTGTTTATGTATTCGTCTCAGAAGGAAATTTGGGGTAAGTTTAAAATGCCATTTTCACCTTTATTGATAACGCACAATTATAGGCTACCACATTATCTTTTTATCAGTTTCTGGTTCATAAACACTTGAAATTGTACAACAAATTTATTTCTCTCTGACACGCCCTTTATGCGAAATAGAGCTCCCTTCTTAGAATATATTCTACGTAAGTGATATCTCTCTCTCGCTCTTTCTACACAGTTTCTAGCACCCCCCCCCCCCCCGCAATAGATATTCCGAAAGAACAACAATGATAATAAATACAAATGATTAAATCGTAGTAGCTCAGGTCAACCTCCGTGACGGAGTGGTTAGCACAACGCACTATGTGTCAGGAGTCCCGGATTCTAGGTCCTTTCGAACATGGATGTTTGTGTTTGTTCCAATGAGAATACAGAAAACAGAAAATTGACATACGTGAAAACTGAGAAAATGTTAATAACGGCGGATACTACCGCACACGGGTATTCCTTAAAAAAAAAAAAATAATTGTAGTTTGGGTGTCTGACTACCATGCGAGAGACCCCGGGTTCGATCCTCGGTGGGGGAGAACCGAGATTATTTTTCCCACCTGTTGAAGCGGCTCCAGCGCCCACCCAGCATCCTATAAAGTGGGTATCTGGAGGGAACTCTGGGGGGTAAAGAATGCCTTGAACGTGGTGCTCATCACATCACCCCCACCTTCGTCCATGATGAAGAAAGTGTGGAGCTCTAACTTCACACCCCCCATACGCCTTCATGGCGACGCGTAAAGCACAGGAGAGTACTTTATTTTGTAACAAATGTAAATATAAGAAGACTTATATTATGTACCAGTAACGTAAGTGAAAGACATGTTAGTTTTCACAATTTTTTTTTATTTCAATTAATGATCGATTAGCGTAATTTGGTTACAAGAAAATTTTCAGCAGAAAGTAACTGTAAAAGTAACTTACGTGTAACTGTAACTGAGTTACTTTTAAAATGAGTAATGTAATGTATAACTGCAACTCTTACTTTTATTAAGCAAGTAATGTAACTAGTTTCCTTTTTAAAAGTAACTTTCCGAACACTGAATAATAATACATATAATCATACCAAAATAATAACATCAATTGTAAACAAGAGAATTAAAAAATATATATTCATTCAGCATGCGGTATTATGTGTAACGCATCTCTCTGCCCTCATCTAATGTAAGTGAGTCTAAAAGTGTTCCACATTTTCCGCAACTGCATTTTTAGAACGCATCTGAACATTATTAGACCATATAATATGCTCCAAAGTCATTTAAACAAGAACCAGAAAAGTTAACAAAATTGCTCTTTTTATGAGACTTTTTAGAGCGCCATTTTAAACTTTGACTTTTAGCCTCCTAACGGTCGAAATTTCGACCGCCACATGTATACCCCTTAACGCCGGATGGTCGATATTTCGACGATCAGCGCGCAGCAGTAATTTCTCGAAAACTATACACTATATTTCAGTTTTTTCTTATTTGATCTTTAGTATACATATGAAGGTATGATAATCGAATTGAAAAACAATATGTCCATTGTTACTACTATTAACAAGCGAAGTTTGAAAAAGGTATTTGTTTTCCTTCGTTACTGCCATATTATTATGGGATAGATTTCTAAAAGTGGCTGTATATTCACAAACACTGCATTTTTTTTTAAAAAAATAAATTCTGCAAGCAAGGATGAGTTAAAAGTTACATTTTAAGCAACGTCCAATATTAAGGATTCAGGAGGAACGCAGGGAAAAAGGCGCGATTGTAGAAATTTGCCCCGACCACGTGGTAGCACACCGCAGCAATTAACGCGCGATTTCTTGAAAACTATACACTATACTTCAGTTCTGTCTTTCTTGCTCATTAATTTTCACCTAAAGGTGAATAACAAAACAATACAACCATTGTTACCGTTTTTAACAAGCGCCGTTCGGAAGAGCCCTTTCTTTCCCTTTTGTTACTATGGGATAAATTGAAGATAAGAAGAAAGTGGATGTAACTCCTCAACCACTGCATCTTTTTAAAAAAATTAAATTCTAAATGTAAGAATGAGTGAAAAGCAACATTTTAAGTAACATCTGACAATTATGGGTCTAAGGGGGAAGCATGGCCAAAGGTCCAATTTCGAAATTTTTCGCAATTATGCAAAACTTTCCGTTCTATTTTTTCAACGTTGTGGGCCGTGCATTATATATCCTCATAGGAGGATAGGTCCTCATAGGTCTTTTGACCTGCTTCCCTACAAATTTAGTCCATACAGTGTCCATAGCACCGACGCTACAAGAGATATTCCGGACATTTCCAAGAAGCTGGCAACACTGCCGCCTTATATAATGTTATTATTTCTTAGTCAAGAAGTACGAGTCTGATTTCAACGAAACTTTGCTCGGATGTAGAAATGTACCACCGCTACATACTACCTATTTTTCATTCACTTTAATCTATTGAGAGGGGCACATAAATTGTATGTCAATTTAAAAAATAACACTTCTAATAACTTCTTCCTTTAACATTAATTATTTGGAGGCACAATGTATAAATGTTATCTCCGCTAAACTCCCTTTCCTTAAGAAACAAAACAAAACAAATGTCATTTGTCTACGTCAATTAGTTCTCGAATTACATATATATTTTTTTTATTTCGCCGTAAGTTTGAAAAGCCCGCGCTTGAAATGGCGTCAACGTAAGTGAAAATACAAGCTATTGAGGTCCGGCGGATAAAGGTTGATCAACGATTACGTGTCACGTTTAGTGTGGAACATTTAATAAGACCAGAGCCAATTGGCTTCTTGAAAAGTTCTTTAGTAGCAGTCTTCTGTGAAATCTTTAGAATAATTCAAGTTGCCTAAAACTCTCTTCAAATGGGAATATTGATTTAACTAGCCTGATATCTCTTCTGCGCAGCTGCTCAATGTAGCTTACTCTTTAACAAAACCTTATTAGATAACTATAGAAGGATGAAGGAAAAAGGAACGTGGTTAGCTTCTCTTCAACAAAATCTTATTGGATGACAACGGTCTAGGAATAGCCAATCAGAAACCAACACGAATACATGTCCATTTATTCTGAAATTAGTTGGCTCCGTCTAGGTTCCGTAATTGCCAGTTAGCCGTGAAGCAATGTTTACCAAGGAGCGGGATTTGTGCTGCTTTGATATTTCTCGTGGCCTTTTGACGTCATTAGAAAGCGATCAAGGGCCGAAGACTACAAGAATCAACACCAGAAGCTCGTCTTGTACAGAAACTCTTGTTTGCGATCTCATTAACTTTGCTCAGAATATAAGAAAATTACAATTGAATTGCTCTCAGGAGCATTAGCTTTTCAATTTACCTCGCTTATACCATACTCCTTCATGCCCACCGGAAATATCAAACATCACGAGGTATCTTGCGTAACTTGAAATATCGAAAGAGAAATATGATGGATGACCTAACTAATTGTCATTGAATGGACAACTTCCCCGATGGCGTGGTTATAACGACGACATGTAATCAAAGGATCCCGTGTTCGATACCCTAGTGGAGTATACAATAGTTCGGATTCCACTTTAAACTCTTAATTTGACACCAAATTGGCCTTTAAGTGCATAAATAATGAAATAATTCCGGAGAGTAAGGCATTTTCTCTCATAGTAGAATACCTGAAGGACTATATGTTCGAAACTGATGTAAGAAAATATTCTGCAAATTTTTCCAAATATGTATTTTTCCAGACTTCTTACAGCGCCATTTGAACTTTGATAAATTCCTGGTTCGAATCGAGTAGTATCGTAAATTCTTTTCTTGGGTTCCATAGCATTGAGACCTGTACTTCTAAAAGCTGTAACGCTCTGGGGATACAAACATTATTTAAAAGGAATCTTACTCGCTAGAACATAACACAACTGGCTTCGATAATTATAGTTGTCCTAGGCTCTGAAACTAACATATCTTTAGCAATTGATATATGTGTTATTCTATAATACTTTCGTAGATTGGGCATCGTGGAGCTTCATAATTAGGTGCCTGATATAATTTAGTTCTTATGGCCACAGGAACAGAAGTGGTTCTTTGTGCCCTATGTTTTCTGCAATTGATCCTATAAGTGATCCATGTCGTGAGAAAGATATACAGGCATGTCACTAGACTAAGCCATACATGAATATGTACCAAGGACGTCACATTTTGTATAGACGTTTCGGTAGGTTGATTCACTACTTTGCATATAGGCTTTTCAATAATATTGGCGGTACATTCGTATTCGGTATCATTGGCGTTGTTCTGATCTATCCAATTTATGGGCAGAAACTGCGAGATGTGCGCTTTTGTAGGATTTGGTAAAATACATGGAAATTGTGCTCGATAGCATTGTGAAGGAATACACATAACACACTGGCATCCTAGTTGTACTACTAAGGTGCCATGAGGAGAATTACGTCTAAAACTAAAGAGTATACTTTCACATTTTACTGTGATCTCAACATCTGAAGATGGTAATACTAAATAAGTTGAATCATTCAATAATACAGGTAAGTTTAATATCGGTTCATCATGATATTGTAGTGGGCAGTGTTGCACTACTGATTGAACTTCTTGTTTAACTATAGAGTCAATACATGGCTATTCCGATGTAAAAATGTTTCTGACAGGCGCGATATCAGTTGATATGGAACAAAAGTGTTCGTAATAAGTATGTTCGTGTTCGTCGAATAATATTACGTCTGTTGTCAACTGTGTTTGACAAACACGCTGGTCAAATTGATAAGGTAAAAGTCTCAAGTTATATGCTTGTATAGTAGAGTGTTTCCTGATAAGAGGTATTTTTAGTGCGAGTAAGGTGTAGTTGGGTCCAATAGTACATTCTAAAATCGGTACGTTATAGTACTGTCCTAAGTTATTGGACGATATAGCCAGAGTGTAATTATACTTGGTTACCTTACCTTACCAGCGTCTGAATATGTTGTGCTAGCGTGTGGAAGGATATTATCGCTGGATGTATCTTTCGTTTTTGACAAGCAGTAATTAGGATATGCATTACGTGGGGTGCATTAGCAAGATCAAGACGTTGGATATTAATCCAGTCTGTTGCTGGGAATTGTAGGATTCCATATCGAATTTTAGTGATATCTTGTTCTTTTAAAAATAGAGTTCGGATATGGGTTTTCGTAATAAGGAAATAGCACCACCCTTGAAGTGAAGGGTCGGTGGTAATAGGAGTGTTTCCTATAGATGAAGGTTCATTTTCCTAGTCTATAATTTCAGAAGATGCCTCACTATAATGAAGTTGGTATAGTAGAGGTACTGAAGTT
The DNA here is from genome assembly GCF_977018435.1 of Lepisma saccharinum. Taxonomy (NCBI): domain Eukaryota; kingdom Metazoa; phylum Arthropoda; class Insecta; order Zygentoma; family Lepismatidae; genus Lepisma; species Lepisma saccharinum. The sequence continues at coordinate 5,723,271 of NC_139248.1, read as the reverse complement.
TCATACAAAATAGGGGGTTCAATTTCGGTCATATATATTCCAGATGTAACGAATGGTCTCATGGTTAAGTTAAACTTTCAACGTTTACAATAGAAGACTGAAAGATAGGAATCAACACGACTAGTCATGCTGTCATAGAGAGGTGCACAGGTTTCTGTGCCGTATTGAGTTTACGCGGTAGAGGTTTAGGTCTTGTTTTGATTCCAGGGTTTATCTGTACGTTAGAGGAAGTGTCGTTCTGAAATAACACTTGAGTAGACGGAACAGTCTGTCTTGATCTTATTAGGGTTATATGTCTGCAACACTGTCTCACATATTTCTTAAATATCCAGTACATAAAAATAATTACCAAGAGTATCATTAACGTAATAATTGAGTAACTTATAATGTCCTGAATTAATTCTGGTGATGTTTCTAATGCATCTGCGGTTTGTACTTGCTTAAGTGCCATTAATTGAGCTGTTATCATACGATATTTATAAACTATCCATACTACAGTGAGAGTAAGGATAACATTCCACACGAGACCAAAAGATATTTTAATTAAATTTCCGTCCGAGATACCGGTATCGATGCCCTGTAAGCTGTCAGTATAATCCTCATTATCTTTAACTAATTCGGTTTGTGTTGTTATCTTTAGAAATTGTATTTTCTTAGGCCAATCAGCGTCTAAACAATCGTTAAAGTGATTAAATTCTGCCGCTTTACTCCCTGCGAATAATACGTCTATTTTCATTGTTGGTATTTTACCCCAGGAGGCGGCTAGAATATGATAGCTGTGTAGATTATCGCTAGTCTGACTAGCACAAGGGAATGTTCTTGGAATAGCCGTAGTATCGGTTAGTGTTAGTGAAGAACTGCATGGAAGAGTTATTTCCAGACCTCCTGGCTCTGTATCGTAAGTTTCTAAAGTGACTGCCTTATCGCTACATTCGCCGTGAATCTGTGGTGGTGGATTTGTGACGACATAATGGTCTTGAGCAACTTCCGTAATGATAACATTATTTCCTTCATAACATTGAAACATGCAATGTCCTGCTAGTTCCTTAATCGTGGCACCTAACCGTATCTTCTGGGCGCAAGAACTGCCAAGTGTAGAGTCGTGACCAAAACGAGGTAAATAACACATTGGTGAATTGGGTAAGTCACAAGTGGCGAGAAATGTACCTGATAAAAGTCGAACGGAATTTGTACTAGTGGCTGAAAATAACGGTGGGTGAATTATGTTGCAAGTGTTATTTTGCCAGCGGAAAGGTACAGTGAGAAATTCTTCAAGAATAGGATTATCTCCCATTTTCGTGATTGGGATTTTTAAATAACAACTATTTGCTTAGGAGAAAAACAAGCAGTGAGCCAATGGTACAGTATAATATTTCATTAAATTAGAAGTTGGTATGGCCAACTGATATCCATTTTTTGCTAGTGTAAATTTTAATTGTTTAAGGTCTCGTCTCAGTGTTTGAGGAGCAATTAAATACATTGGAATCTTGTTTGCGAAACACGCGGTTCGTAATTCTCTCATTTCTGAATTAATTGTAGAACTCATTAATAATTGATGCAAAACAACTGATTTTAAACCCATTAAATTTACCTTGTGATTTGTATTATTTTCTTTCGCAGTTAGCGTCTTAAGATCATCTCCGAAGTTTGCTTTTAAAATATTAACTTGTGTTTCAATAGTATATAACGAACTATTTGTTTGCTGAATTAAATCGCGTATTTGTGACTTTAATAAATGCACTTCCTGATGTTCATTTTTCAAGCTAGAAGTGACCTTGTGTTCAGTGTACGTTCGTTCACTAGGATATCATGGAATTGGTTTTCACTTAATATCACACAGCACCAATTTGCAAAAGTGCCAATAAAATTTAAACCTAATCCGCGCTTAGCTCTTGGAAACTCATCAGGTGGTGATGGAAATTCTATATCAGTATTATTTAAATTTAACACAAAAAGTTGCTGAAAATTACCTACCATTTGATCCAATGAGTTGAAGATTTCGTCCTCGGGATTCGTCAGTAGAATATTTACCTTTTCCTGTTTTGCCAAATCGAGAAGAGATTGATCGACCACATCCTTATGGGGAAGATTCTCCTTGTAGGTGAGCGGAACACTTCCTTCGTAGAGGATCACTTTGGGAAGCTGTCTCCAATAGGCCCCTGGCATGAGTCTAATTGTTGGAATAGCCCAACAAACATTTATGCACAATAGTACTATTAGGAAGTTCATGGTTCTGAAACTAGAGAACGTATAAGCAACTGCAATCTCACATTTTATTTTCCCCTCTAGAAAAGGCGCTTCTTCCGAAAGCGTGGCGAATAAGAAATTGTAAGAGTAAAGCGAAATAATCGTTAAATTGAGTACACTGTATGCAGATGCTGGGTGAACATACGTCATCACATAGGAAAAGAAAATTTCCCATCCCAGTTAGCAGCGAGGTGGTGGGATGCCGAACGGTCTATTAAACTATGTACAATTAAAAATATGAATTGGGTGCGCCCAATAGTACAAACAAAGGGTACTTATGAACCTAATAATAGTAATCCCTAATACTAAAACTAATACTATTAATGATATCGATCAAAGAATAGTAATGCTCGCGATATTGAACATGAACTGTACAAGAACAGAGATACAATATATCCTTAATTTTACTAAAAAAAATTATATATTAATAATACCCGAAACTATGTACATCATGAAGAAGACATGAAGGCATTAGTCTTCATAGAGACCAATAAAAGCTTCCAGAAAGCAGGGCCAGTAATGCAAATAACCCGTGCTTGGGTCATAATGCGAATGTAGCGTCCATAGATCTCCCGCCAAATTGATGACGGAAGTTACAAACGTCCTCAATTCTGAGGAACGTTCATTAAGCCACGAAACACGTTCTTGTGGGGAAGATAACATATCAAGCCCATTACGTAAGAAAATCACAAAGTCATGAGATACATACACATATGCGAATGAACTACGAGGTAGGACCATAGGTAAAATATTGACTCCCTCGTCAATGAAAGGATTTTTACCTGAAATGAATGCCTGGATAAAATCGACATTCATGAAAACAAAAATAAGTAGCTCAATTTCTTCATTAGGCATTGGAATATTAAAACAGGCCTGAATATCCATAGCGTAGGGATAATTCAACTGAAGAGGGAGAGAAGGGTATTCTGGAAGAATATCCGACTCAAAATCATGCGTTGATAGTATACGTCCATATCCTTCAGAAGGACTATCGTCTGAAATAGACATATTATCGTCTGATGATAGAAAGGGTAACGTAGTGATACTTGAAAAAGAATCTTGACTTTCATCGCCCATCTTAAGGAAAAATATTCACTAATAAGCCCTTTAATAAGCAATTAATTCAAGCGTGCCTGTTCTAGCCTGAAATTCACAGTCGAACATGAAATCTAAATCGTAGTTGCGATAGCATTTAGCTACAAAATGTTTGATTCTCTGCAACGAATCTTGCAAAAAGTTGTCTTTAATGTGAGTCTCTACTTCACATTCATTAATAAACTTTACAAATAATAGCAACTCGGAAAATATGACTAACTCACATACGTGGTCACGAATATCTCCTATAGGAGGAATAAAAAAGGTTCAGTACTTAACCTATTGAACCAATGATCTACGTTGATACTCATGACTGTGCATATTATTTCTTCCTGAACATAATGTACTAGTGAAGAAAACTTAATCTGCCTTGAAATAATCAGATATTTAGGTGTAAATCTTGGTCAATGATACATTAACCATGGGATAGAGTTCTGCAAATATATTTCTTAAGGCGCCTTGTGAGGTAGATATCGTCGAATTGGGTATACAAATGAACGGCGTCCCTGTCGCCCTTTCTAGTATCGATGGTACTTGGAAAATTCTTGTATATACCAGCTTTAATGTTTAGCCTTACGAAATTGTTGACAATTTCTGCGCAATCGGCAAAGAATTTATCTGCCGTCTGTGTTTTATAAAGAATGAGCAAATGCTTATTTACAATAGATTGAAATTGAGGACCTTCTTGCGTAATTGCTAGATCTAATCCTTCCACTGTGATTTTCCCTAAAACTTTAGGCGACATAGAGCGAAAGCTTGCAACCCAAAAGAAAAATTACTGTAGTAAAAAAAAATTAATAACAAGGACAAGAATCCCACATACAATTGTTAAAATATATGCTAATAGCTCGAGCGAAATAAAGCGTTCCAACTGCGCGTAAATTTGTAATATAATGTTATACCTGAAGTCTAATTAGAATCGTGGTATAAATACCTGAAATAAGGAAAAGAGAAAAAAATTAATAAGAATGATAATAATTCGCACTCCTTTTGTATTGTAATTACAGAAAAGAATTAATTTATTTTCATATGCACGTTAATAGAGAATATCCGAAAGATTGATAACAATTGTGTGTTCTTTCGGAGCTACTCAGGCTGTCGACCGGAAATCAGATAAAGAGTCAACCGCAGTATTCGGATAACTCATAAGGAAGAGGGATTTTGTTTTCGCCTCTCAATAGTGTTGACAGAAAACGAATTCTGCAGGATAGGTGTTAGTGTCATGACAATAAAATGGTTTCGTCCATTCCATCTTTCCTATTTTCGCGTAACAAAACCACCGAAGAGTGTAACGAAAATGAAGGAAAGAGTTATCCCGACGAAGAACCACGTGAATATTTGAAACGAGTTGTGCATTGCTTTTACTCGAGCTGTACATCCGTGATACGAGGCAAATCCTGACGGTAACAATTGATTGGTAATTAAGGGAGAGACGGGTTTGTTACCCGGACAACCTGAATTAAAAATTCTCACATAGTACCTTGCGGGTTTAAGCTATTTTAAATAGTGTATGTAACGTCCCGATTAATCACACTGCTTAATTAATCACCTCTTTTCATTTATTCTGTATGCTGACCTTTAGTTCCGGAACCTAACTTGACTGAAGTTAAAGATGCTATTAAAAGGCTAAAGAATAACAAAGCACCTGGCATTGATTTAATACCAGCTGAGTTAATTAAATATGGTGGAAATTCATTAATATGTCAAATTCATAAATTAATTTGTTTAATATGGAATAAAGAAGAAATCCCTCAACAGTGGAAAGAATCCATAATTGTTCCTGTGTTTAAAAAAGGTGATAAAATGAACTGCAATAATTACCGTGGAATTTCTCTACTCTCAACAACATATAAAATATTATCTAACATTCTTTTAACAAGACTAACCCCATATGCTAATGAAATTATAGGTGATTATCAATGTGGATTTAAACGTAACAGATCAACTACAGATCAAATTTTTCACATCAGACAGACACTTGAAAAAAAGTGGGAATATAATCAAAATGTCCATCAGCTATTCATTGATTTCAAAAAAGCATATGATTCGGTCAAAAGAGATAAATTATATAATATATTAGTAGAGTTTGGAATACCTAAGAAGCTTGTTAGTATGATAGAAATATGCACCAGTGAAACAGTAAGTAAAATTCGTGTGGGTATTAATATGTCTGACAAATTTACAATTCATGATGGGTTAAAACAAGGAGATGCATTATCTCCATTGCTCTTTAATTTTGCCTTAGAATATGCTGTAAGGAAGGTAAAAGAAACTAAAGAAGGACTAAAATTAAATGGTGTGACTCAGTTGTTAGCATATGCAGATGATGTAGACTTACCGGGGGATGATGTGAATACAATTAAGAATAATGTTAAAATATTTTTCAAAACTGCTAAAGAGTTAGGTTTGGAAGTTAACAAAGAGAAAACTAAATATATGCTTACAGGCCGAAACCAAGTGTTAGGTAATAATCAAAATCTAATTATTGATAACAACTCGTTTGAACCAGTTTCCAAATTCAAATACTTAGGAGTAATATTAACAAATGAAAATTATATTAAAGAGGAAATAAAAAGTAGGCTTAATTCAGGAAATGCATGTTACTTCTCTCTTCATAAACTTTTGTCTTCTCGTTTAATATCTAAGAAATTAAAAGTTAAAATATACAAAACCGTAATTTTGCATGTGTATTATATGGATGTGAAACTTGGTCCCCTACATTGAAAGAGGAACATAAATTGAGAGTATTTGAAAAGAAGATCCTTAGGAAAATATTTGGACCTAAAAGGGATGAGGAAACAGGTGAGTGGAGAAGGTTACATAATTTAGAACTACATAATTTGTATTCATGTCCAGATATTATTAGAATAATTAAATCAAGAAGACTTAGGTGGGCAGGCCATGTGGCACGAATGGGAGAGGAAAGAGGAGTTTACAGGATTCTTGTTGGGAAACCTGATGGTAAGAGACCTGTAGGAAGGCCAAGACGAAGATGGAGGGACAACGTTGAGATGGACCTAAGGGAAATCGGTAGGGATGGAAAAGAGTATATAGAACTTGCTCAATATAGGGAAAGATGGAAGGCCTGTGTTGCTGCAGCCATGAACCTTCGGGTTTAAGAAGGCTAGGGAGTTAGTTAGTTAGTTAGTTCTGTCTGCTGACCTGCCTATATAAAAGAATTTCCTCCTTCGTTAATTTAGATGATTAAAATGAAATTCCCTTGATATCTCTTCTGTCGAAGTTCGCTGTGTAAAAATACATTTCTCTTTGTTGAGTTCGTATATTGAAAGGATAAGTTAATCGTATCTAATCTATCGATTGACCTGGTCGAGGCCAATACTTTTTCAACCGAGAAATATTAACCCGTAGTGTTTCTGTCCTCTGACTTTCTGTAAATCATAAACATTATTTCCTCTGACATCTGCAATGCGATAAGAATCGTCGTATTTTCTGCGCAGTTTATCCGAAAGTCCTTTTTTCTTTGCAGGCATGTACGAACCATTACTAAATCATCTACCTGATACGTAGGTTCTATTCTGTTGCTATCGTAACGTCACTTAGCGGCTAGATGTCTTTTGTCGTGTAGTTTTCTTACCAATTCTTGGATATCTTTTGCCTTTTCTCTAAATTTCATGCAAAAAGGGTCCGTCGGATTAAAATTTAATCCTACCTCCAAAGGAAATCTTGGCTTCCTACCGTACATTATCTCGTATGGAGAAATATTTATGCCTTCTAGTGGACTCACGTTATATGCATATACGACTAGATTCAAGAATGTGGACCAATCCTTTTGGTTACGTGCCGTATATTTACTTAAAATATTGGCGAAGCTTCTGTTAATGCGTTCTGCTTTCCCATTACATTGCGGATGGTACCCTGAGGTGTTTAGCTGCTTTATTTTAAGTTCATCCAAGATGTTCTCTACCAAAGCAGCCTTATAAACTGAACCTCTATCGGTGAGCAAGGTGTTAATGAGTTCGTGCACCGTGTAAACCTTATGTACTAAAAAGTTAGCGACATTTTTCGCTGATATGCTTTTTAACGGTTGTGCAACGACCCACGAGGATAGTGCATCTATTGCAAATAGGATATATTTATACCCATGTGAAGAAGTAACCGGTCCAAATATGTCTGATGACCAATTTTCACAAATATTACCCGTAGGTATGGGATGTAGTAAACCCTGTTTGACACCCGTAGGAGAGTTATTCTCCTGGCACAATTGACACGTACGGACGTAATTGTGAACATCCGTCGAGCTGTCTTCCAATAAAAGCGTTCATTTACTTTTTGCAAAGTTTTACTTTGGCCTGTATGCGCTCCGGTATATGGCGAGTCATGCACTTCGGACAGCACGTCCTGTATCATATTGTTTGGAATGACAAGTAGATTTCTGTCATTATGACGTTTATATAGGACACCATTGATTAAGTCGTAATAACGGACAGACAGATGTGTTGGGTCCCTTTCTTTTAATTCAATTAGAGTTTTTACCTCTGAATCTTACAATTGGCGTTCACGAATTTCTTGAGAGCGCATACTTGATGTTGTACCGATCTGCTGATCGATAATACAGATTGAGTCTCCACGATCAATAAAATCGCGCTCTTGGTCTGTGAGTGGTTCTTTATATGAGCGGGAGAGACAGTCCGGTACACAATGTACTTTTCCTGGACGATGTCGGATAGTAAAGTTAAACGTACTAAGCCGAATACGCCATCGAGTCAAACGATTTGTCAAATCTTTCGCTGTGCGTAGCCAGCACGCATCGGCGCTATCGACGACAGCCGTGAACGGCGTATCCGTTAAATATTGCCTAAAGTGTAGAACGCTAAATACTAAACAGTAAGCCTCTTTCTCACACATACTATAGTCTACCTGCGCTCCTGTGAACAATCTTGACACAATTGCAATTGGTTGTGTGATATGTCGTTTTGGATTATTTTGGTCAATTGTGACGTGACAAGAGCATTGCTCCAAAGGCAAGCTGAGATGCGTCGCAATGTAATTCAATCGCTAATTTAGGATCGAAATGTCGTAAAATGGGTGCACTTGATAGACGGTGCTTAAGCTCATTAAATGCAGCAATTTGTTTTTCTCCCATGTTAAATGGTACACCTTTCTTTGTTAGGTCTGTTAACGGTTTAGCTATCAGAGGAAAGTTCTGGATGAAACGGCGAAAAAAATTCGCGCATCCCAAAAAGGAACAAACTTGTTTTAAATTAGTTGGGATTGCTATATCGTGAATTGCTGAAACCTTACGCGGATCGGTGGCTATCCCATCTCTACTGATAATATGACCCAGAATCTCTGTTTCCGCAAAGGCGAAGTGGTATTTTGATGGCTTTGCCTTGAGATTAGACTTCCTTAGAGCAAGGAACGTCTTTTCTAACCTTTCCATGTGTTGTTCCCATGTATCACTGAAGACTATAATGTCATCTAAGAATACGCATAAACTGTTCCATTTTAGTCCAGCAAAAACTTTGTCAATACATCGCTGAAATGCAGCTGGTGCATTTGCAAGGCCAAAAGGGAGTCTAGTGAAGTCATACGTTCCTACCGGACTAACTAAAGCGGTTTTATATTGATCTTCCTCGGCAATTTTCAATTGATGGTACGCGGAATACAAATCCAACGTAGAGAGATATTTTACACCACTCAAATAGTGTATTATATCCGAAATTAATGGAAGACGGTAACTTGGGACCTTTATCTTCGCATTCAATCCTCGAAAATCCACACACAATCTACAATTGCCATCTTCTTTGCTACTAAAATAATTGGGGCTCCATATTCAGATTCGGATTCCTTGATAATCCCGAGACTAAGCATTTTGTCTAATTCTCGACTTAATAAAGTCACGTTGCTTTGGGGACAACCTGTAGGGATACGTCGAACTGGGATATCATCTACAAGTGGAATAGAAACCTCGTATTCATTCGTGACAGCTAATTGTTCTGGAGATGACGCAAAACAATCCTTGAATTGTTCCAATAAATGTAACAATTCGTTTTTCTGCTCCAAGTCTGTCTTCACGTTGAACTCTTTGTTTGAAAACGTGAATGCGCTCTTTAATTTATCGTCACGAATTGCGTTGATAAATTCAAGTGACGTTTCTTCCGGAGGAGAAGACATAACTTCCGGTTTAAACAAAACACCCAGAACATAGTTTTGCGGAATGGGGACTTGAAAATGTTTCATATTTATAATAGGAACTTGCAGTGTGGTTGATGAATTTATAAGCAATCTTGGCACTAAACAGCGATATTGGTCATAAAGACCATTATTTACCTCTAAAACAAAATCTTGATTAGATGGAACAGCTGGAGAAAAAGTCACTATCAGTTCCATATATTCATACAGTTCTAAAATTACTGAATGGGCTGAAAAACCTTTAGTTTAGATGCTGCTCTTCCATTATTCTCGTTTTCCTTTTTCTCGCAGAACGGAAGCTCTCGAAAAAGAGTCTTATCTGTTACACCATTAGAATGTCTTAGAAACTCTTTCTTCCGGAAGGAAGATTGTCCGTGAGTGTTTCCGCGTCTTGGTCCGGATTATTTTCCTTTTGCCGAAATGTTGTTTCCTGCTGTGGAACTTCGTCGCGATTAGCTGGTAAAGCAAAAGAGATAAATTTACGCGGATGATGAAAAATACGTGGAATCATTATAGTATCTTTACTTGGTCTGGGATAGGGACTGTCTGCAGCTAATACTGTCGTCTCAAGACTAAATTGATCGTCGCTCTTGTCCCGGTTTTGAATCTTCTTTGTACTCATTGATAACTGAGTTTCCATTACGTTTGGTATGAATGAATCTCGTGATCTGCGTAACATTACGCCGGTTGGAGTCAAATACTTAACAAAACAGTTAAAGAAATCAGCCCCCAAAATAATACGATTACGCAATGAAGAATTACCACAGATAGCCAATAGCATTGTAAATTTATGTTGCCCGATTCTGAAATGGAAATTACAAACTGGGGTGTTTCTTGATGCAACTCCTGATAAAGTGGATAGGGTTACAGATCCAGTTTTTCGTGCATAAATCCTAAAATGTGGAGGTAACATTCCAAAATGTAATAGAATGCAAGTACTACCTGTGTCTATAAGAGCTGGTATAATTTTCCCGAAAATATTAACGTTAATCATAGGTCTTTGAGAAGAGTGATCATTATTTGACAGGAATGACGAATAAGTTTCGGCGTGATACGCTCGTTTCCTCAGGGGTTTTCCTTCCCTTGGGCTAAAACGACCCCTGTTTCGCTGGCCCTTTAAGTGTTTGGGGGTTTTGCATTTCCAGAGAAGGGAGGAGGACTTCGTATTTCTCTACTGTAATTCCCGTTGAAATTTCCTCGCCGATTATTCTGTGAATTTCTGCCTTGAATAGAAAATGATCCACGACCACGATCAGTTGAATATCCTCCCCTCTGTGTAAATGAAACACGCCTAGGACAGTTTCTTGCAGAGTGACCGGTAGATCCCCACGTAAAGCATTGTCGCGACGTATTCCTACTGTTTTGTGCATTCTTCGACTTGTCCCTGTAAGATGTAGACCCACGAAATGCTGACGAACCTTGATTGTAACCAGTATTTCTTTGATTACTTTTCCCATGATTATCCTCCGTCTGCGTATTTTGATCCTGACGGTCAGTATGCCGTGATTGATCCATTGTATGGACATAACGGGTGTGATTGCTCGGGTTGGAATAAGATTCTCGGTGTCTGTCATTATTTCCTCTCACTACTTGTGCGTAAGTACGTAAAGAAATGTCGGATTGACGTTTCGCACCTTCTAAAAGACGTAAATTGGCTAACAATTCGTCCAGCGTTTGTGCGTTCATAGTTACCAATTTTTCGGCGTCTTTTGCCGGTAAATCGTTACACATGAAGTAAATTTTCCCTTCGTCGTTCATATTAGGATCGGCTTTCTTACACAGTTTCAATACGTCGTAGAAATAATTTTCTATTGATTCGTCTTGCAATTTCTTCCGCGCTGCTAGGTCAAGGTAGGCTTGGCCAACTGGTAAAACGGGTTGAAAAGCTTTGGTCAAAGCTTCTTCGACCTGCGAGAAATCGTCTAGATTTTCTAAAGTAGTTCGGTTCAAATCCCAGTATGCTAATGCGCTTTTTTTTAAATAAGCAGGCAAAAATTTTACTTTTGTGATCCCGTCCATCCCAATATGGAAGAAGCTCTTCTATACGTATCAACAAAAAAATCTGTGATATTTTCACCCGTGTCAGCGGTAAATGTGTCGGGTTGAATTGACGGTGTTCTGGAGGAAGTACACATCATAGCGCCTGAAGTACTAGGATTTGACGCGGAGTCTGGCATTTCTAATGCTTCTCTATCAGCGGGTAATAACGTGTTTATTGCTTCTCTTAAGCAATCAGGTAATGGACAAGCAACAACGTTAGTAACAAGGGGTTTTCGGTCACCAGTGGTTTGCTGACGTGTAAGAACCATTAAGAAAACATAGTGTAATGTCACAATCAACATAAAATGGAACCTTCAACCGATCAGTTTGAATCCACAACAAGAACATCATACGAAGCAGAGTTACCACAAAACGAAAAATGAACAACCGACAACATCGAACTAAGGACAAAACGAGATTTACCTATGTCTGTAACATTTTTAAGAAGTACATAATGAAGTGGACAGGGGTCGAGCCTTTGCCGTTAGCAAAGTAACGCATCTCCACCAAACTTTAACGCTCTGGGGATACAAACGTTACTTAAAAGGAATCTTAGTCGCTAGAACATAACACAACAGAGGTAGATTAAATATTGTTTATTGTATACTACTATAAACATTGGTCATGTTGCATCGTACAACAATCTAAGGCCTGACTCTAGCTAAATAAATGACCATTTATATTAGAGATAGAAAGGAACGTCGTCTTACCCACTTAAGGTAGAGAGGAGCGAAGTAGACTGGCAGCGTCTCGGTGTATCGATGTAGGTGAACTCCCCCCGGCTGACTGGATTATCAGGACTGCACTCTCGACTGACCCTCTGGACTCCCATAATCAACTCCTCTCCCAATTTTATATCCTGCCCTTTTTGTATTTCCTTTGTCTCACCCTTAGTTCTCCCTTAGGGACACTTGCACTGAGTGGCTTGTGTACTTAGTCCTTTCTAGGAATTAAGGATGTGCAGGTGCCTTTGCACCTTTGAAGGAAGTGATGGGTACTTTCGTACTCATCTGGTGCACCCTTCCCAGAACAGATGCACTTATGACATCCTGTTGTTTTCAAAGTTCATTCCCAGAATCGCCAGGGCCATATAGCACTCCTGGGATCGCAAAAGCCACAATGATATCCTGTTTGGTGGTTTTCCTAGTTCACTTGCACCGACCAGGGGAAGTAGTAGAACCTTGACCAGGTTCCAAGAACTGAGGATGAGATTAGTGTACGTAAGTGTGTGTGACTGTGTGTGTCATTTTCTTGTCTTTCCTTACTTCGAGACAATGCCAGTATTTTGTAACTACCAGGTTTCTGTACGTTACAAAGCAAGACTAATTCTTGTGAAATTTTATTTCATATTTTATTCATTCTAAGATTTTTATCCCAGGCGGACAAGAAAATAGACAGATCCAGAAAATTCGTCACATAATATTACCCTGTTTGAGCTTAGAAAACATGATGTATTTTAGGAATTGTCTAGAGATGAGGAGCCGTATTTTTGTAGCGGTAACCTTCGCTAATCACCTCAGGGAGATTCACATTCACATATACATTTACTTATCTGCCACTTACTAGCTGTCTGCGTTGTCGATAGCTTTTACTAACTAAGAAATGGAGGACGCGCAGTGGCAAAGACAGCTCCCTCCCTTGCTACTGCGCAGTCCGGTTTGGTCAGGGCTCACTCGCAGATATACCTCGTCAACTCTAGTTTTCAAAAGTATTAATTGCTTTCTTTGTGCTCCCCATTAACCACTGTGTAGCTAATAATATGAATGTTGAATTATTTAATTAGAAATATTAGCTCTAGGCTATATGGCTCCAGGTCGTCACTGAAATCTGAAACAAGAATTTATTAAAAACAGCAAATGATAGGGAATTATCGCACGATGGGAATGAAAGTAGTTCTAAGTTGCTCCTTGCCCTAACTTACAGAAAATGTCTCTAGGAAGAAATAAGCTCCACACAACAGTCTGCGGAGAATCAAGGCCAGGTAAGTGTGTCTCTTTCCCTTTGCATGATCTGTCAACTCATCGAGCCCAATCGATACCTGAACCCGCTTCTTCATATTTGTAAATAGTTCCCCGATTCTCCACACGATCCTAGGTCAGAAATATCAAGCTCCCACCAGTGTTGTCACGTGGAAGGGAAATTTTCCTGTGCCCAGAGAATTCTAGGAAAAATATAAATTCCACCAACAGAAAGTAACTGCAGTGAAATTTTGAAGATATTCGATGTGTACAATTAAGTCTACTTGATTGAAGTATGAAATACATTTTCCTTTCTTTCGTCGCGAAATTTATTCCCACTCTCCAAAGAGAGATATGTTTAGTTGGCTGAAACAATCACCGTCTAGTAGGAGAAGTAAAGATGGCGTCAGTAACGGGTTGAAATATTAAACTAAGACACTCCCTCGGACATGTTATGAATATAGAACAGCAATGCAATGAGACATAAACAAAAATACTTTCAACTTCAATTTTTAATATTTTATTTGCCATATATATTCATAATTAAAAGTTGCATTGTGCACCAAACAGGAATCTATGAGAACAGAATGATTAAAATTACATTATTTGTTGCCTATGTAGTAGAGGTATTAATGGTTGGCTCTTTATACGATCAGTCCAGGAACTCCATCTTTTATATAATAGTGCTAGGGTCCAAAAGTTAATGATCATAAGAAAATATTTGTGCCTCTTCAAAATTAACATTTTCCTCCTACTATGAGTGTTTTTAATATCTACATTTAGAAACCTCGTGATACAATCTATTCTAACTAAGAGCAGTGCTGACGAAAGGATTGCTTTATTGATTGATTTCACTTTGCTTTAGCTCATCCCAAACATGAAAGTGAATGGTAGTAAGATGAAAGTGAAGAAAGGAGAATAAAAAAAAGCACAACACGGGAGACACAGAGGATTAGAGTGGCTGAGGTGCCTCTCTTGTCTGAAAGAATGCACACTGTACCACGTGGGAGAGAGGTTTACATTTGGGTGCTTTCCGAAAACATTGCCTTTACACTCCACTGACGAAAGAAGACCTGAAAACAGGAAAACTGCTGGTGTGGATAATTTCTATGACTGCTAGCTTCGGTGTCCTCCGATGTTCAACCACATAAATCTGTGTTCTTTAGAGCCACCGTGAGTTTATTGGTATCGTGTGAGGATACCCGAGGATGGTCTAACGAGTAGAGCAAATATATTTTGTGACAAGGTTCTCCTAAAAAGAAATACTCGCGTCGTCTCAGTAGTATTTGTCAACATTTAAAAATTTTCTTTATGCTAGTGAATCCTCCACACTAGGAGATAAACAGGCGATTCCATTGAAAATATACCAATTCACTGCCGGGAGGCATGCTGCCCTAGACAACACCGAAGGCTTTACTCTTCACCATAATATAAACACCCATATTTCAATTGCAATAAGAGTATTCCGCACATATTCATATTCATTACAGCACATAAATTGTGACAATCTGGCTGAGTTATGAAGGCGTGTTAAACAAATTCGCCAATGAATGCTAAGACTTGCTACCTTACGACACTCAATTCCCTCGTTCCACCTGTAACATTGGAAGTCTCTTGTGCGCATGAGACCAATCGGCTGGTGTGTCTGTTTACTCACAAATAGTTCAAGAGAATGTTGCACCCACTAGCACTAAAGCAGGATAAGAACGATTGACATCCTTTGCTGTCCAGGTGAAGAGAGAGTCAACCTCATGACAACCGTGGAAATATAATTCACAAATGAAAGCTGTATTTAACGTGTGTTCCTTCTCCAAATAAGATATGAATACCCAACTCTATAGGACGAAGCTTTGTTGCACTTATAACATAGGGAATTATCTCTCATAGGAAAAACGAATGGTCTTATCGATGTCGTAATGGTAGCATCCACTCTTTGTCAAGAGGTCCCGAATTCGAACATTGAGGATGGTTTCAAATTATAAACTGTAGGTCCAGCCCCAATAGAACTAGTGCATAGTTCGACTCAAAAGAAACAAACTCAAAGTCGACGAAGAGAATTCACAATACAACAGTCGACGGATATAAACAACTTCATTCCGTGCAAAGACACGCACATCTTCTGTAGTCTAGTAAGAGTATGTACTTCAACCAAGAGGCAATTGTTATCACCTACAGTTGGAAACAACCTGCCAAACTATGAAAAAGCAGAGCACATAAATCTGCAAATGCGAATACCATTCACCTTCTTCTACGTTGATTTCGCTTGCATTTCCTTGACCTTAAATAACACCAACACCAATAAACACCATTACTGAAATGTCTGTGTGTGCATTCCACTGCAAACACTGCTGTGCTGATAGTAAGACCCAATATAAGTAGGGCGAAGGCTCCCATTAGATTCTCCAGAGTAATCACAACGACTTCTGGCTTCTCCTGGAACTTCATTCGTTTCATAGCATGAAGGATCATCCTTTGAACAGCGTCCTTCTTCCACTTTGGAGGTAGACCCGCTTCAACGCAGGAAGTGATTATACGCTGAAGGTTATCCCGAAAGAGAGAGCTTCTCTGCAGTAGGAACACCAGAGGGTAACTGACAATTCCGCTAGATGTTATGTGGAATAAAGGTTCCCCGTAGGAATCGAATAGCAGATAACGATATGCCAATACATCAGGAAACAGGTTGGAAGTAAGAAATGCGAAGTCCCCTTCGTCCACAACTCTTCTGTAGTTTCTCAAATTGGCATCCTCTAGGACCCAGTTTGCGTAGATCTCCCTGTATACTGGCTCATTCAGCAGTCCTATACTTCTTTTACTTGTCTCATCGCCTCCAACAGATAACCCCATACTCAGAATATCCTCTATGGTGTCTATGTAAGGCGTACGTTTGGGACTTGTAATGAAACCAAACAATGCAGACTGGTAAAGAGTAGAGAGTATCACAGTAGAAAATATCCACTGTAGAAATATAAATCTCAGGGGACCTACAGGAGGCGGTGGGATGTCGACACACCCAAATATGAATGCAGAGAGACCTGAAAGCGAATGGAACCGATATGCGATCCTTCCCCACCGACGCAGCAGATAAACGGTCGCTCTCATCCAGATGAAGAGACTCAGTGAAGACAGAAGCGTGAGGGTCCACAGAGGTGGCTGAAATGGAAAGTACAGACTCATCCACTGAGGATAGTGTCTTGGGTTAGGAACCACAAATGTCAATTCTGCAAACTGCTGTATCTGCAGCTCTTCACAAAATACGTTTCCATAATGAGAAGCCCCTTGGAACTTTATGGTTCCATCAACGACTCCATTCCACATATCTGCATAGTCTCCTGTGACACTTCCATTTGGTAATCTAACTCCCAACGAATAAGACTCATTATATATGTTGCTTGTTTGTAAAGTGAAGTTCATTTTCTCCATCGCTGTAGTAATAAAGCCTCCATACACACCTGAATAAGTGTCACTGCTATTTGTAGTATTATCCGGCGTAAAGTACATCTCATAACCAATCGCATTGAGCTTAATAGGGCAGTTGTGCATGTTCTTCACCTTGTCTGGATACAAATCCCCCCCTTTAAGAAATGTCCCTTTACTCCAGATGTCCACAACTTCTGCTCCCTCAGCCGTTCTGCAGTTGGATTCTGTGAAAGGGAAGTAGGAGTACAGGACAAGAGAGTCAGCTTCACCAGATTCCTTCTCTTCTGGTGGAGAAGCAATTACAATATTCAACATTAGATTCCTCTGTGCTACCAAGATCAAACTATTAATAGATTCCAACGAATTGTATCCTGTGAGAAGGATGAAGTGTTTTGCATTCCGTTTCCATTGATTAAAATGCCAATCATATTTGAACGGATACATTATCGTGGATATATTTCTGAGAAGAAACAGGTAGCTGATTTCTATCTTCTCTCGGAACCAATCATTTCCCCAACCTGCCCACCATCTTCTAACTTTCATAGGATTAATTGTTGTTAATGGCCTGTTATATTTCCTGCTAACTAGATTTGCAAACACTGTTGATTCCTCGTCATAGTAAACAACTAATGTACGAGCACTGTGGAAATATTTCCTCAAAATCTCTCCTACAAAGTGAAGTGTATCTTTGTGGAATCTTACCGTCGATGGGTGTGATATAGTGAGACAGAACGAATTGACGTAGAACCACAGAAACATGAACACGATCACCAATTTCTTCATTTTCAATTTGACGAAATCAGCTATAAAAGAGAATATAAACATAAATGAAACAAAAATTACAAAACATTTCTTTTCATTTTTAAATTTTTTAATACGTTAATGAATAATATGAAAGCCCCAATGGAGCAGTAAAAACTACCCAGTGGCCAGTGAATAAATGGATGTTACAATACAACACAGAAATAGTGGCTGATCCAAAATATAAATATTGAGCCATTTCATGTGAAATCAACCAATGAAGAGGCACTTTTCAACCTGACAAAATAGCAAAAGTATTAAATACGTAATCATGTGACGCGCACAACCCTCCTTTCCCCAGACCACTAGAAAAGGCTAAAAACTCACAAATGAGAATACGTATATACAGTAAGTAGTTCACACTGTGCGTGTCAAACATTCACATTTTTATACTTTAGTGTAATCACGTATCTAGTTTACCTGTAATTTTCGTCATTAATCCTTAATATACCTTTTCTCTATTTTTCGCTATGTTCACTAATAACGGAGTTACCTGTGAGACCGTACATTTGAATCATGCACGCTAATCCAAACAATGTTATATTTAATGTATGTTACAGTTTTACTTTTGAATATTAGGAATTTGTCTACCAAAATATGTTATCATGCATTACCTAACCTACTCTACCCTACCCTAACCTACCCTAAATCTAACATAACTCCGGATCCCATTGCCGACCCATTCTTAAATTTTGTATAGTGTATGTATAACCTATGAGTTTTTAAAATTAAATCAAAAGACCCGTTTTTGAGAAAATTGCTACCAAAGTTTCATTTACACCACCATCAATTGACATAGGAATGCAATATTTCATGTGAAAGAGCCCTTCAAGACTTTTCCATCGCCGTCCGAATTACTTCCGTAGGTGCTCTGATTGCCGAAATATTGCAATTAAAAGTTAACAAGATGTTGGAAGATATTGTCAAAATCTCATAGTTTGCAACACTGTAATTTCGGAAGTACAGGTTATGTGTATCTGCAACATTGCACATTTTACTACCTCAGATGCCCTTCCAGTATGAAAATTTCAAGCGAATCAAAAAATGTAACGTTGAGGAGCTTGTTGATTTCACATGAATGAATGACCCTATTACCCTGTTAGAGTGGCGTGTGTTTCTGGGGATGGGTTAGCGTGAAAATGATTCCACTGGACTATCACGCAAGCGTACATGGCGGTAGATCTGATCTCCATGTTAAAGCCTTTTATACTTTCACAGTTCCGCCACTGTTTCATCTGTCGTCTGTGCGTAGTAGTTGTCCAACTTTTGTTTCAAGTGTTCTATAGATAGGACAAGCAACAGTGACGTAGTAAGTACTCTGAAGAGCAGTTAATCTAGCAGTGATCTTATAATCGATCTTACATCTGTAATTATTTTCAGATCAAAGTTCATAAGGAACACACACTTTTCACGCACTGCAGCTGAGAAGTACTTTGAATGATTCTATTGGTTGGAAAATGAGGGGAAATACGACTTTTTTTTTCAAGGAAGATAAGTCCAAACGGTCGTTCTGACCCACAAAACTCCATTTCTGTTATCCATTGATAATTGAGTGTATGTGTGTACACGGGTGTAGGAAATGTGTAAGAAGAATTTAAAGTTAATTCCACAAAATTATCAATCAACCAAACCACATGCCTATTAATGTATTTCACTATTCATCATCTCTTTTCCATCTATTTAAATGAGGCGCTGAGGAGCAATCGTTTTATTCTACGTACTACAAAGTTAAATGGAAATCACGTTCAGTTCTTTAAGGTAAGTTTCAGAGAGGATTCAGTTATAAGTACATATTCCCAATGTGTCTCTTGCCTTCCCCTACCCTTTGATGCGAATGTGGAACCAAGTGTTGAAATTATCGTCGCACAGGGAACCGGAGTTCTGGCTGGCAGAGAACAAAGCATGTCTCCAGTGCTTCTGTCGATGGACGGAGGCAGTCACGTGAGAGCTACGAAGCTCTTCCAAGTGGTGGCGGAAGTTTACTATAGGTGTGGAGACTATTTCGATTAAACATTCACTGGGCTCCCTACTTAGAGATCATAGTTCTTCCTGTTTCTGAAATCTCCGGAAGTTCTGAGTAAAACGTATTCGTAGGTACATCAAAGGAAATTGCATCGTTAGGTATGATTCATGTCGAGGTCCACTAAAACAAAATTCTTTGAGAGCCAAGTCTCTCCAACCGGCTTTCATTGAGTAACACGTGTTCAGTGAATCGAGTCGTCCCACTCCCAGTGCTGTAATATCAGTTTCCGAAAGCTATACTCTGTCCCGGGTATCTCTGGAGCAAGCAAACGAAGACGAGTCTCTGCGCAGGAAGGGGCAAGTGACGGCTCCGCCAATCAACACGTGAAGGAGAAGCTAATGTAGTCACCAGCATTCACAGCAGTGTGTACTACTTAATTCTGACCACTCGATCTACCCCTCCCCCTCCTCTGCCGCTATTCGGAGCATTCCTCCACAAATTCCCGGCTTAGAGTATAGCAGCAATTATTTTTCCAGTAAAATCCCAGGACGCCAACAATTTGTTCTTTTTACCGTGGATAGAACCTGAGCTCCTTCACATCAATGATGTAAGCTCTAAGACCTTTGCTAAGCGCAGTTCCTGTGCAATTTCGACCTCGGGAAAATTAAAAGTCACAGCGAAATTGTAAGAAGTTGAGCATTGAAAGTTAAAACAAAAAAAAATTGTTAGAATAGTAAATGAATAGTTAGCAGAAAAACTATGAATGATATCCAGTTGAATCTTCGAGGACAAGGGGAGGTCTATTGGAGCCCCTTCGCTCATCCTGCTAAAATTCATACGAGGAATATTCAAGATTCAAAAAATATTTCCTTACATACATAAAAATATGTAACACAGTGGCAAAATACAACAGAGTTCAAGTAACAAATATTTGTACTCCCTGCAACCTTGCAGCACAGAATCTTAACTGCATGATTGTGTTGAAGTAAAATAAAATACCTCCAAATTTGTCTTCTAGCTATTTGTAAAGAAATATGTATATTTCTGAAGTAGGTCTTGAAGCTTTCCTAGCAACGAATAATTGAACAGAGACTATCGAGATAGCAACCAGGGGACTTCCGGAAATGTTTCCTAGCTTTCGGAAGATAACGTTACTCTCATCTGCAGACAGGAAGTGACGTTAGTTCTTGAAAGCTTTAAAACCTTTCCAAATACTGAAACCCGGTCCAAAATTCTGTCGTCATCATTATCTACATACATTATAGTATTCAGAATTAATATTTGCAACAAGGTTTGCGGAGGGGGTAGAAAAATGCCATTCGCCAATGAATGGGAACCAGCATAAAATAATAATAATATTAGCTAATAAAATCAATGTTTAATAATTTAAATAGAAATACGTATTAGCTCTAGGCTAATATGGCTCCAGGTCGTCACTGAAATCTGAAACAACAATTTATTAAATATAGTAAATGATAGAGAATCATCGCACGATGGGAATGAAAGTAGTTCTAAGTTGCTCTTTGCCCTAACTTACAGAAAATGTCTCTAGGAAGAAATAAGCTCCACACAACAGTCCCCTGAGAATCAAGCCCTGTAACTGTATCTCTCCCTTTGCATGACCTGTCAGCGCATCGAGCCCCATCGATACCTGAAGCCGCTTCTTCATATTTGGAAATAGTTTCCCGATTCTCCACACAATCCTGGCTCAGAAATATCAAGCTCCCACCAGTGTTGTCACGTGGAAGGGAAATTTTCCTGCGCGCAGAGAATTTTAGGAAAAATTCTATGAACCCACATAGAATAACCGAAGTTAGACCACGTCCGAAAAGTCGGCTTGAATAAAAGCAAGTGGTTAGTTAATATGTAATAAAATTTACATACCTGAAGTTGAAGCTGAAGCACTAGGTAGATATAAGTACAAAATGTAGAACAACAATTAAATAAAGTATTGCGTTTTAGTTCCTAGTGTCCATTGTGTAGTCTATTGTAATAGCCTACACAATAATTCCTCTTCTGACAATAGTTTGAATACCGAATCGTTCTGTGAAATCTTTAGAATAATCCAAGTCACTTGCAAAAATTCTCAAGCTCTCTTCTAGTGGGATTTCTGTAGCAAACTACTCAGCTTAGCTTGCTGTTCATCGTAACCTTACTGGATAACTACAGGATGAAATCCAGCCAATCAGAATAATCAACGTACATAGCTTCTCTTCAACAAAATCTGGATAGCTAGAATTCAACAAGAGCCAATGAGAAGCTGACACGAACACATGTCCACATGTTCGTTGATTTTGAAATTACTCTTGGTTCTGTAATTGCGAGCATGCCGCGAAACAATGTTTACCAAGGAGCGGGATTTGCGCTGCTTTGATATTTCTCATAACCTAGTTAGATCATTAAATAGCGATCAAGGGCCGATGTAATGTTTGAATACTTCAAGAAACAACACCAGAAGGTCGTCTCGTACAGAATCTCTTGTTTGCTACCAACACTAACTTGGCTCAGAATATAAAAGTTAATTGCTCACAGAATATTAGCTTTTCAATTTAACTCCAAGATATCGTACACCTTCATGGCCACCTAACCGTGAAACCTCACGTGGTATCTTCCGTAAATAATATCGAACGGAAAATATGGTTGAACTAAATAATAATTTTAATTGGCTGGATAGATGGCGTTGTTCTAACGTCGTCGCCTTATAATCAAATGGTGCCGGGTTCGAAAACCGATGGAGGTACATAGAGGTTCGGATCCCAATTTCAACAGTAATCCTGTTTAGCATTCGGCGCATAAAGTGCGCTTTCAAACAAGTTTGGAGAATAAAATATTATCTTTCTTGGTAGAGTAGATGAAGGAATGAATCTCCTTATCATTCCTCTTCTCTGTCATGCCACTGCACAGTTTAATTATTTTGTGACACTAATCGCTTTTGCATCACTCTCAGATTATACTCCTGTTTACTTTTGAAAAAAAACTTTCCAAAAACTTTCCCAAATGATTCTGAAAGTTTTGGATACTTCCGGCATCTGGATTTTTAGAACACATTACATACATATCTATGTCCTATATATATATATATATATATATATATATATATATATATATATATATATATATATATATATATATATATATAAACTAAACATATATATTATATATAACTTTTCTGGACTAGCCAATATCTATGACTGCTAGTTTTCAGTGTCCTGAGATGTTCAATCATATAAATTTGTGTTCCTTATTTGTCTCGTTGGGGGAATCCAAGTATCATCGTACGAGCTGAACGAATAAATTTTGTGACAGTTTTTCAGAAAACAGCGTTACAAATATTTCTGTGGTACCAACAACATATTTTATACATATTTGTAAGATTGGCGCCCTGAGAGTTGATATATCTTATCCCATTATTGATTTTTGATATTTCAGAGAATTAAATATAATACCTGAAGTTGTCTTCGTAAGATATTGTAAAGGATTGTGAATTTTAATCTAATTTGATTGTTTGGTTCCCTGTAATTCAATTTCACCGTCCATTAATGTATTTGGTAGAACAGGTGATCTTACAAAAAATTTAATGATCCTAAGTAGACATTAAGTAGATAATGAAAACGAACTGATAGGATCTATAATTTTATATCTTCTGTTTGCCAGTTCATGTAATAATAACAGTAATAATTATTATCAATTGGCCTATTAAAATATTATAGGAATTAATCTTATGGAACTATTTATATTAATTCTGTTATTATTATTTTTATTATTATTATTATTGCTTCTGCTGAACGTGAGGAACATTTATCCGACACCTTCAGAAATATGGTTCTGAATAAGTGCCTAACTTTCACAGCAAGAAATCACCTTCCAATCAAATATCCGTTCGCTGTCGGTCCCTCCCTCTTCGATCAAACACAACAATCCATCAAGGTTGCACTGGGAGACCAATGAGGAAGCTGTTTCATCATAAAAATCGCCTCCGAAACGACCAATCGTAATGAAACGAGAGCTACAAGTGATGTGTTGCCTGCGTCACTTCCGACAAGACCAGCGCCCGATTTGCGATTCTGATGTTGAAAGCGTGAAATGTCCTACTTGCCGAAGGCAGATCCAAAGTTTGAGGAGCTTCGTCAAATTAACCCCCGAAACAAAGCAACATCGCAGATCGTCCTGCCATCAATGGAACGAGGACCTCTTTAGCAATTCTCACTCATCAAATGGATGGCTTTGCTTTGTATGCTTCGAAACTACGCAAGAGTATATTTATAAGATCATCAACGAGCCTTCGTGAAATTTACATCCAACAACAACAAGGTTATCGGCTCGTGAATGATGTTGAAATCTTAATCTGTAGCATTTTTAATACTCAGCTGTCATTTACATGCGAAACAAATTACTCTTAACAGTTCCACATGTTACATTTTCTAGCAATGTACAAGTCATAGATCTTTCGGTTTTGTTTTCTTAGTTGACGATGTAAATAACAACATTTATACAAGTTCATTTATGAAGCAAACTCACCTCATTATTATGGAATGAATTTGAGTGTACTAAAACAAAGTGTCGGTATGTAAGATTATATTTAGTTAAGTTAGTCCCACTGTAGATCTAATATGGACTTACAATTGTTAAAAATCACAATTTTCAATATGCAAGCGCACGGCTGTAGTCGAATGCGATATACGCCGTATCCTTCTGGTTAACCGTACTCATTAGCGTAAACCTTCTGGTAGAATGCGTGTACCTTGTACTTTGTCTCTTTTATATTTACTTTATGTAAATTGACCATTACTACTGCTCAGTTACTTCTGGTTTTACGTGATCCGGAGGATTACGGTCCGTTTCGGCTTATTGTGTTTTCACCTCCCCCAATAGTACAATTTCGCGTGATTTATGTGACACTAACTTTCTAAGGCGAAACGGGACATCCCATTTCAACTTATCCTGTTTCCCCTTACACACAAAACATTTCCCACCAGGGAATATTATCGACATGAAGGGTCATTATTATGAATGTATTATTAACCTAACGACAGCACAATGGGAGCCAAGGTAGACGACATCACAAGCTCTGCGCTCCAATTATGAATTACCCTTCAAGTCGATAATATTCCCAGGTGGGAATTTTTTTGTGTGTAAGGCGAAAGAAAGTTCGTTTCACATAAATCATTTGAAATTCTATTGGGGGAGGTGAAAACGCAATAAGGCGAAATGAGATATGGCGAAACGGGAGGATACAATCCGGAGCATAATATTGAGAAGGTCCACCAGTTCAATTTTATTTGAAGATTGATTGATTTAGTTTATTTTACTTCGCGTTTTGTGCCACTTGTCTAATTTGCGAAGATGGGGATGAGTGATAAAATGATGAAATTGATGAATGGACATTCACAAACAACTAAGCCCGAGCGAGATTTGAACCCGGGACCCTTGGCGTTGCAGCGCGATGTGCTAACCACTCGGCCACAGGCTTTACGTGAAGTTAACCACCGTGCTGCCAATGACACTAATTCGAGCAAGACTGTTTGCAAAACTTTCCAGACGACCCCTCTGGCGGAGTGGTTAGCACATCACGCTACGACGCTAGAGGTCCCAGGTTCGAATCCCGGACTGAGGGTCTGTGTTTTTGTGTCCATTCATCACTTTTATCATGCTGTCACTCATCCCAATCTATGCTCGCAAATTAGCCAAAAGTGGCTCAAAAGCGTAGTAAAATAGACTATATCAATCAATCAAGCAAAACGTTCCAGAGACAAGGGTAGTGATGTGTCAATTTGAAGTGTTTTCGAGTAGTCAAGTAGAAATAGCTTAAAGAAAATATTTTTATTGCTCAACCTAAGTAGTGCGGCCTTCCAAGTATTAGCAATTCACAAAAGTAATATGAACAGGAAATAGAATACAATAACATGTTGTACTGTAGACTATAAAATACTACTTTAGGTTTTACGTTTAAATGCAATCATTATAATAAGTGTTTCATTTTGAAAATTTCTTCCCCATTGTAATATGCTTAATTTAAATATAATCCGAAGTTAATGGAAATATGAGCTCCACTTTTAACGAAACTCTGCGAATGCCTTGAAAACTTTGCTTTCTAAAACCTCGGAAAATATGGGAACTACAGGCTTCGCAGTAACTTTAGCTAGCGGCACTGCTCCCGCGTCATGGTTTCAGATAAGTTGGTGGATCTATATTACAGCACTGAGCAATCTGTTCGCCTAGCTAAATAAAATGCATTAGGCTTATGTGACATTAATTGTAATGAAAGATTCAAATACAAAATGTGTTTTATTTTTTCGTTAGCAGAACAATGGCTTCTTTGAACATCCTCCTGTTGTCCCTAAAGACCGATTCATTTTGACTGAAACTATGTTCATCCCATGAAGTAATGGGAATATTTATAAAACATGAAATGGATTTCACAGCGAAATCTTGAGTTTGCATTCTGTATTGTTGACAAGAATGTTAGAATAACGAACACGATTTAAAATAGAGATATGGATGAATGGAATACTCTTTGGTATTTAACTCAAGAAGATAAAATGTAGTAATACCATGAATGTGGGAAAATGTTTGAACATATGGTAATTATATGTAAAAATAAATAAAATATGGAAAATAGGATTTTAGGAGCATCCCCAGCTAATCCCAAGACTCGACCAAGCATCCTCCCAACTAACATTTTCGACTGCATGGCATGGCATAAAGTGACCTTTGACTTCACTCAATCGTAAGGGGAAATAATGATCTGCCTAGAAAGAGAAAAAAATCGCTAGTGTTATATGGCACTCAATGTAAAAACTTGGAATTCAATGTTGAAATAAGGGGTGATCCTTCCACTTAGTACACCCAATTGTCAGCCTCACTTCCACGTAGAAGAGCCTGGACTACATTTTGCAGACTAACGAGGCTCTGGCGTCTGAACCTACGGCCAGGATAATAGACTGTGTATGTGTGTTTTCCTTGTTTGTGTCCTGAGTATCCCTTCACAGCCTCGGCTCTTTACTGAAGTCAGAATATTTTAGTATTCGACATTACAGTTGTGTTATTAGTTATATTTCAGACAAGGGTAAGGGGCTGGACCCCGTATCATGTGACGGGTGCAAATTGCCTAAATGCTGACACACCCAAAGTTTCAAATTCAAATTTAAGACTGAAATAGCACTACACGTGGTGTAGCCATCGGGGTGAAATAGATTGCAAATGAAACATTCTTATAAAAAATAAGTTTGAAAAGAACAAAGATTTTTTTAAAAATATATATTAAGAACACACTTCAACGGAAAAGTCCATAGTCCATAACATTGTTAATTTACAAATAAAAGGCCAAGAATGCTAAAAGATTTGAGCTGTTAGCTGAGGAATTTTATTTACCATCCAAACTTGTCTGTTCTAGACCTCGAATAGGTTTTTAACCTATTTTTTCCTTTAGGTTTATGAGCCTAAATCAAGCCTTTTTTTGGGTTTTATATATTTTTTAAAGTTTTACGGAATTTTTATGTCACACAGAGGCATTTGCTTTGTTTGCTCACGAAAAAATTCAATGACGAACGTGTTTGAAACGTACTCTCTGTCGATTTCCCTTCCCCCAAGTCCATGGTGATTCTTCAAAGTCTAAACAGAGCAAAATGTCTGGTGCCACTGTTACCTGTACAACCCAAACTGCAAACTTCCGATCTGTGTGGTCTTGCTCACTTTCGCTTCACTTTCATGCTTTGTGGCATTCACGCCTTGCAAATTAACATTTCAGCATTGAAGTTTGCACCACTGACTATGTTTTTGTTGAAAGATTATTTTTGGCATATAAGATGATCCTCGCAGACAAAATTGAAGAGTTTGACTGTGGATAATATGAAAAAGATTTTTGCCTAATTATACGGCAAAGAGTGGATTTCAATAGCAAATTTCCAATGGTAAGTTCTGCCATCGCCGTAGAGGTAGGCAACACACATAACGTTATACAAGGTAGTGCGTATTTCAGGATATAGGTGTTCCATTTTCATTGCCGGTGACTATACCTAATCAGCATTTTTCAGAAATTTTGAAATTTTTTAAGTGTCTTTGAACCTACTTCAGGATTTTTCGACCCTAACTTAAAATTTTTAGGACCTATTTTAGGATTTTTAGAGCCTATTTTAGGATTCTTAGAGCCTATTTTAGGAACCTAAAAGCACACTTTTTAGAATCTAAAAATCCGAGGTCTGGTTATGACTGTGTTAGCTATATTTAGGCGGAGTAAAGACAGCCATATTTTGCTATGGTGAGCTTTATTACGTTTCCTTGAACATTGGAGGTAGTTGCACTTCCATTAAGTACAAAAAAACCACAACCTTTCCTATCTTCGTTGCATTCAACATGTACGGGGCACCAGATCAATGTTTATACGTTAAGCAAAAGGCTCCATTCAGACAGTGTGTCCGGGTCTTGTAACTTACGACTTAGTGCAAGAAAAATACTTTGTATGTTTTTTAGGCGGGGAAGCTTTTCTGAACTACATCATAACTACATTTAGAATTATGAGCTTCTCTTTTTGAGCATGGGTTGTTCAAGGGGGTATTAGAATGGGTTATAGTTCACATTCCTTGAGATTTCCAACGGCAAGTCGTCAAATTAACAGAGCTTAAATTAGTAAGACTCAAACGATACCACTTTGAACCCATACCGATGCCGATATTCTCACCGATTCCCAGCGATACTTGGAAATTATAATAATTAAAAGTCATTCAAAATATTCATTAACAGTAGTGTGTAAGTATTCCTTTCTAATTATATGCATCAATTTAACAAGATTTTTGCTTCAAAATATACAAAAATTATATGTTGTGTCATCAGAAAAATTAATTTTTTCACACAAAACTGGTTCAAAATAAAGATTTTGCATAATTTCCTGGATAATTAGACTCCACGAAAGTGTCGAGTGCCATTTAGATTTAGATTTATTTTCTTTTTGTGCGAGCCATAGGCTGTAGCAAGCACTACATAGTCTTGATTTTTCTACAATATTTTATTTTAAGCTGTCTCTTACTTTGTCCCCTATATACACATTCTTCCATTCCCTTGACAGTTCTTCTTCCAGTCTTTCTTCCTTCTTTCTCGCCCCACTTCTCTTTTAATGCACTCTCACCAAAAAACGCATACATTTTACTTTACGCGCACTTACACTATAAATATGTCTCGTCTGGGGCATGATCACTCATTTCCCTGCCTTCTCTAATAGCTTTCCCCCGCCGTTCTCTTACTTCTCCCAGGAATTTCCCTACTTGCTTCCTTTATCTTCATTCTGTCGTCTACCACTTCTATCACCTCCCTCCCTGTTACGTTTTACATCCATTTGTCCCTTAGGTCACGTGTAGAAGGGCAGTTCAGTAGGATATGCTCGTCCGTCTCCTCCCCATCGCATAAAGAACGTAACGTTTCCCCTGCTTCGTTTCTCTTTCTTAGTTGTCTCCATCCCCCTAATCTGAACCATGCCAGCGCACCTCTTTCATTTTTTCCCACAGCCTGGATATATTTCGCTTTCCCCCATTCTCTTACTCTTAGCTGTTCCCTAATCGAGGTCTTTGTTTGGCAGTCTGCTATAATTTCTTGTCTGTCTATGTCCAGTAACCTGTATCTGACTTGATTTTCTGTTGGGATGTCCCCCCTTCCTCCATCTTCCCTTACCCAACCCATTGCGCTATTATATAAGAGATTCTTCACTTCCAGACTCCAGCTGTAAACGTTTTCCTCCCTTGTCTGTATTTCCAAACATTGTCCCCTCAGCGTAGTTTGGCCCTCTTGTGATAATCGCATCCAATATTTAACAACCCTCATCCGTGCTTGTACCTCGTCTCTGTTCGTGCCCAATCCTTGAGAATCCCACAGTTGGCCGTGACTCTGCTTACGCCAATTACTCTCTTATAAAATTCGGTTTGTATGCCAATTATTGTATTGCCCCCCCTTAATCACCACAGTTCTACACCAAAGTTTAATGTACCTAATACTATTGATGAACAGAGGTTTTGAATGACCGGGAAAGGCATTTGAGGTGGCTTATTTATTGTCCTTATGACTTGTTCTATTGCAAATTTTGTTTTAGTTTTTCTTGCCCTGATGTGGTGTGTCCAGCTCGCTGTCATGGAGAGTGTTGCCCCCACGTATGTGAAGTTTTTAACCCGCTCTATTAAATCCCCCCCGTATGTCCATGACTCCTATCTGCTAAATATGTTGCCATTTTTGAAAGCAATGATATTTGTTTTTTAATGTTTACGTTCATTTTATATTAGATGCACCCCTAATATATGCTATCTAATATGTCCCTTTGAAGACCCTCTATTGTCTCGGAGAAGATGACTATGTCGTCTGCATACGTAAGGACTGGTATACTTTGCACTCCTATACATGGGATAGAATCCTGGTCCATTTTAATTTCATACGGTACCCAATCTATGAACAGTGACAATAGCACTGGTGATAGGATGCATCCTTGTTTGAGCGAAGGCTGCAGTGCCGAGACTTGGTTTCCTTCGCATCTTACTCCAAATTATACCCTCGCATATATTGCTTGCAGTGCTCTGATCATGCGCGCGGACATTCCCTTCTCATACAATTTTCCCCACAAAATATCCCTATGAACTTTGTCGAATGCTTTTTCAAAATCAACGAAACATGCGTGTAATTTCCCCCGCTTCCGTTTTATTTTCCTCTGTACGAGTGTTTGTAATATGAATATGTTGTCTAACGTGATCTACCCTTTCCTGAAACCCGCTGCTAGTGGTGAGATTTTGTCGAATATTTCTGTCCATTTCTGGCCAGTCCCCCTTCCCCCCTCCCTTTGCCATATTTCTTCCTGCACGTTCAAAGATATGATATCCCAGCTGGACCGCTTCGTCTATGTTGGATTCGTCTAAGGCTGCGCACATGCGTTCACGCATCATTTTTGTTATTTCATCCCCCATAAAACCCACGTATCGTTCCTCCCCCTCCTTTGTCCATATGTAATTACGTATATTTTTCCCAGCTCTGTCTTGAGTTTCGTATTACTGTTATTGAAAACTGCCTTCCCGATTATGTTGTACTGGAGGGAGAATTCGAGAGCATATGATGGGATTGCGTTTGGGCATGCACACGAAAATCTCTGATCTCTTTCAGCATATCGAGTGAGCATATGGTATAGTTAATTGTGCTGCTTCCCACCTCCCCCACGTTCGTAAAGTGCCCTGGTTGATCATCGAAAAATTTGCCGTTTAATATCTGCATCTTGTTACGCACATAAATCCAACAGCGCCCTCTCCCCCCTCGTTTAAAGTTGTGTCCCTGCTTTCTCTCCTGTGTCCCAAATACATTCTGTCATCCGTCTCGATCTCTCGGTAAGTGTCCCATGGAACTTCCTCCCCCCTTACGTGAGCATTCAAGTCGCCCGTGACTACGATGCTGATTCCCGGGAGATTCTCCCCCAAACGTAACAAATACGTTCCAAGGTTATCGAAAAACTGTTCTGAGTAGAATTTTGACCCCGGTGGTTGCCTGTATATGTTGTTGCCTCTTCTCCAGTCCCTCGATATTCCGAGTTAGGATACGCAATCTGGGGTCGTTGACCGAGCGTTCCACATTTTGGACTAAAGAGAAAGTTCCCTCACCTGCATCTTGGAAGTGTCCAGAATCATCCTTGTCTCCCTCCGTCGGTTGCACTGATTTCGACTACAGCTCCTTGTCCCTCACTCTTTGACGTCTGCGGTCGGAAACATCACACACATCGGCACCATTTAAACGCGAATTCCTAGGACGGACTTGTTGTTCTCGTCGGGCCCTTTCCCCCTCCACTACAGAGTCCAGGGTCATTCTGTGCCTCTCCCTTTCCTAAGGCGTGGATCCCTGGCGTCTTGGCAGGACGATTGAGGCCTCTCGTTCCAACCTCCCCACCCGTGACATCTTTCATGTTGGAAGCAACCCTTTCCTGGCCGTTCACCTCTCTTGGACCTTCCATTCAGTGTTGCCACATGAAGGGAAATTTCCCTTTTTGAAGGGAAATTTGGAGCTAATTTTAAGTGAAAAGGGAATAGGGAAATTCGATGAAAAAAAGCTAATTTTCAGGGAAATTTTAAGACAGACTCAACATTAATTATATTAAACATTATAAGGAATTTCAGTTTTGAAAGTGAGAACATCATCTTTTTTTTTTATTTTATCGTATAATTTGTTCTAAGAGGAAGTGTGGAATTTGGGTTGGTCCACATCTGGCTACCGTTTGGAGCCGGAGGTCATTGACCATTCACCCTTATGTGCCGGCTTTGGGAGTGGGAGTCTGAAGGTATTGTTTATGTAAAGATTTCCGCGGTTCTCTGAAATTTGCCTCAAACACTGCACGTGCAAACCATAATGTTCCCTTTGTTGCAAACTATCTTTACTTCAGTCTGCATTGGACACTGGGTTATTCGTGTGCGAGTGTTTGGTGGAAGGTTGTAGCCATCTTGGGCGATGGAAGATCAAGGGAAGCAAAGGAAACGATCTGCAACTCCAGAATACGTTAGAAAACGTGGTGGGGAATTATCGGAAGATGAAAGAACACCGCGGAAACAAGTCAAAAAATTCCGTGGGGAGTGGCAAGAAGATCTGCAATTCAAAGGCTGGCTTCAACCAGTGAAAAACGATGACTGCAAGTGTAAATGCGTAGCATGTAATGTTGTGCTAAATTGTTGGAAAAGTGAATTAGAAAAGCATGCTAAAGGACAGAAACATAGCAATAACGTGAAGATGTTCCGAAGTACACCCTCTATGATATCTTTTGTAATAAAATCTAAGACTAGTGACCACGATAACGTGGTAAAAGAAGCGGAAATAAAAATTGCTACTTTTTTTGCCGACATAACGTAGTGTTTCATGTTGTTGATCACTTAGTTCCGGTCTTGAAAGACGTGTTTCGCGAATCCAAAATTGCAGAAGATTTGAAAAAAATGTAGTGGCTCGCGTGGAAAGGAGAGACTTAAGGAAGTATTAAAACAAGTTCCGTTTTCAGTTTTAGTAGATGAGAGCACGGACATTTCGTCTGGGAAGACAATGTGTGTCATGGCCAATATGTGTCTCCTATCAAAATGATATTCCTGTAAAGAATGTAATTGGCCTAGCGTGTGATGGAGTGAGTGTCATGGTCGGATCGAAAAAATCATTCTCGACTGCTCGAAAAGGACTGCAATAAATTAATTCTCATGCGCTGCATTTGCCATTCTTCGGCGATTGTGGCAAGCAAACCATGTGAAAAGCTTCCGAGAACTCCAGAAGATCTTCTTCGTGCCATAGCGTCATACTTTCTCATAGTGCGAAACGTTGCGCAGAACTTGTTGCATTTCAAGAATATATATAGACTCTGAAAATAAAAAAATCTTGAAATTGTCTGGAACGCGGTGGCTTTCCTTGTAACAATGTGTTACTAGAATTTTAGAAATCTGGACTGTTCTGCAAAGCTACTTTCGTGTTGCAGTTTTCGAAGATAAGCTTAAATCGGCTGAATTTATTTCAGCAGAACTAAACAATCAATACACTAAAGCGTATTTGTTGTTTCTAAAACATGTCTTCAACTATTTCAACACATTCAATGCCCTTTTCCAATCTAGAAAAGTCCTTATTCCGCTCCTTGCTGAAAATTCGAGACAACTTTTCCGCACTCTTACTCAGAACTTTTTGCAGTCGAAATTCAGTAGTGATTCCGATGGCAATGTTTCGGATTCGGATCCAAGACATTTTCTGCCGCTGAATGAAGTTTTTCTGGGCCAAGAATGCGAAGACTTTTTACTACATCTTCCTGATGAGGGAAGAAAGCAAATTTGGGTGCGTTGCTTGGATTTCTACATCGTGGCAGCTACAGAAATTCAGACCCGTCTTCCAATAACCAATCCTCTCTTCCAAGAAATGCAGTTTCTGCATCCAAGTGTCGCTCTCAGTGCTAAAAGAAGTGCACAAGACTTGAACCAGCTACGTAATCACTTTCGTGATTACATTGACACATGCGAAGTGATCTCTGAATGGAGAAATCTTCCTCATTCCCTCAGCGAAGAAGAAAGAAGTAAGATAAGTGCAATGGAAGTTGATGAAATGTGGCATTATATATCCCAGCTGAAGACTTTTGAAGATATAGTGCAGTTTCCCAACCTTGCAAAATTATCATCTCTGGTACTCAGCCTGCCTCATTCTAATGCTGATGCCGAGAGGATTTTCAGCATAGTGACAGACGTGAAAAACAAGAAGAGAAACCGCATTGGAACCGAGGCTTTGTCTGCAGTGGCAATTGTTCGATCATCTTTCCAGGCTAAAGGTGTGAATTGCACAAACTTTAAAGTTACGCAAGAACATTTGAAGATAAACATGTACAGCAGAACGGAGTCGTGATGTGCTGCGCTTTGTGTAAAGTAATGTACGTATATAGACAACTACAATGCATTTTAAGCGAGTTTTGTGTGTGTGTGTGTGTGTATATAAAACTTAGTTTCGTAATAGTGTTATGTGAGATGTTATGGGCAACAATGTGCAAGTGACCAACAATATCTCTCAGACTCAATGGATTAAATTTTAATAATAGACTTGCTGCATTTTTATAAGTTTCCACATAATATGTGAAATTTACCAGAATGGAAATAGGATACAGAGTGGAACGTTTGCTCAGGTATGTACTATATATATATATATATATATATATATATATATATATATATATATATATATATTAAAAAAAAAACAACTTGTATACATATGCCCCGAATTTAAAAAGGCAAAAAGTGTGATTTTCCACACAAACTCTTCATATTTAAAGGAAATGACGTTTCATCTGCATCTTACTAGAACAGCATTTTGCATACAATATTTTTCATTTTCTTCTGATGGTGTGATGAAGACAAGGGGCATTGTTCTCCCTAAATCCAATCTCTGTTCGTGTGTTTTGCTTTTTACTGAAGAAAATCCTCAGTTTTCAGCTTTAATGTAATGTTCTAGCTTTCATCGCAAAACGAAAAAATTGGCTTGGTTTAGCCCAAAAAAAGCAACATTTAAAAGTTATTGACTTTATTGTTCATTGATTTGGTTTATTTTACTTCGCTTTTCTGCCACTTTTGGCTAATTGCGAAGATAGGGATGAGTGAATTTATGATGAAATTGATGAATGGACACTCACAAACAGCCATGTCCAGGCCGGGATTCGAACCCGGGACCCCTGGTGTTAAATTGTTTAACATTTTGTACATACATACAAACATGGGTCAACGATATTTTATTATTGTTATTGTCATTATTATTATTATTATTTTCTTTAGATGAAGGGAAACAATGGGCGAAAAAGGGAAATTTTACCCCTTGCAAAGGGAAATGGGGCTTACAGATTGTGGCAACACTGCTTCCATTCTGCTGCCGCCGGGTTCTCCTTTGTCCACCTCCCGTCCCTGGTTGCCAAATGTCCGTCCTCCGTGTCCTCGCCTTTGTCCAACGCAGATGATGTCGGAGCAATCGTCGTTCGTAACGTCAACTATTAATTTAGTATAAGTAATAAAGGCTCGTCTTCACTCTCTCCTGGCATCCCTCATGTGTTCCGTGAGAAGTTGCCTCTGCTTCAGGATCTGCTGTGGCGAGAGGTTCTTCTCCGAGGAATATGGAGGTGCCCCTTAGCTTCATTCGGCATACCATTATCTCTTCCTTCTTTTTGTAGTGGCGGAACTTAACAATGATCGGCCTGCAACAAGAGACTTTGTAGTTGAGCCTGTGCGCTCTCTCCACCGCCAGATCGTCGAGGTCCACGTTCAACTTCTCCTTTGCCAGCTCCCTGATTTTCTCCTCCGACTGCAGCCAGGTCTCATGTCCATATCCCTTCCACACCATCGAAAATCAAATTATTTCGTATCGAATGGCCCACAACTTTGTCTACCTCCGTCTCCGCCGAACACAATCTACGCCACAGTGCGTCGTTCTTTTCACTGAGCGTCGCGTTCTCTTTCTCCAGCTCTTCAAGTCTCTTTCCAATCGCGGCCATCCCCGACTCGATATTGGCAGTCTTCTCGGAAACATCTGGCTAGGTTCCTAATTTTTCATTTATGTTCAGGGTAAACGCTGGGACACTGTCGAGCGCATTCAGACTATCTAAAATGCAGTCCAGGTCATTCTTGTGGGTCGGTCCCGGATTTAGCTCCACACCCCCAATCACCAGCAACGTCATAATAAGTATTGCACATATCACTGTCTCCGTATGCCAGTTTTTCCGGCACACGTTCACTCACACACTTGGACCTCTATAGGTGTTCCAGAGGCCCACCCGCGCTCTCCACACCCCTAACTCCACTCCCATCCTGAAGATGGTCAGCCCGTGAAAGCACAAAATGGCAGGAAAATATCGGTCGGTATCGGTAAATGAATTGCAATCGGCCGATACTGATACAACGGCATCGGGTCACCGCTAGTAATTAGATATCACCCCGTCCCTTTTGATGTCAAATATTGGGCAATCGCTCAAGATATGGCCAAAATCAACTACAAACTGTAAAATAGCACAAGAGTAAATAGCAACCAACAGGATATGACGCCACACGAATTATTTTTTCGTAGGGGTACATGAAGTCATTGGTGAACGGACAAAGACCAAAGAATGAAGCCCAACCTGAGACAGAAGATCAAAACGGCCTCTGCACAGATCACTCCAGAAATGCTACTCGTCACGTGGGGCAAAATGCCAGCGAGGTGTGATCTCTGAAATGGCGGCCATGTTGAGTGCTAATATACTGAGGCACGAAACTTGCGATTCTCCTGCACATGTATGCACCATTAACATGCAAAGGAATTCAAATGTTTTCTTGTACACAACGTTTTGCCTTTCAGACATCTCAAACGGATCACACCTAAGAATACCAGAAAATGCTCTACAAAAATGCATTAAAAAGAAATACCTTTCCTACAACAACGTGTTCATTTTACCAGTCTTGCACAGCAATGCACTACTAACACCATACGTAGGTTGTCAAAACAAAATCACTGCCGATTGCCTCTTAACAAAGACTTGAACATTGGAAAGCTCCCTTCAACCTCTACCGACACTGTAGGAGAACACTTGAAGTGAATCCCTTGGTAGTTCTTCATTAGATTTTTGATGCATTTCTTGCTTTTAAGCCCACTTTATCCTCAAAAAGTCTAATCGGGACTGCGCCTACAGTTTGTGGGATCCGAACCACCATGTGCCTCCACCGGGTATCGAACCCGGGACCCCTTGATTACAAGGCGTCGACACGGGGGGGAGGGCAGTTCTCCTGTAGAAAAACTTTCTCCAGACATAACATCAGCAATTGAATATGAAGTACCAAACCCTAAATTTTTTTTTAAAAAAAAACACTAATTTTCTTGGCTACTTTCTTTCCGAATTAACCACGAACTCTTTCTAAGACATTTATCACCTTTTTCACTATCTCTCTGTTTCAGAAGGAAGAATTTATCAGATTTCCTGTAAGCAAAGTAGTTGTTCCGAATCTTCCGTATAGGCAAGAAACAAATAGGTAACTTTTGAAGAAAATATACAAAAACATAAATAAATGTGTATTACCTTGTCAAAACTTTAAAATGAAAAACAAGATAATGTTTTAAGAATTGATAAGATACACAAAAATGCAATGAAACTCCCTCAAAATGCAATATAATGAAAAATCGACAAAAATGCAAAAAAATGCCTCATTAAAGGCTTTGCATTTTCAGAAAACGTATGTGCTCCAAAGTAATTTAAACAAGTATCAGAAAACTTTTTCAAAAATGATTTTTTTTTTTCAGACTTTTTGCATCGCCATTTTAACTTTGATCAACGATTCCGTATCACGTTTTGTGTGGAACATCTTATACGACCAAGATGCAAGTGTAGCCAACTACATTCAAACATCAATACAGTGTGCACGTCGAAATCAACATCTGAAAGTACCCATTGTTACCAGCCCCTAGAAAGATGATGCAGGCAGATAGTTTAATGCATGGCAACACTGCTTCTTCTATTAAGGCAAAGGCAGAGCTACCAATACCAATCTGGTGATTTACATCGCTTTTCTGCTACCTTTTGTCCACACACACAAACACACACACACTACACGCAGTTTAGACTATAACAGCATTGTCGCTATTCCACCCAGAGATAAGTAAACTTTTCGTTCACCAGGATTTTCAAATTGATAACTTGCTTTCCTTCTGACAAATATATAGATGCATTGCGCTTTCCGAAAAAGAGTTGCAATTGCATCAATATCCAAGCCTTGTTGATTGCCAAGTCACACAATTAGCATTGCACAGTTATTAAGGAATCAGATGAAGATAGGTTCATCATTGCAAGAACTCATTACATCACCCCCACCTTCTGCCATGATCAAGAAAGTCTGGAGCTCTAACTTCACACCCCCTACACGCCTTCAAGGCATCGCGCAAAGCACAGGGCAGCACTTAATTTTGTAATAAACGTAAATATATGTAGAGTCATATTATGTACCAGTAACGTAAGTAAAAGACATGTTAGTCTTCACAAAATATTTTATTTCAATTAATGATCGATTTGCGTAATTAGGTTGCAAGAAAATATATATTCATTCAATACGCGGTATTATGTGTATCGCATCTCTCTGCCCTCATCTTATATAAATGAGTCTAAAAGTGTTCCACATTTTTCGCAACTGCATTTTTAGAACGAACCTGATCATTTTTAGAACACTTATAATATGTTCCAAAGTGATGTAAACAAGCACCAGAAAAGTTTTCAAAAATTGTTCTTTTTATCAGACTCTTTAGAGCGCCATTTCAAATATGACCTTTAGCCGCCTAAGGGTCGAAATTTCGACCGCCACATGTATACCCCTTAACGCCGGATGGTTGATATTTCGACGAGCAGCGCGCGGCAGCAATTTCTTGAATACACTATATTGAAGATTTTTCTTCTTTGATCTTTACTATACATATGAAGGTATGATGATATATCTGAATTACAAAACAACATGTCCATTGTTACTAAAAGCAAACAAGGGAAGTTTGAAAAAGTTCTTTGTTTCACTTCGTTGCTGCCACATTATTATACGACAGATTTCTAAACGTGGCTGTATATTCAAAACCACTGCATCTTTTTTTAAAAAAAAAATAAATTCTACAAGCAAGAATGAGTAAAAATTAACATTTTAAGCAACGTCCAACAATTAGGAATTCAGGAGGAACGCAGGGGCAAAGGCCCGATTGTCGAAATTTGCCCCGAACACGTGCTAGCACACGGCAGCAATTAACGCCTGATTTCTTGAAAACTATACACTATATTTCAGTTTTGTATTTTTTTGCTCATTAAGTTACACCTAAAGGTATTATATACTTGAGTAGTGGTGGTGCCCGTGTTCTGCGCCCGAAAGTGGGGCTCGGTGGGGCTCGCCTTAATGGTTTGCTCTTGTAAGGCATGAGCCCCATTTTCTCGCAGTGTTGCCAACACCTTACTCGAAAAAATCACCAAGGTTTTTTTCTGGTCTAACCTAACCTAAAGCAAGGAGCTGGCAACCTTGCTTGAGGCTCGCCTTAATGGTTTGCTTTTGTAAGGCACAAGCCTTATTTTTTTGCAGTGTTGCCAACACCTTACTCGAAAAAATCACCAAGGTTTTTTTCTTGGTCTAACCTAACCTAAAGCAAGGAGCTGGCAATCTTGCTTGAGGCTCGTCTTAATGGTTTGCTCTTGTAAGGCACAAGCCTTATTTTCTCGCAGTGTTGCCAACATTTTACTCGAAAAAATCACCAAGGTTTTTTTCTTGGTCTAACCTAACCTAAAGCAAGGAGCTGGCAACCTTGCTTGAGGCTTGCCTTACAGTACATAAAGCAATTTTTGCCAACCTACTGGCACCCTTGCCATAGCTTTTTACAAAAAAGAGAGAGGAGAGAGAGAGAGAGAGAGAGAGGGGGGGAAGAGTTAAACAACCGACAATGCTGCCAACACCTACCTACAGCTTTTTTTTTCTTCTTACTTGGCAAGGGCTACTATTTTTTTTTGAGGCTTAGCCAATTTATATACTGGCGTAACATACACACACTGGGCAAGGAGAGCCGGCAACAAACACACACTGCCGTAAAAGAGAGAGAGATGGATGGATGGATGGCAACACAGTATGTGTGTGCGTGTGTGTGTATAATATGTAGCATTATTAACTAGAGTGTGTTGGCAACCCACCTGCAACTAAAAAAAAAAGATAGAGATGCCAATGTTGCTGTAAGATGAAGAGAGAGAGACACCTATAGCTGGCAACAGTGGTGAGCGAATGCGCCTTATTGTAATTTTTTTCCAAGTCCCGGTGGGCCAATGTTTATATATCGTGACTTTTGTAAACCTCTCTCGCGGGAACGATGTGCCACACACGCGCGCGCGCGTGCTTTTTATTATTTTCGTATTGTGACGCAAACAAACAAATAATAATTGTTGTTTTTTAGGATTCCTGGCCCCTATAACCTCGCCAGGGTGCGTGGTGCCCAACCAAAAAAGTAAAAGGTTTTCTAACGGCTGCGGTTCTAGATAACCACACCTCTGTAGAGTTTCACGTGAGATCGAATTTCTTCCGGAATGTTTTTTAGTTCGTACATCTGACCGTACATGCTGTTTATTATCAATTTAGCTGTGTTCTGTTTCGCGTCCATTTCGAACAATTTACCCGGCAGCAAGGTCTCGCAATTTTTAGCTTCTTTGATTTTTTTTACGCAAGGCTATGTCCTTGCGAATGCACGTGGCGCGTTGAGCGTGTGGGGCGAGAAAAACACGTGAAGATCTGCTTCTGTGCAGCTGAGCACGAACGTCGATGTTTATCGCGGCGACACGAATCCCCAAGTGGCCTTGCGAATGCACGTGGCGCGTTGAGCGTGTGGGGCGAGAAATACACGTGAAGATCCGCTTCCGTGCAGCTGAGCACGAACGTCGATGTTTATCGCGGCGACACGAATCCCCAAGTGGCCTTGCGAATGCACGTGGCGCGTTGAGCGTGTGGGGCGAGAAATACACGTGAAGATCCGCTTCTGTGCAGGGGGTGGGGGAGAGATGACTTTTGTTCTGTGGTATCGATGTAGGTCAGATCAAACACAGTAATGTGAAAGCTTCTGCACAGAAGAGTAACGTTTTTACAACTGTACGCGATTATACTACTGTTTTGTGTGTGTTAAATTGCTAGCAGATTTTTTGTAGGTAAGTTTTGTTTCTTGTTATTTCTCTTGCATGTGTGTGTGTGTTAATAATAATAATTGCGAGTTGTGTTAGTGAACACGAAGTGGTGTTTTGATTAAACAACGAAATTACGCTAAACAAAAATATGAGCATACATAACGTGCGCTTGAAAAAACTATTCTTCATCGCGAATAACATAAAAGCGAGGTAACAATCGGAGGGAGGGGAGGGACGATGATTATGATCATGTTAGTTTACTTATGGTGGATGGTATTGACGCGTGTACTCTGGGTTGGTTTTTTTTTTTTTTTTTTTAAGTCTACTTTATGCACAGTAAGGCTAATCGAAACTGGACCTACAGTGGGATCCGAACCACCTCCGCCGAGTATCGAACTTGGAGTTTAAAATTATACAAGTGTACAGGGGTAACTTTATTTTTTTGAATTTGTTGATACTCTGGGTTGGATTTGTTGTTTTAAGCCTACTTTATGCACAGTAAGGCTAATCGAAACTGGACCTACAGTGGGATTCGAATTATACATGTACACAGAGGGAAACTTTACTTTTTTTGTCTGTGAAGGTTCTAAGGTTTTGTGAACATGTTGGAAAAGCACTAGTATATACATAGAGCAAAGTTACAAGGTTCTACGTCCCATAAGAGTCCTATTGGAAACATAATGATTAGTGCTTAAACAAGAACATTTTCATAGTTTCACACCTCTACTCGAATGGTAGAAAAATATACTAGTAGGCAATAAAATCTGAAGAAGATTCGTGTCTAGCAAAAATAAGCTAAATAGAATTACACATGCATGCAATATTTATTGTGCTTTTTCTATCTACAATCATATTTTTCTTATATATTTTTTTATTTTTTTTATAGGGTTGACTAAAGCACATATTTGAGGAAGACAACACCACCCATATATAAATAAACCCCTCAAACTAACACTAATTAGAATTAGCTTACAAAATTTTTCTCATAAGGCATTTTTTGTTTTGTAAACACACTACCACCAACAGATCACATATAAATAAACATACCCCGAAAAATAAAAAAAATGCGCTCTATGAAAAGTTGCCATGTTTGCAAAAGAACCATATCAAGCAAACATTTTGCAAGACATTGTCGCACCTGCGTGCCAGGCAAGCATTTGGCTGCCACCGAACTATGTTCCGGATGCAATAAACACATCACAATTGCGTATGCCAAGAAGCATAAGCTTACTTGTCTAAGCGAAAGTACATCTGGGGCCCAGCCTTCGACCTCCACCAAAAGAAAGGCAGAAGCAGCCTCCATCAATGCACCACCCGCCAAACGCGTCAAGCCTGCGATGAAAGCAGACCGGTCTGCTTTCGGAGGAATATTAGAAGATTACGTCCGATTGTCGGATGGCTCTTGCGATGTTCGTAGCTTTTTAGAGGAGAAGCGAGCAGAGATAGTTTCTATTCTTAGTAATGCACTGGCTACGCACTCCTCCACTAAATTCTACGGTACGCTATGTTGCACATACAAGAAACCGACCGATGAAAGATACACTTTCTTTCATGCAACAAAAGCAAAAACGCTGCATCTGGCAGATGGTAACAGCATTGGGGAAATTTACGACAAGTTTGCCGAAGAGCTGCTTGTTAAACAGGAGGAGCACGAGGCCACAGGCTCGGGCGGTTCGCTATGCGGTGAACCCCATAAATTGTGTGTTACTTTTAGTCAGTTTGCACCAATGTCCGGGTCTAGTTACGTCCCTTTACCACCAGATGTTGCAGCAAAGAAGGCTGTTCTGAATATTCAGAACAGGGATAACAAGTGCTTCGTTTGGTCGGTGCTGGCGGCGTTGCACCCCGTCGACAGAAAAAATCACCCGCATCGCGTTACCCACTACGAGCAGTACGAGTCGGAGTTGGAGGATGCAATGGTGGGAATCGACTGCCCGGTGGCGCTTTCGGATGTTGGCAAGTTTGAGGCACGTGCTCGCAACTTACAATTAGCCATAAACGTTTACGGTCTCACCGAGAACAAAAATGAGGTCCACCCCATCCGGGTGAGCAACGTGAGCAACAACAACGAGGTACGAGAAATCAACCTCCTGCTCATCAAGGACGAGACACAACACCACTACACCCTCATTCGCTCGCTCTCTCGGCTTGTTTCGAGCCAACGGAGCAAAGACAAAACCCACATAGAAGTTTGTCGCAGGTGCTTGTCTACATTTCATAATCGAGAACAGCAGGATTACCAGCGCATCAGAGGTCCCAACATCGCTGCCGAGAAGCTCGCTCGCCACATGCGTTACTGCAGTACCAACAAACCTGCACAAACTATTCTACCCGATCCTGGTGCGACGGAAAAATTTAGCATGCACAGTGCCATGGTAGAGCATCCTGCCATCATTGTAGCAGACTTCGAAGCCTTCCTCGAACCCCTCTCCACCTGCTATCCCGATCCCGAAGTTTCTTCCACCACCTCTTACCAACTCCACGAGGTCTCGAGTTACGCCTACGTTGTGGTGCGGCGAGACCAACGTGTTGCCCCAGAGCCGTATGTCTATCGCGGTCCCGACCCGGTCAAGCACTTCTTGCAGAGGATGGTAGAGGAGGCCCAAAAGATAGGAAAGGAGTTGCTGTCCCCCAAGCGCATGCGACGACTTTCTCCTGAGAATAAGCGTAGGCACAAGGAGGCAACCAACTGCCCTGTTTGCAACTTGGTCTTCACCGACGATAACAGTAAAGTGCACCACCACGACCATTATGGTACTGGTAGCTACATCGGTCCGTGGTGCAACACGTGCAACTTAGAAGCTAGGGACCCGCGCTTTATTCCCATCTTCTTTCACAACGGCTCGGGATACGATTTTCATCACTTGGTACCCCATCTCGGCTACGATGATAGTCGTATCAGGGTCTTAGCACAGAACGAGGAGCGTTACATTAGCGTGAGTAAGTGGGTGTCTATCCCCGAATTGGAACCAACTATCGAGCTTCGGTTTCTTGACTCGCTGCGTTTCCTCCATGCAAGCCTTGATGCTCTTGCAGGCAAGCTTAGGGACGAGCAGCTGACTATCACTGCAGCGAGTTTTCCAAACTTTGGGTGTTTGGGGCTCATCAGACGTAAGGGGGTCTACCCCTACGAGTACGTAACGAACCCCGACAAGTTCGAGGAAACATCGCTCCCTCCACAGGATAAATTCTACAGTCGGCTGAGAGGCTCTAACATAACAGATGAGGAATACCAGCATGCCCAGTCCATGTGGAAAGAGTTAGGTTGTCGAAATTTTGGGGATTATCACGACGCATATTTAAAGCTTGACGTGACGCTCCTCGCGGATGTTTTGCGGGCGTTTCGCGCGACAGCAATAAACATCTACCACCTAGACCCTGCCTACTTCTACAGCCTCCCCGGACTGGCATGGTCGGCCATGCTGCTCATGACCAGGATTAAACTCGAGCTTCTTACTGATGTGGAAAAGTTACTTTTTTTGGAACG
The DNA here is from genome assembly GCF_977018435.1 of Lepisma saccharinum. Classification (NCBI taxonomy): domain Eukaryota; kingdom Metazoa; phylum Arthropoda; class Insecta; order Zygentoma; family Lepismatidae; genus Lepisma; species Lepisma saccharinum. Next base: position 5,678,974 of record NC_139248.1, on the reverse strand, counting down.
AGGCATCCGAGGCGGTATGGTCCAGGTGACGCAATGCTATGCACGTGCTAACAATCAATACATGGCCACCGGTTACGATCCCTCTAAAACAACAAGCTACATCCTCCACACAGATGTAAACAACCTGTATGGATTTTCCATGAAGCAGAAACTTCCGTACAAGGGATTCGAGTGGGTTAATCCTTCGGATTTCGACGTGAAAAATTTCGAAGATAGTACATACGGATTTTTTGCCGAGGTGGATATTAAATTCCCCAAGAAGCTCCATGATGTATTCAGCGAGTTACCACCTGCTCCAGAATTTAAGCGTTTACCTAACTCGAATCAACCCAAGCTTATCATGGATGTTGAGCCCAAAGAGAGGTATGTGCTACATTACCTGAATCTTGTTTGGTTGATGGGGCAAGGTGTTACAATTGGTAAAATTCATCGCATCCTCAGGTTCGAGCACGGTAACTAGTTAGCACCCTACATCAATGCCAATACCGAACACCGCATCGCTGCAACCTCGGAGCTTGACAAAAACTTCTTCAAGCTGATGAACAATGCTGTGTTCGGTAAAACAATAGAGAACGTGAGAAATCGCGTGGACGTTAGGCTGGTTACCAATGCGAAGCGATGTCGTAAGCTGATTGCAAGCCCGTTGTTTAAATCGAGGACCATTTATAATGAGCAGTTGGCTCTGGTCCACATGGATAAACCTGTGGTGCACCTAAACAAGCCAATTTATGTTGGTGCCACGATTCTGGACTTGAGCAAGTTGCATATGTTTGAGACACATTATGGTACACTGTGCAAACATTATGATTGTGACATTTCTCTTTTATATACAGATACGGACAGCTTGGTCTACCATGTTCGCACAGTTGATGCATATAAGGATATACGTCGATTCCACCTTTCATCAAGCTTTTCGACACATCAGGCTATCCCCAGCCGAACCAGTACGGCATCCTGCCCAAAAACAAAAAGGAGCCCGGTAAACTCAAGGACGAGAAGGACGGGGATGTTATTCTTGAGTTTGCTGGACTTCGGGCCAAAGCCTATGCAATTCGGGCCGAGGGGTCTGTCACCAAGAAGGCCAAGGGTGTAGGTAGGCAGGTTGTACAAAAGCATCTCGCATTCGAGGATTATGTTGAATGCCTGAAAACTCGCTCACCTGTTCTACGAAAAGAGTATCGAATCCAGAGCGTCAACCATAAATTGACAACCAACATTGTCAGGAAGATTGCTTTGGATGCGCACGATGATAAGAGGTGTATCCTGAAGTTCGGAATTCACACACTGCCGTGGGGGCACTATCGCTTAGCAGAAAGCAAAACCTGCAACATATGCCCATCTTCAACAGAAGATTCATAAGAACAAAAAAAAACAAAAAAACCACTTTGACCGTATTCTTAAATAACCAGCATGCCTATGAACTTGTTCGGATACAGAAAGCAAACCATCATGGAAACTGCACCAACAAATTCCAATAACCTCTTACCTTCCGTGTTATCTAAACTTAATGGTCTACTAATCGTTCACCTCAACAGTATATGGACGAAATTGAATGACGATGTGGGCAAGATGTTTTACGTCTTCAATAACAATTTACATTTCTACGAGATTCCGATTGACGGGAAACTTCAAATCACCGTGAATCCGGAAAACGTAGGCGAAATCAAAATATCTACCGGCAAGAACATTTTTCGAATCAAGCACGACAAGATGCTTTCAAACATTACGTACGATGTTTCTGCAGGAGATTATCTTTACGTTCAACTCCTAGGAGATTACGATAAACTCATTCCTCTCTTCGTAGAATTACGAATCCTCTATCCTATTATAAATAACCGTTAACCAAAAATGCCTAACGACATTTTCGGCAACACCAAGCGTGTAGACCACGCAGAAGAGATTCTCATGTTGGATGTCCGAATTAAAAAGTTGAGGAGCGATTTGATCGCTTTGCAGGAGACCTTAAACAGAAGTTTAGAGTCGGAAATCGCTACGCTCCAAACGCAATGTCTCGACCCCATTCTGAAAATCGATTCCGAACTGAAAACGCTCATAAAAAATTATGTCGACGTACCTTCTTACGACAACGTTCAAAATATACAGTTGAGCGTGGATTCGCTTCAAAATGATTTGGCCAAATTACAGCAATTTCAATCGAAAAATGAAGATTTGGAAAAATTGAAACTCGAAATCGAAGAACGAACTTCCGCAATCGAAAAGAATTTCTCTGAACTTCAAACCGTCGTGAACGATATCGATGCGGAACGCTTGCACGTCGTCGTTTCCAAATTACAAGAAGAATTCACCGGCACGTTGGAAGAAATTAAATCCAAGTTGCAGACTTTGGAAGATACCATGACGAACCTACCATCGTCGGACGAACTGCAGGTCATCGGTAAAAGCGTCGCGAACATAAAAATTCAATTGGAGGCCTATCAAGATTTCGAACACATTCAAACCACCATCGCTACGCTTCAGGCGTCTCTGGAGTTGATCAACGAAGAAATTAAAAATATTCACGCTGAAGCAAGCGCGTTGACGAGCATTCAAGACACGTTAAGCACGGTTCAGCAGAAGATTGAATATTTAGAAAATTTGAACGTCGAAACGAATCTTGCTCATTTTCATCACGTACTGGACAACATACAGGGTGACTTGGAATCGTTACGGACGAGCGTACCTTCGAGCGAAGATTTGGAAAAATTGAAAACGGCGGTGACGGCACTATCCGAATCGAGCGACATCAAAAGTTCGTTGAGCGATCTCGAGAGTAGGGTGGCCAATCTACCCACCTCCAAAGAATTGCACGCTTTGAAAAGGAACATATCTCGAATGCTGAAACAACTGGAAACGGAAACGGCGAACGTGGAACCGATTCGAGACGAAATCAGTTCGCTGGTGTCGACGTTGCCCACTTCGCAGAGCATCGCCGACCTTCACACGCAGTTTACAGAGATGCGAAGCATCGTAAACGATCTTACCGAGAAAAGCTCGAAATTGAATCAAGTTTAGAACCTTCAGAGTATTGTCGTCAACATCAGAGATCAAGTTGGAGTGCTGGAATCCACGCAGGAATCGACGCTGGCCTCTTTCGGTGCCAAGTTGCAAGAACTCAACGAAAACTACAAGCAGTTGAACGTGGAAGTGAAAATCAAACCGTCGTTTTCTACCGTAACGGATACCATAGTCGAGCATTTGTTGCCCGTACAAAATACACTGGGACAGCTTCACAGCAACCTCGTTAGCGTCGATACTAAATTCGCCAAACTGCATTCTCTGCAAGCCATCGAAATCAACAGCGTACCCAATCAACAGAGAATCTCCACGTTCGTCGAAGGTAACAAACTGTACATGTTGCATCCTTATCATCCGTACTACAAGTTTCTCCTCGATGGCACGATTCAGATAAATGAATTTTCGTACTGGTCTCACGGCAGAAAAGCTAGCGTTCCCACCATGACCTTGATATCGAATCGTGGTGTCCAGAAAGCAGGAAACATCCCTCTGGCACGTTGGAACGAAACGCGCAACATATATGAAATACACGAAGACGAAGATCTTACCGTTTTTGACGTGAGCCGGCGATAAGCTGATCATTCAAAACACAGGCGAGGTGCCACCCTCTTTGAATCCCATCACGCTCGTGCTTCTCTTCAAACGTAATCTCTAAAAAAAATGTCTAGGCAAGCCATCGTCCAAGAATTGCATAAACCTGCACGCCGCAACTACGAACGTTTGGCGGTGGTGACCAAGGGCATCGACGACCTCTGGCAAAGTGACCTCGTGGAGATGAGCAGCGGCAATCTAAAAAAACGTACATAAATTGAACAAGGGCAACAAGTACCTCCTCACCGTCATAGACACGTTTTCGAAATTCGCATGGGCTCTACCTTTGAAGGCGAAAACGGGAACGTGCGTCACGGAAGCATTCAAGACAATTTTTCGCGAAAGCGGCGGCAGACGACCACGGTTTTTGCAAACAGACAACGGGAAGGAATTTTACAACGCCGTATTCCAAAAGTTTATTCAAAAACATGACATTCGACATTATTCGACTTTCAGTCACATCAAAGCCAGCATCGTGGAAAGATTCAATCGCACTCTGAAATCGCGCATGTGGTCACGCTTCACGCTTCAGGGAAGCTACAAGTGGGTCACCATTCTTCCGGAACTCGTTAACGACTATAATCACACGGTGCACGGAACGATAGGCATGAAGCCAGCTGACGTTACCAAGTCCGACGAGCAACGTTTAATTTCCAGCGTTTACTGTCCAAAGTACACGCCCACGACAAAAAAACCTAAATACAAAATTGGAGACCAGGTGAGGGTCAGTAAATTGAAGCGAACGTTCGACAGGGGTTTCACACGAAACTGGAGCACGGAACTTTTTACCGTGGTTCGAGTTCTACCCGGAAACCGTCACACGTATATAATAAAGGACAGTGGCGGTGAAATTTTATTGGGGCGCTTCTACGAGGAGGAACTCTCTAAAACTAAATACCCCGACACGTACCTTATCGAAAAAGTTTTGCGTAAGAGAGGCGACAAACTTTTGGTGAAATGGCTGGGACTTCCGGACACGAGTTGGATCGATTCAAACGAAGTGATTCTATGAGTGCGTGGAATGTTGTGCAACGTCTACCTGATTCGGAAAATCGAAAGAAGAAAAGGAGCGGTGAGTTGCTTCCCGACAGCATCCGCTGTCTGATAGTAGGTCCTTCGGGGTGTGGGAAAACGACACTGCTCGTGGACAATTTTCTCCTCGCACCGAATTGGTTAGATTGGAAGAACAGGCATCTGTACGTGTTCTCGAAAAGTTTGGAGCAATCCAAATACCAGCAACTGATGAAACTGTACGATGGTCTGGACATTGCAACGTTCTCTTCGGAAATAAAACCACTCGACGATTGTCGTGAAAATTCAGTTGTTGTGTTCGACGATGTCATCCTGGAAAATCAAAATGAAATTCGCAACTTTTTCACGCAAGGTCGTCACAAAGGAATGGATTGCTTCTTCCTAGCTCAAACGTTTTCCAAAATTCCAAAACAGTTAGTACGCGACAACGCTAATTTCATATGTTTGTTTCGTCAAGATCACACCAACCTCAAGCACGCGTACGATGACTACGTAGGCGGAGACATGAACTACAATCAATTTTCGGAACGCTGCTGCTCCCACTGTTGGAACAGTGACGATTTCGGATTCGCGACGATCGACATGACGAGGAAACCCAACGACGGAAAATACAGAAACAAAATCAACGACTTTCTAAACGTTGCAACGTTGTGAGAAACGACGTGTATAAATAACGTTATGACGAAACGAAAAATCGAAGACGAAAATCTCAAGCTTCGCGATTACCTCGCGAAACGCTTCAAAGGTTGGAAATCCGAGAATCGCGGATTCTACGAAGAGAAGAAACGTCAAGATCAACCTGTGATCGACGCCATCAGCGATCTAGGTAAAGAAATTAAAGGCGTCACGGAACAAAATAAAAATTTGATCAACGAACTCGTACCACTTGCAGCTAAAAGATACACCGTACCCACGCCCATTTCGAGCATTCCTTCGACGCCGCTTGAACTGAAGGACGTACCGGCACGACGTCGAGCCATAGGTAGCACGTCGTCGTCTTTGGATAAGATCGAGTTGGGACCTTTGGCACGAGACTACCTGAGCACGGGGATATTCGACAAGGATGAAGTGTTCGGATTGTATCCGAGCATGGAGAGCAACGAAGGCGGCGGTGTGGTTTGGAAGATTGGAAAATCGAAGGTGACCTTCGAAGGCAACGACATTAAAGTTAATTTAGGCGAGAAGGATAGTTGGAACAGGTATCCGGGTACGGTGGGACTGTGGGAACTTGTTGCCAAAAAGCAGCCGAAAGATTACACCGACGAAGATTACCAGAGTTACAAGGAAATTTTGATCATGACGGATGCCTTGTACCAGAACAACGACGCCTCGCAGAATAGGGTGAAATCGAGCAGCGGTGAGAAGTACAGAAATCTCATCAAACCGATATGGAACCAGGTCAAAACAGGCAGCGGCGTCAAACTCTACAACACGTTACCCAAAGAATTCGTTTGGGTGGACGACGTGAGAAAACTCATAGACAGGTTGTTGGTTATTGCAGGAGAGGAGAATGCAGGCAATCGTAATTTCTACAACGAGAAGGTTGGCATCGTGGACATGATCAGCGCCAAACTTTCCAACTTCATCGTGAACAACGACAAGGGCATAGGGTACCTTATTAAAATTATCAACACGCTACCTCCGAGATTCTGGAACGTGGCCGAAGGAAAAGGACTCGTGAACGACATCATCAACAAGTTACCTTTCGAGATGCATTTACCTGGCTACCAGTACTGCGGACCGGGTACCAAACTCAAGAAAAGATTGGAGAGAGGAGACAAGGGTGTGAATCCGTTGGACGCCGCATGCAAAGATCACGACATCGCTTACAACACCACTCGCACCGATCTGGATGCACGTCACGAAGCAGACAGAAAGTTAGAGCACGCAGCTTTCGAAAGATTCGTCAGCAGAGACGCATCGCTGGGAGAAAGAGTTGCGGCACTGGGCACCACCATAGCCATGAACACGAAACAAAAACTTGGGTGGGGTATATAAATAACATACAGTAAAAAAAAATAATAACAACATGTCTTGCATAACCGACTTACCACCCGAACTGCTATGTAAAATATTCAAACACGCTTGCGAAGATGTAGGGAAACTTTTACACGTAGCAAGAACAACTCCGAAATTTCGTATCCCCTGTGAAATGCTTATCAAGGACCATCTTCGGGAGATCAGTGGAATGAGGTGCGATGATCTCGACACTCTTCTTTCGGCTGCAGGGGAAAAATTAAACAAGAGAATGGACGAACTGCACGAGGCGAGGCAGGGAAGAACACGATATACTGATGATTGGCGTAAGTCCAAACAGAAAACTGAAGAAATCATCACGCACATCATCGCGTTTTCCGAAGCACGAACTTTCTTCCTCTAACGCACACACACAAAAAAAAATCTTCGATACAAATCGTGAAAAAAATATATATATAAATAACACACATCGTGAAAAAAAATAATCTTCGGTATATATAAATAACACACATCGTGAAAAAAAAATTAAATTTCTCTAACACACACACTGAAAATTTCTCTCCTTCGATATGACGACTGAAAAAATGAGTGACCTCCAAGCATTAAAACAAATGCTAAATTTGTCAGTAGAGTATGTAAAAATTCAGGAATTGGAAGTCGGCAAACCTTACACGATAACTTCCGGTTCAATTGTTTCTACCCAGTATGGTCCCAGGGTGCGTCTGTTGCTCAACGCACAATACAGTCTATTTTTACCAGATCGATATGCTAACATGTTATCCGACCAGAAGCTATCTATCTTAATCGAGAACAAAACTCGAATCGTGTACAAGGGGACAAAGGAACTTCTTGGTAAGAAAACGAAGCACGTAATAGAATTTGTGTAACGGCTCTGCGCGGAGTATATATAAAATAACATCCCTTGAAAAAAAAATTACACAAGAGGGAAACAAAACAATCTCGGAACATTTATATATATAAATAACATACCGTGAAAAAAAAAAGTTACGCAAAACAAAAAAATCTCAGAACATTTATATATATAAATAACATACCGTGAAAAAAAATATATAGAGAGCATCAACATGAAGCCCAAGGGTGTCGTGTACCAGATACCATACTCCAATCTAAAAAATCTAGGTGCCCTCGATGGGTTACTCACCAAGAAACAACGCGAAAAGAAACGTTCTTGCTTGACGAAAGGACACGGAATGAAATTGCTTCTCAGCACTCCACAATTGAGACGCTTGCAGCGTTCGCGGAAACAGCAAAAGATCGGAGGTTTCATATTCAGCATCCCGGCCATCCTTGCGGCATTGGGGGCCGTTGGAAGTTTGGCTGGCGGAAGCGCCGCCATCGCGAAAACCGTCATCGACTCGAAGAAGAACAAGGCGGAATTGGAAGAACAGAAACGTCATAATCTGGCCATGGAGAAGAAAGGGAAGGGCGTGATGAAAAAGTTTAAAAAAAAGAAACAGGAGCACTCACCAACCGAGACATTGAATCTCTGATCGAACCGTTACGAATCAAAAACTTTAGAGGAGTTTTCATGTCCGACTTGTTACCTTCAACCGTTAAAAGAAGAGAATGCGGCGTAGTCAACTTGGACAGTCAAGAAAATCCAGGCACGCATTGGATATGTTACCACAAAAACGATGACAATAACAAAGCATTCGTTTTCGATTCTTTCGGAGGTGTTCCACCTACAAATTTAGTCCATTATCTGAAAACGAACAAAACTTCTATATACTACAACGACGAACGCATTCAAAATTTCGGAGACGAAAACTGCGGTCATCTCTGTCTCTCCATGCTCGCGTTTCTCTCTAAAATAAATAAGCCTACGATCGAAGATTTCCAGAAAGCATTGTGGAACCTGAAACACGATGGGCGTGTTCCATCTCACGAGCGAATCCTCAATCTTGAAACTCACGCTGCACGACGACATCGTCTATCCTAAATCCGTAGCTCTGCGTGCATTCTACAGCATGTACCTCATACCTAACGTCACGCAGCACAACAACAAAATTAGCGTCGGAAGCGAACACATCGTCGTCACGCCAGGCCAATACAATCTTTCCACTTTGCAAGCTCAATTACCCAAAGGCACGTACCTTTCTCAAAATTCGGTCACGCACAGAGTGGAAATCCTATCGGCGACGGAGACCGTGGACCTGGGCACCATAGGAGAACTTTTAGGTTTCGAGAACGACACAAAACTCGAAGCTGGCATCAAGCACACAGCAGTCAATATTCCTAAATTTCTAGCCATCGAAACTCTGAACGTTCACTGCAACGTGGCGGAAGGCATGATCACGAAATCCTCGGACGGGGGGTTGCTGGGAAGTCACAAGCAGACGGGAATCATCGCCACGTTCAAACCCAGTTCCGAGTTCATGGAACCGATCATCTACACACCCTCTTCGCCGATCTATTTTCCAGTATGTCGCAACCGCATAGACGACATAGAGTTGGTGGTGACGAACGAGAAAGGAGACGTGGTGGATTTCGCAGGTGCCACGACGACGGCCATCGTGGAGATCAATGTATAATAAATAACACACATAGTGAAAAAAAAATGGAGCAAATCGAAAGTTACGAATTGCAATCTTTCCCTCCCAACCGTCGCACGTTCGCCAATCTCAACGAAGCGAACAGGGAGATCGAATACGACGTGGACGTAGGGGATGGGTTCGTTCATCCTCACAGAGCGGACCTCTACCTTCAATTCGACGTGGTGAAGAAGGAAAGCGAAGAAGCGTTTCCGCCCAATACCAATTTGAAACTCGTGGACAACTTCGTGCCTCACCTGTTCTCGCAGGTGGAGGTGAGGAAACACAACACCGTCATCGACAGAATCGATTATCCAGGCATCACGTCGACGGTAGTGGGAACATTGAAATTATCCAAAACAGACGCGACATACTATCAAGCGGGAGGGTTCGAAGCGGGGACCAAAATATCGACGAGAAGTGACACAGTGCTCTTTCCCATGCGTCTGCTGCCGGGATTCTTCTCCGACTACAAGGAGATCATGTGGAAGGGAGGATTGCGCGTCACCTTTCGAAGAGCGGCCAACGACAACGACGCACTGATGCGATACACCAACTTGAACGCCGACGGCACGCCGATAGCCAACACATTACCCGAAGCAGCCAAGTGCGTCATCCGGAGCATGGAATTGAGAATGCCGATCGTGGAATACGAAACAAACTACGCCCTCAAGTACAAAGCGGAGATCTTGAAAAGTCCGCAGGTGCCGATTCACTTTCACGGTTACCAGTGCGTGCAGAAGATGGCGTCGGGAAGTCACATGGAATTCGACGTGACGACGCAGTTCAACAACATACAGTTCGACATGCCAGATTTCGTCGTAGTGCTCTTTCAGACCGGGCGCGATAAGAATCAGGAGAAAGATTCCAGCAAGTTCGACGACTGCAAGATCAAGAACGTTTATCTCAAGAACGGGAGGAACGAAGTGTTCCCGCGCGAGAATTACAACCTCGACATGACCAAAGACGATTACCTCAAACTTTACGAAGCTTACACGGCTTACAAGAGGGTCACGGAGGGAAGCGTGGACATGTACTACACGCCCAGCGAATTCAAAATCCGCAGGCCGATGTTCGTCATCAATACCACAAAGCGGAAGCAGGTGGTGGTCAACGATCGCACCAACATCAAGATCGTCTGCGAGTTCCACGACGCGCTGCCTGATGATACTCTATGCAGCGTCATCCTGGTCGCAGAGAAGTCCTTCGTCCACGACGTGAAGAATGAGAGGGTCACAGAGCAGTTTTAACAGGTTTTTAACATCTTTTCTTGCACAATAAGAAATTTTTGTACTAGCACAATCAGTTACAATGGCACAATACGAATTTCACTAGTTCAGATCAGTTACAATGTCAATTTCATCAGTTATCAGTTACAATATTTTTTTTCATCAGTTTTTGCACTATAGCACGAGACAATCAGAATTTTTGCACAAAAAATTTGTTGTTATTTTTACACGAGAAAATTAACAATAAAATTCTTTCTTTTTTTATCGTTTCAGATGCTGTCGAACATCAAAAACACGTACACATACACACACTAGAAAAAAAAAAAGCATGCAATTTTATTTGTAACATACACATATTCTCCATCTTCATCAAGAAAATATTATAATAAACATAATTATTTTTATCTATCTCACAATAAAACTCTATATTCAAAAATATTACAACATCAAAATAACACTAGAGTCGTTAGTACACGTTGCATGCAATTACGGAGGTCCTCTGTAGAGTTTCATGGAAGTTTGAGAAAAAAAAAAGCACGTGAAACTCTACAGAGGTGTGGTTATCTAGAACCGCAGCCGTTAGAAAACCTTTTACTTTTTTGGTTGGGCACCACGCACCCTGGCGAGGTTATAGGGGCCAGGAATCCTAAAAAACAACAATTATAACAATACGAAAATAATAAAAAGCTCGCGCGCGCGCGTGTGTGGCACATCGTTCCCGCGAGAGAGGTTTACAAAAGTCACGATATATAAACATTGGCCCCCCGGGACTTGGAAAAAAATTACAATAAGGCGCATTCGCTCACCACTGTTGCCAGCTATAGGTGTCTCTCTCTCTCTTCATCTTACAGCAACGTTGGCATCTCTATCTTTTTTTTTTTAGTTGTAGGTAGGTTGCCAACACACTCTAGTTAATAATGTTACATATTATACACACACACGCACACACATACACATACTGTGTTGCCATCCATCCATCCCTCTCTCTCTCTTTTACGGCAGTGTGTGTTTGTTGCCGGCTCTCCTTGCCCAGTGTGTGTATGTTACGCCAGTATATAAATTGGCTAAGCCTCAAAAAAGGTAGTAGCCCTTGCCAAGTAAGAAGAAAAAAAAGGCTGTAGGTAGGTGTTGGCAGCATTGTCGGTTGTTTAACTCTTCCCCCCCTCTCTCTCTCCTCTCTCTTTTTTATAAAAAGCTATGGCAAAAGTACCAGTAGGTTGGCAAAAATTGCTTTATGCACTGTAAGGCAAGCCTCAAGCAAGGTTGCCAGCTCCTTGCTTTAGGTTAGGTTAAACCAAAAAAAAAACCTTGGTGATTTTTTCGAGTAAAATATTGGCAACACTGCAAAAAAATAAGGCTTGTGCCTTACAAAAGCAAACCATTAAGACAAGCCTCAAGCAAGGTTGCCAGCTCCTTGCTTTAGGTTAGGTTAGACCAAGAAAAAAACCTTGGTGATTTTTTCGAATAAGGTGTTGGCAACACTGCAAAAAAATAAGGCTTGTGCCTTACAAAAGCAAACCATTAAGGCGAGCCTCAAGCAAGGTTGCCAGCTCCTTGCTTTAGGTTAGGTTAGACCAAAAAAAAAACCTTGGTGATTTTTTCGAGTAAGGTGTTGGCAACACTGCGAGAAAATGGGGCTCATGCCTTACAAGAGCAAACCATTAAGGCGAGCCCCACCGAGCCCCACTTTCGGGCGCAGAACCCGGGCACCACCACTACTTACTTGAATAAAAAACAATACATGCATTGTTACCGTTATTAACAAGCGCCGTTCTGAAGAACCGTTTGTTTCCCTATTGTTACAATGGGATAACTTGAATATAAGGCGCAAATAGCAAAAACTCATCAACCACTGCATCATTTACAACATTTTCAATTCTAAATGTAAGAATGAGTAAGAAGCAACATTTTAAATGACATCTGACAATCATGGGTCTAGGGGGGTAGCGAAGCCAAAGGTCCAAATTCGAAATTTTTCGTAATTACGCAAAACTTTCGAACCCTGAAATTTCCGTTGTATTTTTTTTCAAAGTTGTTGTACGTGCATTACATATCCTCATAAAGTGGTCTTTTGTGATGCTTCCCTACAAATTTAGTCCATGCAGTGTCCATAGGACCGACCCTAGAAGAGACATTCCGGACATTTTCAAGAAGCTGGCAACAGTTCCGCATTATATAATGTTATTATATCTTAATCAAGAAGTATGAGTCTGATTTCAACGAAACATTGCACGCTTGTAGAAATGTACCACCACTACAATCTACATATTTTTCATTCATTTGATCTATTGACAAAGGCACATACCTTGTATCTCAATTTTAAAAAAAACTAAAAAAAACTATCTACTTCTTCCTTTAACAGTAATTATTTGGAGGCACAATGTATAAATTTTATCTCCGCTAAAAGCCCTGTCCTTAAGAAACAAAACAATAGAAATGTCATCTGTCTACGTCAATTACTTCTCGAGTTACATTTTTTTTTTTTTGTACTTCGCGGTAAGTTTGAAGAGCCCACGTTTGAAATGGCGCCAGCGTAAGTGGAAATACAAGCTCTAGAGGTCCGGCGGATGAAGGTTGATCAATGATTCCGTGTCACGTTTTGTGTGGAACATTTAATAAGACCAGAGCCAATTGGCTTCTTGAAAAGTTCTTTAGTGATTGATTCATTGATTGACTTTCTTTATTTTACTTCTCTTTTTGTGCCAATATTGGCTAATTTGCGAAGATGGGAATGATTGATGATATGATGAAATTGAGAATCGGACACTCACAACGAATCCGGGACCCCTGGCGTCGTAGAGCTATGTGCGAAAAGTTCTTTACTAGCAGTGCTCTGTGAAATCTTTAGAATAATTCAAATTGCCTAAAATTCCCTTCAAATGGAAATATTGCTGTAAACTAGCCTCATATCTCTTCTGCGCAGCTGCTCAATCTAGCTTACTGTTTAACAAAACCTCATTAGATAACTATAGAAGGATGAAGCCCAGCCAATCCGAATAAGCAACTGGTTAGCTTCTCTTCAACAAAATCTTATTGGATAACAACGCTCTAGGAAGAGCCAATCAGAAACCAACACGAATACATGTCCATTGATTTTGAAATTAGTTGGCTCCGTCTAGGTTCTGTAATTGCCAGCAAGCCGTGAAGCAATGTTTACCAAGGAGCGGGATTTGTGCTGCTTTGATATTTCTCGTGGCCTTTTGATGTCATAAAAAGCGATCAAGGGCCGAAGACTACAAGAATCAACACCAGAAGCTGGTCTTGTACAGAATCTCTTGTGTGCGATGTCATTAACTTTGCTCAGAATATAAGAAAATTACAATTGAATTGCTCTCAGGAGTATTACCTTTTCAATTTATCTCGAATATACCAAACTCCTTCATGGCCACCGGAAATGTCAAACCTCACGTTGTATCTTGCGTAACTTGAAATATCGAAAGAGAAATATGGCTGACGTAAGTAATTGTCATTTTTGGACATCCTTCCCGATAACACAGCTATAACGACGGCGACATGTAAGCAAAGGATCCCGTGTTCGATATCCTATGGGTATCCACTTTAACCTGTTCATTTCAGACCCAATCCGCCTTTAAATGCATAAATAATTAAATAATTCCGGAGGGCAAGGCATTTTCTCTCATAGTAGGATACCTGAAAGAACCCCCAATACACTTCTCCTCTTCTCGGATACGCCACTGCATTCGCTTAAGAATTTTGTAACACTAATCGACTTTGTTATTTTAAGCACTTTTTTACAAGCTACTATTGTTTAACTTTGAACAAGATATTTTCCAAAAAGTTCCCCAAATGAGCCTAAAAGTGTTGTACACTTCTGGAATCACCAGCTGTAGAACACATTTCGACACTTTCAGAACACCTAATGTGTTGGGAAATGATGTAAGAAAAGAATCTGCAAATTGTTCAAAACATGTATTTTTCCAGACTTCTTACAGCTCGATTTGAACTTTGATAAACGAAATCATCGTTCGAATAGATGTAGTATCATAAATTCTATTCTGGGCCCACTAGTATTGGGACCTGTACTTCTAAAAGCAAAACTTTCTTTCTTGAGAAATTTTATTTCATATTTTATTGATTCTTAGATTTTTATCCCAGACGGAGAAGAATATAGACTGATCCAGAAAATTCGGCAGGTAATATTAGTATTTTTGATCTTAGAAAAACATGGTGTCTTTAAGAAAGTGTCTAGAGATGAGGAGCTGTATCTTTCTAGCTCTAGCTGTAACCATCGCTAATCACCTCCGAGAGATTCACATATACATTTACTTAGCTGCCACTTACTATCTGTCTGCGTTGTCGATAGCTTTTACTAAGTAAGAAGTGGAGGATGCGCAGTGGTTAAGACAGCTTTCTCCCTTGCTAATTCGCAGTCCGGCTTGGTCAGAGCTGACTCGCAAAGATATACCTCGTCAACTCTAGTTTTCAAAAGCATTAATTGCTTTCCTTTGTGCTCCCCATTAACCACTGTGTAGCTAATAAAATCAATGTTGAATTATTTAAATAGAAATATTAGCTCTAGGCTATATGGCTCCAGGTCGTCACTGATATCTGAAACAACAATTTATTAAATATAGTAAATGATAGAGAATCATCGCACGATAGGAATGATAGTGGTTCTAAGTTGCTCCTTGCCCTAACTTACAGAAGATGCCTCTAGGAAGAAATAAGCTGCACACAACAGTCTACGGAGAATCAAAGCCCTCTAAGTGTCTCTCTCCCTTTGCATGATCTGTCAGCGCATCCAGCCCAATCGATACCTGAACACGCTTCTTCATATTTGGAAATAGTTTCCCGATTCTCCACTCGATCCTGGGTCAGAAATATCAAGCTCTCACCACTGTTGTCACGTGGAAGGTAAATATTCCTGTGCCCAGAGAATTCTAGGGAAAATATAAATTCCATCAACAAATAGTAACTGGAGGGAAATTTTGAAGACATTCGATGTGCACAATGAAGTCTAGTTGATTGAAGTGTGAAATATATTTTCCTTTCTTTCGTCGCGAAATGTATTCCCACTCTCCAAAGAGGGATACGTTTAGTTGGCTGGAACAATCACCCTCTAGTAGGAGAAGTAAAGATGGCGCCAGTAACGGGTTGGAATATTACACTAAGACACTCCCTCGAACATGTTATGAATATAGAACAACAATGCAATGAGATATAAACAAAAATACTTTCAACTTAAATTTTTAATATTTTATTTGACATATACACTATGTGGAAGAAAGTCATTGGACACCACATGTGAACGGATACCATCTCTTGCAGTCAATAGGACGTTGGTCCGCCTTTGGCAGTGATAACAGCAGCTACACATTGTGTTTCATGGCCACAAGGTCGTGTAGTACACCGAGTGGGATATTCCGCCAATCTTCTTGCAGTACAGTCACCAACCCTGGGTGTGTAGAAGGGCGAGGCGATCGTGACCTCAATTTGCGCTCCAGTTCGTCCCATAGATGTTCAATAGGGTTGAGGTCAGGGCTCTGAGCAGGCCAAGCCACTCAGGTGACATTATTTTCTGCATACCACTCCGTGGTAGCCCTGGAAACATGACAAGTCAAATTATCATCCTGGAACACATATTCTTGGTTTCCATGGAAACGCTACAACTTGGGGAGCATGGAGTTGTCGAGAATATCTCGGTAGGATGCAGACGTCATGCGGCCATACACCGGTACCAGTGGACTCACGCCATGCCAGCTGAAACAATCCCAGAACATGATGCCCCCACCATCATATTTCACAGTGGGCAATACACACTCAGGTAACTGACGTTCTCCGGGTAATCGCCATACCCACACTCTCCCATCTGATCGAAACAGTGTGAAGCGTGATTCATCGCTCCATAGAACCTTCCGCCATTGCAACACCGTCCAGTTTCTCTGCTCTTTACACCAGCGTAGTCTCTACCATTTATTGTTTTTTGTTATCAGGGGTTTGTGGGCTGCGGCTCGACCATGATAACTGAGCGCATGGGCCTCCTTGTGAGGTGTCTTGGTCGAAACAGTCAAATTGGCCGCACTTTGATACTATTCTGCAATCGAATGCATTGGACGGGTCCTGTTTTTCCGAATCTCCCTCTTCAGCACTCTCCTGTCCCGGTCGTCCAATTTCGTGGGTGTTCCACTTCGTGGTGTATTGCTGCAGTGTCCCTTTTCCTTCCACTTCTTGATGACAAAGGCTACACTACACTTGATTTAGGGACCTGTCGGGCATCCGCTATGCTACGTATACTCATGCCTCCTATGGAGCAGCCTACTATGATCCCTCTTTCAAACATGTTGACCTCTTTCCTGTTCGTCATTTTAACAGCGATTGATCTGAGAAGCCTCCTGCTGCCGTATATATACCCATCTGTACTCTCTTTTCCATGAGGAGTTCGTTTCAGAGTGTCAAATGACTTTCTTCCACATAGTGTATATTCATATTTATAAGTTGCATTGTGCACCAAACTGGAATCTATGAGAACAGAATCATTAAAATTACATTATTTGTTACCTATGTAGTAGAGGTATAAGTGGTTGGTTTTTTATCCGATCAGTCCAGGAACTTCATTTTTTATATAATAGTGCTAGGGTCCAAAAGTTAAAGATCATAAGAAAATATTTGTGCCTCTACAAAATTAACATTTTCCTCCTCCTATGTGTGTTATTAATATCTATATTTAGATACCTCGAGATACACTCTATTCTAACTAAGAGCAGTGCTGACGAAAGGATTGCTTTATTGATTGATTTCACTTTGCTTTAGCTCATCCCAAACATGAAAGTCAATGGTAGAAAGATGAAAGTGACGAAAGGAGAATATAAAAAATACAACACGGGAGACAGAGAGGATTAGAGTAACTGAGGTGCCTCTCTTGTCTGAAAGAATGCACACTGTACCACGTGGGAGAGAGGATTACATTTGGGTGCTTTCCGAAAACATTGCCTTTACACTCCACTGACGAAAGGAGACCAGAAAACAGGAAAACTGCTGGTGTGGATAATTTGTATGACAGCTAGATTCGGTGTCCTCGGATGTTCAACCCCATAAAAATCTGTGTTCCTTAGAACCGCCGTGAGTTTATTGTATAGTTGGAGGATACCCAAGGATGGTCTTACGAGGAGAGCAAATATGTTGTGACAAGGTTCTCAAGAAACGAAGAAAGAACGACAGAAAGAAATACTCTTTTCTTGATACTAATGAATCCTCCATTCTCTGAGATAAACGGGATTCCATTGAAAATGTACCATTTCACTGCCGGGAGGCATGCTGCCTTAGGCAACACCGAAGGCTTTACCCTGCCCATAGTAAGAAGAAGAAGAAGAAATGAAGTAAGACCTACGTTGTTTGTGCTCCGCAAATAATGTGTGAATTTAATGTGTTTGCACGCTTTTTAGCCTGAAATAATATAAGGAGATAACGCAGTAAGTACTATACTAAAGCTATAACTAGAACAAGTGAAACTAAGGAACATATATAATGTTATATTGCTAAAATTTGTAAGCGAACCAAATATAAACAAACGAATTACAAGTGAACAGCGAGTTAACGTGTGCAACTACTTTATACATCGCGATAGGAGGCAACGTAGGAACTGCTTGAAAATGAGTACATGTTCTGCATGTTCATAGCCTGTGTCAAGGCAGTACATATTTTCAAAAATACAGTGTAAGGACTGTTTTAACTGGTATCTCACCAAATGTGTTCATCTAGAGGTGAATGACGTGGAATTTATTAAATCAACAAGTGAAAAATGGCGGTGTATAAAATGTGCGAAATCAAGGCGTGGTAGCTTGCTAGAAGAAAGTGCAAATGAACCATCAGGAGAAGTAAAACCGTCTATTACGGATGTGTATGAGCTATTACATAGTTTTAAAATTGAAGTGGAAAATCTGAGGAAACAACAAGAAACCACCGAACGCGAATTAGGAAAGTCGCTTGATCTCGCACATGAAAAACTTGATGAAAATGTGGAGTTGGTTAAAAAACAATCTGAAACCATCGCAACGTGTTTGCTTCAAATAGAACAGCTAAAAGAAGAGAATATTGTTATAAAAAAAAATTAAATGAGTCACAATTGCAATTGGACGAATTAGAGCAATATGGGAGAAGAAACACATTGGAAATATGTGGTGTTCCTGTTAATCAGAATGAAAATTTGTTTGAAGTTGTAAAAAATGTAGGGCGAGTGTTAGATATTGAAGTAGATAATCAAATGATAGACACCTGTCATAGATTAAAGAAGCCTCCTCAACTAAAATCTGCAGCCATCATTGTTAAGTTTGTTAGGCGAGTAGATAAGGATAAATTTATGGAAAGAAGAAAAGTAAAAAGAAATCTAAATTGTCTTCATTTGGGTTACACTAACAATGATATGGTATACATTAACCAAAGTCTCACCCCCCTTAGAAGGAAATTATATAGTGAAGCCAGGGCAATTAAACGGGAAAGAAATTATGCCTACGTATGGGCTGATAATTCTGGAAATATAAGATTGAGGAAGAGAGAGGGTGACAGGGATGTATATGTGGTAAGAACAACTGATGACTTAGATAACTTGAAACAATAAATGGCTTCGGAAAAATGTAATGCACTATCTATCTACTACCAGAATGTAAGAGGGTTAAATACAAAATTACACAAACTATACTCTAGTATATCCCTCGAAAATTATGATGTAATCATACTAACAGAAACTTGGTTAAATGTAGGTGTATATGATGGCGAGTTCATAGATAACCGGTACAAGGTTTATCGTCAAGATCGGGTCCATAAGGGAGGGGGAGGTGTCTTGGTTGCTGTAGCAAACAAATATTCTGTTGAGGAATTTAAAATCACTATAGAATATGTAGAAATAGTATGTATCAAATTTATATTTGAATATACAAGTTACTTTTTTATATCAGTATATTTTCCACCAAAATCACAAATTAAGAAGTATCAGGATTTTTTTGAATTTGTTGAGGAGATTGCTAACCGGCATAGTTTTAAAGTAATTATTGTTGGTGACTTTAATATTACCACAATAATAGATGATCAATATAATTTATTGGAAGGTGGAACTATTAGTATTTCTCTTGCTAATTATTTATCAATGGGAAATCTAAAATCTGTCAATCATGTAAAAAATAAAAATGGGAAAACCCTTGATTTATTATTGACAAATATAAGTGATAGCACGACTCTTATTAGAAATTTACACCCGTTGCTTGAGGAAGACCACCACCACCCGTCACTACATATTCAGGTCGTCTTAAACAAAAAGGTTACTAGTGTTAAATCAAATCCAGATACTGTATACAATTATGCAAGGGCAGACTTCTACAATATGTACAAACACTTGGAAAATGAAAAATGGGACAATTTAGCTACTTACAAGAATCCCAATGAAGCCTTAGACTATTTTTACAAGGTAATTAATGGTGTGATAGACATATATGTGCCGAAAAGATCAATATGTAAAAAACGTTCTTATCCATGTTGGTTTACATCTGATATAATAAGAAACTTAAAAGAAAAAGGAACATACAGAAGAAAGATGAAATATTCAGATTATTATCAAACTAAATTTGTTGAATTACGTAGAAAACTAAAAAGAATGATAAATATAGCATATAAAACATATGTATCAGAAATAGAGAACAATTTAATAAGCAACATTAAACCATTTTGGAATTTTATAAGAAACAAGAAAAAAACAAATAGGAAACTAGCTTATATGATGTATAAGGGTAATAGATTGGAAACGAACGTATTAATTACTAATGGTTTTGATGAATATTTTCAATCAGTGTATGCTTCAAATCCTTCAACATATAACATCATTGAATCCTCTGACATGATAGTATCTCAGTCGTTGGTGGTAGATTCTATCACCAACGCAGAATGCAATGAAGCCATAAAAAAACTGAAATCAACCAAATCTAGTGGTCCCGATCAATTGCCAACATACATATTCAAAGGTTGTGCCGAATTATTATGCACCCCTTTGTGTTATATATACAATATTATTTTAAAAACTCAAACTTTTCTTGATCTTTGGAAAATCAGAAAAATCTGTCCTGTATTAAAAAAGGGAGACCCATGCGAAATTACAAATTACCGACCCATTTCACTAATTTCAGCTCCTTCAAAAATATTTGAATATATATTATATGACAGGATATACAACCATATTAAACCTTATATATCAATAGATCAACATAGTTTTTGTCCTGGAAAGTCTACTTCAACTAATTTGGTCAATTTCACACAGAGTATATCAGATTTCCTCGATGAAAGGAATTCTGTAGATGCAATATATATGGACTTCGCCAAAGCCTTTCATACTCTTGATCACGATGTATTGTTGAGTAAATTGTCTAAGTTTGGTCTCTCTCATAACTTTCTTACGTTAATATCCTCTTACCTATGCAATCGAATGCAATTTGTGACATACAATCAAGCTAAGTCATCTGTTCCGGTGTGCCACAAGGCTCCAATCTTGGACCATTATTCTTTCTATTATACATCAATGATCTACCCACAATTTTTAAATACTCAAAATGCTTACTTTTTGCTGATGACTTAAAATTGTATAAAGTAATGAAAGATCCAAACGATGCACATAAGTTGCAAAAAGACTTGGAAAATGCACTAAGATGGAGCATCGAAAATAAATTAAACTTTAATGTCACAAAATGTTTTGCAATAACTTTTTTTAGGCAAATCAAACCCAATCTTTATCAGTATACAATGAATAATCGTGCATTACAAAGAGTAAATCACGTAAATGACTTAGGAGTTATATTAAATAATAAATTATCTTTTGGAACACACATTGATCAGATTTGTAATGATGCTTACAGAACGTTAGGGTTTCTAATTAGAAGTTCACAAGACATGCATAATGAAAGAGCTCTGACAAGCCTGTTTAATTGCCTTGTTCGAACCAAATTAGAATATGCAAGTGTAGTCTGGTCACCTTACACACAATGTAATAGCAAAAAGATAGAAATAATTCAGAAGAAATTTGTTCGTTACTTATATTACAAAAAACACAAAAGATCATCTTTTCAGGATCAGGTATCCTATAAACAACTACTCAGAGAATTCAATGTTACACCTCTGCACGAAAGGAGAGTAGTATCACATCAATTATTTTTATATAAGTTAGTCAACGGGCTGGTCGACAGTCCAAGTCTCCTCCAAACATTAAACTTTAATGCTAAGAAGGACATGTTGCGGTTCAGGCAGCCTTTTTATTACAGTAAATCCAACTCAACAGAACACCAGAATTCGCCCATTCTAAGACTATGTATTAAACATAGTGAAATAGTCAGACACGGTGGAGACTTGGATTTCGCTATGCCATTCATGCAATTCCTGTCCGTCCTTCGAAGAATATCATGAATAAATAATAAATAATTATAGATGTTTTCTGTGTATATGGGTATGTTTGTAAATACAATTATGCCTGTATGTGTGTATATTTGTTTATATATGAGTATTTACATGTGTATAATTATAATTGCCTCAGTCTGTATATAGATATGTACCTTGTTCTACCTCAGTGAATATCATTTTTGGATTTATGTTCTCTAGAATACTTGTGCTGGATTTCTTTATGAAACAATTATTGTAGTTTTGCTCTCCTTTTTCTTCTTTGTTTTGTATTGTTGGAATTATAATATTTTAATTGTTTAAAAAAATATATATATATATGTAAGCCTATTGTAATTGGAGCGAAAGCTCTGTTATTGGTGAAATAAATAAATAATATAAACACCCATATTTCAATTGCAATAAGAGTATTCCGCACATATTCATATTCATTACAGCACATAAATCTTGACAATCTGGCAGAGTTATGAAGGCGTGTTAAACGAATTCGTCAATGAATGCTAAGACTTGCTAACTTACGACACTCATTTCCCTCGTTCCACCTGTAACATTGGAAGTCTCTTGTGCGCATCAGACCAATCGGCTGGTGTGTCTGTTTACTCACAAATAGTTCAAGAGAATCTTGCACCCACTTCCACGCAAGCAGGATAATAGCGTTTGCACTCCTTTGCTATCCAGGTGAATAGAGAGTCAACCACATGACAACCGTGGAATTATAATTCACAAATGAAAGCTGCATTTAACGTGTGTTTCTTCTCCAAATATGATATGAATATCCAAATCTATAGGACGAAGCTTTGTTGCACTTATAACATAGCGAATTATCTCTAATAGGAAAAACTCATGGTCTCCTCGATGTCGTAATGGTGACATTTACTCTTTGTCAAGAGGTCCCTAATTCGATCATAGAGGATGGGTTGAAATTATAAACTGTAGGACCAGCCCCAGTAGAACCTGTGCATAGTTCGACTGAAACTAAACAAACTCAAAGTCGACGAAGAGAATTCACAATACAACAGTGGACGGATATAAATAACTCAATTCCGTGCAAAGAGACGCACTTATTCTGTAGTCTTGTAAGTGTATGTACTTCAACCAAGAGGCAATTGTTCTCACCTACAGTTGGAAATAACATCCCAAACTATGAAAAAGCAGTGCACATAAACCTACACATGCGAATACAATTCATCTTCTTCTACGTTGATTTCGCTTGCATTTCCTTGACCTTAAATAACACCAACACCAATAAACACCATTACTGAAACGCCTGTGTGTGCATTCCACTGCAAACACTACTGTGCTGATAGTAAGACCCAATATAAGTAGGGCGAAGGCTCCCATTAGATTCTCCAGAGTAATCACAACGACTTCTGGCTTCTCCTGGAACTTCTTTCGTTTCAGTGCATGAAGGATTATCCTTTGAACAGCGTCCTTCTTCCACTTTGGAGGTAGACCCGCTTCAACGCAGGAGGTGATTATGTGCTGAAGGTTGTCCCGAAAGGGAGAGCTTTTCTGCAACAGAAACACTTGGGGGACACCGAGAACTCTGCTAGATGTTATGTGGAATAATGGTTGCCCGTAGGAATCGAACAACAGATAAAGATATGCCAATACGTCTGGAAACATGCTAGACGTAAGAAAGGCGAAATCTCCATAATGGGCAACTCTTCCGTAGTTCTTCAAATTGTCATTCTCTAAGACCCAATTTTCGTAGATCTGCCTGTATATTGGCTCATTCATCAGTCCTATAGTTCTTTTACTTAACTCATCGCCTCCAACAGATAACCCCATACTCAGAACATCCTCAATGGTGTCTATGTAAGGCGTCAGTTTGGGACTTGTAATGAAACCAAACAATGCAGACTGGTAAAGAGTAGAGAGTATCACAGTAGAAAATATCCACTGTAGAAATATAAATCTGAGTGGACCTACAGGAGGCGGTGGGATGTCGACACACCCAAATATGAATGCAGAGAGACCTGAAAGCGAAGGGAACTGATATGTGATCCTTCCCCACCGACGCAGCAAAGAAACGGCCGCTCTCATCCAGATGAACAGACTCAGTAAAGACAGAAGCGTGAGGGTCCACAGAGGTGGCTGAAATGGAAAGTACAGACTCATCCACTGAGGATAGAGTCTTGGGTTAGGAACCACCCATGTCAATTCTGCAAACTGCTGAATCTGTAGCTCTTCACACCACACGTTGCCATAATGAGTAACCCCCACGAACTTTAATGTTCCATCGACGACTCCATTCCGCATATCTGCATAGTCTCCTGTGACACTTCCATTTGGTAATCTAACTCCCAACGACGTAGGTTCTTTATAAATGTTGTTTGTTTCCAAAGTGAAGTTCATTTTCTCCATCGCAGTTGCAACGAAGCCACCATATAAACCCGAATAAGTGTCGCTACCTTTTGAAGTCTTGTCTGGCGTAAAGTACAACTCATAAAAATTCGCTTTCATATTAATTGGGCACTTGTGCATGTTCTTCACCTTGTCTGGATACAAATCCCTCCCTTTAACAAATGTCCCTTTACTCCAGACATCCACAACTTCTGCTCCCTCAGAAGTTCTGCAGTGGGACTCTGTGAAAGGGAAGTAGGAGTACAGGACATAAGAGTCATCTTCACCAGCATCCTTCTCTTGTGGTGGAGAAGCAATTACAATATTCACCATTAGATTACTCTGTGCTACCAGGGTCAAACTATTAATAGATTCCAACGAATTGTATCCTGTGAGAAGGATGAAGTGTTTTGCATTCCGTCTCCATTTACTAAAATGCCAATCATATTTGAAAGGATACATTATCGTGGATATATTTCTGAGAAGAAACAGGTAGCTGATTTCTATCTTCTCTAGGAACCATTCATCTCCCCAACCTGCCCACCATCTTGTAACTTTCATAGGATTAATTGTTGTTAATGGCCTGGTATATTTCTTGCTAACTAGATTTGCAAGTACTGTTGATTCCTCGTCATAGTAAACAACTAATGTACGAGCACTGTGGAAATATTTCCTCAAAATCTCTTCTACAAGGTGAAGTGTATCTTTGTGGAATCTTGCCGTCGATGGGTGTGATATAGTGAGACAGAACGAATTGACGTAGAACCACAGAAATATGAACACGATCAGTAATTTCTTCATTTTCAATTTGACGAAATCAGCTATAAAAGAGAATATAAACATAAATGAAATAAAAATTACAAAACATTTCTTCTCATTTATAAATATTTTTAATACGTTAATGAATATTATGAAAGTCCCAATGGAGCAGTAAAAAACTACCCAGTGGCCAGTGAATAAATGGCTGTTACAATATAACACAAAAATAGTGGCAGATCCTAAATATAAAAATATTGGCCATTTCATGTGAAATCAAACAATGAAGAGGCTCTTTTCAGCCTCACAACATAGTAAAAGTATTAAATACGTGAACATGTGAAGGGCACAACCCTCCTTTCCCCAGACCACTAGAAAAAACTAAAAACTCACAAATGAGAATCAGGCTGCAATACGTATATACAGTAAGTACTTCACACTGTGCCACTGCGCGTGTCACACATTCATATTTTTATACTTTAGTGTAATCACGTATCTAGTTTACCTGTAATTTTCGTCATTAATCATTAATATACCTCTTCTCTATTTTTCGCTATGTTCACTAATAACGGAGTTACCTATGAGACCGAACATTTGAATTATGCACGCTAATCCAAACAATATTGTATTCAATTTATGTTACACTTTTGCTTTTGAATATTAAGAATCTGTCTATCAAAATATAAATATGTTATCATGCATTACCTAACCTACTCTACCCTACCCTAACCTACCCTAAATCTAACATAACTCCGGATCTCATTGGCGTCCCATTCTTAAATTTTGTATAGTTATTGAATAATAGTGCATGAGTTTGTGAAAGAAAATAAAAGACCCGTTTTTGAGAAAATGGCTACCAAAGTTTCATTTATACCACCTTCAATTGACATAGGTATGCAATATCTCTTGTGAAAGAGCCCTTCAAGACCTTTCCATCGCCATCCTAATAACTTCTGTAGGTGCTCTGATTGCAGAAATATTGCAATTAAAAGTTAACAAGATGATGGAAGATATTGTCAAAATCTCATAGTTTGCAACACTGTAATTTCGGAAATACAAGATATACGGGTGTGCAACATTGCACATTTTCCTACCTCACATGGCCCTTCCAGTATGCAAAATTTAAGGCGAATCAAAAAATGTAACTTTGAGGACCTTGTTGATTTCATATGAATGACCTATTACCCTGTTAGAGTGGCGTGTGTTTCTGGGGATGTGTTAGCGTGAAAATGATTCCACTGGCCTATCACGGAAGCGTACATGGCGGTAGATCTGATCTCCACGGTAAGGCCGTTTATACTTTCACAGTTCCGCCACTGTTTCATCTGACGTCTGCGCGTAGTAGTTGTCAAACTTATGTTTCAAGTGTTCTCAGATGGGACAAGCAACAGTGACGAAGTAAGTACTCTGGAGAGCAGTTAATCTAGCAGTGATCTTATAATCGATCTTACATCTGTAATTATTTTCAGATCGAAGTTCATAAGGAACACACGTTTTCACGCGCTGCAGCTGAGAAGTACTTTCAATGTTTTTATTGGTTGGAAAATGTGGCGAAATAAGACCTTTTTTTTCCTTTTTTAACGAAGCTAAGCCCAAACGGTCGTTCTCACCCACAAAACTCCAATTCTGTTATCCATTGATAGTTGAGTGTATATGTGTACAGTCTCAGAAAAAAATACCTGGGCCACGGGACGTAGAATTTCGTAACGTCTTAAAGCCTGTTGTTTATGCAACCCAAATAACAAAATATTCGCTTAAGTTTGCCTGGTGATTCTGAGTTCTCGGGAAGGATTGAGCTTTGATAGCATGAGTCACATGACTCGTGCCCCAGCCACAACAAACAGTTGGGTGCTACGAGGCCTCCAGAAGAAAATTTCAGGAACTGGTTTTTTAACAACAGCTACTCGTAAGGAAATATTCTTTCGAGTGATAGTAGTTATTGTCAAGAAGGTTCACTGAAATTATTGTTGCCATCACAGACCACATGGCACACACTAATTATTTAAGTCCAGTTTATGCACTGGACCTACAGATTAAAGTGGGATCCGAACCAAATGTTCCTCTATCCGGTATTGAATTCGGAAAGCTTTGATTACATGGCCAAAACGTTACCACTACGACGTCGGAGAGAGAATGGAATCCTTTGAGAAAGAGACGGGCGAAAATTGCTACGCGACAAACCAAATTTAGCCGTAAATTTTAACATAAGACAATGTTTTGTAGTCATAGGTTCGAACCTTGCGAGAGGCATAGATTTTTTTGTCCCATTGTCCATTTCACGAGTATATAATTTCCTCTTCATCGACAAGATAAACGCGAGTGGTAGAAGAAAAGCGAAGTAAAATAAATGAAACAGCAATAAAAGGGAAAAAGCGAAACAATTTTATCTATAATATTCTACAGTCACTTCAGTCGCATTTACGGATGCTACATTTAAAGAGAGCCGTGGTCTCTAATTTGTCCTTTCTCCTTCCTTTGTGCTCTCGCTTCCTTCTACCACGATTGGTCTAATGCTAATTAATGCGACGTTAATTAAAACATTCAAACATCGAAACAATAGACAATCGTGCACCAAATAACATTCCAATTGTTATCGAATCGGAAAACAATTGAGGTGTTGTAAAATGAAGTAAGATGCAGTAATAACGTGGGAATTTAGTACGGTATAGAATTAAATCGGCGGAGATGTTCGATTTGATTGAATGTTTGTTATTTAGTGTCGCTATTTTTTAATTTTTGTTAAATCGCGACGATGAAGATGGGTGATGAATGATGATATGGTGAAATTAATGAAGAGACACTCACCAAGAACACCCATGCGTAAGCTGAGATTCGAACCAGGGACCCATGCCGTCGTAGTGCGATGTCCTAACCACTCCGCCACGGGGACAGGAAATTAGGATCAATCAATGGAATGATCAAGCATATTATCATTAATATATTCATATAATTAAATCACGTCATATTATTCGGCACGAAGTAACATCAGAGACATTCAATCGTGCATGTTTGACTTTCAACTAATTCTTTGACTTCAGGTTAATCACAACAATAGGGTAAATGATGAAGCAAATGATAATGAATGTGGGATTTTGACAGTTATTGCGAATTACCTGACACAAACATCATTAAGCAGGCTCAGTGGGAAAGCTCATCAAGTAGTCGAAATTCGATCTAGTACCAAAGTTCCCGGTTTCAGTGCCGTCACGGGTGTTTGCGTATTTTGTCATCGATTTCATGTAATGGTCTGCCACTCGTCCTTACCGTTGCGATCAGCGAACGGGGAAGAAAAGTGATGTTACGTAACCAAAATAATAAAAATAAATATGATCGAAGAGTACTTATTTAGTCACGAAATCTCCTAGAAAACCCGAATATACGAAATATATGTATCTTCACATTTGTTTTCGATTTCTATATTTAACAAGTCGAGAGCGACAACGGGAGAGCACTTTTCAATTCGAGAAACCGAGAGACGGAGACACCGCCAAATCCAGTTTCTTCTTGACACCTCCTAAATCTAGTTTATTGTTTGTTATTGGCTTTGTATTGACTATTATTGTCATTAGTCTTCCTCTGTAGGTAAATGATAACTACGATTTATGATGAAATAAAGCAGATGAAGGGAAGGAACAAGATAGTCATGACTGCCCGGGACTCAAACCCAGAACCTTATGTAAGGAAATTTGAAATTCTGAAGAAGGCATTCGTGTTAGCTTGGCTTTCTCTTTCCTCTGCTTCTGTTATTTTATCATACATGTTTAATTAAAATGGACCTGAGAAAATATTTTGCGATTCATAATTGTGTTGGTTAGATGCTATAGAGTCGATTTTTTGATTGATTGATTGATTTGTTGTTTTAAGTCTACTTTATGCAAAGAAAGGATAATCGGGACTGGACTTTCAGGTTAAAGTGGGATACGAACCACTACGTGCCTCCACTGTGTATCTAACCCGGGATCCCTTGATTACAAGGCGACGACGTTATCACTATGTTAACCAGGAGGCCACCTGATCAAATGTTATTCACTCGATCTCTACTATAATTTAATTCATCATTTACATTTTCGTCTTTTTTCTTCCTTTTTGCTAACTACTCTCATGCGACTCTTTTTGCGTCTTCGAATTTCTTCTTGTTTCAGAAAAAAATACGAGTAATATATGCAGGCTGTATAAAAATCGCCCCATGCAAATAAATAGAAAACTCTCTCTGGGGAACTAATTTATAGGGTATAACTAACGTAACCATTAGGAAACTATTCGAACGTTAACTGATATAACTGCAGATGAAACAATACTTACAGCAAACTAAACGAAATCTCTGTTCTTGTTAAGCTCACAGGCAACAGGTATTTCGTGAGTCATTCACTTTTGCTAACTACGGGTCACTGAACCGAAGTGTGGCAGCTGAAGTCTGCTCATGGAAAGCACGAAAATAATCTATACGTCTATTACCAAACCAGTGTTAGCAGACGAGGGCACGTGTTCCTGTTATCAATGACGTACGAAATAAGGAGGAAAACAAGTTTTTTATCAAACTGCACGTATGTTTAGACAGGTTCTGGAAGTCTTCTTGCTAGGAGGGTAGGAGTTACTTCTACTATGTCACCAGTAGAAGATATTTTCCTGAGAGGACAAATGATTGGGATGTGGAAGTGCGGCAAGAGTGCAAGAGAGATTAGTCGTGCCCTTGGAATAGACAGGAAGTCAGCTTCCAAGTGGATTCAACGATACCAGGAGGAAGGATTTGATGGTGTTCGCGATCGTCGGCGAAATGGTCGTCCCCGGGCTACATCTCGTGAGCAGGATGATGCGATTGTCGAGTTGTCCGCAGCTCAGCCATTGACTCCTGCAAGTAGGATCCACCGACAACTGCAGCTGCCATGTTCTTCCCGAACAACGAGGAATCGGCTGCATGAAAGTGGTAGGCATCACTATCGACCTGCACAAAAAACTGCATTGACCGATGAACACAAAAACAGAAGGCTGGAATTCGCACGTCGTTACGTAAACGAACCTTCCGAATTCTGGGACAGTGTGGTATGGACAGACGAAAAAGTGTTCTGTTCGGGTGACAATGGAGCATTGCACGTGTGGCGACCTTGCAATACGCGGTATGAGCCCGAACATATAGTGCCTCTGCGACGAAGTGGACGCATCAGTGTTGCGTTCTTCGGTTGGATGACGTCCGCGTTTGTTGGCAACCTAATAAGAGTTTCGCCCAGAATGGATGCAAATGAATTTTCTGATGTGCTGTCAGATATGCACACTAATCTTCGCATCGCATATCCAGAACCAACACAAATGCTGTGTGTAATGGATAACAGTGGAGTTCACAATTCAAACGTAGTTCGAAACTGGTTTGAAGATGTAGATGATTTCGTTAGAATTCAGTGGCCTGCTAAATCACCTGACCTGAATCCAATCGAGAACTTGTGGGGTTTAATGGTGGCTGACTGGAACGTGGGTCCACAACAACAACGTGAAGAACAACTCATTCGCCACGTGCAGAATGTATGGTCCACATTTCAGAATAGACCAAATATTTGCCACCGCCTTGTTGCGTCTGTTCCTTCCCGGCTTCGAGAAGTCATTGAGCGAGACGGCAATTGGACTCACTATTAGTTGATATATGATTTATGCACTTGACTTAGCTTTAAATGTGTATATAAGATACCAAGTTTTTTTAATATTTTGTATTCATTTAGCACTACAAATTCGATACTCTTCAAATCTTCTATTTTGATTGTAAGATATAACAATGTTTTGTTTATCCTATTTGCATCAGTTCTGCATCGTTTACATTTATTTTTCCCACGTATTGTGGTGTCAAAAAAAATTAAGTTCCATGCTTAATGCTTTTCATAGTTACATGTAAAGTATGTTTGTTCTTTTTTTTAAAAAAAAACTCTTCACCTGTAGGAGAATACAGACTTCAAAAAGTAGAAGAGAGAAGTAAAAGGAGAAAAATCCATTGCTTTTTAAGTTTCATGTGCACCAAAATTTTCTTTAAAAAATTAATCACCATATGTTGGTTCTGAAAAGTGATTTGTGATTTAGTACTTTGAAATTGAACCCCAGATAATACAGTATCTGGAATTCTGTAATGGCATATTCCTCAAAATTCAAAATCATTATTATAACCTCACGAAGAGGGGAAAAGTAATGCGACTAAATATAATTTAAACAAAAAAATCTTTCATTCCTCTTCCAAATTAAAACAACGATTGGAATTTTATTATTTAAATGTATTGACTTTGGAAGTTAAAAAATTAACATGCCTCATCATTAGTAATATGACATATATTTTAACTCAGAATCTACGGAGTTTTGCATAGGTAATTTTCTACCATCAGTATTTGAAAAAGGTTGACACCTCCCCGTGGACAAATTCCTTACAAAAATTGTCCTAACTAGGATCAATTAGTTTCCTCCATGGTGATTACTATACGTAGCGCATATTTTCATAAATTATTATTATTATTTATAATATTCCATTGGAAATAGGTTTGAAATTAAATCATACACTCTATCATGAACAATTCTGAATTTATATTTAGGATTTTGTTGTGTGAAAGCGGACATTTTTATCTTTATCCGAAACAATTTGTAAACAACCGAATAGTGGTGAAACTACTCATGGCTTCCAACAATGATAATAATACAGACATCATGCGTTACAGAAAATATATATTTCAAATATTTGATGAAAATGGTCTACCGTCTGCCGAAGGTCAAAAACGTATTGCGTCAGTGTAGGTGAATTTTAATAGACCTAACGTAAATCCAGACATTCAGAGTGGATCCATGCTTTTGTTTTTATTCTGTCTTTCTATTTCGGACATTCTATGTCACTTTCATACCTATTGAGTAAATTCCGACGATGAAAATGAACGCGGAATTGATGGGACAAATCAGAGCCTTGCGTAGAGTTTGAACCGTTGACCTCTGGCTTCGTAGTGTGCTCCGCTGACTGCTGCATCACGATTGTCTTTGCTTTTGATTCTCAAGTTGCTGAATCGTCGTATCAATATTATTTCGAAGAATCAATATCCAGAAAAAAGCATATCCATGAGTGCCTGCCAAATGTTCCTCGGCAGTGCCATATGCAGCAAGGCACATTTTCCTCAAATTGCTTTCTCACTATTATCGAACGTCATCTTTGCATCCCTTAATACACACATATCCAGAGTGCAAGGATAACTTCCCATATGTTGTCTACAACGTCGACCAGATGTTTCAATGTGTTTCTCTTCCACGTGTTAATTCTGCATCTCAATCCTCCCCGATATTTCCACCGACCGTCCCCGATTTGAGTCCTGGTGTGCGCACAGATGTCTATTTGTGAGTGTCCTTTCAATAATTTAATCGAATCATCGTAATTTATTTCTGCGCGATTACCCCATAGAGGAATAAATGAAACGCAATATATACAAACACTTTCATTCACTATAAATTCTTCATGCATAAGGAAATAACGTTCTAAAGCTAAACGTCCTGGGTTCGAATCACAGACAATGTAGCAATGGTTCTATTAATCCGCCAGCATTACTACTTATAACTACTATCAAACTAAAGATGTATGGAACTGACATACAATTATTAAAATGCATGGAAAGAGCCCTTGCCATGGTTACTAAAATTTTCACCTATTTCGTAAGATTTAATAATTTCCTGTTTGTTCCATGCAAATGGATTTTTCAATTCTTTTGAGGCTATTGCTTCAATTACACTCTTGATATTTATCATTATTGTGTTCTTCCGTCGAAAAGCGTTCCCAAAAGCTTCTTCCCAAATTCTACCACCCCAATCACGACATGCCATTTTCCCTAGGTCTGCGCTGGATTGTTTGGATCCCTTCATTGCATGTAGAACACTTTCTCGTCGTGGCCTTGAAGTTGCCTCAAGGCACTCCTACGTCAAGGCTTGTATGCAAGCAGAATATCTTCCCATTGAGGGGAGGAAAAGTGGATGTGTATCGAGGTCGTTCAACTTTCGTATCTTTCATCGTTCCGAAATGCGTGCTATATCCTCGACTCAATCCAATCAAGCAGTTGCAGGTTTTAGGTTCTGTTTCTATTCGATTATTTCACATTGCCTTCCTGCTTGTTATTCGTGACGAACGTTCTGGATTTGAAAACATGATCAATAACAGGATTGTGTTGGTTGGTTGGTCTTAAGTCCACTTTATGTCCAGTTAGGCTAATCGGAACTGGACCTATAGTATAAAGTGGGATCAGAACCAGTATGTGCCTCCACCGGTATCGAACCCTGGACCCCTTGATTACAAGGCGACGACCGACGCTCCCACTGCGTCATCTGAGATTGTGTTCGAAACGAAAGAATCAATTGTGGGTGATATTTATTTATTTATTTATTTATTTATTTCACCAATAACAGAGCTTTCGCTCCAATTACAATAGGCTTACATATATATATATATTTTTTTAAACAATTAAAATATTATAATTCCAACAATACAAAACAAAGAAGAAAAAGGAGAGCAAAACTACAATAATTGTTTCATAAAGAAATCCAGCACAAGTATTCTAGAGAACATAAATCCAAAAATGATATTCACTGAGGTAGAACAAGGTACATATCTATATACAGACTGAGGCAATTATAATTATACACATGTAAATACTCATATATAAACAAATATACACACATACAGGCATAATTGTATTTACAAACATACCCATATACACAGAAAACATCTATAATTATTTATTATTTATTCATGATATTCTTCGAAGGACGGACAGGAATTGCATGAATGGCATAGCGAAATCCAAGTCTCCACCGTTTCTGACTATTTCACTATGTTTAATACATAGTCTTAGAATGGGCGAATTCTGGTGTTCTGTTGAGTTGGATTTACTGTAATAAAAAGGCTGCCTGAACCGCAACATGTCCTTCTTAGCATTAAAGTTTAATGTTTGGAGGAGACTTGGACTGTCGACCAGCCCGTTGACTAACTTATATAAAAATAATTGATGTGATACTACTCTCCTTTCGTGCAGAGGTGTAACATTGAATTCTCTGAGTAGTTGTTTATAGGATACCTGATCCTGAAAAGATGATCTTTTGTGTTTTTTGTAATATAAGTAACGAACAAATTTCTTCTGAATTATTTCTATCTTTTTGCTATTACATTGTGTGTAAGGTGACCAGACTACACTTGCATATTCTAATTTGGTTCGAACAAGGCAATTAAACAGGCTTGTCAGAGCTCTTTCATTATGCATGTCTTGTGAACTTCTAATTAGAAACCCTAACGTTCTGTAAGCATCATTACAAATCTGATCAATGTGTGTTCCAAAAGATAATTTATTATTTAATGTAACTCCTAAGTCATTAATCTGATTTACTCTTTGTAATGCACGATTATTCATTGTATACTGATAAATATTGGGTTTGATTTGCCTGGAAAAAGTTATTGCAAAACATTTTGTGACATTAAAGTTTAATTTATTTTCGATGCTCCATCTTTGTGCATTTTCCAAGTCTTTTTGCAACTTATGTGCATCATTTGAATCTTTCATTACTTTATACAATTTTAAGTCATCAGCAAAAAGTAAGCATTTTGAGTATTTAAAAATTGTGGGTAGATCATTGATGTGATATGATATGCAAACGTTGTAAGGCTATGGAAAGGAAAGTTATGGGAACTGCTAGTATTTGTATTGCGGAGAGGAAACCATAAACATGGAACAGAAGCTTATATAATATGAAACCTGACGCTATGGGTTCAAATACTCGCTAAGACATGTGTCTGTTGTTTCATTGTAGAATTTAATCCACAGACATGTAGCAACGTTAAACAACCTATTTGATGTATGTATATATATTTCAAAAGAAATAAATACAAATATATTGTACGATACCAGGTGAAGGCACATAGTGTTTCGGATCCCACTTTAAACATTATGCACTTCACATTAGTCCATCTGTGCACAAAGTGGACTTAAGAAAATTCAAACTTTCAAAAAAGATTGTGCTACGGTATTTAAGAATTGTGTCTAACACAATAACTCCATTTATTTTTCATTGGTGGCCAATGAAATTGTTTACTAATATTCTTAATTTCAGTTTTAAGATAAAACCGGCTACGGAATAAAAGGAGTTAGGTAATTTTTCTTTTGCGAAATCCCACTTTTGTAGTAGACATTTGCCATACTCAGATGTGGCGTAGTAAACAATTCTGACACACTTTCGAAGTATTCAATTGGTATGTATTTGTGAACCATCTTTCAAATATATGAAATTTTAGACGCTTCGAATCTTAATATTTAATTATCAGTTTGCAGAAACCTGATTTGGAGGGGGACAAATGCCCCTTTTGCCCCCGCCAAGTTACGCGTATAATGAACCAAAGTAAAGGACTGTCCCGACTAAATTAGCACGTCTGATAACCTTACTACTGAGATAATCATAATTTATCGTTTAGTTCAAAACCTTTTCATATATTGGATGCAGCTCTACTTTTTCTGCAATGTGGAAGCACACCACTTCATGTAACCAATAGTCACGTGACCCTCTTTCCCTTCCTGTCACGCTAACCTTCGCGTGGAAGACGTTTCACGGTGTTGTTAAGACAGGCAATATTACCCGATCATCGAAAGATGCAATGTGTGTTGCCTACCCTCCTGCCTTACTTGCTCCTACTAAGGCCTTATGGGGAAGAACTTTTTTCCATGACTGTACACGGGTGTAGCAAATGTGTAAGAATAAGTTAATTCCACAAAATTCTCAATCAACCGAACCACACGCCGAAAAATGTATTTCACTATTCATCATCTCTTTCCCATCTATTTAAATGAGGCGCTGAGGAGCAATCGTTTTATTCTACGTTCTATAAAGTTAAATGGAAATCACGTTCAGTTCTTTAAGGTAAGTTTCAGAGAGGATTCAGTTATAAGTACATATTCCTTGTGTTGAAATTATTCTCGCAGAACGAACCGGAGTTCTGGCTGGCAGAGAACAAAGCACGTGCTGTCTCCAGTGCTTCTGTCGTTGGACGGAGGCAGTCACGTGAGTGCTGCCAAGCTTTTCCATCTGGTGGCGGGAAGATTACCAGGACAATCATTCTGACTATAGGTGTGGAGTTTATTGCGATTAAACATTCACTGGGCTCCCTTCATAGAAACCATGGTTCTTTCTGTTTCTGAAATCTCGGGAAATTCTTAGTAAACATGTATTCCTTGGTACATCAAAGGAAATTGTATCGTTAGGTATGATTCATGTCGAGGTCCACTAAAACAAAATTCTTTTGAAGGCCGAGTCTTTCCAAGTGACACGTGCTCAGTGCATCGAGTCCCACTCCCAGTGCTGTAATATCAGTTTCTGATAGCTATATACTCTGTGCCGGCTATCTCTGGAGGAAGCGGACGAAAGCGAGTCTCTGCGCAGGTAGGGGCACGTGACGGCTCCACCAATGAACACGTGAGAGGTGAATGCGTGAAGGAGGAGCTAATGTAGTCACCAGCATTCACAGCAGTGTGTACTATTTAACTCTGCCCACTCGATCTCCCCCTCCTCTGCCACTATTCGCAGCATTCCTCCACAAATTCCCGGCTTAGAGTATAGCAGCAATTATTTTTCCAGTAAAAGGCCAGGACGCCAACAATTTCTTCAATTCATCTTGGATAGAACCTGGGATCCTTCACATGAATGATGTAAGCACTAAGATCTTTGCTAAGCGCAGTTCCTGTGCGATTTCAACCCCGGGAAAATTAAAAGTCACTTCGAAATTGTAAGAAGTTGAGCTTCGAAAGTTAAATAAAAAAAAATCGTTAGAATAGTAAATCATATAATTAGCAAAAATTCGATGAATGATATCCAGTTGAATCTTTGGGGACAAGGGGAGGTCTATTGGAGCCCATTTCCTTATCCTGCTAAAATTCATACGAGGAATGTTCAACATATTTTCTAGATTCGAAAAATATTTCCTTACACACATAAAAATATGTAAAACAAAATACAAAATTCAACGGAGTTCAAGTAACAAATATTTGTACTCCCTGCACCCTTGCAACACAGAATCTTAACTGGATCATGGTGTTGAAGTAAAATAAAATACCTCCAAATTTGTCTTCCAGCTATTTGTAAATAAATATGTATATTTCTGAAGTAGGTCTTGAAGCTTTCCTGGCAACGAATAATTGAATGGAGACTCTCGAGATAGCAAACAGGGGACTTCTGGAAATGTTTCCTAGCTCTCGGGAGCTAAAGTCACTCTCATCTGCAGACAGGAAGTGACGTTAGCTCTTGAAAGCTTGGAAACATTTCCAAATATTGAAAGTCAGTCCAAAATTCTTTCGTCATCATTACCTACATACATTATAGTATTCAGAATTAATATTTGCAACAAGGTTTGCGGAGGGGGTAGAAAAATGCCATTCGCCAATGAATGAAAACCAGCATAAAATAATAATAATAATAATAGCTAATAAAATCAATGTTTAATAATTTAAATAGAAATACGTATTAGCTCTAAGCTAATATGGCTCCAGGTCGTCACTGAAATCTGAAACAACAATTTATTAAAAAGAGTAAATGATAGGGAATGCTCGCACGGTGGGAATGAGAATGATAACGGTTCTAAGTTGCTCCTTGCCCTAACTTACAGAAAATGCCTGTAGGAAGAAATAAGCTCCACACAACAGTCCACTGAGAATCAAGGCCTGTAAGTGTCTCTTTCCCTTTGCATGATCTGTCAGCGCATCGAGCCCAATCGATACCTGAAACCGCTTCTTCATATTTGGAAATAGTTTCCCGATTCTTCTCACAATCCTGGGTCAGAAATATCAAGTTACCACCAGTGTCACGTGGAAGGGAAATTTTCCTGCGCACAGTGAATTTTAGGAAAAATTCTATGAACCCACATAGAGTAACCAAAGTTAGACGATGTCCGAAAGGTGGGCTTGAAGAAAAGCAACGGTGGTTAGTTAATATGTAATAAAATTTACATACCTGAAGTTGAAGCTGAAGCACTAGGTAGATATAAGTACAAAATGTAGAACAACAATTAAATACAGTATTGCGTTTTAGTTCCTATTGTCCATTGTGTAGTCTATTGTAATACGCTACTCAATAATTCCTCTTCTGACAATAGCTTGAATACCTAATCGTTCTGTGAAATCTTTAGAATAATCCAAGTCACTTGCAAAAATTCTCAAGCTCTCTTCTAATGGGATTTCTGTAGCAAACAGTTTCAAATCTCCGCTAAGCAACTACTCAGCTTAGCTTGCTGTTCATCGAAACCTTACTGGATAACTACAGGATGAAATCCAGCCAATCAGAATAAGCAACGTCCATAGCTTCTCTTCAACAAAATCTGGATAGCTGGAATTCAACAAGAGCCAATGAGAAGCTGACACGAACACATGTCCACATGTTCGTTGATTTTGAAATTACTCTTGGTTCTGTAATTGTGAGCATGCCGCGAAGCAATGTTTACCAAGGAGCGGGATTTGCGCTGCTTTGATATTTCTCGTAACCTAGTTAGATTATTAAATAGCGATCAAGGGCCGATGTAATGTTTGAATACTTCAAGAAACAACACCAGAAGGTCGTCTCGTACAGAATCTCTTGTTTGCTACCAACATTAACATGGCTCAGAATATAAAAGTAAATTGCTCACAGAATATTAGCTTTTCAATTTAACTCCAAGATATCGTACACCTTCATGGCCACCTAACCGTCAAACCTCACGTGGTATCTCCCGTAAATAATATCGAACGGGAAATATGGTTGAACTAAATAATAATTTTAATTGGCTGGATAGATGGCGTAGTCCTAACGTCGTCACCTTATAGTCAAAGGGTGCCGGGTTCGAATACCGATAGAGGTACATAGAGGTTCGGATCTCAATTTGAACCGTAATCCCGTTTAGCATTCGGCGCATAAAGTGCGCTTTGAAACAAGTTTGGAGAATAAAATATTATCTTTCTTGGTAGAGTAGCTGAAAGAATGAATCTCCTTATCTCTCTCCTCTTCTCTGCCATGCCACTGCACAGTTCAATTATTTTGTGATACTAATCACTTTTGCATCACTCTCAGATTATACTCCTGTTTACTTTTCAAAAAAAAACTTTCCAAAACTTCCCCAAATGATTCTCAAAGCTTTGGACACTTCCAGAATCTGGATTTTTAGAACACATTACATACATACATATATCCTGCATATATATAATATATAAATTAAACATATATAATATACACAAATTGCTGGTCTAGCCAATATCTATGACTGCTAGTTTCCAGTGTCCTGAGATGTTCAAGCATATAAATTTGTGTTCCTTATTTGTCTCGTTGGGGGAATCCAAGTATCATTGTACGAGCAGAACGAATAAATTTTGTGACAGTTTTTCAGAAAACAGCGTTACAAATATTTCTTAAGTACCAAGCACATATTTTATACATATTTGTAAGATTAGCGCCATGAGAGTTGATATATCTTTTCTCGTTATTGATTTTTGATATTTCAGAGAATTATAATACCTGAAGTTGTCTTCGTAAGTTATTGTAAAGGATTGTGAACTTTTATCTACTTTGATTGTTTGGTTCCCTGTAATTCAATTTCACCGTCCATTAATGTATTTGGTAGGATTGGTGATCTTACAGAAATTTTGGTGATCCTAAGTAGACATTAAGTAGATAATGAATACGAACTGATAGGATGTCTAATTTTATATCTTCTGTTTGCCAGTTCATGTAATAATAACAGTAATAATTATTATCAATTGGTCTATTAAAATATTATTAATAGGAATTAATCTTATGGAACTATTTTTATTAATTCTGTTATTATTGTTATTATTATTATTATTATTATTATTATTATTATTATTATTATTATAATAAAGGCTAAAGCCTTTGATAGTGTCAGCCATCAGCTATTAATTTACAAACTCGACCAAATGGGATTATCACCACGATTTCTGAAATGGTTTTCCAACTTTTTAGTAAATAGAAGTTTCTCTGTTAAGATTGGTGAAACAACTTCTTCTAAAAAAGAAATACTTTGTGGAGTACCTCAAGGGTCGCCACTCGGCCCAATTCTGTTCGCTGTTTTTATCAATGATGTTACATTATGTTTTAAATCTAGCACATGTTTACTATATGCAGATGATATAAAAATTTTTAAGAGTATATTAACAAATAATGATGTCGCTCAACTTCAGGCTGATCTCGATAGAATGACATATTGGTGCAAGATTAATGAAATGGAAATTAACTTGAGAAAGTGTAAAGTTTTAAGATGTACTAAGAAAGTTCATTATATAGTCTCCAACTATTTTATTTATGAAAATAAAATCCAAGTGTGCGACAGTCATAAAGACTTAGGAATAGTAATAGACTCCTCTCTCATATTTGATGAGCACATTTCAGAAATTTGCAAAAGAGCAAAGAGAATGCTTGGTTATATATTTTTCTCATGGAAAGTTTTTAAAAAGGAAGATACCTTAATATTCCTGTACAAAACGATAGTTCGTCCTATTCTTGAATATGCAAATGAATTATGGTTTTTGACTGCAACCAGTCATCTTCAAAAAGTTGAATCAGTTCAAAAACTTTTTATCAGGTTATTATGCACAAAGTTTAAAAAAAATTACTATGACCAACATTACTCTGAATGGTTATCACAGTTGAATATGTTTTCCTTAGAAGAAAGAAGAAAAATGAAAAGGTTAAATTTTGTAGAGAAGATATTAAATTTCCAAGTTGACAGTGAATACTTTTTGAATAATATAGCTTATAAAATTCCCAGATATTCCCATAGGTATATCTCAATTCTCACATGCCTAAACAAGGCAAGAGGTTTAGTAGCTGATCTTGTTGAAACCTACAATTTGAATTTACGTTGATGTATAAAATTGTAGGATCCACTGTTTTATTTTATAATTATGTATTCAATTTTTTAATTTTGTATAACATAGTGGTTGTTTAATCGTTATCATCACTTCAATAAATATGATCATTATTATTATTAGAACAATACACAGTTAATTGCAGATATTATATAACAATAAACAATTATTAGTATCAGAGATATAATAGATCTCATTGAAAACTGTAACTTGGAGTGTAAATATGCTAACTTGTTATGTTATGTTATTCTACAGCTTATGTATTTTATTCGTGTAACTTTGTACTTTTGTATTTGACTTAGTGCTGTATAAGGTTTCATACTGTGCTCAACACTTAAAATAAACGATTATTATTATTATTGCTTCTGCTGAACGTGAGGAACATTTCTCCGACACCTCCAGAAATATGGTTCTGAATAAGTGTCTCATTTTCACAGCAAGAAATCACATTCCAATCAAATATCCGTTCGCTGTTGGTCTCTCCCTCTTCGATCAAACACAACAATCCATCAAGGTTGCACTGGGAGACCAATGAGGAAGCTGTTTCAGCATAAAAATCGCCTCCGAAACGACCAATCGTAATGAAACGAGAGCCACAAGTGATGTGTTGCCCGCGTCACTTCCGACAAGGCCAGCGCCTGATTTGCGATTCCGATGTTGAAAGCGTGAAATGTCCTACATGCGGAAGGCAGCTCCAAAGTTTGAGGAGCTTCGTCCAATTAACCCCAGAAACAAAGCAACATCGCAGATCGTCCTGCCATCTATGGAACGAGGACCTCATTAGCAATTCTCACTCATCACGATGGATGGCTTTGCTTTGTATGCTTCGAAACTACGCAGGACTTTATTTATAAGATCATCAACGGAGCCTTCGAGAAATTTACATCCAACAACAACAGGGTTATCGGCTCGTGAATGATGTTGAAATCTTAATCTGTAGCGTTCTTAACACTCAACTGGCATTTACATGCGAAAGAAATTGCCATCAAAGATTTGACAAGATTCATTTCCTACCAGCAGAGTACGATTCAATTTACAAGTCTACTGACAGTAGAAGAGCATGTGAGTAGTACAGGTGGCCCGGTTCTAAATCCTCATTTGGGGCTCGAATCATCATGTGGGGCTCGCAGTGGTGCCAACTCACCCCCCGAAAATTTCACCAACTGATATTTTGAAGCCTTTCACGGTGTATGTTAACCTCACAAGCAGTGTTGCTAACTCGGCGTAGCCTTTTATGGTGTATGTTAACCTCACCAGCAGTATTTCCAACTCGGCGTAGCCTTTCACGGTGTATAATTTTTTTAGCTTTTTTTTTGTGTGTGAGTGTACATGTGTTTGGGCGAGGCGTAGCCTTTTATGGTGTATGTTAACCTCACCAGCAGTATTTCCAACTCGGCGTAGCCTTTTATGGTGTATGTTAACCTCACAAGCAGTGTTGCCAACTCGGCGTAGCCTTTTATGGTGTATGTTAACCTCACAAGCAGTGTTTCCAACTCGGCGTAGCCTTTCACGGTGTATAATTTTTTTAGCTTTTTTTTGTGTGTGAGTGTACATGTGTTCGGGCGAGGCGTAGCCTTTCACGGTGTATGTTAACCTCACAAGCAGTGTTGCCAACTCGCTTTACAAAAACACTCGCTGAAATGGCGCTCGCTGAAATAGCGCTCGCTAAAAATGGGCGCTCGGGGTCAGTTCTCGGAGAGAGGTTAATTTAACCTAATTTTTTTTTACCTCTGTCTTCCACATGTATGTAATGCGATTTGAGGAGAAGAGGGTGAATTAACCTTATGGCTGACAATGTTCTATAAAATAACAATTCCTATGAACTCTGTAAATTTCCGAACATATGTTGTATTCACACTTTTACATATCTTCGAGTGTACATTACAAATCTGCAAACAGATTGTGGCTAACTCGTACTGTTTAAGAGATGAACCTACTTCCGGTTGCTATTTTGGATTTCCGAGCATAGGTTGTATTCATACTTTTACTTATTTTCGAGTGTACATTACAAATCTGCAAACAGATTTTGGCTATCTCGTACCGTTTAAGAGATAAACCTACTTCCGGTCGCCATTTTGGATTTCCGAGCATAGGTTGTATTCACACTTTTACTTATTTTCAAGTGTACATTACAAATCTGCAAACAGATTTTGGCTATCTCGTACCGTTTAAGAGATAAACCTACTTCCGGTCGCCATTTTGGATTTCCGAGCATAGGTTGTATTCACACTTTTACTTATCTTCGAGTGTACATTACAAATCTGCAAACAGATTTTGGCTATCTCGTACCGTTTAAGAGATGAACCTACTTCCGGTCGCCATTTTGGATTTCCGAGCATAGGTTGTATTCACACTTTTACTTATTTTCAAGTGTACATTACAAATCTGCAAACAGATTTTGGCTATCTCGTACCGTTTAAGAGATAAACCTACTTCCGGTCGCCATTTTGGATTTCCGAGCATAGGTTGTATTCACACTTTTACTTATCTTCGAGTGTACATTACAAATCTGCAAACAGATTTTGGCTATCTCGTACCGTTTAAGAGATGAACCTACTTCCGGTCGCCATTTTGGATTTCCGAGCATAGGTTGTATTCACACTTTTACTTATCTTCGAGTGTACATTACAAATCTGCAAACAGATTTTGGCTATCTCGTACCGTTTAAGAGATGAACCTACTTCCGGTCGCCATTTTGGATTTCCGAGCATAGGTTGTATTCACACTTTTACTTATCTTCGAGTGTACATTACAAATCTGCAAACAGATTTTGGCTATCTCGTACCGTTTAAGAGATATTCCAAAATTATATATATATTTGATAAGCGACAACAACAGAGCCATCTCTGTACAAATGTTGGAACTCGATGAATGCTTGAGTGGGACAAGTTATTTTTTTTCAGTACGTCAACATTTTTAATTTTTTTTGCCAGTGAATGGGTTAGGTGACTTGCAACGACGAAGGCCTTCTAGCAATACGAACTTAGCTTATGCCGGCGTAATTCGCTAAAATATCTTTAAATTTGCATATTTCTCATACCGCCGTATCTTGTTCTATTAGACCTCTTCAAGAAAATCGCCAATTAGTGAAAACTAATTGAGCACAACAGCAAAAGAGGTGCTAATAGGGCAAGCATACAATGATATGGGGATATGTGAATTGTCGGTTTCTTCGATTCAGATAAATGGATCGAATTGAAACTGGGATATTTTGCATTTTTTTTATATGATAGCTAAAATAACAGAGATTTTGATTGGCTAATAATTTATACGTGGTGTTTTCTGATTGGTTTAAGTAAGCAAAATTTCTATTGGCTGTCTAAAGCCGGAGCACAGCGCTGATTTCTCACCTTTGCTGGATTGGCAGAGGAACCCACATGGCGGGGGATAGAACCTGAACGGGCTCCACCAAAGTATAGGAGACTAGAAGCATATAATTTGGCGAAAAAACCTAACTAAGGTCATAGAGAATATTTCAAAAAAAGATTTTTTTTAAAAAAAAAGTTAACAATTATATTTTGCATTGCACAGCATTGGATATTAAATAACATACCCCCAAAAAATCTCTGCATTATGCGTTCTGTAAAAAATTGCCCTACGTGCCAAACTGCTGTGTCAAGTAAACATTTTCAAAGGCACTGTCGTACTTGTGTGCCGGGAAAACAAATATGTGCGACCAAACTGTGCTCTAAGTGTGGAAAAAATATTTCTATTCCCAACTTCAAGCGACACCAGCTTACTTGCAAGAGCACTGGAACATCTCTACCGCAACCTTCCAAGCGAAAGGTAGAAGTAACCTCTCTCGATGCATCGCCACCTGCCAAACGCGTCAAGCTGGCGAAGAAAGCAGACCGGTTTGCGTTTGAGCATTTATTAGAAGACTTTGACATAACATCAGACAGCTTCTGCGATGTGCGTAGTTTTCTGGGGAGCGAGCGAGCTAAGATAATATCCATCCTCAACGATGCATTGGCCACACACTCCACTAAATTCTATGCTGTGCTATGCTGCAAGTATAAGAAACCGTCTGATAAAATATATAAATTCTTCCATGCCACAAAAGCAAAAACACTGCATCAGGCAGATGT
The DNA here is from genome assembly GCF_977018435.1 of Lepisma saccharinum. Classification (NCBI taxonomy): domain Eukaryota; kingdom Metazoa; phylum Arthropoda; class Insecta; order Zygentoma; family Lepismatidae; genus Lepisma; species Lepisma saccharinum. The sequence continues at coordinate 5,634,122 of NC_139248.1, read as the reverse complement.
CACTGACCTCGACAGCATCTACGACAAGTTTGTCGAGGAGCTTGTGGCAAAGCACGAGGAGCATCAGGCTGAAGGCTCGGGCGGTTCGCTGTGTGGCGACCCCCACAAACTTTGTTTGAAACTTAACAAATTCCTGCCACTGGCAGGGTCTAGCTATATTGCCCTGCCACCCGAGGTTAAAGCAAAAAAAGCTATTCTCAATATTCAGAACAAAGACACCAAATGCTTCCTCTGGTCGGTGCTGGCAGCATTGCACCCTATACCTTGGGAAAAGAGTCCACGCCGTGTTGCACACTACAAGCAGTATGAGTTGGAACTGGAGGATGCAATGGCGGGGATTGCCTACCCTGTAGAAGTCTCGCATATTCGCAAGTTTGAGGTTCGTGCTCGTGACTTGTTGGGCCTGCAATTAGCCATCAATGTTTACGGTCTCGAGAACAAACATGAGGTCTACCCCATTCGCGTGAGCAACGTGAGCAACAACAACGAGGCACGAGAAATCAACCTCCTGCTCATCAAGGACGAAACCCATCACCATTACACCCTCATTCGCTCGCTCTCTCGGCTTGTTTCGAGCCAACGGAGCAGTGATAGTCACCACGTCGAGGTGTGTCGCAGGTGCTTGTCTACATTTCGCAATCGAGAACAGCAGGATTACCGGCGCATCAGAGGTCCCAACATTGCTGCTGAGAAGCTAGCTCGCCACATGCTCTACTGTGGTACCAACAAGCCTGCACGAACTATCCTGCCCGAACCTGGTGCAGTAGAGTGCTTTCGCAGGCACAGTGCTATGGTGAAGCATCCTGCCTATATTGTAGCAGACTTCGAGGCCTTTCTTCAACCTCTGTCTAACTGCGAGCCCAACCCCGAAACATCCTCTACCATTCCTTTCCAAATCCACGAGGCCTCGAGTTACTCCTATGTTGTGGTGTGGCGAGACCAACATATTGCCTCCGAGCCCTATGTGTATCGCGGTCCCGACCCGGTCAAACACTTCCTGGAGAGAATGCAACAGGAAGCCATCAAGATAGGGAAGGTGCTGTTGGCCCCCAAGCCCATGCTGCCTCTGTCTCCCAAAGACAAGCATCAGCACGAAATAGCTCTAAATTGTCCTGTTTGCAACTCGGTCTTCACTGACGATAACAAAAAGGTCCACCACCATGACCATTATGGGACCGGAAGCTACATTGGCCCGTGGTGCAGCAGGTGTAACTTGAGAGCCAGGGACCCGCGCTTCATACCGGTCTTTTTTCACAATGGCTCGGGATATGATTTCCATCACTTGGTCACACATCTAGGGTACGACAATGCAAGAATCAATGTCCTGGCACAAAACGAGGAGCGTTATATTAGCGTCAGCAAGTGGGTGCCGATCCCCGGCGACTCAAAAAACAGGAGCATCGAGCTTCGGTTCCTCGACTCTCTGAGGTTCCTCCAGGCAAGCCTGGATGCTCTTGCTGGGAAGCTCAGAGACGACCAACTAGCCATTACCACATCAAGTTTCCCGAACTTAGATGTCGCACTCATCAGACGTAAAGGGGTCTACCCCTACGAATACGTCACCGACCCTTCCAAGTTCGAAGAAGAGTTGCTGCCTCCCCAGGATAAATTCTACAGCCAGCTGAGAGGTTCAGGTATTACCGACGAGGAGTACAAGCATGCTCAGTCTATGTGGGTCAAGTTGGGTTGCCGAACTTTTGGTGATTACCACGATGCATACCTGAAGCTTGATGTGACGCTTCTTGGCGATGTGTTCCAGGCGTTCCGGGCGACTGCGATAAACATTTACAACCTGGACCCTGTATATTTTTACAGCCTTCCTGGACTGGCATGGTCGGCCATGCTCCTGCTGACTAAAGTTAAACTTTCCCTTATCTCCGATATTGATATCATGCTTTTCATCGAGAGAGCTATCCGGGGCGGCATGGTCCAAGTGTCGCAACGCTTCGCACACGCCAACAATCAGCACATGGCCACTGGTTACGACCGCTCCCAACCATCAAGCTACATCATGTACACTGATGTGAATAATCTTTACGGGCACTCCATGATGCAGCCACTCCCAACAGGACAGTTTGAGTGGGTTGATCCTTTATACCACGACATCGAAAAAGAGTGCGACGAGTTTGGGTTTTTTGCCGAGGTGGACCTTGACTTCCCCGAGAAGCTGCAGGATACATTCTGTGACCTTTCGCCTGCTCCGGAATTCAAGTGTCCACCTGGCTCAGATCAACCAAAGCTCGTCATGGACTTGGAGCCCAAAAAGCGTTATGTGCTACACTACCGGAACCTCCAGTGGTTAATGCAGCAAGGGGTCTCGGTCAAAGCAGTTCACCGCGTGCTCTTGTTCAGGCAGTCTCCATGGTTGAAGCCGTACATCGAACTGAACACCGAACATCGCACTGCTGCCACTTCGGAACTTGATCGCGATTTTTTCAAATTAATGAACAATGCGGTATTTGGGAAGACCATGGAGAATGTGCGAAATCGCGTTGATGTGAGGTTGGTGACGAAGAAAACACAGTGTCGTCGACTTGTTGCAAGCTCGCTGTTCAGATCTCGAACAATTTACAACGAACAGATGTCTCTGATTCACATGAACCGGGGCGAGGTGCTACTCAACAAGCCCATCTATGTGGGAGCTGCAGTTTTGGATCTGAGCAAGTTGTGCATGTTCGAGACATATTACGACATACTACGTGCACACTACAACCACAATATCTCACTCCTCTACACAGACACAGACAGCTTGGTGTACCATGTTCGCACGGCCGATGCGTATGGTGATATAGCCAAAGTTCCAGCTCTTGTCAAGCTCTTCGACACATCGGGCTATCCCCAGCCAAACCGGTATGGAATTCTGCCCCGAAACAAAAAAATACCCGGCAAACTCAAGGACGAGAAAGACGGGGATGTGATTGTGGACTTTGCTGGACTTCGTGCCAAAGCCTATGCGATCCGGGCTGAGGGTTCTGTAACAAAAAAGGCAAAGGGTGTAAGCAGGCAAGTGGTTCGGGAGCACCTCAAGTTTGAGGATTACCTCGAGTGCCTCAGAACAAAATCGCCCATTCTACAAAAAGAGCATCGTATCCAAAGCGTCGATCATGTGCTTACAACTAATATTGTCAGGAAAGTTGCTCTGGATGCACACGACGACAAGAGGTGTATTCTTGAATGTGGGGTCCATACACTTCCGTGGGGCCACTATCGCCTGCAAACTAGTAAGGCCTGCCCAGAGTGCAACAAAAAGTAATAGGCAATGCAAAATGAAAAAAAAATCAATTTTAATTTACTTCAACTTCCTCGATTACATGCATGGCACAGCAAAATTAAACTTCTGGGAAACTGCTTATTGTAGTTTGTACTTGTGTATATAAAATTCCACATTTCTTATTGTGTGCTATTTTTTTAATTTTTTTTTTTGTATCTAAAACTGTTCAGTTACTCTTTCATTCTTGACGTCATACACAAATGTTTTCTCTGCAATAAGAATGACACTGCACAGAGTATCTGCAGGCAACGCGTCGTGGAACTCGCATACAATCTTGATGTTGGTACGATCGTTAACAACCACCTGTTTTCTTTTAGATGTGTTGATGACAAACATGGGTCTGCGAGCTATGAACTCGTCGGGGTTGTAGTACACGTCCACATTGCCGGAGGTCACTCTCTTGTAAGCTGTGTACGCCTCGTAAAGTTTCAGGTAATCATCGTTTGTAATGTTTAAGTTATAATTCTCGCGTGGAAAAACTTCATTCCTTCCATTTTTGAGGTAAACATTCTTAATTTTGCAATTATCGAACTGGCTAGAATCTTTCTCTTGGTTATTATCTTTCCCCGTCTGGAAGAGCACGACGGTAAACTCTGGCATATCGTACCGGATGCTGTTGAACTGCGTAGTAACATCAAATTCAAAATGGCTGCCAGAAGCAGGTTTCTGCACGCACTGGTAGCCGTAAAATTGGATGGGTACTTGGGGGTTCTTCAAAATATCGGCTTTGTACTTGAGACCGTAGTTAGATTCGTATTCTACCACAGGCATGCGCAGCTCCATGAACTGGATGACGCACTTGGCTGCGTCGGGTAGTGTGTTGGCAAGTGCTGCACCGTCTGCACCCAAGGTGCTGTAACGCATCAGCACATCGTTGTCATTGGCGCTTCTGCGAAAAGTGACGCGCAAGCCACCCTTCCACATAATCTCCGTGTAGTCGGAGAAGAAGCCTGGAAGCAAGCGCATGGGAAACAGTACTGTGTGGCTTCGAGTTTTGATTTTTGTATCTGCTTCGAATCCCCCTGCCTGGTAATATGCCGCATCGCTCTTGGAGAGTTTCAGTGTTCCCACAGCTGTAGAAGTAATCCCGGGGTAGTCAACCCTATCGATGACGGTGCCATGCTTTCTAACTTCCACTTGCGAGAACAGATGCGGCACAAAATTGTCCACAAGTTTTAAATTTGCATTGGCGTTAAATGCTTCCCCGTTGTCTCTCTTCACCACATCAAACTTGATATACAAATCAGCTCTGTGAGGGTGAATGAACCCATCCCCGACGTCCACATCGTATTCGATCTCCCTGTTCGGTTCGTTCAAATTGGCGAACGTGCGACGATTGGGTGGGAAAGATTGCAACTCGTAACTTTCGATTTGCTCCATGATTGTTATTTATTATACGTTAATCTCCACGACGGCGGTGGTAGTAGCTCCGGCAAAATTCACCACCTCATCTTTTTCGTTTGTCACTGCCAATTCTATGTTGTCTATGCGATTACGAGATATAGGGAAGTATATCGGTGGTGAGGGTGTGTATATAATCGGTTCCATGAATTCAGAGTTTGGTTTGAACGTAGCGATGATACCTGTCTGCTTGTGGCTGCCTGGGATGCCATCCGAGGATTTGGTGATCATGCCTTCTGCCACGTTGCAATGTATGTTCAGAGTTTCGATGGCTAGAAATTTAGGAATGTTGGCACCGATGTGCTTGATGCCAGGTTCGAGCTTTGTGTTGTTCTCGAATCCCAGAAGCTCTCCAACAGTGCCTAGGTCTACTGTTTCCGTAGCAGACACAATTTCAACTCTGTGAGTTACAGAATTTTGAGATAGCAGTATATTTCTTGGCAATTGGGCTTGCAAGGTAGACAGATTGTACTGTCCTGGCGTGATAACTATTTTTTCATTTCCAACAGTAATTTTGTTATTGTGCTCCGTGACATTGGGTATCAGGTACATGCTGTAGAATGCACGAAGAGCAATAGATTTAGGATAAATGATGTCGTCATGCAACGCGAGTTTCAAGACCGAAGTCTCGCTGGTGAGATGGAACACTCCCATGGTGTTTTAGGTACCACAATGCTTTCTGAAAATGCTCCACTGAGGGGTTATTTATTTTAGACATGTATGCGAGAACGGAAAGGCATAGGTGGCCGCAGTTAACATCGGTGAAACCCTGGATGCGTTTGTCATTGTAGTAGAGGTTGGCAACACTGAGATACTTCACCAACCTGGCAGGCGGTGTGCCACCGAACGAATCGAAAACAAATGCATTGTTATCGTCAATTTTGAGGTAGCATATCCAATGTGTACCAGGATTTTTGTAACTGTCCAGGTTGACCACGCCATACTCCTTTTTCTTCACAGCAGAGGGTAGAGAATCGGACATGAAAACACCCCTGAAGTTCCTTATTCCCAACAGTTCGATCAGAGATTCAATATCGAAGTTGGACAGGGCTTCTTCTTTTTTTTATATTTCTTCAAAGCATCGAGGTTGCTTTTTCGCTTTTTGGTCACACCTTTCCCCTTCTTTTCCATAGCCAGGTTGTGACGTTTCTGTTCTTCCAGCTCGGCCTTGTTCTTTTTTGCATCGATGACGGTTTTGGCAATGGCAGCACTGCCTCCTGCCAAGCTGCCCACTGCACCCAAAGCTGCCAAGATGGCCGGAATGCTGAATATGAAACCTCCAATCTTCTGCTGCTTCCGCGAATGTTGCAACTTTTTCAATTGTGGAGTGCTGAGCAGCAATTTCATTCCGTGTCCTTTAGACAAGCATGAACGTTTCTTCTCGCGTTGTTTCTTGGTGAGTAACCCATCGAGGGCACCCAGCGTTTTCAGATTCGAATATGGTATCTGGTACACGACGCCCTTGGGCTTCATGATGTAATTTTTTTTTTACGGTATGTTATTTTATATATGTTCAGAGATTTTTTGTTTTCCCTCCCGTGTAATTTTTTTTACGGTATGTTATTTATATATACTTTGCAGCTATTAAACAAATTCTATTATGTGCTTTGTTTTCTTACCAAGAAGTTCTTTTGTCCCCTTGTACACGATTCGAGTTGTACTCTCGATTAAAATAGATAGCTTCTCGTCGGATAACATGCTAGCGTATCGATCTGGTAAAAATAGACTGTATTGTCCGTTGAGCAACAGACGTACTTTGGGACCATACTGGGTTGCAACAATTGAACCGGAAGTTATTGCGTAAGGTTTGTCCACTTCCAATTCCTGAATTTTTACATACTCGACTGACAAATTTAGCATTTGTTTTAATGCCTGGACGTCACTAATTTTTTCACCCATATCGAAGAAATATTTTTTTGGTCTCGTAGATTTTTTACAGTGTGTTATTTATAGAAAAAAGTTTTGGCATTGCCTAATGCGATGAGGTGATCGATGATCCTACTGGTTTCAGCATTTGAAGCATACCAGTCGTCTGTATATCATGTCCTCCCCTGTCTCCACTCGTGAAGTTCGTCCATCTTATCAGCCAATTTTTCATCAGCAGCCCGAAAAAGAGCATAGGGAGAAGAAGAAGATTTTACATCGCTTATTTTTCTCAGATGATCCAGAAGTAGCATTTCACAGGGCAAGCGAAATTTTGGTGTTATTTTAACTAAATCAATAAGCTTTTTAACATCCTCGTGACTATCGTCGAAAGTAAATGTAAATATTTTGTATAACACTTCTGTTGGTAAGTCTGTTATATGCGTAGACATTTTTTACTGTATGTTATTTAATTACAGCCCCCACCCCAATTTTCGTTTTGTATTCATGGCAATGGTCGTGCCCAATGCTGCAACCCGTTCACCCAGCGAGGCGTCTCTGCTGACGAGTCTCCCGAACGCGGCATGCTCCAATTTTTTATCAGCATCGTGACGCGCATCTAAATTCGTATATGTGTTGTAAGCAATGTCGTGATCCTTGCATGCAGCATCCAGCAGATTTACCCCCTTGTCACCTCTCTCCAGTCGCCGTTCCAGTTTAGTACCCGGTCCGCAGTATTGGTAACCTGGTAGGTGCATCTCGAAGGGTAGCTTGTTGATGATGTCGTTCACGAGACCTCGACCCTCGGCCACATTCCAGAATTTGGGAGGCAGGGTGTTGATGATTTTGATAAGGTAACCTATACCTTTGTTGTCGTTGACAATAAAGTTGCTAAGCTTGGTGCTAATCATGTCCATGATGCCCACTTTCTCGTTGTGGAAGTTGCGATTGCCTGCATTTTCCTCGCCTGCGATAACCAGCAATCGATCTACAAGCTTCCTTACGTCGTCTACCCAAACAAACTCTTTAGGTAGGGTATTGTAGAGTTTGACACCGCTGCCAGTCTTGAGCTGGTTCCATATTGGCTTGATGAGGTTCCTGTATTTTTCTCCACTGCTTGATTTTACGCGATTCTGTGTTGCATCGTTGTTTTGGTACAGGGCATCCGTCATGATTAAAATTTCTGTGTAACTTTGGTAATCCTCGTCTGTGTAATCTTTAGGTTGCTTTTTGGTGATAAGTTCCCACAGGCCCACAGTGCCAGGATACCTAGTCCAGCTGTTCTTCTCGCCCAAATTAATTTTCACGTCGTCACCTTCGAACGTAACTTTTGACTTTCCAATTTTCCAAACCACACCCTCGTTAAGTTCCACAGAGGGGTACAATCCAAACACCTCGTCCTTTTCAAATTTCCCAGTGCTCAGGTAATCTCTCGCCAACGGACCTAATTCAACTACCTTGTCCGAAGAGGTACTGCCTAGAACCTGACGTCTCAGAGGTGCAGCTCCAAGTTCGAACGGGGTAGTGTGAATACTGGATATCGGTGTAGGCACAGCATAATTTCGAGCAGCAAGTGGCACGAGCTCGTTGATTAAATCTTTATTTTGCTCGGTAACATCTTTGATGTCTTTACCTAGTCCACTTATAGCATCAATAATAGGTTGGTCCTGTCGCTTTTTCTCTTCGTAAATTCCGCGATTCTCTGATTTCCAACCCCTGAAGCGTTTGGCCAGGTAGTCGCGCAGCTTCAAGTTGTCGTCTGCGAGTTTGCGTTTCATCATTTGTTATTTATAATACGTCAAGACGTTTCTTGTAACGTCGCAACGTTTAGAAAGTTGTTTATTTTGTTTCTGTATTTTCCGTCATTGGGTTTCCTCGTCATGTCTATCGTGGCGAATCCGAAATCATCTTGATTCCAGCATGAAGAGCAAAATTTGGAAAACTGATTGTAGTTCATGTCCCCGCCTACATAATCATCGTAAGCATGTTTTAAATTGGTGTGGTCTTGACGAAACAAGCAAATAAAATTAGCGTTGTCTCGGAGAAGCTGCTTGGGAATTTTAGAAAAAGTCTGAGCAAGGTAGAAGCAGTCCATGCCTCTGTGCCGCCCCTGTGTAAAAAAATTGCGAATTTCGTTATGGTTCTCCAGGATGACATCGTCGAAGACCACCACCGAATTTTCATGGCAGCAGTCTAGTGGCATTACTTCGGAGGCAAAAGTAGCTATGCTCAGCCCTTCGTACAGTTTTGTCAGCTGTTGATATTTTGCTTGCTCCAAACTTTTGGAAAAAACATACAAGTGCCTGTTCTTCCAATCTAACCAGTCGGGAGCAAGAAGAAAATTATCAATAAGTAAAGTTGTTTTCCCACACCCTGAAGGTCCGACAATAAGGCAGCGAATGTTGTCCGGCAACAGTTCGCCGTTTTTCCTAGCCTGACGCTCCGGGGGAAAATCTGGTAGTCGCCTCACCACATCCCAAGCACCCGTTACACAATCACCTCGTTTGCATCGATCCAACTTTTTTCCTCGAGTCCCAGCCATTTCACCAACAGTTTGTCACCTTTTCTACGTAATACTTTTTCGATAAGATACGTATTGGGGTATTTTGTTTTAGAGAGTTCCTCCTCGTAGAATCGCCCTTTCAAAATTTCGTCGCGATTATCTTTTATTATATACGTGTGACGGTTACCGGGTAACAATCGAGCAACAGTGAAAAGTTCCGTACTCCAGTTTTTGGTAAAGCCTTTTTCAAACATGCGCTTAAATTTACTAATTCTTACTTGGTCTCCAATTTTGAATTTCGGTTTTTTGTTAGTGGGCCGGTACTTGGGGCAATAAACAGTAGAGATCAGTCGTGCCTCATCAGACTTGCTGACATCGGCAGGCTTCATGCGTATCGTGCTATGCAAACTGTGATTATAGTCGTTTACGAGTTCCGGAAGCACATTGACCCACTTGTGGTTACCTTGAAGCGTGAATCGTTTCCACATGCGTGTTTTGAGAGTACGGTTAAAACGTTCCACTACGCTGGCTTTGATGTGACTGAAAGTCGAGTAATGTTGAATATTTTGTTTCTGAACAAACTGTTGAAATATCGAGTTGTAAAATTCCTTTCCGTTATCCGTTTGAAGAAATCGAGGTCGCCTGCCACTTTCATTGAAAATAGTTTTGAATGCTTCCATTACGCACACACCTGTTTTAGCCTTGAGGGGCAAAGCCCACGCAAATTTTGAAAATGTATCTATAACAGTAAGAAGATACTTGTATCCTTTGTTGATTTTATGTAAATTTTTCAGGTTGCCGCTACTCATTTCCACAAGGTCAGCCTGCCAAAGGTCATCCACGCCTTTGGTCACCACCGCCAGTCGTTTGTAGTTTCGTCGTGCAGGTTTATGCAGCTCGTTCACGATACCCTGCCTAGACATGGCGCGAAAATAAGAATATAGCCTGGATGGGATTTCTGGCTGCAGACAATGCTGGGTTTTCTATATACAGCTTGTCACCTATTTCTATGTCGATAATTTGAGTGGCATCTTCGGCATAGGCAGTCTCGCGACTTTCGGGGTGTGTGAAATCGACCAGCTCAACTCCTCTTATTTTAGGCTCATCGCCAATGTTCGTCACGGTCATGATTGGGTAGTGGGTTGCGTGAGGCAAAGACCAGTAGGAAACCTTGACGAACTGAAGTGTGCCAGCGAGGAAAAATTGATGATAAGCTTTTGCAGGAGTCAACATGTAGAGTTTGTAACCTGGATTGAAAGGGGAGGAGAACTCTCTGTTTGGTATGCTGTACAGTTCGATGACAATCGTAGACTTGAGATTGTCGATGCTGGCATTTAAAGTGTTTACGTTGGTTCGAACCTCGGTCTCTATATCCTCCAATCTGCCATTCACCGATTCCAGGTGTTCCTCGATAGCGTGAACAACAGTGTCGTAGTTTGGTTTGATCTTTACATCGACAATAAGGCTCTTGAATTTTTCATTTAAGTCATGTAGTTGGGTGCTGAAATTAGCTATAGTCGATTCCTGACTTGCCTCGATACTCCCAATTTGCTCTTTCACGCTGGCAATAATCTGCTGCAGGCTTTCTACAAGCGTCAACTTGGAGCTCTGTATTACAAGGTCGTGGACCTGGGTTCTAATTTTCGCAAACAATTCATGCAGCTCGGTGATGTTCTGGTTGGTAGGTAAAGTCGCGACAGACCCCCGTATCGATTCAATTTCGGATTGGATGTTTTTGATGTCGTCGGATTTGAGTATTCGGTTGAGAGTTCTCTTCACGCTTTTCAATTCCTGAGAGGTAGGCAGGGTGGCCACCGTGTTTTGGAGCGATTCCAAAGCTTTTTTCACCGCGTCCAACTCGGAGGCATCGGCAGCAGCACGTATGCCTTCTTGCAGTTGTGTTATGTCATCCTGGGTGGGAGTAGATTGTTGCAGGGTTTCCAACTTAGTCTGTATGTCGTCGATCAAGTGATGGAAATGAGACAACTCGGATTCTGCATTCAGATTTTCCAGTTTGGCGATTTGCTGTTGAACGTTGGCCAGTGTATCCCTGATGCCCGGCAGTTTGGTTTCCAGCTCATCGTGAACGTTCGCCAGATCATTTCTAATGACAGCAAGTGCATCCTCAATATGGGTTATGGTGCCTTGCAGCTTCCCGAAATCCTCGTAGGTCTCAAGTTGGACTTTGATGTTGGCCACGCTACGGGCAATGGCGTTCAGTTCGCTAGACGACGGTAGATTGTTGATAAAATCCTCCAGTGTTTGGAGTTTAGTTTTTACTTCGTTGATGGCCGCATGCAAAGCGTCCGTTTGTAGCTCAGCCTTGATGCTTTCCAACGTAGGGATTTTGAAAGATTGAAACTGTTCGCGCAATTTAGCAATACTAGCGTTCACGCGATCGTAGTCGTCTTGTGTTTTAATGCTCTGGATGATAGTTTGCAGTTCGGTCTGGATGTTGCTTGTTTGGTCCTGCAAGCGTTGTTTCAGCTGTTCAACGTCTGAGGTTTGCGTTTGTTGCAGCTTCAGAAGTTCGTTCTGCAGATTGCCCACACTCAGTGCCAGCTTGTCGAGATTGTCTATCGACGCAAGGTCGGTGTATTTTTGCAGCAGCGATTTTAGCTCTGCATCAATCTTGAGTACAGGGTCCAAGCACTGAGACTGCAAGCTAGCTATCTCGGACTGGAGGCTGGAGTTGAGCGTGGACTGGAGGGCCTGCAGATCGCTTCGCAACTTCTTGACCCTGACGTCGAGCATGAGAAGCTCGTCGCCATGGTCGTCGCGTTTCGTATGGCCAAAAATATCGTTAGGCATTATTGTTATTTATTATAGGATAGCTAATTTTCATTTCTATGAAAAAAGGGATGAGTTTGTCGTAGTCGTCCAAGAGCTCTATGTACAGGCGATCGCCAGCAGATACATCGTACGTGGTGGTACTGTTCATCCTATCGTGTTTGATGCGATAGATGTTCTTGCCGGAGGAAATTTTGGCCTCTCCTTTATTCTCGGGATTCATGTCAAACTGCAGTTTGCCGGAGATGGGGAATTGGTAATAATTCAAGTTGTTGTTGAATATGTAGAAAGTTTTGCCCACATCCTCGTCGTACTGGGTCAGGATGCTATTCAAGTGTATAATCAACAAACCGTTGAGTTTAGATAATAGGGAGGGTAACAGGTCCAAGCTCGCAGGTGGCGACGGTGCACTTTGGGCGAATGCCTCCATAGCCTGCTTCCTGAAGCCAAACAGGTTCATAGGCATTGTTATTTTATTTTATATTTAGCGATTTGTTTCAAGCGTCAAATAATAATTCGAGCCTCGTCAGTGCTGCCAATTCCTATTTGTAGGTTAGCTTAGCCAGTAAAAAATTATATAGTAGAATTTTCTTTAAATAAATTGGCAAAAAAACCCAAGCCTCAAAGAAGGCTACGCCGAGTTGGAAATACTGCTGGTGAGGTTAACATACACCGTGAAAGGCTACGCCGAGTTGGCAACACTGCTGGTGAGGTTAACATACACCATAAAAGGCTACGCCGAGTTGGAAACACTGCTTGTGAGGTTAACATACACCATAAAAGGCTACGCCGAGTTGGCAACACTGCTTGTGAGGTTAACATACACCATAAAAGGCTACGCCGAGTTGGAAATACTGCTGGTGAGGTTAACATACACCATAAAAGGCTACGCCTCGCCCAAACACATGTACACTCACACACAAAAAAAAAGCTAAAAAAATTATACACCGTGAAAGGCTACGCCGAGTTGGAAATACTGCTGGTGAGGTTAACATACACCATAAAAGGCTACGCCGAGTTAGCAACACTGCTTGTGAGGTTAACATACACCGTGAAAGGCTTCAAAATATCAGTTGGTGAAATTTTCGGGGGGTGAGTTGGCACCACTGCGAGCCCCACATGATGATTCGAGCCCCAAATGAGGATTTAGAACCGGGCCACCTGTACTACTCATGTGTGAAATAAACTGTCACCAGCTTGCAAATCCCTTGGTAGTTCCCCAGAGGAAAAACATTATCCAGACAAAATGATCAATTGAACACAGTGTACCTAACCCTTATTTTTTTTTATTAAAACCAGCTACTAGGCTACTTCCTTTCCCACTTTACCATTAACATTTTCTAAGTCCCTTGTCACTTTATTGCTAGATCGCTTTGTTCCAGAAGGAACAAACTCTCAAAGTTGTTTTTCTAACAAATCAGATGCTTTTTGAGGAAATAAACAAAAAACATAAGAAATGCCTCTTATCTTGTGAACAGGTAAAAATCAAGAAAATTTATAAAAAATGTTTATATGGATTAAAATGCCATGAAACTCCCTGAAAATGCAATATCCTGCAAAATCGACACAAATGAAAAAAAGGCCCCATCAAAGGTGGTTTGTTTTTCTCCTTTTGCTATGAGACCCACAAACATCTAATATGGGCTTTCCGAAAAAGAAGATGCAAATGTATCAAATTCGCAGTCTTAATGATTACAATTCAACACTGCACCGTTACTAACGAATAATATGATGTTAGGTTCCTCACTGCAAGAACTACGAATACTACAGTTACAAATTTTAGTTCTTTTTGTTCAGTACAGATTAGGCTACAAGTCGAGTAAATCTAAATTTCCTTTATCAAGTAGAAAAAAATTAAATTAAATTATTTTGCGACTATACAAAACGGTACCTGTATATTGCCCGATATATGTTCCATTCTCGTGGTAAAAATTGCACACTTGGTGCTCACACTTCAGGAGAAAAAAATATTTCGCAATGTAAAAGCTGTGCTTGTTTAAAATTAAATTAAAATAAAAACTAAATTTAAAATCCCCCTCTCGGAAACATAGCCAGAATCAAATTAAACTTTACTAATTTACTAATCCTCACTGCTCATGTAGTACTCGAAACATGCCTCCTCGAATATTACCCGAGTCAGAATATTCTCCAAGGGTCGAAAAGTTCCATGTGACAAATGTGTCACATCCCGGCGCTAGCGACCTCACTAAATTGTGACGTGTGTCACATCTGGTATTTAAGGTTAAACGTAGGAAAAGGAAAATAATCAAATTACAATGCGAATACAAAATAAATTGTTTTTCTGAGGTAAGAATGGCGTATCCGTAATAAATTAAATAAAAAAGCGCTTTCCTAAGATTCTCGATACGATACTGACAATTGTAACTAAAGATCCGTGATTTTAAGAGTACAAACAACGAATATACGAATCAAATTTGCACTATTTTTAGATATGCCGTTAAACATTAATTTATTAACCTCGCTATTAGTCACTCAGTACGTTCCTTTCAAAATAAAAAGAGTAAATTCATCCACCCTTCAATCTACCGACGGTCCCTAGAAAAAAGATACAGAAACACTTCAAAAACACGCTTTTCCTGCCATCTATTGATGGTACTTTGAACTTACCGTGAAAGTTGAGTGCGTCGTGCTGCCGCCTGGTGGTCGACAAAGAATTAGCTCTCTGGATGTTGCCGCCACCTGTTGATTGAATGAATAAACATTATAAAGTTTTTTGGCAATTGTACATTATAGCGAAATAATAATAGTAAACAAAAAAGGATATAATGTTCATCAAGTGGTACAATGTTTAACACATATTCCTGCCCTCATCGCTACTGCTTTAATGTTATGTTAACCATAACGATGAAGATGATGAAATTAACGTAATGAACCAACCTGCCAGACACTGTGTTCTGGGTACAAGGTTCGGCCTAAGCATTGTATTGCTTTGTAGAATATTTTATAAACTTACTTCCATACTTCCAAGCAAAACTATGTTGACACGTTCTTTTATAACCAAAGAACACAATTTGAAATAATAACAATGAACAGGGTTGGGATTAATATGTAGGCCTACTAACATGTGACTTTATATGTACAGTGTCTCTCAAAAGTTTTAGGACAACGACATTTTAAACTAGGCAACCCAATTTACACAAGCCGTTGGTGGGTTGCGTGCAGAGTTAGGCTCAATTTCAGGGTTGCCACATGCACAATAGATATTTATAAAATACGCGAAAGAAATATAAACAAGTATTATTGTATAAAATTATTAAAAATATCACTATTATATCGCAAATGACAAAATTCTTTCTGAAAGAAAAAAATAGGTTTTCTAGTATTTCATCGCTGATGAGTCTACAGTAAGGAAAAGAGGTGAGAGGAAACGAAAGGTTACAAAGGAGAGGAGAAAGAGAAAGCGAAAGGAAAAGAGGAAAGGTAGAGGAGAGAAGAAAGATAGGATAGACGAGGAGAGGAGATGTAGTGAGGAGAATGGAAAGAGATTCGAGGAGAGATGAGGAAAAAAGAACAAAGAAGAGAAAAGAGGAGGAAAACGAGAGGAGAGGAGAGGAGGAGACGAGAAGAGGGAAGTGGAGAGTAGGGTAAAGGAGAGAAAAAGAGAAGAACGAAAAAAGAGAGAATAGTGCAGTGGAGTCGGAAATCTAAGCCAGGAAAGGAGATAGGAGGAGTGGAGAAGAGTGGGATGGAGATAAGATGCGAGAAAAGTAGGGAAGGCGATATGAGATAAAAGCAGAACGGAAAGAGGGGAGAGAAGAAGGAGATGGAACTGGAGAGAAGAGGTAGTTGCAGAAAATATCATCTGAGCGTCAAGAATGGATGCATTGGTCAAATTATCGACATGAAACATTCAATAACATTTTGAAATGTATTGGAGAATATATTAGATCGGTGCGAAATGCCTTTTGGCTGAGTTCAGAGCAAATTAAAATCTTCCATGTAAGATCTTTGATTTTACCTGCGATTACACCACTAAAAAAATGAACGTAATTTTTAATATTTATAAGAATTATTCAATTTTTCTCCACTTCTCGGTTCGTTGAAATGGAGATTTTGTAATTCAATATTTCCCCTCCCCCCATCGTTAATTCTAAACTGAATCATTCCGTTTCACACGGCGTGGACAATGAACACAATGGGATATGTCTAAAACCTAAGAAACTTTTCTGCCACCGGAAGGGTTTGAACCTACGACCATCAGATTGACAACCCTGAACGGTAGCCACTACCCTACAAGCTTTAGCTCCTTAAACCATGTAGAAAAACTACTACACCACGCCTTTACCTTCGAATGAAACGACAATTTTTTTTAAGTATTCTGTCCCTCCAATATTATAAATGTCGTTTGGTATACGTGTAGTTGAACTTTTACTTTAATTTTGATTTGCTTTCTTGTAGTAGTATAACCGATATCTTCGAGAAATAATTTTCGAAGTGATTAAAAACGAGAATATTAGTAGTTGTGAAAATGCGAGTTATTTCTTCTAACTTATTATTGTGATTAGACATTACTAATGGAAAATATCTAGAGGCTTGAACATTACAGGACGATGTTCTTTTCCTGTGATACTGTAACAGACAAGATGCTTGTTTACTGATGCAAGTCTTGTGTCCAGAACAGTCTTATGAAATGTATTTGCTGTTGCGTAAGATAACACGAAATAATTACACCGTGTACGAACTACCAAATCTGTGCAACGTTATACGTAAACAGGCGGAAAATTTTATTCATAAAATCACTTCACATTTGACAGTGTTAGTCAAGAGAGACTCGTGGGACAATGTGTTAAGGTGCTGGACTAAATCCTTCTAATTTTTCTTCCTCGAAGAACAACAATTTCTAAGGAAGAGCAACAGTGATGATCTTTCTTATTTCTTTTAAATGCTTACACTTTCCTTTAATTGGGTTAAAAATAAATAAGAATATTGCTTGCATTTCTGTCATTGTCGTAGACCAGAGAGAAAGACAGACAGACAGACAGATATTACAAAATAGTTCAAATAGTGCGAGCGCCATTAAAAGGTCACGATAATTCTATGTTGCGTACTTAGAATTATTCATACAATAAAGAACATGTCTAATTGTGAATTAACAAAAAAAAACAATAATAAAGAGACATTTTCGCATCACGATTGCAGTTCGAAAAAGTCGGGACAAGGATTGAAAGTAACGCACTGTCCTGACTAAATCGGTGAATCGGACGTCTGGTAGCCTTGCACCAATGATTATAAAACTAAAACCACCTAATATTGCAGCTTGAAGACTTTTGCGCAAGAAACAGATTCATTTATACAAAAGCAAAATTGAAATTTTTACACATCCTTGCATCCTTGCATTGAACTCAAGTGGGAAAAAGGGGTAAAATTAACATGTCCTGAATAGCCACATATATAAATAGTTATTTCATTAATATTTGTCAATGTCTTTGAAGCAGTACACAATTATCGTTAGAGTATCATAATTCATGATCTTATATATAAGAATATCCCGTTGAACGTGTGTCAATTCATTTATTTGTTTATTTTTTTTTAATAAATTCCATATGCAGAACAATGTAGCCACTATATACTGCTATTACAAATAATGTTACCATGCTCTTGTTAATGGAAGGGATTCTTTTTTTAATTAACATCTAGTATGGAGGATCGAACGTGGGACCGCAATGCTTTCAAGAACTCTAACCAATACACTACGCTCTTTGTTTTCTTGGAGCTACTGTTCCTAATTATTCTGTCGCCTCAATATTGTAAACGTTATCTGCAAAAAAGAAGTTAAATACTCAGATATAGCTCTGTACTTCTAGAATTACTTTATACACATGCATTTGAAATTTAACTCTGAATTTCTTTCTTCGTATTGGTATATCTAAGCTTGTGAATATATTTTATTTGTAATTTTATAACGGTTTCATGAACATCTACGAATTAGTTCCTTATAACTTGGAATATGGTGAATAGATATGAAATGTCTTGAAATTAATTTTCGACCACCAGATTTTGGCAAGGGAATTATGTGTGATCCGTTTCCAGTTATTCATTGCTTAAACAAACGTTTTAAAAGTATGTGGAATTTTCATTCTGGGATAAGTTCTTTACTTGCTACATGTATGCGAACTACACTCTGTCCCACTTATCTCTGGAGCAGGTGAACGAAAACAAGTATTTGAGCAACGATGAACACGTGAGAGGAATGGGATTGCGTAGAGGGAGGAAAGCCACTGCAGTTACCAGCCTTCCCAGCAGCGTGCACTGATTCACTCTGTCCACTCGATCCCCTCTCCCCTCTCTTCACTTGTCTTCCGCTATGCGCGGCTTTGCTCCAGAGATGATGGGACAGGGTACAGTTAATTGTTTCTCAAAAGGTATCATCTATCTCTGTAGGCCACACATTTAATTCTTACTCACATGGAAAAAAATGTCAATTTGTATTCAGGGGTAGTTTCACAGTTACAAACTATTTTGGCCTTGATGAGAAGTTTAGTGTAAGTAGGCATTTTGTTTATAATTCTGAAATTGAGGTCGTCTAAGGTTGAAATCCTCATATTTAGGGCTTGAACTCGTCACCTAAGAGGTTGAAGATCGTACTCTACATTGTGCGTGACCTTCTTTATTTTTCTATTCATTATTCATCCTCATCGTCGCGATTAGCCAAAGGTAAAATAAGAAAAGTCCTCCTCCGTGACCTCAGACTGCAGGACGGCATGGATTCGAGTCCGCCTATGCTCACTCTCTAGGTTCTCGGCCTGTGTATGGGACCGGTGGCAACCCACCATCGTGAAGAAATCGGGGAGCTACGAGTGAGTAGCGTAACCCGGTCTCGGAAATCTCCTATGGGGCATGTTCCTGGGTAAACAAAAAATAATCGATCAGACAATTCGATTATCGAAGGCGATAAAATGACCTCCGGTTGACCAAGTTGAGAATATAAATAAATGGAATACAGATTGTCTTCGAGCTTACATTGTTAAAAAGGAGCGGATACACGTATACTATCCCAATAATTATTCAATACGGTTTTTTGTTTGTCAGAAATTATCACTTAAACTATTGCATGTTGAGCTGGTGCCTACCTAGCTTCCTCTAATGACATCTACCATTCTTCAGATTCTCTTTAAAATTCGACTCTGGTCAATTGTAACGTGCTCGGTGCAGACAGTGTGCATCGAAGCACGGTGTTTTGCGATAAGAAACGGCCTTGAATAGCGTGAGTGAGTCACTTTGATCGCGAGCAAGCTAGACTACCAAGCTTGTCTGCCTTTGAAAACCAAGTCATTTTTTTCACGGTTTCCGAACGCGATTGCTATTGTAGAAGTATATATTCTCTCAAAAGAGCAGAAATGAAATTCGACCAATGTTCTCCCGTCGAGTAAAACCAAATATTATATATTAAACGAAAAGTTTACGATTGTCAATAAACGGTTTAACCTATCTGAGCATAAGGTGAATGTAAATACTAAATTTAATAGAAAGTTTCTCCAAAATTTCTCTTCCACTCTCTACGTAAGGTCAGTACCCAGGGGAGGGGCCATGTGGGCCATGCTTCCCCTTCGAACTCTAAAATATTTAAATGTGAACCTATAAATAAATAAATGTGAAGTGATTTTATGAATAAAATTTTCCGCCTGTTTACGTATAACGTTGCACAGATTTGGTAGTTCGTACACGGTGTAATTATTTCGTGTTATCTTACGCAACAGCAAATACATTTCATAAGACTGTTCTGGACACAAGACTTGCATCAGTAAACAAGCATCTTGTCTGTTACAGTATCACAGGAAAAGAACATCGTCCTGTAATGTTCAAGCCTCTAGATATTTTCCATTAGTAATGTCTAATCACAATAATAAGTTAGAAGAAATAACTCGCATTTTCACAACTACTAATATTCTCGTTTTTAATCACTTCGAAAATTATTTCTCGAAGATATCGGTTATACTACCGTGCGTCCATTTCGATCTGCAGCCGAGAGATCGGGAGAAGCGTGGCGGGCGGCGCTGGCGGTGATGCCGACATTTGCGGCCTGTAATGTCCGCTTATTTTTATGGGCATATGCAGACATTTATATAAATATTGCAAAACGAGCACTAACCTGTGTTATAAGAGTTGTTCAAACTGATATCCACCAATTGCCAAGTGTGTAGACTTTCGGGGAGAATACGTTGAATAGCCTGAAACTTTCGTGCCTGTAGGTAAAGTCGTTCTGGGTCGGGCCGAGAACTTATCAGCCCTCCTCATAACGTGAACCTTGCAGCTGGCATTGCAAGCCTCTCACTGACACAACACACATACACACTGCAATAACACAAACAACTAACGGCAAGTAACCAATAATAACACTCTTGCGCACAGTACGAAATTAACACGCTCGCCACTATATTCACAGCTCTGTCGCGAAGGAACAAAAAACTCGAGCTCGGAGATTTCGGATTGCAAGGAAGCTCACGAACACCATTGACTTTTAACGGTTTCGTCTACAGCGTAATCTTGATACAGTGTTGCACATTCGAAACCTCCAAACGATCCCCATCGGCACAAAACTCTTTCAAGGATATGAACTTAAGCAGGACGTTACTGGTCAAAACTATGATTAAAATGTTTTATTATCTGTGGCTCTTAACATCGTTTCTAAAGCGTATTTTTTGTGTATATAAGGGCAGAACTTGGATGAATTACAGATGATAAATTATAACACAGGTTAGTGCTCGTTTTGCAATATTTATATCATTGTCTGCATATGTCCATAAACATAAGCGGGCATTACAGGCCGCAAATGTCGGCATCCCCTTCAGCGCCGCCCGCCACGCTTCTCCCGATCTCTCGGCTGCAGATCGAAATGGACGCACGGTACTACAAGAAAGCAAATCAAAATTAAAGTAAAAGTTCAACTACACGTATACCAAACGACATTTATAATATTGGAGGGACAGAATACTTAAAAAAAATTGTCGTTTCATTCGAAGGTAAAGGCGTGGTGTAGTAGTTTTTCTACCTGGTTTAAGGAGCTAAAGCTTGTAGGGTAGTGGCTACCGTTCAGGATTGTCAATCTGATGGTCGTAGGTTCAAACCCTTCCGGTGGCAGAAAAGTTTCTTAGGTTTTAGACATATCCCATTGTGTTCATTGTCCACGCCGTGTGAAACGGAATGATTCAGTTTAGAATTAACGATGGGGGGAGGGGAAATATTGAATTACAAAATCTCCATTTCAACGAACCGAGAAGTGGAGAAAAATTGAATAATTCTTATAAATATTAAAAATTACGTTCATTTTTTTAGTGGTGTAATCGCAGGTAAAATCAAAGATCTTACATGGAAGATTTTAATTTGCTCTGAACTCAGCCAAAAGGCATTTCGCACCGATCTAATATATTCTCCAATACATTTCAAAATGTTATTGAATGTTTCATGTCGATAATTTGACCAATGCATCCATTCTTGACGCTCAGACGATATTTTCTGCAACTACCTCTTCTCTCCAGTTCCATCTCCTTCTTCTCTCCCCTCTTTCCGTTCTGCTTTTATCTCATATCGCCTTCCCTACTTTTCTCGCATCTTATCTCCATCCCACTCTTCTCCACTCCTCCTATCTCCTTTCCTGGCTTAGATTTCCGACTCCACTGCACTATTCTCTCTTTTTTCGTTCTTCTCTTTTTCTCTCCTTTACCCTACTCTCCACTTCCCTCTTCTCGTCTCCTCCTCTCCTCTCCTCTCGTTTTCCTCCTCTTTTCTCTTCTTTGTTCTTTTTTCCTCATCTCTCCTCGAATCTCTTTCCATTCTCCTCACTACATCTCCTCTCCTCGTCTATCCTATCTTTCTTCTCTCCTCTACTTTTCCTCTTCTCCTTTCGATTTCTCTTTCTCCTCTCCTTTGTAACCTTTCGTTTCCTCTCACCTCTTTTCCTTACTGTAGACTCATCAGCGATGAAATACTAGAAAACCTATTTTTTTCTTTCAGAAAGAATTTTGTCATTTGCGATATAATAGTGATATTTTTAATAATTTTATACAATAATACTTGTTTATATTTCTTTCGCGTATTTTATAAATATCTATTGTGCATGTGACAACCCTGAAATTGAGCCTAACTCTGCACGCAACCCACCAACGGCTTGTGTAAATTGGGTTGCCTAGTTTAAAATGTCGTTGTCCTAAAACTTTTGAGAGACACTGTACATACATATGGACTAAAATTAGCAAAATATGGACTAACACATGCGTAAAATGACCCAAAACGATGCAAAAAGGACGTCTTCAGTGATTTCCTCATTTGTGTGACTTCAAATAAAATGAACGATTTATTATTTTACATTACATTAATACTTAAAAAACACAAACCATAGAAAACGAACTTAACCTAATCGAATAGGTGAGATTGTAAAAACAAGCTTGTTGCAAACTAAAGATATGTATTTTACAAAAGAATAATTCGAATAAGGAGTATTTTGTACATGGTTTTCAGTAACTGATAGTTTGACGAACAATTCTTAACAAAATGTATTACTTCTTGATAAAGTCATCCTTTTTATTAATTTTTTTTAAAAAACTTTTAATACAACCATTTCTAAAATGATTAATTCAGTATGGATTGATACTAAGATTATTTAGACATTATTTTATTTGCACACAAATGCTTACCTTCAATTATTCATTATCTTGTAACTCCGACGTCTACTTATTTAACGTGCCTGACGTCGATCTGGTTCTACATTACAATGGTAATGTCAAACCCACAAAAACAATTAAACAAATAAACAAAAGGCAATCATTAATAACCTATTTACCTTTTGTCCCAGGGTAAGTGCCATCAGTTGGAGCCCAAGAGATTACATAGGGTAGAACAAATCACACGACAGGGTTAGTTCTATATATACTGTAATTTCTATAAAAGAGCACGTGCATAAACATTTACATCATTGCCCCTTTCATTCATACATTCACTCACGCATTCATATCTCGGCAATCCAATAGACATGAGTAATTAGTACAATAATAGTTCGGCGGCATGTTTAAAGTTAGCTAC
The DNA here is from genome assembly GCF_977018435.1 of Lepisma saccharinum. Lineage (NCBI taxonomy): Eukaryota > Metazoa > Arthropoda > Insecta > Zygentoma > Lepismatidae > Lepisma > Lepisma saccharinum. Next base: position 5,611,257 of record NC_139248.1, on the reverse strand, counting down.
ATTGATTTAAACTGTTCTTAATTTGACATTTACTTTTGCATTTCCGGAAAAACCATGTTCCGGTAGGAGCTTAACTTGTACGACAAAACACTACTCCTTTTATGTTGTTGTAACTGAATGTTAATCTTTATATGGTTACTTTTGCGGTGAACTTGGATCACTGTTATATAATTATATAGACAATTTATAGCGTCGTACAATCTGCATATTAAATACTTTGGATAAATGAATACTTGGAAGCTGTACGGTTTTTACAATTTAAAATTATAGTTGATGCAATTTAATCACCGTAATAAGCAATGTCTTGGTAATGTTTACGTAATTAGCGAGTTCATTGGATGTCACGACGGGGCGCACGAAGCGTTTCCATTTTCACGTCCATTCCGGCTTACCTTTGTCGCTTGGCGGCGTGATCAATAGATGGCTTCCGGGCGATAAGATTGGATCTCCGCATCTTCAAGGATTGGCAACTAGGTCAGACGCCCCCCCAGCGGGGCCTTTCTCTGTCTCTACTCCATCTTGATAGTAAACAACCACGTGCGAAATAAACACAACACGGAACGGTGCGACACACAAAGCGGATACTTTACGCGGGTGGTTCGCGAGAGATTGTGCACGATAACACGTCGAAGAAAATCTGAGTAAAACTGTGTATTCTGCTTCTCCGCTCATCTATTTATTTGCTATTCAAAATGTTCGTTAAGGTACCCTCTCTGTCCAAGCCTTGGTAACTCGTCCTCAAATTGTAGCCTCTTATCCTGCTATCTTCGCCCGTGTAAAAAGAGTTCTTTGACCTTTCTCAAGCAGCACCTCGAAGGGAGGTTACCCAAAGACCGGGCCCCATTGTAACCTGCACGTTCGTTCCGAAGAGAGTGCCAGGGAGTCTGTAGTTATTGTTGTCCAGTCTCGTTGTTTAATCTTTAATATCTGGCTTAATTCATCTCCTATCAAATTCTGCTTTTGGGATTTTGTCGATTATAATCTGCTGCTGCGCCGTCTTAAATTTCAGGTGAATCTGATCATTGGTACTAAAGTTGTATTTTATGTTTTTTTAGCCCGAGGTAGTGTTGTTCACGAGACGGGACATGTCCCGTCTCGTCTCGTGTCTCGTCTCGAAAACGAGACGAGACACGAGACGGGAAAAGCCTATTGAAATTCGAGACGGGACGAGACGGAATGCCTTTCTCGTCTCGTTTTCGAGACGAGACACGAGACGGGACGGGACGGCTTTTGAAAAGTCTCGTCTCGTCTCGAATGTCTCGAAAAAATAAAAGCAAAATTTTTAATCAGTTGCAAATACTTGTTTGCTTGGAATAAAGTATTTCAATTAGAAACGTTTATAAGCGTGTATTAAGTCAAAATAAGAAGACTATTCTAGAGAGAGGCATGAATGAATTGAATACCTAAACTTATTTCCTATACTCTTTCGAAACACAGCGTTACTCCCCATTTTTTAAAAAAGAATATTCCAGGTTAATAACTTTATGTTACGATAGTACTCCAGATACTAATACAATTCTGAATAACATCATGTAAAAGGGCAGGTAGAGAAGGTGGAAGGAGGGGCCAAAAGATCGTGGAATGTCTGCGTCCGAGGTTTATCTTGTAAAAATAGTCTCAGCTCTATAGGTTGGAAAGATAAACGGACCGACGGATATGGTTTATTTTTATTATTTAATTTTTACATCAAAGGGTGTACAGAAGTAATTGTTATTAGGAAGTAGGAAAAGCATTGTAGGAAACATGGCAGTACAAATTGATAAGGAGTTGTTGGGAAAGTTATTAAGGAGTCCAAGATATTAGCAAGACTAAGAGAAGGAGATAATTAGGGACAAATAATCTTGCATTATCCCACTCCGAACAGCTGAGAGCTAAAGAGGAGGAGAAAATACGGGAAATATGGAAAGAAGTAATTTGGTGATTTTAGTGTTTACAGGGAACCACGACAAGATTTTACCACATGATTATTTGCACGGGTTGCGAAATTATTAGAATGTTATGGAAATTTCGGATATGTCTTTGTTGAGAAAATTCTTGTTGTTTCCCTCAGGCATTCTGCAGGTGGTTGGATTCGATTTTTTACGTCCGTTTGAAGATTATTTCCAATGGTTTTTTATTTTTTTTATTTCTTTATTTCTTATTTAAGGAGAATACTATTCCTTGGATTGTAATAACGAAATACTGAGACTGATATAGAATAGATTTCAAATGAAGGAAGTGCACTAAGTTCTGTATAATCGTCGTAGAAGAAAACTTTGTTTTATGAGGAGACTCCCCGATGGTACAGTGGTAGCATCGTCGCCTTGTAATCAAGGGGTCCCGGGTTCGATACCCGGTGAAGGCACATTGTGATTTGAACCCCACTTTAAACTGTGGGTCCAGTCCCGATTAGCCTTTCTGTAAATCAGATGAAGGAATGTTGTAGCTGTTCTTTTTATTCTGTAAATTTAGCCGTCAAGTTTATGAGCAAAATACATGTAGTATCTACACTGTCTACATTTTCACTCGTTATTAAACACATTTCACAAAGTAGTTTTATCGAACTTCAGAGGTAAGCTGACAGCAATGTCAGGGTGGCGGGAGCTTGTTTACGACCAGGGTGTATTCCGAGACTATTTTTCGCCGTTCCCCACTGACAAAGGTTTCGCTTTGAACAATGGACACCGTTGCTTCTGGGGGCAAACGCCAAACATAGGGCGAGGTTGACCTGCAGTAGCGGTTACGTGCCATAAATCCAGGCCTAAAGTAGGAATGAAAGTTGATGCAAGGGAGGGGCAATAAAAATTCTGTAATTTGGTTTGCTTTCTGACAGGAAGTTTTGCAGGAAAAGCTGAAAAGGAAAACGCCAGACTTTGAATGAAAGAGGGACAGTGAACACAAGTTCTTTGTATTATTCGCCGACACACAAGCTTCCATTTCGAAGGTGAGGCTATCAGCACCGAAGTTATTAGAGGGTTGGAAGCAGTGACGACGCCAGAGGGGGCAGGGGGACGCCCCATGTTAGACACTTCGCCACCCCCCCACCCGGGCCCCCAACTGAAGTTAATTAAATATCGAATAATAAGAGAGTTCATTTATAAGAGTATGACGATTTTCACCTTTTCAAAGTGGTGTATTCTGCATGATATCACTTTCCTGCTTATAATACTAACTTGATTAACAAATATTAATTTGTTTCGTCCAAGATTCGAGCGCCGACCTGGGCATAGGTAATAGCCGAGATTAACCTAAGTTTTAACCAGTCTTAAGAACTGGGAAAAAGTGTTGAATGTAGATGATTTTAAAACATCACGAATATTTTCAGGACCACAAGACATAATCTGTAGTATGGGCAAATTAATCTAATCGTGGTCGTTAGTGACAACGCTAATTATTAAAAGACATTCAAAGTTGATTCAAGATTTGGTTGGTTGGTTGATTTGGTGTTTGAAGTCCACTTTATGCACAGTAAGGCTAATCGGGACTGGACTTATAGTTTAACGTGCCTCCACTGGGTATCGAACCCGGGACCAAAGGTGATCGAAGAAAAACCGACACTACATGTCAGTTGTTGTGGATTCATCGCGGTTTCTTACTATTCAGGGAATTGAATTTCGAGATGATGAGTCTGAGGAAACCTTAACAAAGGGAATTTCTTCGATACTCTTGAAGCTAATGAGAGGATATTATTTGGAAATGTATTGAACGTGAACCTTAAAATGCAAATTACACTTAAAATTCGATTCAAAACATATGGCGGCAGGTAAAAGAACGCTTGTTAGGATTTGCCACTCTTCAATCATTAGATGCAGGTTCGCTCTTTCTCGTACATATCAAAATCGAAGAACTTCTTCCCACGAACTCCATAGGTGCCTGTAATTGGGTAGCACAGACATACGTTGGAGTGGTAGAGTAAGAGTAAGTATTGCCAGGGTCAGAATATTTCTTGAATTATGAGATAACTGTAACCTTTGTCTGATTTTTTATCCTGTGATAACGTTTCCCTGAAAGGCGAAACACAAATTTTGCCCAAAACTCTTCAGCGTTACGAAGATGGTTGTCCTTAAAATCTTTGAAAAGGCTTGCTCGAAACAGGATGCTGGATGCAAACTGTCTCATTTGGCTGTTCTTGCTATTGAGAAGAAATGTCAAGTCCTGGACGTACCAAAGGTGCGCAATGTGGTCTCCAAAGCACATACAGCAGAATTCTCCTACAGGAGAATTGCACTTCACTAAGTGCCTCACATTGTTTCTAATACTTCCAACGTCACGTTTATTTTGCAAGAAAATTAAACTCTTAGAAGCATTATTTTCATCATTTATATTATTATCTCATAACTTAAATATTTATATCAGTAGTTTCATCTCAAGAAAGACGATGAATTATAAAATGATGAATGTCTTTCAATACTGAAATAGGCCACTCGAGACAACGCAACTTACCAATAAAAAAGAATTAATGTCTTTATTAAAACGAATCATGTGGAGATAAACTCGTAATCAAGAAGTAAATTTAGGCAGTAAACGTCCACTCTAAATAAAAGACACACACAAAACACCATACATGAATATAATAATTATTATTATATAAGTATATACAGAATATGTGTAGTGTTTTCGGGCGTTTTAATGTGACTGCCCCCTTACAATATTTTGTTGCCAGCCTTCCGCCCCCACCCCCAGTCACATTTCCCTGGCGCCGTCACTGGTTGGAAGTAAATTTATTAGGACGAGGAAAGTAACATTAGCCGTTGACAGTGTTGCACCAAAGGACGTGCTACTGTTTGTATAAATAATAGAAAATTTAAGCAAAAATTTATAATTGTTGAGACTTGAGAGTTGTTTCCTTCATTTGATCGTAGGAAGAGGTTTTCTGAGACAGAGTAGGATTATTTTACACATACATGGGAAAGGGTGGTTGTTTAAAGATAGAGACGTATTTTGCACATTTTTTAAAAGTTCAGATAAAACGAGAATTTAGCCTTACTGTTATGAAAAGAAATAACGCAGTACGAGGAAATAATAACTTCACATTTTTCGCACCTGGTGGGATGCAACACAAGAGTATTGCAGGAAGTCTATGAACGAGGATGAAGAAGGATATGTGAAATTTAACTTACCTGCGGGTGAATTAGTTTATTCTAATATTCTTAAGGTTGATATTGTTTCTTTTTTTTTTTTTTAAGTCCACTTGATTCGCAAATAGGCTAAATCGCGAACCGACTACAGTTTAAAGTGCGATCCGATCCACTTTGTGCCTCCATTGAGTATCGACGCGAGGACCCTTCATTACAAGACATCGACGTTATTACTACGCCATCGGGAAGGCACCCAATTTACACAAATATGTTGATTCCAATAACACGTTATATGCATAATCTGATAATGATGCACTTTGGGTGCATCTAAACATATTTTTTTCAACTATATCATGTCTAAAAGAATAATTGAAGTTGGGATTTTTATAACTTCAGGAGGCACGGCTCTGTAAACGTGCGATATAAAATTAATGCAGGTTTGCCTTCCATACGTGGTGGTTTTGTCACATTTCTTCGCTTCGTAAAACATACACTTTTGCAGGAAAGGCTTCTTGCATCCTCCTGGGGCCTTGCTCTAGCTAAACATAAAATATATTTGTTTAGCATAATCGAGGGTTACTTATTCCTGCCGAACTTACTAGAAAACAAGGAATCTATTGGGATCATACTGCTTTGAATGACAGTATCAATGAAATTTTATGTACGCTACTACTTATAATAATGAGCATAAAATATTAATCAGGAACTTTATTTTTCGTCAACTGGATGTAACATCTTTTTTGTTATTCAGCAAATATTCAATTCATCACCTTTTTTGACATTAATTTTCTTGCCAGGGCAGCTGTTTTTATGCAGATTTTGACGATCTTAATTACACGTAAGCTAGATATTAGCTAATATTTGTGATGTTATATTACTATTATTCTACCATCTTTGTAACATGTCATGCAATAACAATAATAGAATTGATTAATTTACATATTCAAGTGAATAGACCTATGAAGTATATTAATGCATTAATGTAAACATTTGCTTAATTGTTGTCGTTAATGTTATTATTATCATTTTTTCTGAAACACTTGGCTCAGACACCCTCCCCCGACATATATTTCTAGATGCGTGCCTGCCGAAGGATAAATTAGATCAAGCGGTGGTGGTACCGGACTTAGAGGCTAAAGGGAAAACAAAGAAGTATGTGCGTCATAAGCTGAGCATAAGAAACAGTACAATATCACAAAGAAACACTTTTTGAAACTTATGTCATAGAAGATGTTTAACAATATTAAGAACAATAAATGCTTTCTATTTGTAATATACTAAATATTGAAATTTTAAATAGTCTTTTGTGTTCGTACTACATATTTAAAAACTTTTTTGTTGCTCCCCAGCGCCAAGCTTAGAATTTAAAGAAAAAAATGTACATTTTCATAGTGCACGGAAGTTCGACATTCAGAAAGAAAGAAGGTATATTGGAAAACATTTCAAGACTTCCAAAAGGTATAGCAGTAATGAAAAAGAGCACTCACTTATACCGTGTTTGTTACAACCTGTCCGGCTTCCCGCGGTAGCTGATCGCTGGCTTTTCTAGCATAAACCAAGCGGTGTTGCTGCTGAAGACCGACTGAACTCCGTGCTAGGGAAAGCCAAAGCCAGGCAGCAAATTGAAATACGCAACGTGGCAACAACGTCTACGTAAGCTCCTCTCTTCTGGCTTCCATTCGCTCCTCGCTGCCCAGCAGACGACTTTTTTCTCGTTTCTCATTGGCACCAAAACTGTTGAGCGATCGCTAGCGCGGGAAACGGGACAGGTTCTAACAAACTTGGTATAAATGTACGATGGATAGACAGTTGTATGAAGCGAGAAAAACCACAAGGTAGATTTCATAAGATACCTAGCAATCAGTAACCAACAAACTGCATTTTTAATATTAATGTCCTCATGATTAACGAACCTTATTTATTCTCACCACGCAATGGGTAAAATATTTCGTGTTTCTGCTACTTTTGACTTTTGTTGGCATGATATCCCGGATCACTTTTACGAGACGAGACGGGACAAAACGAGACGGGACGAGACGAGACGAGACAGAACCCTTCGAGACGGGACACGAGACGGGACAAAGGAATATTTTCGAGACGAGACACGAGACGAGACAGCATTTTCACGAGACGGGACGGGACAGACCAAAGTCTCGTCTCGTCTCGTCTCGTGGGCAACACTAATATAAATCCTATAGCCCTGATAATGATGAAAATAATATGTTCACCTGAGGATTCTCAACATTCACTAAATGCTTCTCAGGTACGGTTACACTGTAAAAAAAAAATACACTTTCTGCACACTTTTGGAACACTTCCTAGAAACTACTTTTGATCACTTCTTGTACACATTAAATGTGCACAAGAAGTGTACAGGAAGTGCTTCAATAGTGTACACGAAGTGCTAAAAAGTGTACAGGAAGTGTACAAAAAGTGCAGCAAAAGAAGTGTACAGGAAGTGTGCAAGAAGTACTTCCAATATAAAGGTATCCCAAAAGTGTGTAAGAAGTGTGCTGCAGAAACTACTTTTGATCACTTCTGGTACACTTTACACATTTGGAACACTTGTGAAAATACTTGAGCGACACTTCTTGCACACATGAGATATATCGCAATTCAGTACTCATACTTAGTTTCTAGAATAAAAATACAGTTGACTCACATTTAACTTGACAATTGAAGGAGGAAAAAGCAACAACTTTCAACTGTGAACCTTAAATCAGTGTTGCCACAATCTGTAAGCACAATTTCCCTTTCCAAGGGGTAAAATTTCCCTTTTTCGCCCACTTTTTCCCTTCATCTAAAGAATTATTATTATTATTAATAATAATAATAATAATTAAATACTAGCGTTGACCCATGTTCGTATGTATGTATAAAATGTTAATCAATTTAACTTTTAAATGCTACGACGCCAGGGGTACCGGGTTCGAATCCCGGCCTGGGCATGGCTGTTTATGAGTGTAAATTCATAAATTTAATCATATCATTACTCATCCCCATCTTTGCAATTAGTCAAAAGTGGCAGAAAAGCGAAGTAAAATAAACCAAATCAATAAACAATAAATTGAATAACTTTTAAATGTTTTTTTGAAAGATTTAGATTTTATTTCTAAACCAAGCTAATTTTTTTGTTTTGAGATGAAAGCTAAAACTATGTTAAAGTTGGCAACTGAAAATTTTCATCAGTAAAAAGCAAAACACACAAACAGAGATTGGATTTAGGGAGGCCAATGCCCCTTGTCTTCATCACACCATCAGAAGAAAATTAAAAATATTCTACACAAAATGCTGCTCTAGTAAGGCGCACATATGAAGATTTTCTGTGGAAAATCACATTTTTGCCTCCCCATAAAAATGTTAAGTTCGGCGCATGGATATACGCGTCTTATTAAAAAAATATATATATATAGTACATACCTGAGCAAATGTTCTATTCTGGTAAATTTCACATATTAGGTGGAAACTTCTAAAACACAGCAAGTTTTTTATTAAAATTTAATCCATTGTTGGTCACTTCTTGCCACTCTGCACGGAATTTTTTATCTTGTTTCCGCGGTGTTTTTTCATCTTCCGATAATTCTCCACGACGTTTCCTAATATATTCTGGAGTTGCAGATAGTTTCCTTTGCTTCCCTTGTTCTCCCGTCGTCCAAGACGGGCACAGCCTTCCACCAAACACTCGCACACGACGAATAACCCACCCAGTGTCCAATGAAGACTGAAGTAAAGATAGATTTGCGACAAAGATAACTTTATGGTTTGCATGTGTAGTGTTTGAGGCAAAATTCAGAGAACCGGGGAAAGCTTAAATAAACAATACCCTCGGACTCCCACTCCCATAAGGGTGAATGGCCAAAGACCTCCGGCCCCAAACGATAGCCAGATGTGGGTCAACCCAAATTCCACCCTTCCTCTCAGAACAAAGTATACGACAAAATAAAAAAATAAATAATTTCTCATTTTCAAAACTGGAATCTGTTATAATGTTTAATATAATTAATGTTTAGTCTGTCTTAAAATTTCCCTGAAAATTCGCTATTTTTCATCGAATTTCCCTTTTCCCTTAAAATTAGCTCCAAATTTCCCTTCATGTGGCAACACTGCCTTAAATTTTGTGAGATGCATGTTTGTTTTTCTGCGAGACACGTACCTTCTACTTATATAGTCCAGAATCAAAAAGGTTGCTCATGGGAGATTCACTTTTATTCACTGCAGTACATTTTCTTCTTTAATTTGTATTTTAGATGTTCACATATTTTTCGAAGAGTGTTAAAGCACAATTTTTCACTATGATTACAATCGAACGTATCATTATTTGTTGTACAAAAACTTATGTTTCTTGTACACATTTTGACAGAACCATCTAGCGGCCGGTGTAGGAACAACCAGCCCCCCGAAGTTAACGATCTGTTTTGGTGTGCTTTAAAGATGAATAGTTCGATTTAAGAAAATCTATTAATTTCCTCGGAACATTCAACTTTATCCTTCTTCAATTTTAATGAGATTTATCCAATTATCAAATTGGTACATTAAACAAAAAAGTATTGAGAGTTTCATGATGCAATGCGATTTCCATGTGTTCCAGGAAAAAAATAGTTATATTTTGTTATTGTTTAATGTTGCTTGCTTTCAAGTGTGTTACTGCTTTATATAATGAAATTGATTTATGTTTATAAGATATTCATTTGTCAAAAAAGTATAAAATAACAATCGATATGACCAACAACACAAAATGAAATCATGTGCTACAAAAGTGTACAAGAAGTGTACACTTACTTTAAACAAAAGTGTACAGAAAGCGTTGAAGAAGTGCACACAACTTTTAATGTGTCCCCAAAGTGTGCAACAAGTGTACAAAATTTCGTAATTTCGGGTCGCACACATCTAGAACACTTTAAGTACACTTTTGCAACACCTTCAGTACACATCTTGTGCATATTATATGCAAGAAAGTGTACAAGAAGTGTATTTTTTTTTACAGTGTAATATTTCTTTGTTGTTGCTTAAAATGAATTCAAATTAAAGTTTTTACTGAGATAAGAAAGTATATTTCACTTCTTACGAAGAAAAATGCTTATATGTGTAATTCCAAATTTTGCGTCTTACAATTCAGCTTAACGACTCTTTACCACTCCACCAACAACTAATAGACAAAACTCAAGCAAAACACAGTCCATAATTCCTACTGCAACAGGTTTTACAAGATGTATATTGTACATCCAACGGCGAAAGAAACAGTGGGCGAATTGTCCACCACCATTTTCATTCGGTCTGTATTACACAATGTGATGACACTGAATTGAAATAACGACGTCAATACGCAGAGAACAGTGCCTGTTTCGAACCAACATAGTTTCATTCCTTAAAACAACACAGGATGTAAAGTGTAAATCACCAACCCTGAGACCTTCTGTAAACAAACCGTCTCACCGATTCGATGTATCACTGAACACGGAGACCTTCCCGCACGCATAGAACTCGCCATGTTGAAAGTGGCACTACTTTCTTACTGTTCACATGATTATTTTTAGAAAATAACCAATGTTATAAAATATCATTATGTACACAAATCTCTAAGCTCATGGAAAGTTACAATGCATATTACTACAAAATGTTCACACTTATCTTACCTTGCCATGTCACCTTGTTATTTTACGAAGTGCACTATATTTGGCGGAACAAAAATCGTTATTAGGATGCTTGTCAAAGTTTCCAACCGCAATAAATTTACCAACTTTCTTTGTCTTGTATTGATCATCATCATCAATATATTTATTGGACTTACAGCATTGCATATGGCTGTTTATGCCCATTATATATTTTATTTACATAAGATACAATTTACATAAAATCTACAAATAAATTTCAAATACACTCCTATCTATATCAAACCTTAGAAATATAAATTACCATGTTAGAATATCATTTTGTCTAAAAAAAAATGCAAGTAAAATATATTCAATTCAGATGCAAGAAAGAAGCCAAATTTATGGGAAATGATTACTGGTGCAAAGAGTTAACCATAAAGGTGAAGCAATAAGTACAAAAGAAAGAGCATTGGGTTTAAAGTGAGACGTCATTTACGGCGGCGTATCCCATACTACAAATTGGCCGTTGTTTTACCTTACGTAATGAATCCTGTAACAACGCTGGATTTTCGTGTGGATTATTTTACTTCTATGAGTTTGCAATGCTTTCTGCATGCACGTGGTTTTGTGTACAGAAGGTCCCAGGGTTGGTGATTTGAACTTTAGAATAAAAATTAATGAAAACAGAGGTGGACAATTTACCTACCATTATCTTTGCCGTTGACTGTACACATACAGGTAAGTCGTTATTCACTGACATCATCAGAAATGGGCCAAGATGGTGAGTAAGCACAGAAATCACACACAAAATTACACAGAATTAAAAATATACAATAGTAAACATTAGTCCAAGGAGATAGAACGTGTCACTGTAAACCCAGCCGAATACTGGATCTCACACGACACGGTCGTGGTAATACTAGCCACTCCGCCACGGAGGACGGCTGCATTATAACTATTTTTAAACCAGCGTGCGAATAAAGCTTTTGGGGGATATGCCCCAATCAGTGTTGTAATTGCGATTTCCTTTCCCCGGGAAGGGGTAGGTTTGTTTAGGTATGCAAATTTGCATTTTCCCAGTTGGCAAACTCTATTATTGGCTGCCATTAGGACATTAAATCTTTTGATAACATTTAGACGTAATTTATAAACCTCCAGTATGTTTCAATTTTTAAGAAAACCCAAACCCATTCACAAAAATAGCTATTGAACTATAGTAACACCGAGAAAACATTAACAAATATTTATTGCGCGTTTAACTCAATGACTGCGTGCGGCGAGAAATGTGATCTACGTAGCTCCAACGACTGAAGCGTACGAAATCAACTCTCCTTGCCATGGTGGCAGACTTTTGTACTTTATTTAGAAATTCACAGAAAACGTCAGATGGAAGCAGGATACTATTGTCTTAAGGTGAAGAGATACAGTTACGCACCATGTGTGCATTTATTTCGATATCGTCGGAATGGGCAATGCCTCTAAATAAATCGTGGATGTATAAAAGAGTATGAATTTCTCCTCTCTTTGCAAGTGGAAGTCTTGTTTTTTTTTATGTTGATTATTAAGCTAGACACGCTGTTTTAAAAATACGATGAATAAAAATTTTCAGAATCCTTATGGAGAAAAAAAAAAGCTCGACAACTTCAAGTTGCAGCTAATGAAATGGAAGTTTCGACTTTTCCGGTGGTGAAAATCATCATCAATCTGTCGTCTTCCCGTTGATACCATTTTCTATGGCATCAGAAATTTGATATTCCAAGGAGAACGAATAAAATAATATTCCCATATGCCCAATGTTAATTAACTGTTTGCGCGAATGGTTTTAGTAGTGTTTGTTCTATAGTTAAGAAATGGTATACTACGTGTATGCCAGGAGCGTATATTCTAGGCTATCTGCGAAGCCTGGAGTGTAGAGAATATAATACAGGAGGAAAATCGATCAGTAATTGTAAATATCAGTGAAATGATGATGGTGATTCTGGAGTTGGCAACCTGATTTCTTGTGAGTTGGCAACCTGATTCCCTATGAGTTGGCAACCTGATTTCCTATGAGTTGGCAACCTGATTCCCTATGAGTTGGCAACCTGATTCCCTATGAGTTGGCAACCTGATTTCCTATGAGTTGGCAACCTGATTTCCTATGAGTTGGCAACCTGATTTCCTATGAGTTGGCAACCTGATTTCCTATGAGTTGGCAACCTGATTTCCTATGAGTTGGCAACCTGATTTCCTATGAGTTGGCAAACTGATTCCCTATGAGTTGGCAACCTGATTCCCTATGAGTTGGCAACCTGATTTCCTATGAGTTGGCAACCTGATTTCCTATGAGTTGGCAACCTGATTTCCTATGAGTTGGCAACCTGATTTCCTATGAGTTGGCAACCTGATTTCCTATGAGTTGGCAACCTGATTCCCTATGAGTTGGCAACCTGATTTCCTATGAGTTGGCAACCTGATTTCCTATGAGTTGGCAACCTGATTTCCTATGAGTTGGCAACCTGATTCCCTATGAGTTGGCAACCTGATTTCCTATGAGTTGGCAACCTGATTTCCTATGAGTTGGCAACCTGATTCCCTATGAGTTGGCAACCTGATTCTTTATGAGTTGGCAACCTGATTTCCTATGAGTTGGCAACCTGATTTCGTATGAGTTGGCAACCTGATTCCCTATGAGTTGGCAACCTGATTTCCTATGAGTTGGCAACCTGATTCCCTATGAGTTGGCAACCTGATTCCCTATGAGTTGGCAACCTGATTCTTTATGAGTTGGCAACCTGATTTCCTATGAGTTGGCAACCTGATTTCGTATGAGTTGGCAACCTGGTTTCCTATGAGTTGGCAACCTGGTTTCCTATGAGTTGGCAACCTGATTTCCTATGAGTGGGCAACCTGATTTCCTATGAGTTGGCAACCTGGTTTCCTATGAGTTGCCAACCTGATTTCGTATGAGTTGGCAACCTGAATTCCTATGAGTTGGCAACCTGATTTCCTATGAGTTGCCAACCTAATTTCTTAGAAGTTGGTAAACTCATTTCTATTCATAGCCTAGGACCACGTGACATTGTGAGATAGCCCAGATCTTGGACTCAGTATACGTCACTGATGTATGCTTTCAATTCCATTTTTTTCCTTCTGCCTGGGGGGGAAGTGCCCAACACCCCTTCTTCCCCGCCCTTAATTCGTACACTGCATTAAACATTTACTTCAAAAAAAAAGAGTGGGATGCAAAATAATTAAATGCCTTGCCTTACGGATAATAATTTTGGCGAAGTTGTAGTTGTTTAAAGTCCACTTTATGCATATTACGGCTAATCGAGACTGGACCTACAGTTTAAAGTGGGATCCGAACCACTATATGCCTCTACCGGGTATCGAACCCTTTATTACAAAGCGACGACGCTACCACTGCGCCATCGGGGAGGCCCAAGTTTGGTAAAGTGTATTTTCTTTATATATATATATATATATATATAATGATGTTGCAAATGTGTTAGAAACTTTTTGATTTTGCCTATATTGTACCTTACTGCCTATTTTAATATAAATAGCATTTTTTGTCATTTTCAATGAAATTTTTAAAAATGTATGTAACTTATTTTTCTTTCCAAAACATTATTTATATGCACATTATGGTGTTGCCACAGACAATTACAAAGCTGGGAAAGAGGTGTTGAACTCTTATAGTTATAGCATGCATGAAAATCTACGAGAAATCGGTGCAGCAGCTGACTGAAGTGCCAGAAGAAAAAAAAAGTTACTGTTGCAAAAAAAGAGCAAACGTTTAATGAGTGAAAATGTGGAATTGAAAAAATTGAATCAGTTTGTGATATTCTAAAAGGTGGAAATTCTTTTCTTGACGATATGAATCCGATTACAACAGCCTGTTTCATGTGTGCTCTAATTACTTCTGTCGAAGCAGAGACTTAGTACTGTCATGAAAGTCTGACAGACGGCTATCTATGAATGTCGATAATTTAAACCAAGTGGTTATGTGCAATCAAGGCAACAATGGAAACTAGCGATGTTGTTTTCATGTAGATTTTAACTTTTTGAATGTAACTGACTCGGTATTTGCCGCTATTTATATTTCCACATTATAAATGCCTTTTTGCCTGCCTATTTGAACCCAAAAAGAAAATGCCTGAACGTCCCGGCTCTACTGATAAGAAATCCCGAAAAATGCATTACAAGAGTAAAATTAAAACCTTAAAAGTACAATAAAAATTGTAGGGCAGGCTACATACAGCTCAAATATACATAAGGTATGAACTGTTATTTACAAAACGACATCAAGGTTGCAACAAAACGCCATTTTTTGTAATTTTAAAGATGGCGCCTCCTCTTCACACTTGCGCCAGTGAAGAGGAGTGGTTTCTTGCCTTCAGTCAGACTAAAACTTACAGAAAATTCTCGGCAATATCTCAGTGCATGCTTACCACATCAGCAGGTTTACTAATGGAGGAGAAAGTTCGACAATGCAGATGGCACTAACTGAAAGTTCAAAATACAGTTACTCACTATGTTGTTCGTACAGAGGAAGTGTGAGAAATAAACGAAAGCAAAAATTACAATAAGCCTTAGTACATTAGGTATTCTCCCTACATGTAATTATAACACGTATGGTGATTTATTTACAAGCGTTTGTTCCCCTCACAAACTTTATTAATAACGAACGAATATTATATTTTAGCACAAACATGCTATTTTGATGTCACATTTCTTTTCGTATGGCTGCAATGAAAACAGAGAAAGAAGCATCAAAATGTTACAAAATGAGACAATTTAATAGCCAGAATCATAACCCTTGGCCTTAATAACTGCTTGACATCTCCTGTGCATAGAAGAGACCAAGGACTTGCAGATGTCTGGCCTGATTCCTTCCCTATCTAAAGCGACTGCCCTCTTCAGATGTTCTTTTGACTTGCAATCATGTTTATAGACACGTTTCTTCAAACGTTGCCATAAATGCTCAAACGGATTCAGATCTGAACTTTGAACTAGTGTTTTCAACTGCTTTGGTACATTCAAAATCAACCAGTCCCTGTTGAGTTGAGCAGTACAGGGTGAGCATAAAGTCTTTCCCTGATTACAAACTTTTATTGCTAAAGAACTATGCTGGATACAGATATGCGGTTTGTTGGAAATGGTAGCTTAACTCATAAAGTTTTTTATCAGTACACTTCGACATGTGCTCCCTTTGTTGCCCTTAGAACGTCTAGGCGATACTCAATTTCTCTCCATGTCTTTGCCAACATCTCTTCCGTCACCGTCTCTATAGCATCCCGTATTCGTGTCTGAAGAGTTTGTATATCAGGAACTGGTGAACTAAACACTGTGACCTTAACGTAACCCCATAAAAAAGTCAAGAGGGGTTATGTCCGGCGAACGCGGTGGCCATGATACGGGACCGTCTCTACGAATCAGAAAAAAACAAAGAAAACTTATGAAAAAATATAAATATGCTGACCAAGGCAGTAATTTATTTTATTAAAAACATAAACTAAACGTAACGTTTCAACCTTCTAGCAACGTCTTCTTCAGACTCTGTATCAAGTACAAAAGTCTTTTGTACATTTCATGGGCACTTTTTTTCACCTTACTCTTCAGGATATTATTACAGACATGCTTGTCCACGATTCCACCAGTGACTTGCATTTTCCCAACTCCTTTAGTCGACATACAGGCTCTGTCCGAAAGGTACAAAGTTCAGACTTGAAGTATGGTCTTGGCGAAAGTGACGTCACCTAGTACAGTTCGAAAGCGCCAAGAACAGAAGCACGCAAGTACACAGCTCGCAGTACAGATGGTTGGTGACTAGGTCACGTGGTTTCTACATTCGTTGTTCATTTGTTTAAAATCGCGGAGGTAGAAAGCCAGCGACCCAGGTAGATATACGTTATGGGCCAGCAAGTTGTTGGTTATAGTTCTTCTAATGTGTGGAAATGTATGTGTACGAGTATTTGAAAATGCTATGTGATTTCTATGGTGAAAAATAAGTGTTTAAAACTCCAGGAAAACAACGAGTACTCAGTTTTTTCTACTGATCGTATTTGGCGCTGCAGTCGAAGTGCAATTCGAAAGACAACACTTCAGTCCACGACTTGAAGACCGCACTCCAAGACCATACTCGGAGGATGCTCGCTTCAAGGACAGTCTTGCACCTTTCGGACACGGCCACAGGCCCAGATCATAATGGATCCTCCACCATGTTTTACCGTAGGCGTTGTATTGGCAACATTGTCCTGCGTATTTGCCTTCCCCCACACTCTGGTCACACTGTCTGATCCGTGCAGGTTTATTTTGGTATAACCGAACAAGTTTGTCCCAAATCTCATGATCCTTATGTAAATGCTCTTTAGCAAATCCGACTTTGTCGATACGTTTGCCCTGTACGAACAACATTGTGAGTAACTGTATATGTTGATCAGCAATTAGTCTGTGCTAAAATGCAGCAAACTTGTGAAACCCTCCATACATAAATCTACTAGATAAGGTTTTCATTATATTCTCCCGTGTATGCATCAGTCATTTGTCACAATTAATACCACACACCACAATGGCCGTTTCGTTGCCACAACCCAGCTACGGCATGGAACACTTCTGCAGCCTTTTCGTGATCAATAATTGACCTTGCAGTCCCCTCCCCCACCAGCCCCTCCTTTCAATACGGGCACCGGAGATTTCTAAAGGCCTTTTGGGTGCAGCGGTGAAGGGAGGGGAAAGGTCACCTTGTCAAAATAACCGTACGGATTGTTGGAAGGAAGTTATTTAGTCTTGAGTCCATTCAATGTGGAGCATTTAGCAACCAGAGAGGTAGGGGGAGGGCCCCCTATTTTTCCGTGGGAGCCCCCTTCCTCTGAATGCCTCAAAGGGGGCTGAAAACCGAGATCTTCGGTTCTGCCTTTGTGTCCCCCATCACGTGACAGCGGGGGGTGCAATCGTTTTAGCATTTCACACATAAGGGAGTTCTGCCTTTGAAAATACACCTACACTCCACGTACCTGCCATGCCAGACTCGAAAGATAAGAACAGTCAAAATGGCTCCCCAAGGACATTGTGTTCGAAAAGAGAAGTTATTATTATTGAAGAACCTGCATGGATGTTTCGAAAGCCAAGTACCAGCATTCCTACGTCGTCAGATAGGACCATGGGGTGAATTGTTTCTTGAGGGCCTCAACGATGGCGCAGTGGTAGAGTCGTCACCTTCTGATAAAGTGGTGGTGGCACATAGTGGTTCGTATCCCTCTTTAAACTGTAATCATAAAGTCGACTTGTAGTTTTTTTTTAATTTTAGTGACAGTGGTCCTACATTAGCAGAGAAGTGATTTATATGTAGTAAAAATGTATTATAATACATAAATACATATTTAGTTATTTTCACCAAAATGTGGACTTTTTAATAATTTTCCTTCTTAATAATATAAGGCACTACATGAGCTACATAAAGTACAGTACACATACATTCACATTAATTGTAAAACAACACAAAATGAGTTTCCATTTTCTCCAAAATAATGAATAACGAAATTTTGTTGTTAAGTGTCAGGACATGAATTTCCTTGTGTTGTCCCTGAAGATGGATTTATATTGACTAAAACTGCATTCAATATCGCAAGAAGTAAAGGGAGTGTATTTGAAATTTGTCAGTTATTCGCAAGAAATACACCCAACTCTTTTGGTCACAAGGCGAAATGTAGTTATTGCGCGAATATGTAGGTTAGTATATGTTGAGAAATGTTCTGAAATATGGAAATAATATGTAAAAAAAACTACAATATGTAAAATATGAACCAAAACCTAATATATGTACAAATATGGAAAATAAAATCTGAATTAAAATAACAAAAATATCTGATTTGAGCTCCATGCTATTTACATATAAATCCGTTCGGTCCCTTACATTAGCATGCAGTGCTAATTGGACATTATCCATTGTCCAGTGCTTTAAACTATACTTATTCTAACACTATGTTTCGAGAGAGCGCCTATAGAAAAATCAGAGGTCTGTCGTAGGTTCGATTCCCACCACTGGAAAAATAAATTTCATCTGGAAACGAACGAAGAGCCGCTCACTCCAAACGTAGTTTGGTAAGTAAGTTCGTTTCTTTCTTAAATACGATGCTCCGAACCCAACAATTTTACTCGTAAATAGTTTCCTAATATTTATTTCAATTGATTGATTTGCTTTATTTTCCTTCGCTTTTTGTGCCACTTTTGGCTACTTTGCGAAGTGATGATATAATGAAACTGACGAATGGACACTCACAAACATCCCGGTCGGGATTCGAACCCGAGACCCCTGGCGTCGTAGCGCGATGTGGAAACCACTCCGCCACGGGGGCCGGCTATATTTCTTTCAACTTTATACATTAATTGATATGTACCCTTGCCATTTAATAATAATAAATTATGGCATTATCAGAGAGAGTATTCGTTCGATTATGTCTAAGCCCCGCGACTGGTTAAGTTTGCAGCAGGTTGTATGTATTAATCCGCGCCAGACTGGCGCTCAGAATCTTCCGTGCCAGTCTTGCCTCAACCGCCGAGCTGTTCATATCACAAACAGTGAGAACATCGGCAGTATTGCAGCGGAACTATATTCTGCGCGCGCGTATCGGTCTGTATATGCGAAAAGTTGCTGCAAAGTTAACCTGTCGCGGGGCTTAGGCTCGTTGACAAAGGTTCTCAACAATTGGATCTAATGGAATCTTTTAGTTTTCGCTGACCACAGTCATTAATTTGGTAAATGCTGTTAATTGGAATGTTCCAATGAATCAAAATATTTCCACTTCAATGAAAATTGTTGCGGAAACTAAATTGGTGCCCGTCCTTCAACCTCCAAATTTGGAAATTTTCCTCACTTGTAAAATTTATCTTTCAGCCAGTTTAGCTGAAGTGGAATTTGGAGAAAGGGGATAACCCGTTTCGCCTAAAATGGCGACCTGGTAATAAATCGCATTATCTTGTGTTGATAAGCAATTAGGCGAAAGGGTATTAGGCGAAACGGGACTAACTAACTGACTCTCCAGCCTTCTTGAACCCGAAGGTTCATGGCTGCAGCAATACAGGCCTTCCATCTGTCCCTATCCTGAGCAAGATCTGTATACTCTTTTCCATCCCTACCAGTTTCCTTTAGGTCCATCTGAGCATTATCCCGCCATCTTCGTGTTGGTCTTCCTACTTGTCTCTTACCATCAGGTTTCCCAACAAGAATCCTGTGAACTCCTCTTTCCTCTCCCATTCGTGCCACATGGCCTGCTCACTTAAATTATTCTAATAATATCTGGACATGAATGTACTTCTAAATTATGTAACCTTCTCCACTCACCTGTCTCCTCATCCCTTTTGGAAAAACTAAATATGCTGACCAAGGCAGTAATTTATTTTATTAAAAACATAAACTAAACGTAACGTTTCAACCTTCAAGCAAGGTCTTCTTCAGACTCTGCACCAAGTACAAATGTAACAAGGTACAAAAACAGGGCATTATATATACACAAACATTACTCCCTCCAGACTATTTAGAAAGTTGTTCTGGAACACTCTAGCAGGTGGCTTTCCCTTGTCAACTGTACTTTCACCTAAAAGGCTAAACATGAAGAAGACACAATGAACTGGAATGGGGGACTGACGTTAAACAAAGAATGGAAGAAGGTGTTATAAAGAGTGGAAAGGACAAGAGAGAAAGAGGAGAGGAGAAGGATGAAAAATGAAGGAAAAAGATCGTGAGATAAAACGTGCAACCACATTCTATATGTTTAGCCTTTTAGGTGAAAGTATAGTTGACAAGGGAAAGCCACCTGCTAGAAAGTTCCAGAACAACTTTCTAATAGTCTGGAGGGAGTAATGTTTGTGTGTATATATAATGCCCTGTTTTTGTATCTTGTTACATTTGTACTTGGTGCAGAGTCTGATGAAGACCTTGCTAGAAGGTTGAAACGTTACGTTTAGTTTATGTTTTTAATAAAATAAATTACTGCCTTGGTCAGCATATTTAGTTTTTCATAATCATGGATACAAGACTTAATGGTGTTATAATCCCTTTTAGGCCCAAATATTTTCATAAGGATTTTATTTTCAAATACTCTCAATTTATGTTCCTCTTTCAATGTAAAGGATCAAGTTTCGCATCCATATAATACTACAGGCAAAATTACTATTTTGTATATTTTAATTTTTAGTTTCGTTTTAGGCTAAACGGGACTACACGGGTTAATTTGATGATTACAATTGGAATGGAATATTAATGAATTGAACAAGTTTTAATTGTTGCAATTTTCAAGCGACGGTATCTGTGGAAATCGGAAAGGGTATCGGTTGAGAAAGTGGTATTGGGTCAATCCTAGTGAGAACAAAAAGACTACATACAACTTCTGCGATTTACATCTCGTTTCAGACTGCAGCACAAACAGTGCTGTTAATCTCGCTGCAGGTCTGCAACGTTAACTTACATGACCGAATACGCATGCGTTGCAAAAACAAGATTCGAACACGCCAACGCCCTGCAGAACGTTACAGCGATTAACTTTCATTCTGCAGACATGGCGTTATGTAAGCGTACAATTTCCATTTGAGTCCGTGAATCGGCGATCTTCGAATCGTGAAATTGGGTCTTCTTTGAATCGTCCTGATGTCATTCCTATCTGGTGACATTGCTTCATTGAAGATCCGGTCCGTCTTTCAGAGCGTTTTAATACTCCCGTCCGGTTTTGCAACCAAAAGAAATTGCTTGAGATTACTTAACCTGGCTTAAAAGCTACGGCTTCATAGACTTTCGCTTTGTCCCGATATGTCTTGGTGCCTTCGTATCTCGAAGCCTGCTTTGGTGATTGTTCGGTTGAACTGTGCCTTTGCTTCGATGCCATTGAAGGCCGGTCCTAAACTGCAAGAATCGACGTTACTGGGGTAGAATGGCGGAGGGGAGGGGGGATGGTGTTGTCTCCGATGTCTTTGTAGCATTGGGGGACTCGAATCTGCCATGTCTTAACCCAAAATCAGTGTTGCTAACCTCTCGAACTGAAAAATACCTTTAGGCCCCCACGATGGCGTAGTGGTAACGTCGCCGCCTTGTGATCAAGGGGAACCTGGTTCAATACCCGGTTGAGGCACATAGTGGCACTACCCAATTTAGACTGTAGGTACAGTCCCGATTAGCCTTCCTGTACATCAACTGGACTTAAAACACCAACTCAATGAATCAATAAAGGATCCTACTAAAGAAATTTAAGTCCAGTCACGATTATCCTATCTGGGCATAATGTGAATTTAAACCCAAAAAAACTTCCACATTCAGCCAACATATACATTAAGTGCAGCTCTAATATTAATACATTTCAATGTAATTTATATTCACTGCGCAGCTTATAATTTAAATTTTGTTATTAATGACGCAGTTAAAAGTGTCAGTGAGGTAACAACATCTGCATTATTAAGGATGTTTCTGTACATCTTGTATTCGTTTCCGTTATTTAAATACATAGACCCATCACGCCAACCTCCGTGGCTGAGTGGTTATCACACGTGCAACGACGCCAAGAGTCCCGCGTTCGAATCCTAACCTCGTCTTCATCGTCGCGATTAGCCAAAAGTGATCAATCTATTGATACCGTGAGATTCGCAAGTCAATTTGAAACCTTTCAGTCAGTAGTAGACTTGTAAGACACCGAAGTCAAAAGGTTTTGTGCTAATTTCCCCATGCTTAAGGTGGAAGGCGTTCTTGGGGACCTCAAGTCCTACAAATTTATTGTGAAGTCGATACAGAAGCTGACAATCCATTGTTGAAAATCTTAGAACCTGACGTGGGATATACCGAGTTGAAAAAACTCTGTGAAGTCCTTTCTAACCATTCCCGTAACGACAGCCGGCGTAGAAAGGTTATTTCAGTGCTATGAATAGGATACTAACTAGGACAAAGAATGCTACCAGGAACTTTAATGCATTGCACGATAATAAGCATTGAGGGATCTAAGATTCCAACTGATGATTTTCTGGAGAAAACAGTAGGTTTATGTGCCACGAAGAAAGCTCGCAGGATAAGATTGCTGTAAATTCTTGATGCCATCTTAAGCTTTGCATGATGTGTTCTATTGAGTTTAATAATTGTAATCAGGGGCGGCCGGTCATAAGGACGATACGGACGCCGCACTGCCGTGTGCAACCGCAAGTGAACAAACATTACATTAACATTTATATGATAGCTTTTACATTGTCTGAATTGCAAATATTCCATTGATTATAGATCGTTGGTTAGTCGGTTCTATATTCATTCTTCCGCGACAATTGCAAAGTTTGCACGCCACCATGCGGGGGAATACGGAACTTCGAGAGAAATGTGGCGGGGCGCCGTCCTCCCACTTTACGAGACGTAGAGCATTCTCAGTCGCGGTCGCAAGGGGTAAAAGGCGAGGAAACTGAGGAAATAACACGCGCGGGATCTCTGGCTGGGAGGACGGAGGGTTTGTCGTCCGAAACCCAACCCCTAGGCAAAACTGGCTCTCTCTTCGGAGAACGGTAAACAATGAAGAGTTGCCAGAAGCAATCAAGTTAACGTAAGAAAGAAAATTACCAACCGTTGAAAAAAAAAAATTCTGTATTCCATAATCTTATTCATTTATGACAAGAGTAGAGCAATAAATAACGCAATTTCCAATGAGGAAAGAAAATGTCGCTAACTGAAAAAGTACAGACTCTTGCATGGTTTTTGTTATTTATCGTCGCTTTTTGCTACTTTTCGGTAATCACGACGATGAGGATGAGTGATGATGGTATAATGAAATTGATGGAGGGGCACTCACAAAGAACACACATACCCATGCCGGGATTCGAACCCAGGAGCCCTGGCTTTGTAATCCGGTATGCTAGCCACGGAAGTCGGCTATATATTCTTGTTACACGCAAAATTATCGTGTAGCTATATCCGTTGTATTTTTTCTGAATTTAGTGAAAAGTACATTTGGATTACAATGATGTGGAGTACATCATGCAGATTTAAATACATGTTTTGATTAGCACCTTTGAAAAAATTCCTGATAATGTGACAAAGTTCTCCAATTTCTTTTCAAGGCGGATGTTAAATAAATTAAAAACTCGTCATTTAAACTCACCAAGAGTCGCTACAGGAACCTGTAAACTACAAATTTCTTAAAATTTGGCAAAATTGTCTGGCAACCCCGAAGCAATAAAACGACTCTTCGTTTTCCATGGAAAAGTGAAGTGAAGCTGTTTCGGTAGTTGTGCATTTATCGCGATGAACAGTGTGGAGAAATTGTTGGTGCGAAGTTTTTCTACCAGAAGTCAGAAGTCAGAAGTCTGGATGAAAAAATAAACAAAAAATCTAGTCCGAATTTGAATCTAGAACAAGTGTCAAAGAAGGGAGGTCGTGAGTTCACTTGCAAATTTCGCGTTGAAGGACAGAAGGATGAATTTCAGTTACAAGCATGTCTGAAGATTTCTGGTAAGTTTGAAGTTTTTACTTTAGAGCTTCTGGTAAAGCAGATATCACCTTTCGAGTGAGATATTTATTTTGGTGCCCTATTTCACATATCAGTTAGTCATGTTGGACAGGAGACATTTTCTGTGTAACTTTTTACTAGAAATTTTCACGATCAATTCACGTAAATATTCGTCATTGTGCTTATCAAGTTGTGTAAAAATTAATATCCCTTCTTCTTTTAAACGACTAAATCTCTTAGAATTCTATTTCTTCTTGCATCTTCTTCGCATTACTGTTAAATAATTATTAATTTAAAACGTGTAAAACATGATATTCGGTAAACACGAACGTATCAATTTCTTATCACGTTGGCTGTTATACGAAATTCATCATTTAAACTCGCATTACTAGTAGAGCAAATTTGTGCCGGCCCCCGTGGCGGAGTGGTTAGCACATCGCGCTACGACGCCAGGGATCCCGTGTTCGAATCCCGGCCTGGGCATGGATTTTGTGAGTGTCCATTCATCAATTTCATCATATCACTTATCCCCATCTTCGCAAATTAGCCAAATGTGGCACAAAAGGCGAAGTAAAATAAAGCAAATCAATTGAGCAAATTTGTGAGCTATCGCCCCTCCACTTCGGATCACCACGAGCCGCCACTGATTGTAATAGTTTTCCTGGTTCACCATTGTGGAATTTGTTCTGGATGATTAAATGTAAAAATAGGTGATAATTTACTATTTACTATTGCAATGCTAATTGACAATATAACATTTGTAACTCTTAGGCAACAGACTAATAAAAAGAAAAATCTATGTCTTTCCACATTGAATTACTAAGTAGCCTATACTTAGGCCACCGCATCCTACTTTATGTTTGTTACTGTACGTCATTTCCCGCCTGTAACGCTCAGCGTCAAGTTCATTGAAGAACCACGAACGACCACTTGTAATTCTCAATGTTAAACGCACATATGTTATATTTCGCACATGAGATTCACAACGGCCTCCCGGTTCTCTGGAATGCCCCCTCTCCCCGGAGCAAATTTGCTGAAAGAAACACTGAATTCAGGGTGTACTGGCTGTACTACATGGAAGAGAGGTTGACATTAACATTTGATTGTCTTCACAAGTGGCCAACCCTTGAACCCCTCACGAAGGTTGAGATCCACAGTCTTAAACTGTAGGTCCAGTCCTATTTACTTCCTGGTTGCATGTTTCCCACATGTCGGCGATTTGTAAGAATCTTTACCAAGTCAAATTATACTAGGTTTAGCTCAATTACATTAAGGTTGGCACCACTGCTCCCGATCCCCCTACCCTTGTACCTGTGTCCCATCGTCTCTTGGGATCAAAAAGGCTGTGATGTCGTGAAGATACCAGCGCACCTAAGAGTTCTTATTCAAATTAGAGGACAGAGGGCGACAAGGGACCGGTTCGGGGTCCCTTTACGGCCCTTTTCAGGGCCACTGACCAACTGCCAGCGCCCAAGACGTCAGGAGGTTGGGGCCATTCATGGGGACAATGGGGGTAGGAAACACCTGAGCCCCCTTCCACAGGCACCCCCATTGGTGTACGTTGTCGGTGGGATGTGACACGGACGGAGTCGGATGTCTACAGCTGTTATTTAAGACCTGATAAAGATGACGTCGAGATTCAAAACACTTTGGAATCAGCCGTAGTGTTGCCACGTGTAAGAATATTTTCCCAGGCGTAGGGAAATTCAGACTGAAAAGGGGAAATATAGAAATTGCAAGGAATTTATCCATTGAAGTCAAGCTGAATGAATTGTGAAATATTTGTATCTTATCTTTTCGCCTAATTTATATCCCAAATAGGCCTACAGAGTGTTTAGCACAGCGCGTTACGACGCCAGAGGTCTCGGGTTCGAAACCCGACCTGGGCATGGGTGTTCTTTGTGAGTCTCCCTTCATCAAATCACTCATCCTCATCTTCGCGATTAGGCAAAAGTGGCAGAAAAGTGAAGTAAAATAAACCAAATCAATCAGCAGGCCTACAAAAATTAAATATTTCAGTTTTGAGTCTTGAACAAATTAATATATTCTATTATCATATTAGTTTTTAAAATTATAATAATAATTCAATAAGTTTAAGCAACCTTAAAGAACATTTCGTATATATTTCGCAAAGTTAACATTAATTTTCCATTAATAGATTTCATTATTCCGTAATGTTCATCCATTAAATAAGTCCTAATATTTCTGTGATTCAGTGGAAATACTAGTAATAATTCTATCACCCTTCTGCTCACACACAGAGAAGGAATTTACAGGTAATGAAAAGTGTTAGATTCGTAAATGTATGTTTAGTTATTTTAATCAAAATATTGTATTAAATAATTATGGACTTAACAATTGCGAAAAATTTCAATTTCGTTAAGCAAAATTGAAATACAAAATGTGGTTCATTTTTTGTTATCGAAACAAAGGATTACGAAACTCCCTTCTAAGTGCTGAAACGTGAATATCCTCCTGTTGTCCCGAAAGACAGATTTATATGGACTGAAACTGCCTTCAATATCGCATGAAGTGATGAGAGTATAATTAAAATATGAAATGGATTTCACAGAGAAATCATTCAGGTTTCCATTATAATGAAGTGGCAGATAAAAATGCTAAAGAAGCAAGAATAATGGATCACAGAACGAATATATTATTATCATATACAGATATGTTACCAAGAGTTAAAAACAATATTCAACAAGTTTTGAAAATATGGGTTAAACAAAAATTTACAGATGTGGGTCATTCTTATAAAAATGTACTACATTTAGACAATAAGACTCCGTGGTTTTATACATTTTAAATACCCAGAAACTTTTTAGCTTTAATACTAAGATTGAGATCAGGTCATATACGTTTAAATCACTATTTATATAACATTAATTTAGTTAATTCACCTATGTGCAAGTGCAGATGCTCATGATGTTATATTTCAATGTCCATTTTATACCACTCAAAGGGAGATCTTATTCAAGAATCTAATAAAACAAGAAATACCTCTCCCAACTTCTGTATCTTCTTTAATATCGTCACCAGATATAACAATTGCATTTATTATCAATTTTAGATTTTGCATGATATTGATGTATATACATGAAAACTGTATATAGCCTATTCAAAATGTGTAATTTGATGTAACGGTATCATGTTACATGCATGACTCATTTTTAGGACACTTCGTGTATAGCTGGTATAACAGCTAAAACAAATAAAGTATGAATGAATTAATGAGTTTTGAGCATTTGATTGTCATTGTTGACAAGAATGTTAGAATAACAGCTGCACTGTCTATTGTCAAGATTTGAAATAAACCGAGAGTACAAAACGAACAGAATGCAGATGGTAGGAAAACCTTTCGTATTTAAAACAAGGAGGGAAAATGTAGAAACAGCATGAATACCTATCAAATATATGTGGGGAAATTTTTGAAAATATAGAAATTACATGAAAAAATAACTACATTTTGTAAAATATGTGCTAGACGCTTACACAGTGGAGTCTTTATAAGTCAAATTCCAAGGAGAGACGAAAGAAGTTAGAATTATCCAAAATTCGAATTAACAAAAACGTCACGATTGTTGGAATCTGTCGAATTATCTAGTAATTCGAATTGGAGAGAGCCTACTCTATCTGTAAAAATATGGACAATAATAATAGCATTTCTCGAGCTTATATAATATCATGATTCGCAAATATAGACTAACAACAAATAACATTGATTCTAGCATCATGTGAAGATATGGATTTACACATAAATTAGTTTCCTGTTAAAAACAGTAATAATAATAATAGCGGAGAGAGCACTTTTGTCGGAACTTTTAGGCTAGCTGCGGGATGTTGTGTTGAACGCGGCGACAATGAGCGTTTTGCGTAAATTTCCCAAACTGGGAGAGATACCATCCCCCACATCCAGGCACGAATCTAGAAATATATTTCGAGGGATGTCCGAACCAATAATAATAGCTAATATGTTTAAATTGAAATAAGTATATTATAATTATATTAGTACATTAAATAAATATGAATTGAATAATATTAATTAACTAATATTATATTGTTACTATTACACGAATAGGTATAAAGATGGTATATATAGAGATATAACAGCACATATTCATTATCTAGCTTACGTGTAGTTAAGATCGACATGGTTTGTAAAAAAAATATCCAGTCAAAGATATTAATATCAAAATAACAAACAAAGATGTTAGATCCATTTGGCGAAAAGTAAACTTCCTGATTAACATTTTATGCACATTATCGTAAGTACTAGAGTGCAAGCATAAATCTTTGGTACTGTTGTGATCCCAATATTATCCTTGCCTTCCAATACGTTCCGAGGAAATTAACAAC
The DNA here is from genome assembly GCF_977018435.1 of Lepisma saccharinum. Classification (NCBI taxonomy): domain Eukaryota; kingdom Metazoa; phylum Arthropoda; class Insecta; order Zygentoma; family Lepismatidae; genus Lepisma; species Lepisma saccharinum. Next base: position 5,582,799 of record NC_139248.1, on the reverse strand, counting down.
CATCGCTTATATAAAACAATTGCTAAACAGGTATCCTATTTAATTTTAGTACTTGCTAAGTCTTTCGGGATTTCGGACCCCCCCCCCTAAATACGCCCTTGTCCACACCCCCTTACCCCAAGCACTATGATGAAGTTTTGTGATCGCGATTTCATTTTTTCGCACTTGGATGAAAATGGGAAACTTTGCACCTTAAAAGGGGGATTTGTACACTCTGGTTATGGCAACATTGATCACTCCTGGGAGAACTTGTCGAGTCCTTTCTGAGGTATTGGATGTCGTCTTGCCCGACGTCTTCAAGGAGCTTCAGGACCAAAGGGTGCTTGGGAAAATTTCGTATTTAATGGGGAGGAAGTGACGTAGGACGTCTCAAGCCTGGTTTCTTTTCTTTCGTTTCTTTTGCGGTCCTTGTCAGGGCGTTCCGTGTCTAGATTTCAACCGATCTCCCAGAAAAGAAGTTCATGTTTGTTCAGAGAATGGATCCCAACGGATCCTTCTTCCTTCAACTGAAGTTTCTAAGGAGCGTCAAGTATCCAAAAGCTATGTTCACGGAGCAAGGTTTCTGCTCACTGAGAGAAGTGATCATTTACGTGACGTTTTGATCACTTTTCAATATGATCAGAGTACGAAATCATTGCAGACTGGTACATTAATTATATTATATATAGGCATTATGTTGTTACATATAAAAGTAAATTAATACGGTATATTTTAAAATATTATATATATATATATATATATATATATATATATATATAGACCCATTAAAGTGACGGTGTTCAGAGTGGTAGAGTAGCAGTCTGAAACTTCGTAGATATGCTAATGTAGCAATGCGCTCGCGAATTATGCAAAACAAAAAAAAAATAGTTCCAATTCTCGCCACCAGGGTAAAAAATGGCGCTGTAAGCAGTCAAAACGTGGAATTTTCCGTAACTCTGACTCAAAGTCGGTGATATTGCCTAACCATTGTGTGAGCTCCCTGGTTGTTGTTGGTGACGCTTGTTGCTTTTTTTTCCTTTTGTGATCTGAATGTTCGCCGAACATTAAGAGTTTGAATTTTTAAGTGTAAAAAGCAATGGCTGTTGCGAAGTACTGCTAGTGAAGTTGTTTTACCAGAATGGGAGGAATAGCAACGCTGCACTGCGGAAATATCGCCAACAGAAAGGGCTGAGAAGAGGGCCCATGTCAATTAATGGGCTGAAGAAGTTGATGAAGAAATTAGAGGAAACAGGTGAATTGGGTGTTGCACCAGGGAGAGGAAGGCGGCCGTTCCCCGTGGAAGTTGTGGACGAAGTTGCTGTAGCTGACCGTGCAGCACATGCCTCAACTTCTGCAACCACTGCTAGAGCTGTGGCACGTGAATTGTCACTCCCCTGGTCAACAGTTCGCAAGGTTTTGCGGTGCATTTTACACTGGTATCCCTACAAGATTCAAACTGTGCACCAATTGAATCCCCAAGATATTCCACAACGCCGTGAGTTTGCCCATCGGTTTTTGGCACGCATGGAAGTGGATGACATGTGGCCGGGGAATATTCTGTGGACGGACGAGGCGCATTTTACTCTGGACGGTGCAGTGAATACTCAGAACTGTCGCATATGGGGTTCCACTCGTCCACATGTTGTGCAGGAACAACCATTGCACTCAGTTTACGTGACTGCTTGTTGTGGGTTCACTAGCTCCTTCATTCTTGGTCCGTTTTTCTTTGAGGAGACGACACCTCGAGGGCCTGTTAAGTGTACAGTGACATCTGCACGTTATAGGGACTTCCTTGTGCAACACGTGATTCCAGCTTTGCAAGATCGGAACTGTGAACACACCACCATTTTCATGCAAGATGGGGCAACACCACATGTCGCTCGCCACGTGGAAGATTTGCTGCGAGAAACCTTCACTAATGACCGCATCATCTCTAGGCAGTTTCCAGATGCATGGCCTTCCAGATCCCCCGACCTTAATCCATGTGACTTCTGGCTGTGGGGATATTTAAAAGATAGTGTCTATCAGGGACATGTCCGGTCTCTGCCTGATCTGAAGGCTAGCATACAACGACATGTCGCTCAGATTTCACCAGACATGCTGCGAGCAACCGTTGACCATGCCGTGTTACGAATGCAGCATGTTGCTGAATTGGGAGGCCATATTGAACAGTTTGTAACCATAGTTCCTAAAACATGCCAGAACCATTGTTTTCATGTGTTTCATCTTTCCTGCCTTTTTCCTGTAACTATACCACGTTTTGACTGCTTACAGCGCCATTTTTTACCCTGGTGGCGAGAATTGGAACAATTATTATTATTTTTTCTTGCATAATTCGCGAGCGCATTGCTTCATTTGCATATCTACGAAGTTTCAGACTGCTACTCTCATTACTCTGTACCACTCTGAACACCGTCACTTTAATTATAACCACCTGGTACAGTCTGATATGTGTATAAAAGTAACATATGTATTACTATATATATATATATATATATATATATATATAGTAATATTACTTTTATACACATAGGCCTATCAGATGTTTATAAAGTAGCAAACTAATTTATTTATCAACTGTCAATAAATTACAAAATAGTTGAGATTGGTTTGTAACGTTTTACTTTTCCTTCGATTTTTGCTTCTTCTCGTAGTAATATAAATCAATCTGATTTCATACTTATTTTCGCGTTGCATTGTTGCTTTACTTTTATTGTGCATATTTTCGTATTAGTTCAACACTAACGCACACAGTCCCACATTATCCTTTGTTCTCTTTGCATGTTTTTAATTATTTCTTAGTAAAGTATACGTTCGGAGTTAAAACTAATTGCTTGTCTCCGTTCTTAAAACAAAAACTCTGTTTCCCCCAGAAAATTTCGGTGGGCGATATATAGGACAAGATTGTTGGTGTCGGGGAAATACAATACAAGAATAAATGGGGGAAATGTCCAAGCAAGTTATTATGAATTTTTGCGTAAATGAGAAATACGACGATAATTTTTACTTTTCTCGGACCCCTAAGGCTTAGAGCCCGCCTGTCTGTATGCCCCTGATTTGACGTATTCATTCGAATTAAAACATTTAACTAGAATTTAAAACAAGATAATAATAAAATGTTTTAATTTTATTGCCCACAAAAATTAACTTTTTCATTATTATTTTTTAACTTCTATTTAATGGGATGCGAGGCCCCGATCGTTCGCCCACTTCGCCAGCCCCTTGGTACGCTACTGCACACACACACATACAATGAAGCCTTGAATAACGAACGCAATACAGGATATCCTTCCGTTTTCCATAGGAATGGTTTTATCCGATCTCCAGCCCGGTCCAAAATCGCGAAACATTGTAAAATAACATTGCAAGCAACATAAAAAATATCCAATTTTGAAAATACTAGGAACTTTCTAAATTTTAAGTTACGGAGAATACAGTAAGTGTAATGGAATTATATAAAAAAATACGTACACTACATGGAAAAGAATGAAACCTTGGTTTCAAGGTAACAAATTTCTCTTTCACACTAAGTGGCCTCCCCGATGGCGCATGGTAGCGTCGTCGCCTTGTAATCAAGGGGTCCCAGGTTCTATACCCGATGGAGGCACATAGTGGTTTGGATCCCACTTTAAACTGTAGGTCCAGTCCCGATTAGCCTTACTGTGCATAAAGTGGACTTAAAACATCAATCAATATTTCATTTGCCATAAATTATTGTATTATATTCTGGGGAAACTCGGCAGATCTAGAAGCATTTAAGAAATAATTGACAAAAAAAAAACACTTCCCTAAGATTATTATATATACCGAAACGTATTTTGTTAATAAGAAAAATCGGATTCTTCTTTACTTGACCAGACTGACGTTAGTTAAAAAAAAATCCGAACAGATGGGGTTAAAACATTCAACTATCTTCCAAATGTCACAAAGCCCGAAAAAATGTAGGCTACGGTTACAAAATAAATTTAGAATCTTTTATTAAATCAAAGTTAATAAATCAGTAACACTAGTGTAGTACAATTTAATATTCGGATCGTAAATTACATAAACTTTCTAATTATTTGCATCGGTTGTCTTTCGAATGAAAGTTATATACCGACCTATGTAAATATCACTATATCTTCCATGGAAATGAAAAATAAATTGTTATTGAAATCAGTTGCTTGCATTGTAAGTAGCCATCTGATGTTACTTATCCTAAAAATTAAAACGGAAATTTTCATAACGAGAGGGTAAAGTTCACAATATTCTTATTTCTGACCTCCATATCAGTATTTAGAAGTAACAGCAGATACGCTAATAGACAAATTACAAAATTTAAGTTAACATTATTGATTTTGTTGTGATATACCTTCCATGTTACTCACATACAACTTTTAGGAATTTTGCATAATTCTTTCTGTTTTGTACAATGTATTTTTGCATTAATATTACATGCATATTTAATATTCTTGTAATTTAATACATAGTAAATAAAATTCCTAATGAGCATTGTACTGCATTTAATATTTGGGCAGTACATAAATTCTGCGATTGTTACAAGTAGTATAACAAGCTCATGTGGTATTCTACTTAATATCGTTCTTAATTGTTGCCACATGGTACATGCTTGTTGACATTCAGTTATGCTTTGATCTATAGTATCTTCTTCATTACATGTACTACATAAGCACATGTCACTAAATTGAAATCTATACCGTTTATTTTTGTAACGTATCATGAACTAAAACCACAAGGATTGAACCTTATTTGTTAAATGCTTTGCTCAAATATTTTGCCACACCATGGGAGTTTGTTGTTCCACTTTCTTCAGTTGTGTATTTCAGTCAAGTTGGCGTTGATTCAACTCGTTGACTTGCAGGTTTTGTCTCGCACTCAAAGTAATTGTGTCCAGTAGCGATCGAAGCACTTTCGCTGTGTAGCTATCTGGCTGTTGTACTGGGGCGAGTCAAGTATCTGAGCGCTCAGCGAGCAACGTGATAGCTCAGCTACTTGACGGCCAAATAGGCGTTGCTCCGTGAGCGCTGCTCACTTGATCGCTGAGCGAACTTCAACCTTGCTCGCCACAGGTTTGAGCCACAGAATATAGCGTTTTTGTGTTTCGATCTCGTGAGGCAAAGGGAAGAAGAGGAAAACTGTATGAGGATGGCGGGGTGGCGAGCCGCGAGTGGCGTGGCTACCAATGAGGAAATATTTATGATGAACGGCTTGCGATATAGCGTAATTACTAATTATTTATTTATTGAGAAAATTTCAGATACAGCACGTAGCCATTTTACACTGAAATCAGTAACAATGAAAAGAACAAAAAAGAATAAGATAAGTCAAGATAGCACAATTAAATATTATTTAGCAACATATGTTCTGATTAGTGTTGCCCACGGGACGAGACGGGACAGGCTTTTAAAAATTCGAGACGAGACGAGATTGACCATGTGTCATAAGACAAACGAATATTTTCGAGACGAGACAGCATTTCCACTAGACTCCACGAGACGAGACAGGCCAAAGTCTCGTCTCGTGGGCAACACTAGTTCTGATGGTTGAGCGAAAGGCGTACTCTGTGGAAAATACATCAGCACTTGATGGGAGGTCGTTATATTGAGTGGGAAGTCTTTGGAATAGCTATCTTTTTTGAATTTCCAGTCTAGGCTTTTTTGTGTTGCGTGTTGAGCGCATAGGCACTTGAAAGTGGAATTCCTGGAGGAGCGTGTTTCAACGGATATTGCCATTGACAATTTTGTAAAAATACCTAAAATCATTCAGTAAACGGCGCTGATAGGGAGTCTGTAGGTTTAGAAAGGACAGGAGATGTGGTGTTGGAAAATTGCATAATGAGGAAACCCTGTAACGAACTATAGCAAGGAAAAAGTTAAGAACAGAATTGATTCTGGAGAGCTGAGTGGGACATGCCATGGACCAGACAGAGCAGCATTCTATTATTGGGGAGATGAATGATTTGAAGTACAAGGTGAGGGCTGAGATGTCACTAATTTCGGTGAAACGATAGATTAGAGAGGAAGTTCAAGTAACAGAAGATGATGTAATATTCCAGTTTTTGTCATTGTATTACAATGAAAGTGTTGTTTATTCCAAATAATGAATATTAAATATACACCGTAAGTTTTGGAAAGTTGTGCAACGGTGTGGAAATGAAAATTTCGACAGTTTTGTTCACATCAACTATTCTATTTCCATAATTAACAGCTTTTCAAACACCGAAGGCGAAATCTCGTCCACTCGACGCAGCCACATTGATCACAGATTATTCAACGGCGCTGATATTTTGATCAATGAGCAAACAGCGTCAAGTAAATGATCCGTCTGCTCAACGAGCTAAATTCTTGCTCAGCGAGCGTTGCTCAAATACTTGACGGGCCCCTGGTGTCTGGAGATTACGCGTGTTGAACAAGGCCACTCCATGTGGGTCAGGCTTAAGCCAGCTGACTTTGTTCCACTGCTGTGTGATGCGATAAGTAACTGACCTTCCCAGAAGAAATAGAGAGCTGTTAATCGCATTGCAAATGTTCTTGACAGTGGCAAAGGTGTTGCCACAAACCAAACCTTTTTTACCAAGACGTATCTTCTTAAATAGTGCACCTTGCACGCTTGATATAACAGATTGATTTCGTAACACGTATTTTTTAACCAAACCTTGTATATTTGTCAATTTTTCAAAATTCATATTTATCGTAGGCTTTATTTCATTCTCAAATATATACCTGATATTTATCTTTAGTTATAGATAGGGGAGACCCTCCATTAGTTGGGTCTTGATTGATTAATGATGTTTTAAGTCCACTTTATGCATAGTAAGGCTAATCGGAACTGGACCTACAGTTTAAAGTGGGATCCGAACCACTATGTGCCTCATCCTGGTATCGAACCCGACACCCATTCATTATAATGCGACGACGATATCAGTTAGTTGGTTTGTTTGTTTGGATTGGTGTTTTAAATCCGCTTTGTGCACAGATGGGCTAATCGGGACTGGACCTACAGTTAAAAATGGGATCCCAACCACTCTGCAATGTGCCTTCAAAGGTTATCAATTAGTTGGTATCCAACAGAATAACGAATGTAAAATCTGCCTTAAGTCGAAATGAAGAAAATAGTGTAATATACGGGAACCACTCTGTTTTCGTATTCTGTCATTTACATAATACAAGCAATAGGATCTCACACAATATAAGCTTTATGACTAAAATATCCTCCTAACTTTTAAACGTTTAATTAAACGAGATGTGCAAAAGTTAGTAACAAAATGCAAATAGCACTTTTCTGCCACTTTTGGGTAATCGCGAACGATGAGGACGAGTGAAGATATGATGAAATTCATGAAGGGACACCCACAAGGAACACCAGTGTGCAGGTCGGAATTCGAACCCGGGACCCATTGAGTTCCTTACCACCACCACGGGTCGGCCATAATGAAAAACAGTTGTGATAGATCGGGTAGAAGTGTCTGTTCAACAATATAATAATAATCACAGTGAAATTGGTTTATTTTAATAATCGTTATCATTCGATCAGCATGCGAATTAATGAGGGAGCGCCGAGGACCTCCCTCCCACACACACACACAAAAAATATCCACGGCGGCGATGGAGTTCCAAAACTACTTAGTTCATTCAAATGAAAAGGTCCATTTTATTTTTTCTGAAAAAGCGTTTTATACGAGACAGTAATTTCATGTGTTTTGTATACCCACAGGTATATGTGACGTTTTAGTAATGAGGCATCTGCGCATGCTCAAGTGTGTCCAGGTAGCGCGTGTCCTTTATCTAATCACCTTCACTTTCTTCCCTCCAGGTGGAACGCTGTGCTGAAGGAAGAACAGCGGGGTGTCATTCGGTTTCTTCATGCCGAAGGAGTACATCCAGCGGACATTCATAGGAGAATGAAAGTTGTGTATGAAAAATGTGTATCGGACAAAACAGTGAGAAAATGGTGTAGGCGTTTTCGTGGTGGACGAAACACATTGAAGGACGATGCTCGGCCGGGACAGTTGAAAAATCGCATTCCTGATTGGACAGTGGCTGCTATTGACAACCTTATTCAAGATGACAGACGAATATCCCTGGCAGCCATTAGCGAGCAAGTGAACGTGTCATTGGGTAGTGTGCATGACATTGTGAGGCACAGACTGGGTTACAGGAAAGTGTGCGCACAATGGGTGCCAAAGTGTTTGTCAGAGGAACAAAAAATGTGCAGAATGGGAATGTCATTGGCTCATTTGATGCGATACAGGAATGAGGTGAGGACTTTGTCAGCAAAATCATTGCTGGAGATGAATCCATCTGCCCGTATTACCAGCCAGAATCAAGGAGGGACAGTATGGAATGGAAGCATACAGGATCACCAAAACCAAAGAAAAGCAAGTCAGTACCTAAAGTCGGCAAACTTATGATGACCGTATTTTTCGATGACCAAGGGCCACTGCTAGTGGAGTTCCTTCCGGAGGGACACACAATTAACGCAAACACGTACTGTGAAACACTGCATCGTCTACGGACATCAATCAAGAATAAGCGTCAAGGAAAACTCAGCAGGGGCATCATTTTACTCCAGGACAATGCTCGTCCCAATACAGCCAGACAGACACAGGATATGTTGCAATCATTCCCTTGGGAAGTGCTAGACCACCCTGCCTACAGTCCTGACTTGAGTCCATGTGATTTTCACATTTTCGGACCTATGAAGAAACACCTCAGAGGACGATGCTTTGCCTCGAGTCCTGAACTGCAGGAAGCTGTCAGGGAATGGTTTCATTCCCAGCACAAGGACTTCTTCTACAAAGGAATTCATAACCTTGTTTCAAAGTGGGACCAGTGTCTTACCTCATACGGTGAATATGTGTAGCCAACTACTGTAATAAAGTTTCTGCAAGGAAATGGACCTTTTCATTTGAATGCACCTAATAGGTTACAAGGTGCAAAAAGTGAGGAGGGGCAAGGACAGTTTACTTTCCCTTGGTATTTATTGTTGCGGGGCCAAAAGTAGCAAAAAGTCGGAGGGAAACTGCCCCGAAGTCCCCCCTTGATCGCCGCCACTATCCACGGCAAAAGAAAATGTTTCTTACCCCCTCAAAGAAAAGGAAATTGAAAGCATATTATAGCATACCATTTTTTTTATTTTTTAACCATGTAACAAACACAATTGAATTCTAAATTACTTGTAAATATTATCGTAACAATTAATGACCTAGGTTAGTGTTAGAAACAATATTCTAAGGTACTTAGGACCTCAAGGCAATAGTTTAGTTTACTGACTGGTAATTTGCAACCCCCCCAAAGGAACCCCCCCCCCAAAATGCATTCACAAATAACCACTGAGTGGGCACCTCCGCGAAGCAAAAAGCTTAATTCGCAAAGTGCATTGCACAATAAAAATTATAACCATGATAACTATTATAATTATTGTTATTACTTCTGGTGTAGAAGTTTTAACAATGGCTTGACCACCTTACAATAAATTCTGGTGCGATGGCGAGCAATTGCGATGAACACAGAAGTGAAAGGGCTGGTGGACAATTGCCATGACATTTTAAATCTTCTATCAAATTGAAGGGTGACTTAACACCCCGTACAATACCTCTTACAAGAGAATTATGTGAAATATTGATATTTTCCAATAGAACACTGATTCCTCTCACACTTTCTCCAGGCTTAAGACCAGTGATGTGCAGTAGACGATAAGTTTACGTCTACATGCGTTGTCTACACGTAATCTACGCGTAGATTACATTGGGTTGTAGTTTACAAAGACTACGTAGACAATCTAAAGTACATTAAAATTAATTTTCTAGGGTTTCATGAAGAGAAAGTGACATTTTCAACTATATTGGTTCCTAACGAAATGAAAAGAATCCTGTATACAACAAAATTTCTCTTCTCTTCTATTATCAACTATGGAAGAAGATAAATAATATGCAAAAAACAACAACAGATGGCAGTCGTGAGGCAAGAGTGGTCTTTTTCCCATAAAATACTAGAATATTTCTTATATTAGGTTTCTTCCTAGGTGAGAAATTGTTCGAATTAGGAAGAAAGAGTATGAAAATTATCTTCACACATCAGCTACTGATACGCAGTATAATTTTCTTTTAATTCCACGGCGCCCTTTGCTAAGTTATCACCTTTCGCCATGTTGTTTACATAGATTACGTAATCTACGTGTATAATATAGTCTACGTGTAGAATGTAGACTATCGTTGTTTACGCGTAGACGCACATCACTGCTTAAGACTGATAAGGTAGCTTGTAAAAGTACTTGTATTACAACCTCTTTTAGGTTAGGTTAGGTTAGGTGCGCCTGTGGGTTAGTCAACCTGATCGTCGCAATTGTCCTACCAAATAATTTGTAAAATGACCTTCACCGTCTAGATTCATAAAAAAATCAATCCACGGTTGTTGTTTTTAATTTGGGATTACTTCCATAGCCATGATATGGACAGCAGGTTCTCACTATACTTTGTTAATAAGAATGCACAACGTACATAAGTGTTCTGAATTATCTGAAATCTACTTGAGACCTAAAGACTTCCAACGACTTACTACAGGAGGGAATTTCCTTAGAAATCTCTTGTCGGTCTTCTTTCTTCCGTCTTGTACCGTCTTCTAGCATCCATTCTTAAGATTATGGCAAGAAAAACGAACTCCAGTCTCATGTGACATATCTAACAAACCCGGTGTTGAGATAACGGCGTGTACTTCTTTTTTTGAAGTCTCTCCACTTGCCACACATGTACGCATCCGGGAGGGGGGTATACTCTTGACGTGAATAGATTTCAAGGGGGAGGAGTCGGGGGTATCGAATGGCAGTCACAATGCCCCGCGCTGCCCTTTTGACTGAGCCCTTTGAAGGTCCAGGGGCGGGAACAAACGGTCCTTTTTTTGCCTTTGAGCGTCGTCTTGGCTTTCCCCCTACGCGTAGCATGTCTGCACCTTCGTTCACGTCTCCATTCGACCGCCTTTTTCATTGTGGAACCTCGCGGACAGAGACCAACTGAATGTTCATATCTTGGTCCGTTGGGGCTGTGTTTGCGGAGGGTGGAACATTCCTTGTGTTGGCTCGGCGCAACGTGATACCGTTCCTTGTCACAATGGTGGTGCGACAATTCCATCAATGCTGGATTCATGTGTATACAAGAAACGTATAAAAGATTTAAATTACAGTTATGGCTGCGTCGGTCGGGGGTTTAACACATTAAATCGTAGATGAAGTCCCGATTAGCCTATCGCCAGTCACCGTAGCGGAGTGTGTGAGTGTACATTCATCAATTTCATCATATCATCACTCATCCCCATCTTCGTAAATTAGTCAAAAGTGGCATAAAAAGCGAAGTAAAATAAAGCAAATCAATCAACCGATTAGCGTATCTGTGCACAAAGTGGACTTAAAGAACTAAAAAATACAACTAAAAATTATCGTCTATGGTTGGGTTTCACCTACGTCACAAACCGTTACATTATGGCTTCGAGCAGCCATGATTGAGGCCAGTTCTTGTAAGCATACGGAATTCAAGCAAGCGAACGGGAGATACCAAGGAGTTTTTCCGCCCAAGTAATTGGAAGGCAAGAATCACATGACTTTGAATGACAGTACCAAAGATTTATGTAATATTATTACTACATATACAGGGTGTTTCCGTGAACTTGTTACAAACTTTCAGGGATGATGGAAGGGGACAAAAGCATTAATATTAGATAAGCAACCCCTGTCCGAAAAAGCCTTGTTCAGAAGTTACAAGCCAAAACCATAGTGACGAGAAGGACATGCCAGCAGGTTCACCTGATCTGCCAGAACGACTACAGTGATGTTAGAGCGTATGCGATGCTGTCCTGCCTGCATCGATGCTGGAGCAAGCAAATTTCACCAACTGCTACGTATAAATGCATTAATCTTGGCTAGTTGGGTATGATGTAGTAATGGTAGGAGATAGTAATTTACTTATTAAAGCTACAAAGAAAGGCCTTTCTTTGTTTTCCATAACCATCCCAAATTTTGGTTAAACTTTGGTTTGGTTTTGTTGAGACTATTTTATGCTCAGATGGGCTAATCGGGACTGGACCTACAGGTAAAATGGGACCAGAGCCACTGTGGTCGTTTCACGTCCTGGAAAAAGGGACTGCATAGAACCTTCTACCTTCCAACAAAGGTTTTGATTGATAACTCTTGACTGGGGCATTTTCGGACTGAGATTCCTTACCTCTTATGTCCATAAACAGGCAACTTATCTGCTGGTTTCTCAAGGTCACATCCTCTTTCCTTTTGTGGGGTTCCCCTACAAGTTTGTGGGTTGCATACCTTTCATTTTAGAATGGTTTTGGAAGCCTTGCAACTTCTAAATAAGGCGTTTCTGGACAGGGGTTTCTTATCTCATATTGATGCTTTTGTCCCCTTCCATAATTTCTGAAAGTTTGTAACATGGTCACGGAAACACCCTGTACATATAATAATATGTATAAAATATTGCCAGGAACTTTATTTTTTATCAGCTGGATTTAACGTCCTTTTTTATATCAATAAATATTCAATTCATTATCTATTTCACATTAATATAATTGCCAGGGCACTTGTTTCTTTACAAATTTTGCAGTCCCTAACCATACGTAAGCTAAATAATGAATACGAGCTGTTATATCACTATCTTTGTACCATCTTTTCATGTATTCATCTAATAAAAATATAATATTAGTGAATTATAATATTTTATTTAATACTATTTCAATTAATTTTATATAAATGTAATTATTTTAATTTAAACATTATTATTATTATTATTGAGACACTCCCCCCGAAATACATTTTTGATCCGTGCCTGCCTGTTTTTACCTTTTATCCCAATTTTCACAAACACCAATTTTCTCTTTTCTCTATATTCTCGTGGGGTGTAAGGGGTACCTTCCACGTAGGCGCCCAAAAGTCAACCTCACTTCCACGTAGTGCACCCTGGACTAAAGACTAACGAGGCTCTGGCGACTGGCCCCATGGCCAGTATAATTTTGTTTGTGTTGTCCTGTGTTTTGTCCTTATTTGTGCTGAGCGTTCTTTGCAGCCTCGGCTTTTAACAACAGTCAGAACATTTTAACCTTTTATGATTTTAATTAAGCAACGTTAGAGTTGTTACGTGTAACGTTAAGGGGCTGGACCCCGTATAGTGTGACGGGTGCAAAATAGCCTTAGTGCTGACGCACCCAAAAAATTTAAAATCAAATCAAATCAATCTATATTCTCGTATTCTCATTGGAACAAACATCCATGTCCGAATCGGGATTCGATCCCGGGACCCATAGCATTGCAGCGCGCTGTGCTAACCACTGCACCACGGAAGTCGACAACTAGACCACAGCGAGAAGTTTCGAAACTCGAGCCGTAAACCGAGAACAAACCAGTCAAGGCATTCGCGAAGAGGAGACAAGAGTATCTCGGTTCGTCAGTTACGTGGCATCGCAAAAACAGCCCGAGGGCCCAAAGTTGAGCATCGCAGATTAACTGTGAAAGGAAACCAGTTTCCTAGGAAGACGCCAGCAGCTGTTCTGCAACCACAGTTTGCATATTGTACCGAAGATTGGAAACGCACGGCCTCATCCCTATTATTATTAGGAGCATCACAAACGACTGAGCATAAGCAGGTGTAATAACTCTTGACATGTTCTCACAGTGGCTGAAGAGAATGGCCTTGTTTATCCAGCTCGGAGTGAATGTCAGAACATGTTTTCGCAGAGTTTAAACTTCGTTTTCATCATGGCCTTACTGTTGCGAATTAAACGCACTAAGGCTCTGCGGTATGAAGCTGCAAGGTAATATGATTATTCGTATCTCCCGCTGTCTGCTCGAGTCCAGTTAGCGAGTCTACCCACGGTTCAAAGCGTGAGCAGCGCAAGCGGTAGGTGCTGCGTTGAGATTACGTCAGCGGCTCCCTTGTTGATTGGTGAACAGCTAGGGTTACCAGACGTCTTCTTTTACCCGGACATGTACTCTTTTTCGGGTCCTAAAAATGGTCCGGGCGCGTATTTTATATTTGTAAATAATTGTTAATATTGTTTCCGTGTTCAAAGGCAAGAAACTTTTCTTCCAACAAAAAATATAGTTTATGCAGTTCATTATTATGTAATTTCTCCATTTTCGTGATTCTTCATCTCTTCTAGGTCCAAATATTCTCCTACGTTCTTCATTTTCAAAAATTCTGAATTTATGTTCTTCTTTTAAACTTAGAAACCAAGTTTCACAACATTAAAATACTACCGGCATAGTAAATAAATGTTAGAATATCCATACATGTGACTGTAATGAGGCCTATTATTAGTTATACTGAAGCGGCGTAAAATTATTTTACAGGGGTGTGTGATTTACAAGCTCAGCAAAACATTAGCAAACACAAAACTTTTGTTCGTAGTGCTACATCTCAAAATGTCCTCTTCTTGTAAAGTTTACTATCGGTAACCCTGTCCTGTATACAGCTTGTCTTCCTTCTAAAGCATGTAGCTTTTCGTACCGCTACAACTCAAAATTACCATCACCAATTTCAGAAACATGAGATCCAAAGTAACTTGTCTTTCTGAATGTTCACCTCTGATTTCAAAGCATTAAGAAACCTTTCCGTATGTACTCGCTCTCTAGATGCACGGAAGCAAGGGAAAGTGACCCTTGTTGAGTGCGCTGTCTGTAGCTTCTTCAGACCACAAAACGCCAGAGCGCTCCACAACCCAGTAGTCTCGAATTGGGTAAAATTGGTGACAAAGATGGCAAATCCAACACTTTCAAAATCCCTTCCGGTTATTTTCCTCGGCACGCTCTTGTTTTTGCCAGTCGATGGCTGGTTATTGGCGAGTTACATACGTATTTCATAACTACCCACAAAGAAACGAACTTTATTACAAGTCAGTATCACGAGTCACTAATCTCTAGCCGGCTAAGCCATTGATTTCATGGCCATGGGGGCCATGCCCCCCCTTTTCGAACTCTGAAAAATTATAATGTGAACCTATAAAAACCTGCATTATATAACTGATTGATTGATTTGCTGTTTTAAGTCCACTTTATGCACAGAAAGGCTAATCGGGACTGGGCCTACAGTTTAAAGTGAGATCCGAACCATTGTGCCATGTGCTTCCACCGGGTATCGAACCCGGGAACCTTTGATCACCAGGTGACGATGTTACCATTACACCATCGGGGAGGCACTGCATTATATAGTATGTACCATAGTTGTTCGTACAGGCTGTATACATTGCATGAAACCCCTCCGTACGTGTTCAGTTAACGAAATATGATAACGAAAGGTATCCAGTATTCAGAAATGCGAGATGCAGTAATTGCACTGGATGGAGAGTATTATAAGTCGTTTGAGGTTGTATGATGTATGTACCTTTCTTGTTCGCACACACGAGTCACTAGTGACCATGTCACGTCTTTGTGTGCAGCACACTGCATTTTTGTACTTACAGCTTCAGTTGCAGGTCTGTGTAATCACTCTGTCACCGTTCAACCACACTGCCAGCGTTGGGCAGACCGTAATGGGAAAGCGAAAGGAGCTTTGCTATGACCTCAAAGGTGTGATAGTGAATCTTGCTCTTAAAGGGCATTATTTGAGAGAAATGGGGTCATTAGTGAACAAATCGCATTCTACTGTGCAGTACATAGTAAATAAATGCAAATATGAGGGTTCAACAAACAATCGGGCAAGAAGAAGTAGGGAGAAATGGCTGACCGAAAGAGAGGAGTGTTTCTTGGTGAAACAAAATAAGTCATATCCAAAATTAAGTGATTCCGAAATTGAGATCACGGGTAGAAAATGCAACAGGAGAGACAGAGCAATTCAACCGTTCATTGTACAGATAGGGATATCATGGAAGAATGCAAAAAAACATGTGCATAAAGGAGTTTTGGGGCAATATTTTTTGTTAAAAAATATTGCTACAATTTCACTATTGGAATTACACTAACTCTTTCCACAAATCTCAGGGGGGGTAAGTGTCCCTTCTGTGCCCCCCCCCCCCCGCGGGCCCCCTTGCTTGCACGTATTTTACGTCGCTTTTTCTGCCACTTTTGTCTAATTGCAACGATGGGACGAATGATGATTAGGTGACGAGGGGACACTTCGCAAAAAAACAGAACAAAACCTGGTAAGACTGCGAGTCGACCACTGAACGTGGTTGGCCACTGAAACGGCTCTTAACCTTTAACGGTAGAAAAGTGGCGCAAGTCACAAAAACAAAGTATCACCCTACTGTACGAATGTATTAGCAACGATAATAAACTCGTAACGTACCTTATTCCGACATGTTGCTTCCTGCAGTTGCATGTTGAATGGGACCAAGCGTATTGCCAAAGAAGTTGGTATCCATTTTTCACATTAGGCTACACACATACACGTAACGAAGATGCTTTCTTTGAACCTGAAGGATGAATACGACCGATTGACATGATCTAAACAATTTTCAAGGTCACATGCACGTACACCAGCTTGCCATGTCAACAGTCTATCACAAAGAGCCTGAAATTACGCTACACGAGTCTTGCATTTCGTTCACAAAACGATATCACACAGTTTAGAGCTATCATTCATTATAAACACAACAGAATCACTTAGAAACAGTGAACACCACAGCGTTTGTCTCACACCCACGAGAAAGCACTACGTAATGAATACCGTGCGTTCATTTCGATCTGCAGCCGAGAGATCGGGAGAAGCGTGGCGGGCGGCGCTGACGGAGATGCCGACATTTGCGGCCTGTAATGCCCGCTTATTTTTATAGACATATGCAGACATTTATATAAATATTGCAAAACGATCACTAACCTGTGTTATAACACGCAAAAGTTCTTCTGTAATTCATCCAAGTTCTGCTCTTATATACACAAAAAAATACGCTTTAGAAACGATGTTAAGAGCCACAGATAATAAAACATTTTAATCATAGTTTTGACCAGTAACGTCCTGCTTAAGTTTATATCCTTGAAAGAGTTTTGTGCCGATGGGGATCGTTTGGAGGTTTTGAATGTGCAACACTGTATCAAGATTACGCTGTAGAAGAAACCGTTAAAAGTCAATAGTGTTCGTGAGCTTCCTTGCAATCCGAAATCTCCGAGCTCGAGTTTTTTGTTCCTTCGCGACTAGATGAAGACAGAGTTGTAAATATAGTGGCGAGCAATGTAAACCAAGAGAATGTTAATTTCGTACTGTGCGCAAGAGTGTTATTCTTGGTTACTTGCAGTTACTTGTTTGTGTTATTGTAGTGTGTATGTGTGACGTGTCAGTGAGACGATTGGAATGCCAGCCGAAAGATTCACGTTAGAACAAAGATTTTTTTTATGTATGACACGTACCTACGTGAAAACAAACTCGTGTCGAGACGTGTGTAGGTAATTTGTACAGAAATTCCCATGCGTTTCAACTCCACACAGAGATACGGTTAGATATCTTGTCCTTAAATTACGAGAAACTGTATCGTTAAATTTTAAAACACCTAAGCAAAAACGACGGATTCTAACCGAAGCAAAACTCGATGATATTGGTGCAGCGTTAGAACGTTCTCCAAACAAACCTCTACGCCGTGTTTCACAAGAGGTGGGCGTGTCAAAATCATCGGCACATACAGTCACTAAGCTACTAAAATTAAAACCATACTCTTATAACACAGGTTAGTGCTCGTTTTGCAATATTTATATAAATGTCTGCATATGTCCATAAAAATAAGCGGGCATTTCAGGCCGCAAATGTCGGCATCTCCGTCAGTGCCGCCCGCCACACTTCTCCCGATCTCTCGGCTGCTGATCGAAATGGACGCACGGTACTTGCATGAATTTTCCACAGATGTCGCTACTTGTAATAGTGATAAGCTTGCTTGAAGACTTTCGAAGTGGAATGCTTTACGTTTTTAGGTTCCACAGCAAGGGGAGATGTCTGCAAAAGGTTCATGTAATTCGAATGCTGAAATTGTAGCGGTATTTTATTACAAATAATATTGTTTCTTGAGATATACAGGCTATGAGTTACATCAATTAACTGCCATGTCCAATTCAACAAAATAACCAGAGAACGTTTTCACCAGACATTAGACTCATATTGATTGCCGAAACAAGAGGTGTACGGGACGGAATATTCTTCTTCGGGAAGGGATTGGAAACGAAATATTAATAATCCTGACGTTCCGGACTGAAAAATATCTCCATTTTCCGGCAAGGTTGGGAAATTTTCGGGACAGGAAATTGCGGTGAAAATCTCGAATTGATTAATTTGGTTTATTTTACTTCGCTTTTTGTGCCACTTTTGGCTAATAGTGAAGATGGGGATGAGTGATGATATGATTATGATGAATGGACACTCACAAACATCCATGCCCAGGCTAGGATTCGAACCCGGGACCCCTGGCGTCGTAGCGCGATGTGTTAACCACTCTGCCACGGGGGCTGGTGAAAATCTCGAATTGTACATACTATGTTCCCTTTTGCACTTCTGGAATAAAAACTGTTAATTTAAAAAAAATAACATAGTGCAAAAATATCAAGAATTAGCCTTTTTTATAACTTTTGTTTCTACAGAAGTCCTCGAGACGTAAAAATATGAATCAGATGTACCCTGAAGGGCGTAGATTAAGTGAACTCCGTTTGATATCTGTGCTTTGTGAAAAAAGTACAAGACGAAGAACTGTTCACCAACAAAGTGGTAGGAAAGGAAGCAAGGCGAATCTAGTTTCTAGATAATAGAGTCTGAACTTGTACGCAACGAAAAAGTATTTTCAATTCAATTTTAATTTTACGATTTGTAAAGTGTGACCTAATAACAATAGCAATAATAATAATAATGAATGAAGAGCAAGTTATGAAATGTTACTCTGTCCCACCTGAGAAGAAAAATCCTGCGGGGTGCTGCACTATAAATATAGATATTGTCAATAATGACAAATTCTACTGCTGAACGAACGTTCATTTTCTCATTTGAAGTGCGTTCAAAGTACTGAGAGGGACACTTGTGGACATTCAGAGGGACACGCCCCCTATGGAAAGGCTAACCAGGGGTCTTTGCCTACGCAGAGCACTAGCAGTCTCAAGACTACTGCACACATTTCTAATACAAAATAGGCTTACGAGGCGCTGTGAATTTCTAACGGCCTAGGAGGCATTGTTAGACAGAATTAATCTTTCAAAATCTACATCATAAGTGTTTTTCGCTCAAGGTAACTGCCCACACAACCAGTGCTTGAAGTGGTTTCAGTGAATAGCCGGAACGCCAACCACAAATGAATAGGCAGCGAGTATTAATACTACTACTAATAATAATAAACACCTATTATTATTATCAGTGCTTCTTTTCTGGCAAGAAAGGCTTCGGTACTCTTCAAGTTGGTTTGTTATTATTGTTTATCAATATTTATTATTGTGTCCATCATAAGAACTATAGTTTCTGTATACAGTAAAACCTCGTTAATCCGAAACCCGATAAGCCGGACTTTGCTTAATCCGGACAGGTAAAAAAATGCAAGGTTTTAAATGTGGCTAGAAGTCAACAAGAGAACTTACCAAAGAAAAGGGAGTCAACCACTGATGAAATTCTTTTTCCCGCAGACTTTGTACTGTACTGTATATTAGTTATAACACCATTAAGCCTTGTTTCCATGATATGAAAAACTCAATATGCTGACCAAGGCAGTAATTTATTTTATTATGAAACATAAACTAAACGTAACGTTTCAACCTTCTAGCAAGGTCTTCTTCACACTCTGTACCATGTACAAATGAAACAAGGTACAAAACAGGACGATATATATATACACAAACATTACTCCCCTCCAGACTATTACTTGTAGAAAGTTGTTCTGGAACATTCTAGAAGGTGGCTTTCCCTTGTCAACTGTACTTTCACCTAAAAGGCTAAACATATTTTCTTCCATCTAGAATGTGGTTGGGCTCTTTATCTCACGCTCTTTTTCCTTCATTCTTCTTCCTTCTTCTCTCCTCTTTCTCTCTTGTCCTTTCCACTCTTTCTAACACCTTCTTCCATTCTTTGTTTATCTTCCGTCCCCCATTCCAGTTCATTGTGTCTTCTTCAACTTTCTTCTCTATTTCCTTGGCCTCTTCTCCCTTCCTATCTGTACATTAGTGTGCTTAGGCCTATGCCCTTTAAATACACCATAATAAACGTGTTTTGTTGCTATAAACGGAGTTTTAATGCACTTTCTACTGTTCTTTTAGGTCATTTCAGTTAAACCGGTCAACTTATCCCCCCATTAACGAGGTTTTACTGTACTCTAAATATTGTTGTATGTTTATAAATGATTGTGTATCCATATAGGCGCACACAAACATACATTTCTTTCGTTAAAATAAAATGTTTTTAGTTTTATTCTCGCCTATAAAAAGATGCCGATACAGAGTACCGTTGCGTATACCGCCAGCTATAGTTATAATGGTGTTTTAGCATTACAAACGTTCAGGATCGTATTTAACATTTTTCCATACTTTTGGGCAAACACATTTAAGACAGCCTTCACAGATTTACTTTACCTAAAATTGCTACGGGGATGCTCCTATAGATTAACTAACTTGGTGACAATGAGGCAGGTAGTGGGGATGTTTTGTGAAAATTTTCCTAGCTGGGGGGGATAGTAACCCCCTCAATTCGAGCACTGTCCCATGTCATTTTTAAATTAACGTTTTAAAGCCCAAGTGAAAAATAGGACATCCGGAAACACATACATGTGAGAAAGAGTGTTGTAATGCAGCCGAAATGAGATAAGTTATATTCATGGGCGCCGAGCAAGTCCGTCAACCCTCCCTGGAAATTGTTTCATTTCCATTTACAAAAAAGAAACAAAGAAAGCTTGTTACTTTGACTGTTAATCACTGAAATAACGTTCAGTTAATTATTATTCAAATACAAAAGTGAAGTAAAAAATGCGTTTAAATTTAAAACAACTGTGTAAAATACAGGAATCACATTTATTTTCATCTTCTGTAACTTAAACCAAAGAATAAATAGTTTCACAATCTTCAATATTCCTAACATTAGAGTTTCTTGAGAAGGGCACACAAAATATACACTATGACTAAAATTTTCTCCTTTTGGAACTTTTTCTTCAACGAGATGTGTAAAAGTAAATAAGTATATATTTCAGTACATTAGCTATCTGAAATGTAGTATTCACTATTTGGTGGATCGAATAGAAAAGTCTGTCCACGGATGCAGTAATAATAACAAATAGTAAATCTGGAATAGCATGTTTTCATTACTTTACAATAAGATTAGTTATAAGTTCAATAAGAACAATGATTATTGTTGTTATTTTAACTATTGAAGCATTATCAATTGCCTAACTCCCCCCTCAAAAATTCTTGGTGACGTCTATGGCTATATTCTATAGTTAACCGTTAACCGATCGGTAAAACTGCGGAAATATTACACTCCACAACCATTGCAACCTATTCGCGATTAAAATTAACCGATATGCCATCTGGTGGTACTTTCAGGAACTAGTCTACGTAGGATACGTTGTGTTGAAGTCGTTTAAAGCATGGGGAATATGTGAAAGAGTAAGGTCTACTGTCCAGGTTTTTTTTGTGCTCTAAATCGTGTTACGGGTCAGAACAAATGAAAGGTTTTCATGTGTTTCCACCCCATGGAATCAACGAAATGATATTTGTAAATAAATCAGGGAAAACGTAATTGATTGACAAAAGATTGGCATGGGGAATAACACTGTAATTCGGCAAGGAAATTACGAAGAATGCACGAGTCTATTCACTTTATTTTTCGAGAGATTGCCATGAAAGTAAGGTTTTAAATTGTACTTTATAAATAAAACTGTTTCTTTTTCGAAAAGTCATGAAGCGTCTTACCCAATGCATCCATGTATTATGTATGTGTGAAATTTTGAACAGGTGCAAGTCGAGAGAAGATAATAATAGTTTGAGAATGAATTAATGTCAAATGTAACCAGAAAATGAAAATGGACATGCTAATTTGCTGCTTCATACGATGTCCTTTTTCAGTGAGGATAGCCTGGTCATGAAATCGTGAATATTATCGAACAAAAACTGCAACGACATGTTCGCAATCTTCTCCTGCCAGCTTTTCAAGTACAGGTCAAATTCAATTTCTTTATTTTCAAATAATTTCCGAGAATCCCAGTTACAACATGAAGTGCAGATGATACAGCACTGCTTTGAAGAACCAGTGCTTATACATTAGTTTCGTCTGCGTTTTCCGTGTTATCTTTGCCTATCATAATTAAATGCTTCGTTCTCATCCCAGCTTCACCTTCGTTATAGTTCCTGGAATTCACATCGCATTCGCAATATTTAAAAATATCGCGCAATTTAAACATTTTTACCATACCAGCCATGACAACACGCTGCTGTTTCGTACTACAGCTGAATGTAAACAAAGATTTATCCTACATAGAGCGGCCATATTGGAAGCGACACTAGCGCTCAGGTGGTAATTTTAATCGCGAATAGATGGAACGACCACCCAACCTGCTTGGTACTGTTGTCTAATTTTAGCCCAGTCAGGGTGAAAAGTGCGCTTTTCCAGGAACTCTGAGATTCAGTCATTAATGAGTGCTGCGGGTGGCTGATCTGGAAGGCGATACGGAGATAGAAGTCGCAGAAGATGGTCCGTTGAGAACCTGTCAATCTGCAAACTGGTCCCCTGCCGTCTCGGAGAATCACGTCTTGGCTTCAGGACCTGGCAACAGTGGTGCGCGCGAGCTGAAGAAGAATGGGGCACCTACGGAGACCACGTTAGCTTCTAATGTAAGCTGGTTTATCTGAACGACACCCGTGTTTCCAAGTAACCTCGTGTCCCTCTGTGAAGGTGAAGACAAAAGGTTCTTTCCTGCATGCATGACTTGAAGTGTCTCCACAACTGTAAAGTTTGCTTTTTGAAGAAACGTTAATTGCAGGATAAGGTACGAAACTTCACACACAAATGACAACTCTATGATGTCTTGCTGTGGAGTTGTGTGTCCAGCGGAGCGTGAAAACTGTCGAAAAGGACTCACTCAGGAGGAGAGAAATGAAGTTGAAATCCACCACAAATCCTAAAGTAAGGCGTTAGGTGATTAAACTGCTCCACATCAACAATGAGCTTTCTGAGACTCAATATTATCCTCATGAATATCAATATCAGCCTTCAAGTTCCAAAGACTGCAATGGTTAGAATAACACTAGTTTACCCGAGGGGGGATAGAGGGGCTTATTAGACTCTTATACTGTGAACAATAAAAAAAAACTGAAATAAATTTAATTGTTTCTTGGAGTCCTGAAACACTGTTAATTTCAAGAAATTAACTTGTAGTGCAGAAAATATCAAGAATTAACCTCTTTTTATTACCAATCTCTTATTTTACAGAACCCCTCGACACCTAAAAACATGAATCAGTGGTCCCTTGAAGGACAGTAGATTAAGTGGTATCTGTTTGATCTCTGTACATTGTGAAAAAGTACAAAGAGACAAACAAGTCTTTATCAACAAAGAATCATGGATAGGAAGCAAGGCTTTGGTTGGAGTTGGTGCTTTAAGTCCACTTTATGCACAGTAGGGCTAATCGGGACTGGACCTACAGTTTAAAGTGGGATCCGAACCACTATGTGCCTCCACCGGGTATCAAACCCGTGACTCCTTCATTACAAGGCGCGACGCTACCACTGCGCCATCGGGGAGGTCCAGGAAGCAAGACGAATCCAGTTTCTATCTAAATAGTGTACAACTTGTATACAACGCCAAAGTATTTTCAATTCAATTTTAATTTTACGATTTGAAAAGTGTGGCCTAACAATAGTAATAATGGCAATAATAATAATAATAGCCAGAATTTTATTTCGGTGGTAGGGGGGACCTCATCCCTAATCAACAACTAGCATGTGAAGGCGAAAAAGTTTGGGGTAGAAGGTCTGAAGATGAATTTCTCAGTATACAACTTATTATACAAGATGTTTAATGCTGTTAAGGAAGTACAATTAATTACTATTATACAATATTTAGATTAGATATTCGTAGAATTTCGGGGCGGGGACTTCATCCTCCCAAGCCCTCCCCCCTGGCGTGCCTCTGAGTGTGTGTGTGTGTGTGTGTGTGTGTGTGTGTGTGTGTGTGTGTGTGTGTGTGTGTGTGTGTGTGTGTGTGTGAGTGTGTACACATCAGTGGCGTATACTGGGTTAGAAACCTGGGCTATCGCACCATAGTGTTCGAATGGACAAAAATTGCTGATGGGGAAGTTTTTTTTAGCTTAACTGGGAAGGGGGGTTGAAGTGATGTGACATTGTGATTAAAATATATACCTCATAAATAAAATATTGTGAAATATTTATTATTTATATACGAGAATAAATATAAAACTACCACCTACCTATTTTCACGATTTGAAGTTCGGGGCCTCCTCGTTGGCGCAGTGGGGGTTCCGGGTTCGATACATGGTAGTTCTGATACCACTTTAACTGTAGATCCGACCCATCCCCATTATCTGTGCATAAAGTGGACATAAAAGAAAAATTCAAAACGATTTGGAGCATATCGTCATACGTAAGCCGAATAGACAGCTTGTTAGCCAACAATTTTCTCTTCCCTACTCTAAAACTATAGTTGTTTGAAGGTCAACGACCTCTTTTTCAACTCGTGTTCAAGCGTTCAATGATGTTCTTCAACTGCCATATGCCACACTTTCCCCTTCCCTACGATGTTTTGACTTCAAAATTCCCCGTTCCAGGGAAAATTACATGCTGGGAAAAATTGGTTTGCAACATTGACCCAGACTGTTGAGGTAGTTCAGAGGGAATTTTCCCGCCATAAGCAAGCCTGTTCCCTCTCCTGTAACAGTTTGGCTCCACAATTCCCCGTTCCTGGGGAAATTACGTGGTGGGAAAAATTGGTTTGCAACATTGATCGGGTGATCCTTGAGGTAGCTTTGTCACGTTAGCCCGCCACCCCGTGGAGTTGCCGGCCAGCCGCCACGCAAATTCAAAGAAAGCGGGCAATGTTTTCCAACTCCTAAGAATTAACAATTTTAAGCACATTTCTGATAAAAATTTTTTCTGTATTTTGGTCATTTGAGTCTGGGCTTCGCAGATAGCATAGATAGCCCTGAATATACGCCTCTGGTGCACATACATGTGTCAAGGGCGTAATTAGAGGGGTCCAAGGCGTCCGGACCCCCCACCCCCCGAAACACTTACAACGTACTAAAATAAAAATAATGAAAATGTACTTTTCTGCATTTGTTGTGCTCGTACAATCGATGGTTAGTTATTTCCTCTGAACTTTGAAGGCAAGGATTATTATGTGAAGGACAGTTCCAAAGATTTTGGCACATTATTACTTCTGATAATGTGCATAAAAAAGGTGAACGGTGTCGTGTCGTTTGCGCCGAGTGTTCTTATCGGTTCATTTCCGCTGTGACATATGTCAAGACCTTAATGGCTGGTTTTCCCACAATCCAGAGTGTCATCACCGCCGCGCGCACGTGTGGTTATGGGCACATGGTGCATAGTGCATAAAGTGGACTTAAAACATGACGTTGCACAGCTGTGTTAACACTGAAATGTTAAACCTATCCAGAGAGTCAAATATGACTTTACTTATTTCAAAAGACGTTACACAGGAACACTTGTATCAACTTTATTCCACAACACAAAATACATAAATCGGCATAAGCCTATTAACTATTAATCATTTGTCAGACGAGTTTCTCTTTGTTTCCGCTTGTAAGGCTTCAAGCAGCACGTAAACATTGGGTTATCTTTTCCCGATGACGTTGTTAAGCTTTCAATGCCATGACTCAATGGCATTATTTGTCTTGTGTCTTTGGTTGCAACAGTTCCACATAGATATTGGAACATGTTCGTTCTCCAACCACTGTTTTACGAAGTAGTCATTAAACACTGGACCTTTTGATTAAACAGCTGCAGCTGTGCACCATCATAAACACAGGTGCGCGCGGCGGTGATGACACTCCGGATTGTGGGAAAACCCACCAAGGAAGGTCTTGACATATGTCGCGGCGGAAATGAACCGATAAGAAGCCTCGGCGCAAGGGACACGGACTCCATAAAAAATAATCAGGAACTTTACTTTTCGTCAAAATGTATGGAGCTATATCTATATTCTCATACCATCTTTCCTTAAGCAGCAGATGCTGCCGCCAAGTCTGCTGATGCAGATGGCGACGTTCTCGTCCACCTTTTGCTAGCTAGCGACCTGCAGAATGTGTTCCGTTGTCGCCTTCTTGACACTTGGCAGACCGAGTGGGATGTGGAAACAGGGAACAAGCTTCACTCTGTTAAGCCCACCATAGGTGCTTGGCGTTCCTCGTCTCGTCCCTCTCGACGAGAAGACGTTATTCTTACCCGCATGCGTATAGGACACAGCCGTCTCACGCATGGTCACCTACTGCAAGGGCTGGACCCTCCGTTGTGTCGTGCTTGTCATGTTATTTTAAGCATCCGACACATTCTCGTTGAATGTGTCGATCTTGCTTACCTCCGGCAGACTTTTAACCTTTCCGGCTGTTTGTCATCCCTCTTGGGTGATGACAGCAGTATTTTATCACGTGTTTTTAGTTTTTTGCGAAGAGCTGGACTCTTCCACCGTCTGTAAGGAGGTTTTTAGTTTGTTCTGACTTTTTAATGTGTCGTGTTTGTCTCGTGCAGGTCTCTTTACAACCTTGCACTTTTAGTTTTTCTTAAGGGGCAATCTACACCCCTTTTTTAAATCTCAGTCAGAATTTTAGATAAGGGGACATTTCCCCGTATACACAGAAGGGTGCGAAATGGCCTTAAGTGCCGACGCACCCATAAATTTTAACTCAATCAATCAATCAATCATACCATCTTTTTACGTATTCATGTAATAAAAAAATGTAATTTTAATAAATTTACATATTTTAGTTTATATTTATTATATAAATGAATGAAAACATTATATTATTATTGTTATTATTACGTATTATTTCTGATACACTTAGTTCGGACCCCCCCCCCTTCCAGACAGATATTTTTAGATACGTGCCTGGTGTGTGTGTTAGATCTTCCTCCCCCCCCCCCCCCCCCACAATCAGTTCTCTATGATTTGGCACCCAAAATATACTTCTGGATACGTGTCTGGTTACAACTCTGCTTGCTCCGTCAGCAGTTCGAGTTCCGTCCGTCACCCAGCACTGGGTGCCCTGTGGAATCATTCCCGCTCGCTCGTCCCACTTTTCAATTTTCTTTAAACAGAAAACCTGGCGAACCATAAGCTCCCATCGCTCACAAAAGCACTGCCTCCTCTTCACGGCCAAGCAGACAGTCAAGTACCCCCGGGGCATACGGGCATTGAAGATTACTTGACGTGCCATACAAACCCATGCGAAGGCATTCCACGTCGTCGAAACCCATATGTCAGATATGCGGGACGATTGTTTGGTTTGACTACGGGCTGACTGACCCCTTGGAAGCCAAAAAAAAGTTCCACGGTTGAAGATCAACACTAATTGCCTTTCTTCCCTTTATTCCTCGACTTCTTTTGGGACGTTTCGAACAACAAGAGGATCCTTTTCATCCCGATGCAAGAATGGTCAGCGCCGAAGCACCTGGTTTGTCTCTGATAAAGACAACGGCCTCCTCTCTTGCAGGGAAGCTACTGGGAAGGATGGTTCGCTCGCTGCTATCAATTTTCTCCAGGCCAATAGCTCACAATGATCGCCCTCCTGAAGGCGAATGCATCGTCGCCAGCACTCCAACAGCTCAGTGTTGCCAGCAGCAGCAAAATTATTCGGCGGCACAAGAATCTAATATTTCATCTTATCTTTACATCGCACACGAAATATTTGATCTTCGTTGGTGTTTTGAGTACACTTTATGCACAGTAAGGCTAATCGGACCTGTACCTACAGTTCAAAGTGGGTATCGAACCCGAGACCACTTGATTACAAGGCGACGACTGCGCCATCATCGGGGAAGCCTATTTGATCTTCGTATGTGATTAATGGACATGATTGGTTTAGCTTACTTTACTTCGCTTTTATGCCACTGTTCGTTAATCACAACGATGAAAATGAGTGATGATGCACGGGGGATTTATAAAATTTGGGGCCCAGGCTATCCGTAGTTTAGCGCCCTGTTGACATTATTATTATTATTACCAGTTTTGTTATCATTACAGGCATGCATATTTCGTTTTTGACGAAAACACGAAATGTGAAATAACACATTGTAATGTTAATTTTTCATGTTTCTGAAGGGGGTTAGGTGCATTTTCCTACCCTGTTTTGTCACGAAATGATGCGAAATGAACTGCAAAATGCGAAATAGACTCTTAAACACGAAATTTACCGTATATATACCGACGCGACACTTTCTGAAGTCTGAAGTATCCTGTGAATTATGCAATTCACGGAAAATTGATTAATTCTGCTGCAAACATTTGAGAAGCAAAAATGAACCCCTTTATACAGGAATAAAATTAATATTCTGGTTTAATGTGTAATAGTGCAGTTCTTAAATCAAATTTGAGATTATATTCACATTTTATACCGCTTTTGAACCCGAAATTGACTCTTTTTGTACAAAATTTTGCTTTTTTTATTTACCAAAAATACGTGCCTCTAGTTATCACTTCCAGGAATTATGAAACAAGGATGTTGATTTCAACCGTCAAGATCACTCCAATTTACTTTCGCATTAAAAATATTTACATTCGTTTGTTTGCCACTTTCGTCCCACACCATGCTAAACCTTATAAGTACCAATGAAAAGTAAACTGTTCTCTTCCCTCCCCCCCACCCAGTTTTGGAACCCAAGTGCCGCCACTGCCTTCATGCCCACGTCACGTGACATCTTAGCAAGAGCAGTCCATATCGGGACAGCTTGCGGTGTTTGCAAAGTCCATGGTGTGCAGAAAATAAAGTGCTTCTCGTCGCACGAAAACAAATTCACACCGACATACCTTGATACGCACCGGTCCTCAACAATTAAAGAATGTGCACAGGCTAGGTCGTAGGTAGATCATGCACATACGTAAATTAAAACATGGTAAAAATAGCTTCAAGAGATGGTGACGCTAGTCACTGTGATATAGCCGCGAGTATGTGTGTGTGTGTGTGTGTGTGTGTGTGATGGTGTGTGTGTGTGTGTGTGTGTGTGTGTGTGTGTGTGTGTGTGTGTGTGTGTGTGTAAATTAAGATATTCCTCCCCCCAAGTGGTCTTCAATGATTTCGCCCCTCTCACTGTTTATTTATATATTTATTTGTTTACTTTCATTGGGGATTACCGTCTTTTACAATTTTTCCTATATCTATCTACTGATGCACTGTATATAAACTTACATATTTCTTTTTTATTTTCTGTATATTATTATTAAAAGAAAAACACTATTGATAGAGATTGCTCTTACTAAACTGATATACCACATTTTCTTAAAAAAATGATAACAATATATATCCAACTGTAAGGTTAGGTTTACAAATCAAAGATTCCAAACACTGCGTGGAGGAATTGCACAGATTATAAGTGTTTTGTAGAATGTCTCTCTTTCTTGTGTGTATCTATTACACTCAATATAACATGGCGTATATCTTCCTTATTGCCGCATGTACAGTTTGGGTTTTGTACAATGCAAATCTTTTGTAAATTACTATTAGTAGTTGTATGACCTACCCTAATACGATTTAGCAGTACTATCACGTAACTTTTGTAAACAAGGACCTGATTCTATTGAAATTAGCTATCCTCTGAAAAAAAACTTCCCGCATTTTGAAATTCGTGTTTGCACCATTCCTTTCAGTTTCCTTTCAATTTTTTCTTCGCCCTCAGTGTAAGGTCTGTGAACCATGTTTTCAGCTCAAGGACAGGTTGAATTTATCTTGCTTATTTGCATACACATCTTCCGTTTCATTTCCGTTCTTGTCCTTCTCTTCAGAAAACACAGACCTGCCCCCCCCCGCACATCACCTTCTAGATTCCAGACTTCCACGGCGTCCAATCTTTGGAAGCAATCGAGCTGGCGTTGTCCTGAGGGTCTAGGACTTTGGCGACGGAGGAGGTGTGATGACCGTCCAATTTGTGGTGAAAGCGAGCAATTACGTGTTTTTGGCTGCTGACGGGACAAAGAGCGGCGACGACTTCACGTGGCTTCTGTTTCCAGAGCGTCGAAGTTCAGGATGACTTTATTTCATAGCGGACTCCTCCTTCCCTGTTGAACGACTGGCGATGTGGCGTTACCCACTTCCTGGAAAATGTGTGGCTTCGGACTAAGACTGCACACGTCTTTGTTCCTTTTCTCAAGTATCTCTCTCCTAGGATGACCTACTTTCGCCCATAAATATAAGGAAGAATTGAAAAAGTCTTAGCCCGTGTGATCTATAATTTAAAATAGTAGTTTAACAGCACCATTAAGATAAGTAACACACAAGGAACCGATGACATTTCTATTACCATGGTTAAAAAAATTATTCCAGTCATACTTGAATATGTCACTGACATTATCAACTCTTCGCTCACCTCTGGTATTTTCCCATCCTTATGGAAATTAGCATATGTGCGAGCACTTCCTAAAATATCATCTCCGGTTAATGCTTCGGATTATAGACCAATTAGTATTCTGCCTGCCTTATCAAAAACCCTAGAGTATGTTGTCCGTAGCCAAATAAACAAACATCTTGTGATAAATAATATGTTAAGTCCTTTCCAATCAGGCTTTAAAACTAACCTTATTACTTGTACAGCCCTCGGAAATGTGACCGATGATATCCGTGAAGCGATGGATAACCGCCAAATAACTAAATATATTAGTGTTACTGGATTTTAGTAAAGCCTTTCAGACTGTTGATCATGATATACTTTTGAGTAAACTTGGATACTACTTAAATTTTTCTGTGGGTGCAGTTGATTGGGTTAAATCGTACTTATCTGGTAGAAGTCAATGCGTTGCATCATCGTCTGGAATATCCGACTGGAAATCTTTAGACTCTGCTGTTCTTCAGGGTAGTGTATTGGGTCCATTGTTATTTTCAATGTATGTAAACGATATAACAAGAACCATAAGAAATCTTACACATCATATGAATGCTGATGATTTTCAGTGTTATATATCAAGTTCATTGTCGAATTTATCACGTGGAATTGAGCTAATGAACATGGAACTGTCAAATATTAATAATTGGGCTGCTCATCATGGGTTATATATAAATTCCAATAAATCAAAATGCATATTAATTGGATCACGTCAGCTTTTAGCACGTATAAATTCGGCTAATATGCCAACTGTACAACTAAATGGTGCATGCATACCATTTTCTAAATCCGTAAATAATCTAGGGGTGATTATAGATACAAACCTTACCTGGTCTGAACACATTAATAATATATGTAAGAAAGCCTATGTATCCTTACATCTATTATACAAATCAAAAAAAATTCTTCCGCCTGTTATTAAAGAACGACTTGTACAAGCTTTGGTCCTCTCACATCTTGACTATTGCGATAGTGTATATGCTGATTGTAATGAAATGCTGGCAATGAGAATTCAAAAAGTTCAGAACTCATGCATAAGATACATATTTAACCTTAAGAAGTATGACCACTTAACTAAATATTATAATAAATTAGGCTGGATTAAAATGAAAGAAAAACGGAGGTACAGAAAACTAGTGTTGCTATATAAGTTACTTTATACAGGAAGTCCTTTATATCTCACAGACAGATTGCTTCCCTTAGGAAACCCAGAGTTATCACACACAAGATCCCAAAGTTCCAATCTCCTTACAATTAAAACTCACAAAACTGAATTTTTTAGTAACTCTTTTACTGTATCAGTGGTTAAGGACTGGAATGCACTTTCACATGAAATGAGAAAATCAACTTCCATAGGTATCTTCAAAAGAAGATTAAGAGAAAGTTTCATGGAGTGATTTTTTCTTTTGTTTTGTCAAATTAGTACATGTTTAATAAATACTTGTAGTGGCCTGTTATGTATATAAACCTTTGTATGAGTGTGTGTGTGCATGTATATATATGTTTTATGTATTTCTTGGAATTACATATTTTTAACGCTGTTGGTTTGACATGAAATGTATATGTGTGATCATTATTTGCAATGTTTATATATGAATCAATTTATGAATATGTTCTATATTATGAAATTTTGTATGTGGTTGAGTGTAAGAAAAGGCATGAGCCTTAATCTCCGCCACAAATAAATAAGAGACAAATAAATAAATAAATAAATATAATTGTAAGTATATTTGGCATAAAACGTGATAGAATAAAAAAAAGTGAAATACTATCTGCTTTAAGATTTTTTGAAGCATTTACATAGCATTTATGCTACCAAAAATGTTAAAGGAAATGTTTTGTTCTAAAGCGGGCTACAAGGCGACCTTGACACTTCAAACATCCTCTTCCTCATGGTTTCCTGCCCTTGCTCACCTAAACTAAGTGTAAGATAAGCCCCAGCAATGCCCTTGGCTTACAGTCTAATGGTAATCTGTGGGGGAGAGGAGCAGTCCGGTTTTATTTGTCTGGTGGATGGAGGGTGTTGGCTTTTCTCCCTTCTAAATTCCAAGAAATTGGCCGAACATTATCGAAAATACATAGAGTGTCAAATGTGTAACTAATCTGACATCAGTGAAGCGTGCTGAAACAGAAAATTCCTCAGAACTCATTCCAGATTTCACCTACTTTATAGTGTGACCTCGTTCCTGCTCTCTTGACCGAACAATTCCAAGAAAAGCCAGGAAAGGTCTGCGATACAGATCTTATAGCCTACGGGTTTTGCTGACACCATCGATTGATTTTGTTTTTAAGTCCTATGCATGCACAGATATGGTTAATCGAACGTCGGGACTGGACCTACAGTTTGCTACGTTCCCGGCTAGGAGTATGAGAACTCTTATACACCCAGGGCTTGCTGGATTCAATTAATAGTCTTAGTATATTTCAGACTTTATTAGCCGTAATTGACCTATAGAAACTAGTTAGTACTCGTGACTCAACACGTTTAAAGAACACTTCCACTGACAATGCCTTGCAAAGTCAAATCCTTCATTCCAGCTGCTATTTGCAGCAGATTAGAACACAGTAGATACTCACAACATTATTTACCAATAAGTCTTGAAAAAAGACAAACTTACACTTACATTAATGTCATCTTTCATTTTTTTTATAACCAAAAATAATGAAAAATCTCAATCTTTTCCCATCGTTACCAACCCACTTATTTTTGAGCAGTTGCCAACCTCTCACAGAAAATTATCATGTGTATGGTAACACTAGATATCTTCTATGACCATACAAGCCCTCCTATACGTGTGATAACACTAGAAATCTTCGTTGACCATACAGGCCCGTGTTGTACAATGAACTAATAACATTGACTCAAACGAACATGTACATAAATTAAACAGAGAACAAATTAGTATTTTACTACGACATATCTTGGGCCGTTGTTACGTTGGATCCCACATTTTGTGCCTCCACCGGGTATCGAATCCGCGACCCCTTCATTATAAGGCGACGACGTAATCAAGAAGGCTACTGACGACACCCAATATATAGCTATATATTGATATATTCAAAAATTTCAATTATAAAAAGCTAATACTCACTATTATAGAATGAAGTTTTCAGAAGTGTTATTTTGTATTAAACAATGTAAATCAATTACACAGTCAAAATTCAATGAAAAGTAAACAAAATAAAATTATGACAGAGAATATTATTGGAAATGTTAAAAAAAATGTCGCTTGGATATAGGTAGAACAATAGTTCTAGATATAGAATACAAAATGATATAGAATACATCCAGTTTTGTAATGAAATATAATGAATGTCTCACCGTTGCCACATCGGAAGTGAAAAGAAACATTGGTTTAGACATTTTTATTACTGTCCCATAAACTATTTTTTGGTGAATTCAAACAAATCTTTTACTGCCCTGCGAATATTATATGAGTCTTATACGAAGGGCTAGGGAGTTGGCGACAAATCATATTTTCCTTGAGGGACTTGAACACAATGCCAAACGTGCGATAGTAGTATGTTTCACTTCAGTTACAATCAAAGAACATTGTTTTTTATTGTTGTTGTTTTTTTGCATTTTCCGACCTTTTTTGGCTTTTATTTATTTATTTAATTAATTAAAGTTTCAGATACAGTACTGAAAGACCATTTTATACTGAAACTGGAGCAACAAGAAGAAAATAAAAACAATAATAAAAATAACAACAACAAAACAAGACAATACAAGATGGCAGACGAAAAAAAAATTGTTACACGTACATTCTTAGCGATTGTCGGAGACTGTGTTCTGACAAGAAAATATCGGTATTTACAGGCAGGTTATTATATAAGTGGGGGAGCCTATAGTAAAGAGACCGCTGTAGGAGAGAGAGCCTTGTAGAGGGAATGTGAAAGAGCTTTACGTTGCGGGTCAATTTTTGCCGTTTTTGTTGCATTTTTCTTCATTCTTGAGATTTTTCTCCGCTCCTGGTTTTTCGTGAATTTTAAATGCATTTACGACCGTAACTTACATATTCAAACTTTCTAACATGGTATTTTTAGCAAGTACGGCATTCATTGAAAACATGGTGAAGGCAAAAGCACAATATTATTTTAACCGAGATCTTTAGCAATGATTTAAATTAATTGTGGTAGAATTACTTTTCTTCCAGTAAACCTAAAGGTACTTTGTGTCCAGCCTATATTTTGAGGTTTCCTTGCTGGCCACTACAATCGCTTTCATCTGTGGTTTTAAGGTAAAATTAGTCACAACGTAAATAATCTGATCCACACGAAACAAAACTGTATTTCAAGATGTTGACTGACTAAACGCTGACTCTCGAAGGAGGTGGATGACTTGCATAGAAAAACATTGCGGAGTATTTTATGTAATCTCGAAGCAGGCACGTATTTAGAAATACATTTCGGAGGGAAGGGGGATCCGAACCAAGTGTATAATAATAATAATAATGTTTAAACTAAAATAATTACTATATTAATTAAAATAATAATATTAATACGTAAATGAATTAACATCTTAATGTTATTAGATTAATTATTGCATTATCTAGCTTACGTGTACGTAGTTAAGATTTCCAAAATTTTATAAAAACAACTTCTCTGGCAATGAAATTAAATGTCAAATAGATAAGGAATTGAACATTTATTACAAAACAAAAGATGATGATGTACCCAGTTGACAACTAAAGTTCCTGATTAATATTTTATACATATCATTATAAGTAGTAAGGTGCATAAATTTTATTTGGTACTGTCATTGGAGGCGGAATGATCCCAATCTAATCCTTGCCTTCCACTAAGTTCGGAGAACAAGAAACCTCGATTATACAAAAGAATGAAAATGGTAAAAACTATATTTTCAATATTTCATTTTAGTACTTGATAAGTCTTTCGGGGGGGGAGATCCGGACCCCCTGGATCTCTCTAAATACGTTCTTGTCTCCAAGTAAAATATAGAAAGTCATTAGCACTTGTTTTTTCCTTTGCTTCGATAGTTTAAACCACCAAACAACAGATTTTACCAAATCATTTAGCTAGTCTCTTGTAATTTTAGAAAAAAAAATAAGCTTTAATTTTAAGAGCGAAAATTACTTTTCGTCATATTTTGAAATTTTGAAGTAATTTTAAAATTATTTTAAGGAAATTTTATGGATTTTTTTTAGGTCGTGTACGTAATATTTGAAGGACGAGGGGGAGACTTTATGTACAAATCACATAGAATTGCGATGCTTTAAGAGTAGTAGTTATTGAAATTTGCCTCCAACTGGAATTTTTTGAAATGCCACACTAGGAAACCAGATCGCAAGTAACAATGCGTCTTGGAGTCAGTCTCCATTGTTGCAGACTGCAGGATTTGATTAAGCTCAGCAGCAACAGCCACACCTGCCTCCGTGCATCTCTGCTGCTCTTTCTAAGTCGCCTTCATATCCGAAGCAACAATGGGGGCGATTGTTGGCCGCGGTCGAAGCCATTGTCGCGTCGCCAGGCTGCTGGAAGTCGCATCAACAAAGCCGCCCGGATGTTGTTTTTGCCAGCCGGAGCAAGTGGTGACGTTCCCAAGATCTGACTTCCCCTGCCCCCAACCCCAATCGACAGATGACTGGGGGATCTCCGTGGGGTGCTGGGCCTATTGCCGCAAACGGCTTTTCAGTGCCTGATGGTAAGGGGCGGGGCTAGGGGGAGACTCGTACGCCACTCTGCAGCCAATGGGGAAGGGACCTTCCTCCCGACTGTGGCCCTTTTGCCGTTTCGACGTTGGGGGGAGTTTTTGGAAATTGTCATTTGTGCCCCGGTCGGCGGCGTTGGGCCCCAAGGTGTAGTGGTGAGCGCCTGTCGTTGTTGGTGACTTTGGAGTCAACTGGAAGCCAAGTTGTTTCTGGGTATCCGTGTCCCTTGGAAGCATTTTGAGCTGGACTTTCCATTGTGGAACCACAGTGTTGTGCAAAAAGACAATCCATGCAGATGTCAGAGATGGATCTGAGGTTACCAAAAGTCGGTGGAACATCAAGTAAGTACCTGAACGCTTTTCAAACTGTTTTCCAAGCGTCAAACACGCTTCGTGTATGAATAAATACAAGATGCGACACTTCTTTAGTTTGTTCTCCTTGCTTACAGAAGTTTACATCTCTTTATCCCTGAACATGTTTGCTCAACAAAAGATTGTCTCGATAAATCACCAAAACTTTCATTTTCTTACGCTACTTTGTTGCTTTGTTTCGGAAGATATCTGATCAGCAAACCGTTCAGTGAGTATACATCGTATTACTTTCATTTTCCTTGAAGCGTTCGACAAATCTTTCGTTATTTACAGTTTATTTCCTTGTGAAGACACATGATCATCTAAACGTTCAGGGTTTATATCATAGTTTGATTTCCTTGAAGATAAATGCTAGACAAATATCTAACTGTTCACAGGTTATTCCATTGTCGTGAATCACGTAGATACGTTGTAGGTATGAAATTACTATGGAAGATCATTAATGAAAAGCTAAGATGCAGGATCCCACTTCACGAACTCTCCCTCAGAGTAGACATAAAACACGGAACAAGGAGACTTTCCACACTGCAACTCCCAGAGTATCACTCATACAACGTTCATTATTCCATAGGCTACCGAACCAATTCAACATCATCTCAAACCAAGTAGATCTATTCAGTTCATGTTCGTATTTTTTCACCAACTTAGGAAAAATGTACATAAGTAATGCATTGTGAAAATAATCTGTTTACTTTGGTACTGTTTTGGCTTGTTTATTTTATTTTGTGTGTTTTTTTTAACACTAGTCTACTGTTTTACGGTTGTTTCTTTCCGCATTAAAATGGCTTCTGCTGTACTGGAAATTTCAATAAAGAAAAAGAAATGAAAGAATATAGATATTTGTTCAACTAAACGTTCAGGGTTGACATCATAGCTTGCTTTTGTTCAGGATAAATTCTCGACAATGATTACAGTTTATTCCTTTGCCGTGAAAATATGTGATCAACAAAGGAGTTCGTGCAGCAATGAAAGTTTATGGTATCCTATATTGATGAGAAAGGTTGATCTTGTATTGTAACTGCAAGTCTATTTGCGGAAAGCGTTTATCGTTGGAATTTACGAAAATCTGAGATTCGATCGGAAATCCTCATGGAGGAAGATAAACGGAACTTTATGGTCTGGATTGCGCAACTTGTTTCCTGGTCTATTAAGACTTTCTAGT
This sequence comes from Lepisma saccharinum, assembly GCF_977018435.1. NCBI lineage: Eukaryota > Metazoa > Arthropoda > Insecta > Zygentoma > Lepismatidae > Lepisma > Lepisma saccharinum. The sequence continues at coordinate 5,545,123 of NC_139248.1, read as the reverse complement.
GATACCGACATCTTCTAATGCAATTAATTATAAGCTAGAGTTCTGTAATATGTTCTCTTTGTGATCAAGATTTTAAATGCGATCGCTATATATTACTCAGTGCTGTGCCAAGGATTTTGAAAGGGGATTACGTTTTTTTTCTTTTTTTAGTAGTCAGGCATCATTTTGCCATTTTCCCTGCCTTTGGCGTTCATTATTTTTTAAAAAATACTGGACCATAGCTGTGTTATAATGCCTATCAAACCCCCTCCCCTTGGGCACACCAGTGATGTTACTCTTGGACATAACACATTTCAGTGGTGTCGTCAGTGAATTTTGATTGGGTAGGCAAAGAAAAATGGACGAAATGTTTCAAAGGCTGGCTCCACTGGTGCTAAACTTTGAAATCAATCTCTTGGATTTGGATTGGATTGATTTGGTGTTCTAAGTCCACTTTATGCACAGTATGGCTAATCGGGACTGGACCTACAGTTTAATGTGGGATCCGAACCACTATGTGCCTCCACCAGGAATCGAACCTGGGACCCCTTGATTACAAGGCGACGACGCTACCATTGCGCCATCGGGGAGGCCCTAACAACAACTTTTGGAGAAACACCAGATCTCTACAAGAGCTCGTTCGTTCTCTCGCTCTTTTCTGTTCTTTTTCTTTTCTCTTTCTTCCTTTTTTTTATCTTCTCTTCCTGTATCCTTATTCTTTTCCTTTTTCTTGCTTCATTTCCTTTTTCTCTTCCTTCTTTTCCTTCTATTCCTTTTTTTAATTTTGTCTTCCTCCTTCTCTTCCTTTATACTTTTCCTTTTCCTTCTTTTCCTTTCTCTCTTCTTTATTTTCCTTGTTCTACTTCTTCTTTTTCATTTTCTCTTCCTTTTCCTTTTTCTTTCTTCCTTTCCTATTCTCTTCCTTCTTTTCCTTTTCTCTTCCTTCTTTTCCCTTTCTCTTCCTTCTTTTCATTTTCTCTTCATTCTTTTCCTTTTCTCTTCCTTTTCTCTTCCTTCTTTTCCTTTTCCCTTCCTTCTTTTCCTTTTTCTCACTCTCCCATTCTGTTTTCCTCTTTCCCACCCCCGTTTGCTCTTCTTGTTATTCTCTTGTAACACTTCTCTCTCTCTCTCTCTCTCTGTGTGTGTGTGTGTGTGTGTGTGTGTATGTTTGATCTGTTTTTTTGTTATTTATCGTCGCTTTTTCTGCCAATTTTGTCTAGTCGTGACGATGAGGATGATGAATTTGATAAAGTGACAGTGTGCTGGAGCAAAGCAGGCAATAACGCTAAAAGGTCGACTGTAGAAATGACGTCATTTCCGTTCAACTACCGTTAAAAACAATCACGACGGCCATTTAAAAATTATTCACTGCTATTTTGTAGTTAATCCAATTAATGTAAAATTAATGGGCCAGTTTCCAAATATATATATATCATAATTTCTCTTAATGTAAGATGAATTATTCAAATGCCGACCTCCATGAAGGATTGGTTAGCACAGCGCGCTACGAAGCCCGGGGTCCCGGTTTTGAATCCCGGCCTGGGCATGATGCGTTCTTTGTGAATGTTCAATGTGTTCTTTGGAGACAAGGTTAAACCTCATATAGGGTGTTTCCCTTCAATTAGAACCAGAAAACATTGCCTTTATTTTACATTTGTTAAAATTTTCCTTCCATTTCGTGGCATTTTTCACTACTTTTGGCCGTTTTGGTTTATTTATTTATTTATTTGAACACAACAGGCGAATGCCCAATTATAGTGTTCCATATTTTCTGATAATCATAAAGTATGTCAACGCTAAAGTACATTGTAAATGTACACAAAAGAAAGTATAGTTACTAAAAACAAAAACATTATAATAATAATACAAGTATGATTGAAAGAGAAACAAAATGTCAGACGTAACTATCCAATACAAAAATTGCCTACATGAACACAAAATTTCAAATATTACAATGTACAAATAATATCTTTACACTCAATGTTTCAGATCTGAACCACCACGGACAAAACAAAATATAAAGAGATACTTACATAATGCATTATAATTTACATGAAATTGATATAAACACAGTAAAATTAAAGGATGGAATATATAACCAAGGGGCTTGTCTTTATAACATTATGAACTATAGTGAAATAAAAGAAGTTCTCATTAGTTCTGAGTATTTGAATGAGTTGATATTTAAAACAAAACATTCTGTAAACTATTAATTAATAAATATTAGCATAATTTTACAGTTCCTTTTTATTAATTTATAAATCTACAGTAATATTCATTTATTTTATTTATTTATTCATTGACCACAACAGGCTAATGCAAAATTACAGTGTTCTACATAAATGAGTATAAGCTACGAAAGAAATATAGATTTACAAAGAATACGTTCATATTTACATTGTTGACATTATTTATTCTTCCATTCTTTGAATAGCTTTTTTGACTGTCCCAGTAGGCATGTGAAATATGTATATCTAATTTTGGTTCCCTTTCGGAACATCTGTTGTACAGTTCACACATTCTCCTGAAAGATGATTTAGTTATAATGGGCGATCTTCTGTTACTACAGTAAAAGAGGCCCCCTTTGGATCGTGTCATGGATATAGGAGCACGTATGTGTATTTGTTCTATAGTAGATGTTGCACTTGAATATTATTGTTAATGATTTTGTGTAAGAAACAGAGCAATTGTATCTTCCTTCTTTTGCTGAGAGAAGGCAGGTTGTGCTGTTTACAGAGGGAAGTGTATGATTCGTATCGGGGATATATACCTGTTTCTTTGTAAATGGCGTACCTTACGGAATTGTATTTTTCATCACTCTTGTAGCCCCTTCTCTAATGTTTGGTGAATTTTACATGCATTTGCTAACATAACTTACATATTTAAACTTTCTAACATGATCTTTTTATCAAGTACTCCAGTAATCGGTAATATTGTCAATGCTAAAGCACAACATTATTTTAACTAAAATCTTTGGCACTTATAAATAAATAATTGTGGTAAATTTATTTTTTATTCAGCAAAATACTTTGTTTGAAACCTACTTTGAGGTTTCCTTACTGGCCACTAATTATCGCTTTAATCTATGGTATTAAAACGAAATCAGTCGCAACAAATTTTATACGCGAAACACAACTGTATTTTCATTTGCTTATCGATGAAGTAATATTAAAGAGGCAGTTTAAATCACCAACACTGGGATTTTATAGAACTATTCAGCTACTCACTTGTAATTTATGAAGACAGCACTTTCATTTCAAGATAAAAAATTCCTTTTAGATCATTTTAAATGTTTAAAATGTTTTCATCGAATTTATCTATATTAACGTGTGCTATTCGTGATACTTAATCTGATAAAAATATAGTGTTTTCCGCAAAACTGTAAATATCAAACAATTATTGCCATCTTCCGTTATTTGTCTCGATTCAGTTATAAACCTTACTTGATGTCATTCAGAAGCGTATGATCAAGCTAAATTCAAAATCAGGAGTTATGTTGCTTTCACGTGAGAAAAAAAGCGTAACAAGGAAAAAGAAAGACTATCGAATGTTCTTGTTAAAAGTTATCTCATGGATTACATTAATCACGACGGGACTTGCAGTTTTCATTTGGAATTGAAAGCCCGAATTAGATAATTTTTTAAATTATTATTTCCGCCTTATACGCTGATCTTCAGTTTTCTTCAGAGCAGAGACCGCGTTTCATTTCAGTGTGAAACAGGGAACTAGAGGGAGATTATTTCCATAACATATTTGGCTGTTATGCATTTGAAGCTTCCGAACGAGTCACAACTCTCGACGCAGCCAATCAACGAAGCGAGCCGCTGACGTCATCTCAACCCAGAACCTATCGCTAAGCCCCCTGCTCAGGCTCTACACGCCCGCTAGGCTCGCTACACAGACTCGCGTAGTCCGCTGGAGATGTTCCGAAAGTGATTCGACTCTACCTTAGTTTCATTTTGGCCTGTAAGCAAACCTATTGGCATTTACTACCCTATAGCATATGTCTAAGCGCTATCATTGGTTTCTTAACACCGCCTTTTCTACCAATAGTGGATGGATGAAGCTATCAATGAAATAGATGATATTGACACAATGTTATACTTTGGACAGGATTCGAAAACAGAATTTTCGCTGAATAAATGTTATGCATAAATGTTCTCCATGAAGGCAAAACATGCTCCATACCCCCCCCCCCCCTGAAATTGCCTTAAAACAAGACAACTAAGCAAATGTTCAGCTGAACCCTCGGAAACTCTAAAAAATTAGATTTTATCCTCAATATACCTGCAAGAAACGCCATTATAATAACATGGATATATATGTGACTGAAATGAACTTATATGTGTGAAATATTTACTTTCACGTTGACATTCATTTTCAAGGAGGAGCCTTGCCTCCCATTTCGGACGTCCATGTCAACTGCACATTTTCAAGCCATAAAATGGACCACACTAACAAACGGAACTTACAGCTCAGGAGAGAAACCGATTTGATCGACTTTAATAAAACAAGCTTGCTTAAGCCCTCTGGTTACGATACACAAAAAGATTGGACGGAATTCGCTAAAACTGGTAACTCATAAGTTTTTTGGTAACTAAACAAATGGCAATTACTAAAGAAATTTAACTCTAGTGAGTCATCATGTATTTGCAACCGTATAAACAAATATTTATTTACCATAAAGTATTATTTGGTTATTCCAAGAAAACTTTTTAAAATATATATCCATGTAATTTTTACATTTTCAGTTCTATTTCTCTTAATGTCACTTGTTTTAGAAACATAAAGTTCCGGCTCCAAATAACTTGGCTGGTTTAGCCCCATCTAGCGGATACCATCGCAAGTATGTCTCATATTATATGCATTACGATATTTCCTAACTCTGATACCATCATAGAATAATCATTTCCCAGTACAGGCATCTGTCAGTGAGCATTGTCATTCAGACACTAATTAATGAGAGGTAAAAAAAAGTTCTCTCACAGTTTACCACGGAGGGAACATATCTGCCACAAAGAACGACAGATGGGGCAGGAAAAGATTCTCTTGTCGCGTCATTTGGTGTGATGCTATGTGGGTGCTGAATCTCCCAAAGGTTCTCACACAGAGCGAACCATCGTGCAATATGGCGCCATATGTTGTCCCAGAATCACGATAACTCATCGTGGACCAATGTTTTTTCTCATGGTCTAACCTACCTGCCCCGTGAGCAGGTGGATAAGGATAAATGCCAGATCTCACCACATGCGGGCTCAACAGTAATAAAGATCGACAATCAATTAGGATAGCTTATTTGAGGGGGGGGGGGTCTGATACCGGAAATGCCTTTGGTTACAGCCGCTCTGCTTACATTTATGATCATGCAATCGACGAGTCCATAGTTTGATTCTAGACTACGCACAGAAAAGTAAATGCATTAGTTGAAAAACCGATCGTGGCGGAGTGGTTGTATAGCACATAGCGCAACGAAGCCAGAGGTTCCGGGTTCGAATCGCGGCCTAGGCATGGGTGTAAATTCTGAGCGTCCCTTCATCAATTTCTGTCACTTATCCTCATTTTCACCATTAGCCAAAAGTGGCATAAAAGCGAAGTAAAATATCCCAAAATAATCAAACACCAGTCGAAACAAAAAATGCATAGTGTAACGGCAGGCCAATTTCAAGTGCATCAATAAACGCATCGTGA